>NW_024467140.1:2141527-2741527 GCF_000820605.1 Sporothrix brasiliensis 5110
TTGTCTCCTCAGAAATAGGAAATGATGGGCTGCCTCGCTTCGAAAGCATCTCCGACAATCAGCACATCGAACCCACGCCAGGACAAATCCATGATAGCGTTGAGACCAATTTGTCGGCGTTTCCTCTGTTCATGTCTTGTTTGCACAGCCCACAGCCCCGCCATGCAAGCCCAAAGCTCCAAATAACAACAAAACTCTGTTTGGGAGGGCCGCCTGCCCAAACGCAGTATTCCACTTCCAACCCAAATCTCGCATTTTCAGCTAGCTTGTCCCGGGCTAAACCGGATACAGAGCTCGACCCTCTGGCTCGACTTGTCTCGGCGATGTGCCCCCCATCCGCCCCTCCTTTTGATGTTTACGTGTCGCCGTTGTCCAGCCACGTCCATGCCCATGAAGTGCTCTGGGCCGTCGTTAAGAACAGGACAAGACTCGAGAAGAGTGATACCAAATGAGAACGCTGCGCGAAACAGAGATCGCCCTTGACGCGTACGCATGCATACAAAAGATGCAAGCAAGAGTGGCCGGCGCCGTGATTTCGGCGTGCTACTCGACATGTCATGACCCCTCTTCCTCCCACAAGCATCAAACGATCCCCAATAGCGAAACCCAAGATACATCGCAGCATCGTCGTAAAGGTCCCCTGACCCAGTCCGCTAGCTCCAGCCCAAGCGCTGGGCTACAGAGCCACTAACACGACCCATGTGGACGTCGTTTTATGAAAAGTGAAGAATGGGACGACCGGGCCAGAGCCAGCTCCAAAGCCACAGGTGCTCAGCTACGATCCCCTGTTCTCTGTGCCCCTCGTCCGGTCACAATACGACCATGGACCCCGAGCTCCTGCGATCGTCCAGATGAAATAATAGAGGGGCAGAGGGGGTCGCTCCCGCGCCAAAAGTACACGACCGGCACCAGACCACAACGCCAGACCCTACCAAACCGGAGAGCTAAAGAGAAAGGCCCTCCACTAGTGGCCTATCCTCCTGAGGAAATAACACAAATTACTCCCAGGAACCATTTGCGCTGAAACGGTATTCGTTTGTCAGTCACCCACTATCTGGGGGAAGTAAGCACACTGCCATGTTGCTTCTCACGGCTACGTCGTACGATTGTGCGCTCAGTGTTCCGTGTTTCCCGCAACAAACCTACGCTTCAGCCGCAGGGAAGGACAAGCAAAGCTGAAAAATGCATTCTGCAAAGTGGAGGCCCAATTTGAGAAGCAGGGTTGCCCGCAGAAAGCAAGGTAGGGTGGCGAAGGTGTCACTTATCACGGAAACAACATCAATATCAATAATAAGACCAAAGTCAAAGAGTGAACGATGGAAAAAGGTTATGGCGCCAAGTGGCATGACGACAGCTCAACAGGGTCCAGGAACGCCCCATGTCCAGTGGTGGAAAACACGGCCTAGGCTAGCAGTGTACGCCGCGCCGAGGGAAGGAGTTGAGAACCTTTTTTTTATCCTTACGAGGCATGGATGAGGCGATGAGGTAGTGCATCTCGATCGCATGCGTGAAAGGGAAAAAAACCGCGAGAGCGAGTCCCGCCAGCCTCCGTGGAGGGGTAGCCGAGAGACGCGGAGGGAAAAGAGACGGGGCAGAGACAAGAAGCTAACGACGGCGACCAAGACATAAGAGGGTAAAGGAGAAAGTAGTACATGGACGAATGGTAGGGGTTTCGAGGCTACAAGAAGGCGTGAGTGATGTGTGTGTGTGTGTGGATATGTTGTCGTGCATGAGGCCTGGCCTTGGGGGGGTGCAAGTGCGAAAGTGCAGGTGCAAGTGTGCCCGCAAGTGTGATAGCCGCCAGAAGACACCAGAAGACTCTCAACGGTGGAGATCCCAGCCCTTTTTTGTCATTTTTGGCGTGCGTCCTTCGCCTCTCCAAAGGTAGCAAGCGCGCCCGACGGCGTGGCCGAAAGAGGCAGAAGACGGACAGAGGATGAGATGAGAAGCAAAAGAGAGCGGCAGGGTGGTTGGTGGAGGGTTGAAGACTGTGTTAGGTGGATGGGGAAAAGAAAGGATGGAGGGGGCCAAGCTCATGACAGCGAGTAGGGGGGATGAGGGATGAGGGATGAGCTATGTCAGAGGACGTGTGAGGTACTCGCATATATAAGAAGAGCTCCTTGTCCCGGCCTAGGACGAGGTCATCGTGACTCTTCGTTTTATTCTCTATCCCACAGCATATCTTCACTTTTCCACTCCAAACACTGAACCGGACCACACACTCTCTACCCTCCTTCAAGTTATCGCTCCCAATTTCACACTCATTCACAATGGATTTCTCCAAGATCACCTCCATGGCCGAGAGCGCCCTCAAGGGCAACTCGGACGATAACAACAACAACAACAACAACAACAACAACAACGGTGGTGACAACAACAACTCTGGCTCCGGCAATTGGGGTGAAGTTGGCCAGGCCGCCAAGCAGGCCTACAGCGACTACGAGTCCAAGGGCAACCTCGACTACAAGCAGCTCGGTAACGTTGTCAAGGACGCCGCCACGGCGTACAACTCCGAGTCCAACAAGAGCGACCTGGTCGGCATTGGCAAGAACATTGCCGCAGGCTTTTCTGGCCACGGCAGCAGCAACAACAGTAACAACAACAACAGCAACAACAACAACACCAACAACAACACCAACAACACCAACAACACCAACAACACCAACAACGACAACAACAACAACAACAACAACAACAACAACAACAACAACAACAACAGTAGCAGCAACTTCGGCGGCAACAACAACAACAACTCGAGCAACAACAACAACGACAACTTCAGCTCCAACAACAACTCGAACTCCAACTCGGACAACTTTGGCCGCAACAACAACAACAACAACAACTCGGACAACTACGGCTCCAACAACAACTCCAACTCGGACAACTTTGGCTCCAACAACAACTCGGACAACTACGGTTCGAACAACAACAACAGCAACGACAACAACGACAACAACTACTAAGCATCTCGTCAAGGACATTATGGTCTCTAGTGTTGAGTGAAAGCGTCTAAAGCAATATACCTCGTATTATAAAAGAGAGTCCATCGTCTTCAATATATACGTGACACAAATGTGTGTGACTTAAAGCATGTGGCCGCGCCTAAGCTGTGAATGCCAAAAACTCATATCAAGCAGGGAATTACGTCCGTACTCCGTAGAGGTTTTATCAATCCAGAAGGCCTTGCACCGTCAGATATTAGCGGTATGTTATCCTTGTCCTTCTTTTTACCGTACTTATATCCGATTCCATATAATAGCAGTCGCGTCATTCTCAACCGGTCCGTATAATTCATAACTTGCCTGCTTGCCGAGAGCTTTTGCTGGGGTCACTGGTCTAGAGCCGGCACCGCATTTATATGGTAGGGAGGGAGGTTGTCGACATTGAGGAATCTGTGGGTTTCTATGTTGGAGAGGTTGACTTCTTGAATAACTTTCTATTAACTGTGTTGCGTTTTGTTTTGATGAAAATGAAAATATTTTCAGAATTTTAATTGGTTTCGTTCCAAAAGGAGCCACTAAAATTAAAAGAAATATAAAGTAAGCGGCTATTATTGAAGATAAATAAAGTCTCGAAAAATCATATGCAAGGCTACCGGATGATACCTCCATGACCCTGACAGCCAACGACCGTCAGCCTCGCGGAAGTCGAGACACTCTGTTCTTTTCGGCGAGGCTGAGCATTTCGGAAATTTCATCTTACTATTTTGCAACATTGTGACGTCTTCAAACCGCCTCTTTTGCTTGGTTTCTTGGGCAACAATCATTTTAGCAAAAGACACTGATGACTCAAGCCGAGTATCCAATTTCAAAATGCCCGACGCAAATTGACGAAGGACACGACTTGGTGAAATTGAAATTGCAATTGGCATGGGGAAGAAGGCGCAGCAGCTCACATGGTCGCTCACGAAGAAACAACCGTGTCCTCTTTCACCTAATTGTCGATGACGTGAACGAAGCAGCTAGCATCAAAGATGGACACTGTCCTTTAACAAGGCTATGATGTGACGCAGAAACCAATGCCAACGTAATTAAATGTTTTTAAAAACGTCCGATGTCTATTAAATACGTTCCTGAAACGTGGCCGCCTCACGGCCCGCGATGCAACAGAATTGCACTGCCGTGATGATCCCATGTTTTTTGTTTTGAAACGAACAGCTCCCTGGAAGCTTGTGATTGGCCCCGCTGTAATAAGAAGCAAGCTCTTTTGTGTTCATTTGCAGCACTCAAAAACAGGGGCTCCATTGCGCGATAAGATAAGACCTTCTGGCCGCAAACAGCCCTGAACATTCCCCACGTGGCGGGGCAAGTCAGCGCCCCTCGCTCGCCCTTCCTACTGAGCAGAGAGAATGAGGCGGAACGTACTTCGTACAGAGGTGGTTGTACATGGTTTGTGCTTGCCTTGTCCATTGACCTTTCTGATTTCGTGGTTTCCTTTCTTGGGTAGCATTGTTATTTTTCTGATCAGCGAAGCTGTCCCAATTCAGACACATCACCTCCAATTGCTCCCTGACCGCTCCTTCTTGACTTTGTGTCAACACTTTCTCCTCCCATTGTAGCTTCCCCTTTCATTGCTGTCTCCTCCCATCTCCACTTTCTATACGTCGTATAAAGGGCCGAGACCACAGCTCCCCTCTTTTCTTGTCTCTTCGCTCGACTCCTCCTTTTCTCGATTGACCGCATCTCTCCACTCAAATAACAACATCAACCTTTCTGTTCCTCCCCATCCTCACATTTCACCACCACACACGTCACAAACAGCCACAATGCCTGATGCCAGCAGCTACCCCCCGCTCGCCGAGCGCCCGATCAAGAACACCGTTGTTCTGTTCGATGTCGACGGCACCCTGACACCGGCGCGTCTGGTGAGTCCTGACCTGCGCCCACAGACTCTCGAGAATGTCCCTTCCCCCCCAGGTCTCTTGACATACTAACGCCGTTTCCGGGTCCTAGCACGCCTCCAAGGAGATGCTCGACATCCTCCACCGCCTCCGTGAGAAGGTCGCCATTGGCTTCGTCGGCGGCAGTGACCTCGCCAAGCAGCAGGAGCAGCTCAGCACCCCCGACGTGCCCGTCACCGACCTCTTCGACTTTGCCTTCTCTGAGAACGGCCTGACCGCCTTCAAGTCCGGCAAGAGCCTGCCCTCCAACAGCTTCATCAAGTGGTTCGGCGAGGACCGCTACAAGGAGTTTGTCAAGTTTGTCCTGCACTACGTGGCCGACCTCGACATCCCCATCAAGCGCGGCACCTTTGTCGAGTTCCGCAACGGCATGGTCAACATCAGCCCCATCGGCCGTAACGCCACCACCGAGGAGCGTCTGGCCTTTGAGGCCTACGACAAGACGGCCGGCGTGCGCAAGGCCTTTGTGGAGGCGCTGCGCGACAAGTTTGGCCATCACGGCCTGACCTTCTCCATCGGTGGCCAGATCTCCTTTGACGTGTTCCCCACCGGCTGGGACAAGACGTACTGCCTGCGGCACCTGGAGGAAGACGCCAAGAAGCCCGGCGGCATCGAGTACACCACCGTGCACTTCTTTGGCGACAAGACGTTCGAGGGTGGTAACGACTACGAGATCTACACCGACAAGCGCACCACCGGCCACTCGGTCACCAACCCCCAGGACACCATCGACGAGCTCAAGAAGCTGTTTGACCTGTAAGGGGAGCAAGCGGCTTGCTTTTGGCGATAGATACAAAAAAATTAACGAGCGAGGACGGACATGGCCAAAAGCACTAGACGTTCTATTTAATGTGAAAGGTATTTATATATAAACAAAACAAATGACAGGCGTGACGATCAATCTTTGCGAACCGTAATTGGAAAGCATGAGTGAAAGTGGAGAAATATCATTGAACGACGAAATAAATTGAAAGCCAACATCTCGCAAAGACACACAAACAAGCGACGCGTAGATAGAAAAAAGGATCAGGCCAGCAAACAGACAAAAAGGACAGACATCCAAAATGAAATCCAAAACTAAAATCCAAGCACAGCTGCTTTGCATCCAGCACCTCCTTATCCATCCCTCAGTGGCCAAACTCGAGGTGTGGCACAATAACAGGTCCGTACTTTGTCGGCACGCTGCCGCCATCGCCCTGCACGACGTAGTCAACGGCTAGGCTGAGCTTGCTGAGACCCTGTTGCCCGTTGACGATGCTGGCCGCATAGGTGGTGCCGGCAATGGCCTCCGGGTCGAACGCAACAACGGCGAGGTAGTTGCGGCGGTTCATGAGCTTCTTGTACTCGCGCGGCTGGCCCGACGCATCGACCTGGAAGATCTCCATCATGTCCTCCTTGGTGTCCGACACCTCGTTGGTGGACATGTGCCCGTTGAGCGGCACGTACAGCAACTTGTTGTTGTGCAGCATTTTCAGCAAGTAGTTGCTTGAGGGCGCACCCACGACAGGCGACGTGATCAGCTGGTACATGGTCTTGTGGTCCGAAGGGTGCGACGGATCGTGTACGAGCCCGGCGCCACCGCAGTGCACGTCGCCCGACAAGAACGTCATGCGAATGCCCTTTTGCTGGGCAATACCCTGCAGCGTGCGAATCAGGTACGTGCGCTCCAAATCCTTGGACTCGTGCGTCCAGAGGTCGCGGAGCTCCTCCGAGATGCCAATGTCGCCAAAGTTGTTGAGATAGTTGCCCATCAGTCCGGACTTGCCAATGGCCTTCTTCACGGACGTGAAGCCCTGCTGGACGACCTCCTTGCCGCCCACAACACCCGCTACGGAGCTGGTGACCTTGCCCAGCAGGTTATACGTCGTGTTGACAGCCTTCTTGCCCGTCTGCAGAGTGTTGGCCAGCGTTTCGACGGTCTCCATGCGCGGGTAGACGACGGGCACAGAGACCATCCAGATGCAGTGCTGCACACTAGGTGGCAGCAGCGCAACCTTGGGGAACAGACCCTGGTATGTGGGACCAGCAAGCACACGCGTTTGCGTACGCTCCGAGCGGCAGTCGGGGCCGATAACAACCATGGCCGGACCCAGGTACTTGACGAAGTGCCAACCAGCGCCCGTAATTGTGAAGAGGTCTTGGTCTGTGTGAACGTTGCGCAGGATCTCAATGGTTGTGTGGTGCTGGAACAGCAGGTACATTTCGATGGCGATACGACCAATGTTCTTAAAAATGGCTGTCTGTTGCATATAGGCAGGGTATGAGCCGAAGCCATCAAAGATGTCGTGGTCGTTGACCTGCAGCACGTGCGGGATTTGTGCAAAGGCCTCGCGCAGGAACGGCTGGTCAAAGTGTGACGTGTAGTAGTGGAAGTACGCATGTGTCGTGTCCTCCTCGTGCCGTGCCGTCCACTGCACATTCTTGCGGTTCTCGCGGCCCGAGATGGCCAGCCACTGTTGTAGCAAAGGTACCTCGCGCCACAAGCGGTCTGCGTAGATCTGGTCACCCAGACCCAGCTGTACGTGAAAACCACCACACTCAACGTTCTTCTGTAGCACATCCTTCCACATAAAGTCAACACCGCCCAGCTTGTTGCGGTCGGCCTGCGACGTCAGAGGGGAGAAGTCATTGCCCGAGTGGGCCAGGAAGCGCCACCCTTGTTCGTGACGTCCGGCAACAACGAACTCGTAGCGCGTGCAACCGAGGTGCGATGTCACGGCATACGTCCAGCGCTCAGTTCCAGCCTCGCTCATCTGCAGGTCAATGTCGTACTTGTAGAAGTTCCAGCGCTGGTGCGTGTATATGGTGTAGGGGATGAGCTGCCGCGGGTTTGGCGACAGGTCGACGCTCTGGTGGATGTGAATCGTCGGCGGCTGGGGCCCGTCGGTCACAATCATAATGCTACCAAGCCAGATACCCTTCTCGACATCCATGTTCACGTAACGTAGGTAGGGGCCAAAGTACACGCCGTTGGTGGGTGAGATCTTGTACATGTCGACACCGGCACTGGGTGGAGGACCCATGAATCCGGTTGCCGTGGAATTGGCCATACTCGTAATGCTTTCAGCGTAGCCAGGCGTGGGCGGGTACATGGGCGAGGCCAACGACTGCTTCATGAACGGCGAGCCCAATGGATTACCGTATGTAGAGGTGGCTGGCGAGAGCGGTGTAGCATCATGGTTGAGCGGCGTCGGACCTTTGGGGAACTCCCACTGCGTTGCCTGCGTGGCCAGGTGGATGTAGTAGTACTGGCCGGAGTTCTGGTCCAGGTGCGAGATCCAGCCCTCGGGCAGCGGCGGCGGCGAAACCGGGCTTTGCACAGACAAGGAGTGGGACAAAGGTGGCTTACCACCGTTGGATAAGACGCTCTCCGGCCGCTGATCATTGGCAAAGGCGGGATGGTTCGCGTTCATGCCCACAGGAGAGGCCAAAGGATTGCCAGCGGCAGCACCAGCGGCAGATGCCTTTTCGTTTCCGTATGGATGGTGAGGGACAGTTGCAGCAGCAGTCGTCGGCTGCTGTTGTGGCAGCTGTTGTGATTGCTGGGGTTGACCGGGCTGGTTCACCGTGGCGAATCCCGCAGCAGCAGTGGCGGCCGCCATAGCAGCGGCAGCCGAGTTCGATACCGCTGGGGGCTGTTGGGCATAGCCACCTGACAGTGCCGGGTGTTGGCCCAGGTTCTGCTGAGCCGGTTGAGCCTGACCTTGAGGTTGACTTTGGGGCTGACCCGAAGCCGGGATATTGGCCGCCGCACCCTGTTGCTGTTTCTCCTTGGGGTAGCCAGAAGCGGCTCCACTGGGGTTGACGCTCGTGTACGCCGGAGGTGGTGTGGATGCCTGCATGCGCTGGAAGTCTTGCTCTAAGACGCTAACCTGGAGACTGGGGTTGGCCGAGTTGGCGTTACTGGCTGCGGCTGACGTGGAACCAGGTGGTGCAGGAGATGAAGCAGCAGCTGCAGCCGCAGCTCCAGTGCCAGCACCGGCACTGGCCGCACCAGAAAATGCTGGGTGCCAGGGGAGCTGCTGCTGTGCACCAGCAGTGGAAGTGCTGCTCGGTGGTGGTGGGTTTTGGACCGGGTTGGTGCCCTGGTAGACCGTGGGCGGACCATGAGGCTGATTGTCAGGCTGCTCGGTTGGGGTCCATGGACGCGGTGCTGCGGCTTGTTGCTGGGCATGAGTTGGCGGGCTGCCGTATTGCGCCAGACGTTGGGCTGCAGCCGCACTCGGGGTTTGAAAGCTGCTTAGGGTTGCCGTGCCGGAGATCCCAGCAGCCGCATAGCGGGCCTCGATGTCGCTGCTAGGAATGCTGCCCGGCTCTACAATGGGCGTCTCTGGCGGCGGAGGCGATCCACGGCTAGCCCGAGTTGTTGAAGTAGATGCCGTTGAAGCGAATCGGTTCATGCCACCGCCACCGCTGTTACCACTGGGCGAGTCGCTCAGCTGTACAGGTTTGAGCGTGTCAGAACCGGCCCGCGCCGGCCGGTATGGATTGACATGGTCCGGGGGGGCAGCAGTAGCCAAAACGCCGGCACCGCCCGAGGAAGACGAGGTAGTTGAAGAGGCAGTGGAACCGTTGGGAGGAGGGTGATAGTAGGACTTGGGTGGGTAGCTGGCGACAGCTGGTTTCTGTTGCTGCTGCTGCTGTTGCTGCGATGGCCGTGCTGCAGGTTGCGAAATAGGCTTGGCAAAGAAGTCGTCGTTGTCGGTCGGGCTTGAAGGAGACAAAGACGTGGGGATGTTGCCCCGCCGCTCGGCCAAGCCCGGTTTCTTGCCACTGACGGGACTCATTCCCAGTCGCGGCGACGTGTCATTGTATGTGTCATTGTAGTTGCTGCCCGTGGTGTTTGTGTTGATGTGAGGCCGCCCGTCGGGGTATGGGGGACGGGGCTTGTGGACATTGGATGCTGCCTGCGGGATAATCGGGTCATCGTCGACGGGGTATGGGAGAGGATTGGCAGAGCTTGATGCACCTGGCGGTAGAGGAAACGACGGCCGCGAGGCGACAGGCGCAGTAGCCGGGCTAGCCGAAGAAGTGCTTCCTGGCGGCGGCGGGTATCTGAAACGCTCCGATCCGGAGAAGTCGCCGCCACCGGCACTTGTAGCGGAGTAAGGGTTTGGGCTCTGTGGTTTAAAAATTCGCAACGGCTCAACAGTTGGGCTGTCGCAGTCATCTGAAGGCCGGCTCATGAAGAGCTCAGAATCAGGGATGCCACGCGATCGTTCTGCCATGACGTGGACGATGTTGAGAAATCAAGGGACAGAGTCTCTGCTTTCCTTTCCTAACTTTTCCCCCTTTATTCTGCTTTTTCTCCTGCACTTCCCTGGATGATGAAGCTGCACGGTTTACTGCGTCTGTTGAACTCTTGCGCAACTGGTGAAGGTTGGGCAATGGAGGGGGAGGACGGGGAGGGGACGAGAAGTGCGCGCAAAGCACCAGGCTGACAGTGGGTCGTTTCCGAGTTGTGGAAGTTAGGCCAGGCTGTGACACAAAGGTACGTGACGTTTGAAATCGGCGAAAATAAACAAAACACGAGCTTCTATGCAGAGAAACTTTCAAGATTTCCAAAGTTGAACAAGACAAACGAGGTTCACAATGAGATGTAAGGAAACTAAGAAAGACAGAAAATAAAAACGCCAAAAAGCTGGACGCGGTGGGATCGATATGCGGCCAGATGGGCGGCCAGGCAATGCTGCGAAGGAGCCGGGATCGAAAGGAGGGGGCGGAAAGGGAAAGGGGGGTAGTGAGTGGAACGTCAATAAAGAAAACACCGTGGGATAGCTCCAACCGCACGTCAGGGGGGTTTAACCAGGACAAGATAGGGAGGGTCGAGGGTTCAGCCGTCTACTAGGCAAGTTTAGCGGCGGCAATGATGGTGCGAAGAGCAGAAAAAGCTGAAGGGCAATTTTTGGCTTCCGCTGCTTGACCTCCCCAAACATTCACTCTAGCCGCCCAGGGTTCCGTAGGACATCAGTTATGACGAGGCCATATGGGGCACTATGAAGCCAGACGAAGAGGCCACCTGTATCGAGTTGGGCTGTGTGTTCTTGTCTTTCTTGCACCCGTCCTCCCGCTGGGCACAACATCCCATCGTCCATGCTTGGCGGGAAGACCTGGTTCGAAGGTAGTTGATTGGCTGTTTGAGCTGGGCGCTTACGATGCAGAACGAAACGGATGGCACCACAGTAGTGGAGGAGGAAACGTGAGGGTGACCAGAACCACAGCGAAATGAAGGCCGGGGTTTTGCGTTGGCTTGACCAGTCCTTTGTCGCTCGGGCTGTAGCGTGGGCGCTTGCAAGAGTGGACAAGCCCAGGCAATGTGCATTGGATTGTGATTGGCTTCCGCTTTTGACTTTCTAGTCTTGGAGTCGTGAGATTGGCAAGCTGTCCATGCTAACAAGACCGGCAGCTAAAGGCCTCTCTCTGTCTGCCTGATTTCCACTCCCTGCTCAAGACTACCAGCGCTGTACCGTTTGAGAGAGTCCACATAAGACGTCCGTGCTGGTCAACCATACAATTTCCTCCAGAGCAGCACGCTTGAAGAGAACGATGCCTAGCTTTGGCGCCCGGGTTAGTCAATGCCGATCTCGAAGAAAATGCGCATCAAGAGCCATTGTAGCTTCTTTTCGAGGCAATTTCAGTATAATAGTAGGACAGCACAGAGGATACAGCTGTCGTCAATGGAGACAGGGCGGCTACCGTCGTGATAGCTTTGCTGTCCCCATTGTATTGTAACTTCCCTGCAAAGGACCCAGCTCCTTGCTCTTGCCCGGCTAATGTCACACAAAGCGATAATGACACTGGCATGTGGACTCGACACCTGGATGACATACTTCCATTGCTGGCGCGCAATGGGAGCCGTATTAATGCCGTTGTGTCCACTCTGCAGCCCGGCCTGTGGCGCACATCAACGAGCTGAGGCCAACATGGGGATTGCCATGTCAATGTCGCTGGTGAGGACGCCGACTAGTGGCCTGCCTTTTAGCTTGAAGAGTATCCAGAAGCTATTCAGACCTTTCATTCGCATTTTCATTGGAAATGTCCATTTCAGTCGGGATGATGCCGACGTTTCGGTAGATCTGTAGTGGTGAGCGTTTTGTAAATGACGAAAGGCTGGATTTCGAGTCCGCGACCGTAGTCGGACAGTGCCGCTAAGCCTACCAGTAAATTTGTCTAGGTGTGCGTATTGTTGCAGAATGGAGACCACATTGTCCACACAACTTCATGAAAGTGAGGAGTGAAAATTCCGACGTCGATGTCGGAGAATTGAAAGCAAAGATGGAAGTAAGAGGAAACTTTCAAGAAGAGGGAAGGAGATGGGAAAAAACGTGCCCCTTTTTCAATGTTTACGATGCTAAATGTAGAAGGCACTAAGGTGGTCCCTTCCTTTGTCCGTTCATAACGACTTGATGACTGAGCATTCCCGCATCGGGCAGTCACGATTTACAGTCATTCATCACATAAATTAGGCAGGACCAACTGTTGCTCTGTATATGCCGTGGTTTGGAAAGAAGCTTCGGCCGTTCGGTCGTTCAGCCAGCAGCGTGGCGCCAGCGAAAGTAAAATGTGCGCATTTAATTCGAAATCTGGATTACGTTGGCTGCGTTGATGAAAATCACAGGTCGCGTATGTCTCAGTCATAAAAAGCATCCTACCTTAGTGCAGCCTCGTTGCATTAAAGCCAACATGAATGGTAGAGACGAACGTTGACAAAACATATTCATATTGCTTCTGAAGGCTGTGGATGACTGTACGACGTACTCCACAGTAACCTTGTCTCCTTCTCACGTTCGCGTGGTGCATTGGGCGGCGCTCTGAGGACCGGCACAGTAAGACTTGTGATGTATACGCTGTCTGCGGAATACTCTATGGATGACACCGTAGTGACGAGGCTGGCAGCAGCGCTGATGACTGCGAAAATAGCGCTGGGAGTTTTGTCGCCTATATCAACCACACAAACCAGATCAAAGAATAAATGACGAAAAATGAAATCAAATAAATCAATCAAAATTTCCGCGGCAATAGAGAAGCATTATATTGATTGTGAAGAGTGTTCGATCTCAACAAATCACATATCATGGCTGTTTCCCGTTGACAAAATGCTATGTGTGGGATTGATAGGCGGGAGCATCCAGATCTGGGGAAAGTCCATGTCTCGTCATAGATCTCTCGCATCTTTACGTATATGGATTGGCCGCCCATTATCTTCGGCCAATACCAGGACAGCATTTTCAAGGTCGTGGTGGCCTCGACGGGCTAGAGTGGAGAACTGGCCGCCTAATCTGGTCCGCGGTTCGCGCTAGAGACTCGAGGTTATGCTCAAGTCTTGGAAAACGGCCCAGACATACAGAAGCTCTTATCTTTCTCCTCATTGACGCAAGACGACCCTGAAAATGAATGTTTGACGATAGCAAAGCCGTTATCCTCTTCCCGTGTCATCGAGCGAGTGACAGCAAGCTTAAGACGAGCTGCTATTTGCAGTATACGATTAGCAGGCAATAAGGACAACCAGGTGACTGTTGGTGCTTCAAGCGATTATCTGAACAGACTGCACATGGCACAAGTGCTAGATAGTACTTAGTGCTTGTAGGTGAGAGAGGACGTCGGTTCTGAGAAAAGAACAGCTTTTGCTGACGTCCGGGATTTTTTTTTCTTCTGTTGCATTGTCCCTTTCCCTTCCTGCCTCGTCGGGCGCACTTACCACTTCATTCCCTATCCTCATATCTTCCTTCCCTCCTTCGTATTTTGGGTCCTGTTCACCTCCTCCAGAGGAGACTGTCCGTACCTTCCGTCCCCTGATATTTATCATTCCTCTCCTCCTCCCCTCCTCCCCTCCTCCTTCTCGGCATCAAGTCCATCTCTCGATACATCGGACCGCCGCCTCGACTCGTTGTCATCCACGCCAGAGACAGTTCCAACCAGCCAGCATGTCTCTCAACCGCGTAGCTTCATTGGAGTCCTTTTCCTTCGTACCGGCTGAATCGAGCTCCCGGCTGCACTCTCGACGCTCCTCCGACGCCTCCATCTCCGTCCGCTCCCGCAAGCTGAGCTTCAACCCGCTGCCCGACGAGTGGGATCCCATTAACGAGCGTGCCGACAACATCCAGGCCGTCGGTGCCTTTGAGGTGCCCAAGTGGAAACGCGTTGTCCAGGTCTTTGCTACTGTGGTCTACTGCTTACTTGCCTCGGGCATCGTCTTTGGCTATGCCGCCATCAAGCCCGTGTTAAAAAAAGAAGGCGCCTACCGGGATGTCTGCGTTGCCTCAGCTGGGGCCTCCTCCTTGGCGACCGCCGCCGACGCCGATGCCGACATTGATACTTGCGTCGAGATCCACCTCAACTTTATGTTCACTACCGCCGCTGTTGGCACCAATGTCGCCGCCCTGCCCATTGGTGCAATCCTCGACCACTACGGCCCCCGTGTCTGCGGTTTGATGGGCGCCGGCTTTTTGGGCGCCGGAGCTTTGCTGCTTGCCTATGCCGCCGATGTGCCCTTTGATGGCTTCTTGTTGGGCTATTTGCTGCTGGCCGTCGGTGGCCCCTTCACCTACATTTCGAGTTTCCAGCTGTCCAACGCCTTCCCGCGCCACTCGGGCCTCATCTTGGCCCTGCTAACTGGCGCTTTTGACGCCTCGAGTGCGCTGTTCTTGGTATACCGCATCCTCTTCGAAAAAGCCGACGGTGCCTTTGGCCACCAAAAGTTTTTCCTGCTCTACCTCGTCGTGCCTGTTGTCATTGTCGTGCTGCAGCTCACGCTGATGCCGCGCCAGTCCTACAAGACCGTGGGCGAGCTCATTGAGCAGATCGACGCGCCGCTCTTGAGCGACCTCGAGGGGCCGCATTTGACGGGCCACACCACCAACCAGGCCAGCCAGCAGTACCGCGACGACCAAGTCGACGAGAATACCGCGCTCCTCCAAGAAGAGGCGCGCGCCCATCGCGAGGCCGTCGTCGCCGACATTGAAGAGCTGCTGGGCTCGGAGCGTGCCGACAAGCAGGCCAGCCGGGAGGTGACCAAGAACGAGATTTCGGGCGTCTGGGGCGCCATGCACGGCAACAGTGCGCTCGAGCAGATCCGCTCGCCCTGGTTTATTCTCATCTGCCTGTTCACCGTCGTGCAAATGACGCGCATCAACTACTTTGTCGCCACCATCCGCCCGCAGTACGAGGCCCTGCTCGGCTCACACGAGGCCGCCGTCGCCATCAATAACTTTTTCGACCTGGCCCTGCCGCTGGGTGGCCTCATATCGATTCCTTTCATTGGTATCTTCCTCGACCACAACAGCACCGTCGCAGTTCTGACTGTGCTCGCCGTCGTTGCCACGACCATTGGCGTCTTTGGTATCATCCCAAGGACATGGGCCGCCTACGCCAACGTCAGTCTTTTTGTGTTGTACCGCCCCTTTTATTACACATCCGTCTCCGACTACAGCGCCAAAGTATTTGGCTTCCGTACCTTTGGCACTGTCTACGGCACCATCATCTGCCTGTCGGGTCTCTTCAACTTCTCCCAATCGGGGCTCGACTACCTTTTCCATAAGGTCTTCGACGGCAATCCCGTTCCCGTCAACATAATCCTGCTGGTCCTGGGTCTGATTATTGGTACTTTCCTCGTCGCCTTCGTAGGCGTCCAGTCACGGGGCATTAAGCGCAAGCTGCTTGAGCAAGAGGCGGAGAATGCCTTTTTGAGCGAGTAGAAACCTGCTCGATTTTAGCAGCGAGCTGGACGAGGCCTTGCGAAATGATGGATATGGTAGAGCTTCAAAGATTGTTATGGGATCTGTCACACGCTGTTATGTTGCCTTTGTTATTATTATTTGTTGTTGTCGTGGCATATTGCCATCTACGTTATGTTACTTTCCATCGCCTGGGCGTTACGACATCGCGTGCATTTTTGAAGAGGCGCAATTTGGGATAAAATCAAATTATATATGAAACCAAACATAAATATCTTTAAACGTAAACCGAGTAAGAGCCATTTTTTTGCAAAACCACGCCGTCTCACCCAAACACCGTTTCAAAAAATCGAAATCAAAAAGAAGCTAGAAAAGCCAACCCAAAATAAGAAAAACAAACAAGAGTAACCAAAAAGCTAGGTAGACAACCCCATGCCCCCCTTTAATGCTCCATGGCAACACCAAGACCCTCTTCCTTGGTCTTGCGTAGGGTCTCGTCCTTGGACTCGGCCTCCTCGCGCAGCATCTCATCCACCTCTTGGCGGATGCCGCCCAAGTCTGGCGGGATCTCACGCATTTGTACACTAGGCGCATGCTGCACAAACCGCAGCTGCTCATGAACGTGCTGAACGATCTCCTGGATGCGTTTCTGGGGGTTCTTGTTCTGCCGCGGCTCGCCGACAATCTGCTCGAGCGTGGGCAGCAGCTCTTCTTGCCGGAAGTGGTCGCGCCAGGGCGTGTGCGTCGGAATCACCGGATCAATCTTGTCCTCGCACTGCAGCGCAATGGCCGTCTCCCACGACCACGCGCGCGCCACGTTGCGCGGCGTGTAGCCGCCGCCGCCAAACAGAATCATGGGCAGGCCCAGCTTCTTGCAAAACGCCACGCACTGCCCGTGGCCCTGTACCTGCAGGTTGAAGCGGCCCAGCCGGTCGCCGGCGAGGGAGTCGGCGCCGCACTGCAGGGCAATCGCGCTTGGCCGGAACGTCTCAACGATCTTGCTAATCACGCTGTCAAACAGCCAGGCGTATTGCTCGTCCGTGATGCCGTCGTTGAGCGGCACATTGATCGCGTGGTGCGCGCCGGCATTGAACTCGTTTTTGGGTCCGTTGTCGTCGAGGGCACCGGTGCCCGGGAAGAAGTTGATGGGGTCGTACTTGTGGAAAGAGCACGTCATGACGCGGTCTGTTGAGAAAAAGGCCTCTTCCACGCCGTCGCCGTGGTGCACATCAATGTCAATGTACAGAACGCGCGGATAGCAGCGCAACAGCTGCAGGATCGCCAGCACAATATCGTTGATGTAGCAGAACCCAGACGCCTCGGCCTTCTTGGCGTGGTGGAGGCCACCACCCCAGCTGATGGCGATGTCGGCCTCGCGATTGCACACTTTACGCGCTGCGTCCAGCGAGCCACCTGCAGACATGGAGCAGTAATCGTAGAGACCCTCAAACAGCGGACAGTCCGAGCCGCCAAGGTTGAACTTGAGGTCCGGCGGATTCGTGCTATCGAGATCGCGCGGCACCGGTTCGGGCAGCACCGTACCCAGGTAGTCCAGGTAGTCGTCGGAGTGAAAGCTGTTTAGCTCTTCAAAGGTGGCCGCGCGCGCAATGTAGTTGTCCATCGCAAAAGGCATGCCGTAGGACATGATCAGACTCTTGGACAGCGTCAACCGCCACGGCTTCATTGGGTGCGTTTGGCCAAAGTGGTGCTTCTCCATCTCTGGGTTCGTGTGGAACGTGACGTTGTAGCCCTTTGGGCGCACGATGCCGTACTGCTGCGCCGCCTTCTTCACTTTCGCGAGGTACGCCGCATTGTCCAGCTCGCTGGCGCTTCCGAGCGGCTCGTACTCTTCAACAACGGTGGGCTCGGCGTCGACATGGTGAGGTATGTAGTTTGGCCGCGGTACGCGGTACCGGTAGTTGTCGATGTCTGTCATGCCGGCGGCCGCTTCCGTTGTTCGTCATGCATGCAGCGCAGCCAAGATCCGTGACGGAGGCCAGCAGGGCCCTTGTGCAAGTCGATTAACAACCAGACGAACAGAACATACAAACAGGGATTGCGGCCTTCGTTCGTACGATGTACGGGACTAAAGTGTCCTTTGTTGTGTTTGTGAAATAGGCTGGATATCAAAAGTATGTAAAAGAACGTGTCGTCTGTTGCGACATGTCGGGTGACTTGAAATGCGATGATGAAGGCGGACGTTGAACTGAGCAATCACAATTCAGAGAGAATACCCTTTTGTGGCAAAGCAGTCGCAGCTCATGTCGACCAGTTGCCGCCACTTAGGGCGCTAGTCCATTTCTGGGGAAGTGCAGCAGCGTTGGCGACTCTGATACAGCCATAAAAATCGCACTATCCGATCCGAAAAGGCTGAAACTTTTTCCCTAGCCGACTTGCATCGCGCTTCCTCTTGTGAATGACGAGTTCTCACTGATTGCGCCCGTTCGCCCCTTCCCCGACGTTTCGATATCCATCTGCAATATTCTATTTCTCCCCTTGTCTGTCGCTCCTACCTCTTTCAAGATCCTTCTTTTCATACCAAACTTGGTTCCTTCCTTTATTTTTTTGTTGTAGCGGTTGCCGGCTGTCCCGCGCCTTCTCTCTGTTGCCTGGATTGCCCCATACACATATTCGCACAACCGGACGTCTCTTTCTCGCCTTGCTCTTTCCCTCTCTCCACCAATATCTCATCATCCTCTCTCCAGTTCACACTGTCGTCCTTTTGCGACTTATTTATCTCGAGGTGCCACAAAGATTACGATCTCCAAGCGACAAGGGTCCAGACTGACTCTCTCAGCACCCACCCTCCCGCAGCGGACAGCCGCAACATCTGAGTCGGGGCCACAAGCCTGGCTGCACCTATTTTTCGGCGGGCCCTCTTTCCTTTTCCGTCCACGCTCTGTCTAGCGTGCCTTCCTTGCCAACCCAACGCAGCAAGGCCGGCTCTAGATTCACATTGTAAAAAAATCACAACATAGCAGACGGGAGGTAAGCTACGACACTCATTATCCACTGACTTCCACTACTTTTTATGGGCGTTCCTGCCTCCTGCCACCACCATTCCCGCCTGCCTCAACGGCGTATTCTATGGCATTTCCCCATCTGTAAAAACACTTGTTCCACTTGATCTCTCCCATTCACCTCATTTCCAAAATTCGCAACATACACATTGTCATTTCACATTCGTTGTCATTTCACAGCCCTTTGCATTTCAATTTTGGAGGGCAGCCAGCCTGTTTTTTGGTGTATTTTTTGTTGCTTGTTCGACAGTGTGCGAGTTTTGCGCATTGAAGCATCTGCATATTCGCGAGTGCTTCTTCCCATCACCACACTCTGCAGTTTTTTTTTCGTCTCCAGCACGCGCACCGCCCTTTCCATGGTCTCGTCAGGCGTAGACCGGCGCGCCTTTCCCTCTCGTTGCTCAGAGTCGCCGTCCGCGGCACCCTGCCCTTCCATTGCCCCGTCTGTGTTGACACGTTATTACCATGCCTAGAGACGACCTCTCCATCGACTTTGTTAAGAGAATGCCGCCCGGCGGCGAGGCGCTCGACCCAGCGCTCATCCTGGACGACTGGATCAATAGGGTTCAGAACCTGCCGGAGGAGATCCGCTTCCTCCAGGACGAGATTGCCGACAAAGACCGCCAGTACAACGAATGCATCCGCATCATCGAAGAGCGCGATGGCCGCATCCAAAAATTCATAAAGGCGAACAGCAGTCACGACCACAACCCAAGAGAAGAGGGCTACCGTAAGACGATTATAGAGAACTTCAAGAAGGCCGAGGTGCTGGCCGACGAGAAACTGGCCCTGTCGCAAAAGATGCGGACCATCATGGACCGCCATATGCGCCAGCTTGACATGCAAATAAAGCAGCTCTACGATCGCAGCGAGCCCGGCTTTACCGACCCCGACGAACTTCCCTCCCTCCTACGACCGAGCGCTGCGAACAAATCGGCAGCGGCGTCCGCACGCGCCTCTGCTGCCGCGTCGTCCTCTCTCCCAGCAGCATCTGTTAGCGACATGATTAAGAACGCCACCAAAGCCGCCGCCGGGTCCGCGTCTCTGAATGGTGGCGGCGCTGGAAACACGGTGCTTGCGGTGGGAGGTGGTCGTGGCGCCGGCAATGCACAGGCCCGCCAGGCTCAGGCTCAGGCTCAGCAGGGGCACTCATCGTCGGCGCCCGCTAGCCCCGCAGCATCGATGATTCTGGGCCGGCAGGCGCGTGAGAGCTCTGCCGGCCCAGGTACGGCCCCGGGCAAACGTGGACCGCGCGCGGGCAGCTCACTCGCCAATATCCCGCCAGCCTCCAGCGGGCTTGCGCGGCACTCGTCCTTGGGACCTGGAACACCAAAGTCTCACCACGCAGGCGCTGGCGGCGTCCAACGAGCTGGAAGCGCCGGACCACGTGCAATCGCAAAAGGCGCTGGCATTGGGCCGGGGCGTAAAGGGAGCACGCCGGCGGTCAACGGCTCGGCAGGCGCTGCGGCAGGACCCGAGAAGGGATCTGGTTCTGGGCGCAAAAAGGGCACCACAGGAACGAACACACCGACCACCAAGACGTCGCTATCACGCGTCAAGCGACCCGCCAAGGCCTCAGCCGCATCTTCGACAGCGGACGAATCCGAACTTTCCGACGCGAGCTCCAGCGACGATTCCGACGTCTCATCACGACATGCCACACCGACGCGCGGCTCCTCACAAGTTGGCTCCAGCTCCAACGCTGGGTCGGCTGCGAACGGGAATGGCGCCAGTAGCAACGGCAATGGTGCAGGAAACAAGGAAGCAGGCGCGTCGCAGCCGTTGGTCAAGCGCGAAAAGGACAACAGCAGTGGCATTTCCAGTGGCGTGGGCAACGCATCTGGCAATGCGGGCGGACAGTCCGGGCCCGGTAGTGGACCTGGCGGACCTGGTCGCGGTGGTGTTAATAAGCACCGGGCCGGTGACAAGCCGGGCGGCCGTGGTGTGGCCAAGGGCGCACCCTCAAGTGACGACCGGATGGACATCGATGACGAGGAAGCTGGTGATGACAACAAATACTGCTTGTGTCAGAACGTAAGCTTTGGCGACATGGTGGCGTGCGACAACGAGGACTGTCCATTTGAGTGGTTCCATTGGACGTGCGTGGGCCTCAAGAGCGAGCCCAACGGGACCTGGTACTGCCCGGTATGCACCGAAAAGAAGAACAAGGCCGCCGGCGGCGGCGAAGGCCGCATTGTAGTTGGGACTGGCGGCCAGCACGCGAGCCGCTCAGGCAGCGGCCCAAATAAGGCCGACGCTGGTGGCAACGGTGGTGCGAATGGCAGCAGCGGCCCTGGCTCTGGTGGCGGCGCCACTGCTTCTGCGGGCAATGCCGCTGGCACACCGACGAGCGAAGGCAGTGCCGCTGACCGAGCGACACCGGCAGCCACAAAAAAGGGCAAATAGGGACGGCCCCCTTACAGACAACTGTCCCGTGAACTCGTCATGGCACAATCGGCTGCCTTGGCAATACGGCTTTCTCCGCCAAGACGCCCGCGACTGTCGACCGTTCCGTCGAACCCGGATGCTATGAACGTAATGCCGGATCGGGAACCCACTGACGAAAATGAACGGAACCCAAACTAACAACGACCGGGCAATAGGAAGGGCGATTGATAAAAACGAGAAAATATCATGATCAGTACAGCCACTGTACCTTTATGCCTTATGCCCCCCAAAAGTTAAAATAATGAATATATTGATACCCAACCCATTTTGAACGTTTCCTGTCTGAGGAGCGTGGGTGACCAGGCGAAAAACATAAGAAACTCCTTGATGTATGTTGCTGTGACTATGTGCTAGGTCCGACACGAGGACTGGAGAATGCATTACTAAATGCAAACGCTCGAGTTCGCATACAACTCGCCTGCAACCTCTCACCGTATTTTCTTGAAATGTTCCCGTTCTATTTAATGCAATTGAAGTACAGTGTTTTTGGGGTTTGTATTTTTGCAAACTGGCTGTTTGTTTTTTAATCGCTAGTTAGGCTTTTGCGACACTCCGAAACGCATCGCACAATGTCCGTCTACGTAGATAGAATAAAGAGGTGAAGAGAGCAAAAAGGGGAAAAAAATAGGAGGCAAATTAGGCAATTAAAAAGCATCCGAAGCCAAGAAAAGAATAATTCCAGAACCAGTAAAAGCGAAAGCAAAAGCTCCCATACAAGACTAACATCAAAGGATAAGCAACGCAAATGCAAGCCCGACCCATACAACACGCTTAATGCTCAAGCAGCCGCAGACTGCCCTGGACAACGACATTCTCCAGGATCGAGCCAGGCGGGATGTCGATGGTGCTGCCCTCCGTGGCCACAATGATAACTGTGCCCTTCAGAGTCACTCCACGTCCCAGATTGACGGCACCAGTGATGGTGAGGTGGTCCAGCTCGATGATCTTGGGGATGGAAGGAATGTGCTTTGAGAAGTCGGAAACCTTCTTGAAGTCGCTGCCCAGCTTGATCAGCGGCGCATCACCGAAGCGGTTGGAGCTCATCTGCAACTGGCCGTGCTTGACGGTGTACAGATCCGATTTGACCAGCATCAGATCAGAGCAGGTCTTGACGGGCAGGAAACGCCGACGCGGTACGTTGACACCGTGCGCGTTGTGGAAGTGGCGAATGGCGGCACCGACGGCGGTCTCCAGCTGGATAATCGAGATGTCGGACTCGCCTTTCTTGTCACCGGGGATGGTCTTGCCGTTGGGAATGATCTCCATCGCCAGCTCGTCGTTCTCAACGACACGCTTCACAGCCTTGACGTTCATCCAGATGTTGTTGGTGTTAAAGTAGCGGAACTTCTTGATGGACTTGAACTCGTTGACGTGCTCCTTGGGCACCTGCGCAATCTCCAGCAGACGGACCGAGCCGTCATAATCAATAATGGTGCCACCCTTGACATCGGCCTTTGTCTTGTTGGTGAGCTCCATGAGATACTCGGACTTGGTCTCGACCATGTGCTGCAGGATGCGCAGGTCGACAACCGCACCCAGGTTGTCGACATTAGAAAGGAAGATGATCTCGATGCCGCGCTCAATCAGCTTGTCGAGGACACCCGAGTTGTACAGAGACTCGAACACGTCACCGTGGCCGGGCGGGTACCAGGCGTCGGTAGGGTCGTCAAAGGACTTGGGGACAGGCAGCGAGGAGTCCTTGAAAATGCGGGGGTAGCGGGACTGGTTGAAAGTCAGGATGTCGACGTTGTGACCCTCGTACTTCTTGATGATAGCGGCAGTATCGGCGTCGGTGTTGAACGAGTTCATCAGGATGAAGGGCACGTTGGACCCATAGGTGCGGTTCAGGTACTCGATCTGGCGGACCGACAGGTCGAGGAAGGACATGCCGTCACGGACCTCGATGACGGACTTGGGGCCAACGCAGCCCATGGAGGTACCGAGGCCACCGTTGAGCTTGAGGACGGCAAGCTTGTTGAGGAAGGCAACACCCTCGGAGCTGCCAAGGTCGTCGTAGTCGACGACCTGGCCCTGTGCGGGAGGGGCAATGCGGTCCCAGTCACTGTTGTAAATGTTAGTTGTGGCTCCCCCGACCCAACACAATGTGATATCCTTGGCGGGCCGTCGTTCTCGGACAATACGTACACAGCGTTGCCCTTGGCCTTGTCATTCAAGTACCGGCGGAAGAGAGCAAAGAAGTTGTCCATCTCCGTCTCAAACAGCTAAGGTAGTGTTAGCATTTCGTTTTGCACCAGAATGCGGGATGAATGGCGGAATCGGACTTGCCTTCTTCTCTGCGGGGTCTGTGACGGTCTCGGCGAGCTCAGTCAGGGCATTGCGCATTTGCGCAGCCGCAATGTTTGTGGACGTGTTTTCGAACGCCTAGAGGATCGCAGTTTAATCGTCAATCGTCTGCCCTGTCTAGCACAGGGGCACGTGTAGAAAGCACAACTTACCATGTGGGACTGAGTCTTGCCATGGTGTCTCTTGCCATCGTCGTCGCCGCCAATGCTGCCAGTGGCCTTGATGTGCGAGGGCAGCGAGCTCTTAACGCCGGACATGATTGCAGATGGTGGTGGAGAGGTTTGTTGGAAGTAAACGCTTGCGAGACGAGTGTGGAGGTACGCGAATCCGGTGGGAATGTTCGCGCTGCAAGTGGTGATGTAATGAGGGGTGACGGGACTCGCCTTAAAAGGTCGGAAGTTAGCTTGGTTTGCGAAATGCAGCACGACAGACAGTAAGAAAGAATTGAAGCGTGCTTCACGATGCGAAAGCAAAAGAGAGTGAATTGCTTCATAAAATGGGGAGAGGGGAGAGCTTTAAAGGGAGAGGGGTGGCAAAAGCCGGGGAAGGACCAGCAAGGCCTGGTACCTTCTGAAAGTCGAGAAAGGAGGCCGGCGCGAGTTTGGCAGCTTACCGAGAAATTTCTTTTCGCCTTTTTGGTTGCCTCGATCTAGGCCTTTTGATTTTCGTGTTTGGTTACTTTTTGGAGGGAAGAAAAGAAAAGTTAGCTACATTGACGTAATCGACGTGATCGACGCATGAAAATCCCATCAAAATGTGACTGCCAGGTCAGGTAGCATCAAATCATTGGACGGAAAAAGCAGCAAAACAACAGTCAATGTTGGGGAGGTCGAGGCTTGCAGGAGGCGGTAAAAGTAAGGCAGGTTGCGCTGAGGGTTTTGGCGGGGGTGTGTTGTGTGGGTATGCTGTGTGTAAGAGCGACTTTTGAGAGATGTCTGTTTGGTGGAAAAGGCTAAAAGCGGTTGTTGGCGGTCGGGACGAACGCAGATGCAGCTGCAAGCAGGTTGCAAGCAGGCTTGCAGGCATTTGAAGCCCACAGGCTAGGAAGATGCAGGTCGCAACTCGAGTCGGGGAATTATCGGGACGCCGGCGCTACACTCGCTGGATTGTATCGCTTGTAGTCGTGGGAGGTTTGCGGTTGTTCGGTTCATCGATCTCGTCCATGCCGGTGTGCGTCTTGTGCATGTCTTGGTTGACCCCCAGCTCTGCGGCCGTGTTCTGCAAGCTCTTCTGCAGAGTAGGCCGAGCAAGGGCCGTTTGCCAAGCTATCTGTAAAGAGGCTGCATCGAGAGGCAAGAGAACTCGGTAGGACATAGGGTGCAGGTGGAGGCGAAGGGCAAGAACAGAGAAAAGAACAAAAACATAGCAGCAACTGGGCAACGGCAACTCACAAGAAACGAAGCTGTGGTAGCAGAGCTTGGAGGCAGAGCTTGGAGAATCTGGAGATGTAGAAAAGAGAAGGGGAGGAGTCGGAGAGAGGAGAGAAAGAGGAAGAAGGACAGTAAAGAACGAACAGCAGAGAACAAGAGAGGTCCAGAAGTTCGAAAACAGCTTCGGGCAACGAATAGAAAGGGGGCAAACTGTACAGGGGGTTCTGTGAAGAAGTGACAAAGGGAGATTGGAGACTGGGAATGACAGTACGGCAAATAAAAAAGGTCGACAGGGGGGGTGGAGGGGGATCGCTGGCAGAAGGAACAAGCCTGGCCGCGGTCGCTACGGTGCAATATTATCCTTCTTCCCTTTTCGGCCTTCTTTCCTTTCCGTTTTGGCACTTGCGTGCTCATTGTACGATATTCTTGATAAGTGGGTCACTGCCTCTGTAAAGGAAAAGGAAGCCTCGACGACGGCGAGGTGTTTGGATGCAGACTGGGAAGGAATGGACGAGGAAGCTGGCAGGAATGACAAAGAACCCACGGGAAAAGGAGGCGAGCTTGGGAGCTTCTTTCTCCATTTGCCGCCATCCCTCAGTAGCTCTTTCCTTTGTAGTGGCACAAAAGTATTAGGATGGAGACGGAAAGAGGTCGATGTCACTGTGAGAAGTAGAAGATGGAGCAAATAATACGTTGCGCCTTCCGAGTTATTTTCAAATATGTCCCGTTTGGGAAATTGCGACAGTCGAGCTCTTTCACCTGGAGTCAGTCGTGGTTGCACCTTGCACTGTCAACGGTGTCACACTGACCACAAATGGCAGCAACAGCAAGGAGGGGAAGCTCTTTGGTTGCTGGGCGGGGCAAAACCTGATTTGTTGTAAGCTGTATTTTGTTTGCGGCCGCCATTCTTTCCTCGTTTTGCCCCTGAAGGCGACCCACAGGGCCACTGAGGTGCAAGCCCCACCAGGTACGACAACTACGACCAGTACTTCCCACGACGAAAATACTCTGTTCGTACCTGCTCCATTCGTTACTGAAACAATTACTTTTGCTCGGGCAAGCACAGCGAATGCAGCGAACTTTCCAAGTCTTCACCCAAGGACAGTCCGCTTTCAGCAAGGTCACCCGCTAACGGCAGTGTCCAGATATGGGCTCTTGAGTTCCAGTGGCATTTGGCTGGGGTGTCAGGGTGTGCCATTCATTTCCATCGAAGCCAACCGGAACATAGCCCAAGTGGGTGGTCCCCAGAAAAATATCTACACAGTAATTACATGAAAGACTAGCAAAGCTTCACAGCTAAAGGGAGAGCACGATCCCGTACCTGGGTGTGGCCAGACGGAGGCTTTGGAACGCTAAAAATAAACCAGGAACAGCGCAAATAGGACATCGTTGCCAGGAAATAGCGCGCAATCTGGCCAGGGCCCATTTGTCAATAACAGATCTAAAATTGCACGATTTGCAAAAGGTCTACCCAATATGTCGTAAATAGAGGCTGTTCAGAATCTACCACATTCTAGCACATCGTGCAGAATTAAGAAAAAAATGAGATTGTCCTAGATTCCCCGATTTCGACTCCAGACATGGTGTTGCGGACTTGATTGCATCCCGTCAACGGCGGTTCCGCGGCCATTGAAAATTTTGTCCGCTCACTGATCAATGGATACGAGTCGATTGGCGGGATATGCAAGGCCCAAAATCAGAGACACTGCAAGGCGGGTGGCGAAGGAGGGTAGCCTTGACAGGGAAAGACGGCGCGGGAACTCCCAGAGAGAAAATGTTTGGGGAGGAAAACACTTTAAAAAAATCAAGCAATAGCAGAGGAATACGAGGACTTCCCGGGTTGGCTGCACCACGGTCAAACTTGTCTTCCCTGCGACAGCCCGTTCATGAGAAGAGGACGACAATCCGAAGTGCGAAAGAGGAAGAAAAGGGAAAGGGATAATAAATGGCGGCGCCCATTGTGTCTCACGTTTTGGCCAAATAAACCGCCAGAAGCCTTCCACGTGCCAGGGACACGACGGCCCAATATTGCGGACTTTTCAGGAACATCCCCTGAACAACACGTGTGACTTCTGTGTTGTTAGTGCCCAACGACGACGACAACATGTCAACTATGCGTCTTCAAGTTGTGTAGGCATTGTAAGATAATGCAGTGAATGAGAGCCGGTCCAAACGTTGTTTTGGAATAATTATATGACGAAGATATACGACACCACAAGTGAAGAACACAGCATTTTCAGAGGAACGAAACGACCGAGACGAACAGGAGAGGCAAAATAATCACGGGCAAGGAAAGAAATGAATTCACTGATATGCCTAGTCTTTTGCCTTCTCGGGATGCAAAGTGACACAACCATTGGTAAACAAGGTAAACAATATCTCGCCACACGAATACGCAAACAGTCAAGTATCATGAAAAGGCAAGTCTGCGCCGAGAGACGACACCACTTATGAAGATACCACAGATTCAAGCCAGGACAGGCAAGGAACGTGACAGTCATAATGGTATTTATTGAACAATGTTTGGTGCTTGTATCCTTGGAGGTGTACGTCCTCTGGTCTAGTTTTTTCCTCGCAGATCACAAGCCCCTTTTTTATTTGTATCCGCCTCCTTGGGAATCCAAAAACTCCTTTGCCATATGCAGCCCTTTTTTGTATGTCGGAACAGATGGGACAGAACAAACATCGAGAAAAGGAACAGAAAAGATAAGACCACACAAAACACAAACCAAACCCGCCTTTTCTTGTACAAGAGAGTCTCCATGCGGTGCTCTCCGTCCTATGTCTTGTCTCTCGTGGGCTTCAGCCGTGAGATACACAATGACAAAGTAAGGACATGCCAAACAAACAACAAACAATGGAACACGCGGTCTGAATGAACGAAGAAAGCAAAATCAACATAAACAATACAATGATGGCGATTACCCAGAGGACATGCTTTTTCCTTTCCTATCCCATTTCTAGTTCCCAGAGTCCTCCGTCCATCTCGTGCCTCTTACGCAACTTTGCGTCCCCATTAACATTCTTCTTTCTTCGTGAAGAGCCATGGTGTTCGTCTTCGTTATGGCGTGTCTCGGTGTTTGGGCGACCTTGACCCAGAATGGCTGGGCGTTCGCGACCCAGAACGGTGTTTGGATGACCGCGACCCAGAATGGTGTCTGGGCGATCTTGATACAGAGTGGCGTCTCTGGGACCGCGATCTAGACCGCGACGGGCGCCACCGGTCCGTTTTTGGGGCTCTCGAGCGCTTATCCCGTTCATCCTAGTACGGGTTGGGCCGCGAAGCCGTGTATTGCTGCTGCTGCTGCTGCCAGGGCGTGGGCCGCAGCCTGTCCCATTCTCGCTGCGGCTGGTAGTCGCGGCGCGGGTCCTTGCGGAAGCTCAGCCGGTCGCCTGTCTCGGCGGCATAGGGTGACGACCTCGACTCGGTGCTGCCGTGGCGGTCGTCGCGACGCAGGTCGCCCAAGAGCCCAGTGCTGCGGCGAAAGACATCGCGGTCGCGCTCACGTTCGCGGTCTCTTCCGCGGTCGCCGCCTCGATCACGCTCGCGGTCGCGGTTTCTGTCCCGGTCGCGGTCACGCTCACGGTCTCGATCTCGATCCCGGTCGCGGTCGCGGTCGCGGTCGTGGTGCTCATGGCTATCCCGGCTGTCTCGGCTGTCTCGGTGCTCGTGATCGCGCCGCGAATCCCTGTGACTGTCGCGTTCACTATCAATTTCGCCGTCTTCAAGGTCATCGCGGCTAGGCCGGTCGGCCCGGCTGCTGCCATTGTTGCTGGTGCTGCCGCCGCCGCTTCCCTTCTCATCTTTGGCCCGGAGCGCTTCGTACATTTTGGAGAGTTGGCTTCCGGACACCGCGACCTCGTTGATAGGCCAGATCGACGACAAAAAGTCCCAAAACCGGGGCATGAGCGCGTCGAGGGTGGCGGCCGGTATGGCCTGATTCTTTTTCAGGCCAATCACGCAGTCGCCAATCTGTCGCAGCTCTTTGCCCATAATCGCAGCACGCTCCTTGGCTTTCTCGACCCGCTCCGGCGTTGTCTCCATGATTGTCTTGAAGTTGTCGCGTACCGGCTTAAGAAGGGACCACATAACTTGCTCGTCGTCCCGGTAATCCAGCTTGCTGTCATCGAGCTTCATGAGCTCTTCGAACCGCAGCACAGCCTTGCTCTGGGCCGCCTTGAGCTGCTCGAGGGTCTCGGCGTCAAGCTTCTTACGCTTTTCCTTGGGCTGGCCGTCCTTGTGGCTGCTTGGTCCTACACCGTTGCTGTCACGGCGGTCGCCGTCGATAATTCGGCGTTGCTTGCGGTCACGATCATTATGATCGTGCTCATGTTTCCGCTTGAAATCGCTCCGAGGTGTCAACAGACGCTCGCCGCCACCGCTGGTGTTATTCTGCGGGCGGAGATTGAGGTAGTCGCTGTTCGAGATTGGTCGATCGCGCTGGTCACGGTTCTTCAGCATGCTGGACCGCTTGGCAGGCACCGGCGAGCGGGAGAGATCGTCACCACGGCGGTGGCCGTTGACAGTCTTCTTGCTTCGGTGGTGGTTCTCAACGGCCTTCTGCGCAGCAGCGTCGTCGGAATATTTGGCGAGCAAGACAGAGAGCAGGTATTCCGAGCGGCGAACAAGGTGGACAGCACCGGGCGACGAGATGCTCTTTTCGTCTCCCTTCTTGCGCTCTTCCTTCTTCTCCACGCGATGTTCTTCGAGGAAGAACTTGTCGGCCATGTCCAGTTCCGGGTCGTCGCGGATCTGCGTCCATGCGCCGAAGCCGTAGCGGTCGATGCCCACGAGAAGCATGCCGTCTTCGCGTGCGCCCCACTCGCAAGTGTAGTGAGCAGCTTTGCTGGCGTCGTGAAGCCGGAAGGAGTGAGGGTTGCCATGCTCGTCAAGCACCTTGCGAAGAAGGCGAAGCTGAGGAGGGCGCTCAACAAGTGTCTCGGCATTGATCTTTTTCACCTCGCCGAAATCGATCAGAACAGCTTTCTTGTCCTTTCTTGCGAGCGCCTTGCCAGCCTTCTCTTGCTCTTCGCGGATGCGCGCGAGGTTGGCGTCGACAGCCTGCTGGCTCATAGAAACAAGGTCCTCGACGACAGATCGCATAAAGTCACGGTCACGGTCTCCCAATCGCGCGTCGGCAATGATCTCTTCGCCGCGGTCCTCAAAGGATCCATAGCGGAACAGGGCGCGAATCAGGTTTCGCGTCTCCTTCTCGTTGAGAGGACGGCGGGGATCGCGCAGAGCTGCTTGTCGTTCTTCGTACTCTTCCTGCTCCTGCTTTTCGCGCTGGCGCTTCTTGGCGAGGCGGTCCGCCCGGTCAGAGTCGTTGACGGCCGCGGCGTTCCTCTTCTTGAGGGTCGCCCGTCTCGGCGCGTTCTCTTCCATTGCCTTGTTGAGATACTCCTCGTGTAGGCGCTTCTCTTCCTCCGACTTGATGACAGCGAGTTTATCGGCAGGGATAATCTGGTCCCAGTCTAGGGCAAGCTCGTCCACCTTAACATCGGTAACTTGCATCCAGTTATCCCAGTCGATGCCACCGGAACTCAGATTCAGCTTGTCGTCGACATTGGTCTTGGTAACCTCAGCGTTCTCGAGGATGCTGTCGATATCCAGCTGCTCGAGCTTTTCTTGGTTTCCAGACTGCTCAAACAAGTTCTGCGAGCGCATCTTGAGAATCCACTGGATGTCCTCGGCCGTCTTGGCCTCGTCTATCTTCAAGCCCTTCTCCTTGAACTGCTCCCGCAATTCTTTGCCTTCGTCCGTAACGCCGGCCTGAATCGTCAGGTACTCAAGGAACAACTTGTTTCGGGCGCGTTTGATGACTTCCTCCTCAATGGTTTGCTTTGCGACGAGGCGGTAGACGTTGACCGGGCGCTTTTGGCCGATACGATGCGCACGCGCCATGGCCTGCAAATCGGCTTGAGGGTTCCAGTCGGAGTCGTAGATGATGACCGTGTCGGCGGTCATGAGGTTAATGCCAAGACCACCAGCGCGGGTGGAGAGTAGGAAGCAGAAGTCGTCACTGCCCTCGGCATTGAAATGGTCGATGGCCATACGGCGAGGACCGGCGGGGATAGTGCCGTCAAGACGTTGGAACGTGTGGCCACGGACACGGAGATAATCGCTTAGAAGATCGAGCATTTTCACCATCTGACTGAAGATGAGAACACGGTGGTTGTCCTTCTTGAGCTTTGTCAGAAGCTGGTCAAGAAGCATCATCTTACCACTGCTGGCAATGAGACCCTTGATTTGGTCTTCTCGGCGCTCGCTGCCCTTGAGAACGCTCTCTTCAACGCCGGGAAACAGGTAAGGATGATTGCTGACTTTCTTCAGCTCCATCATGATGTTCAGCAGCGATTGCTTCTGGCCACCACTTGCGTCGCTGAGGGCGGCGTAGTTGCGAGTCAGAATGTTCTTGTAATAGTCCAGTTGAACATCCGAAAGCTCGACACGAATGATCTTTTCCGTCTTGGGCGGCAGGTCTGACTCGACTGTTTCCTTGGTCCGGCGTAGAATAAAGGGAGCGATGGCTGCGTGGAAGCTTGTAAGCTTCTCTTGCGTCTCGCGGCGCTTGTCATCGTCATCGTTCTCTTCCTCTGTCTTTTGATCTGCCATTCCAAGCTGGACGAGGTCATCGTCGATGACAACCTTGCCAGGGTTGAGGAAATCAAGAAGGGCCGAGAGCTCGTGCAAGTTATTCTGTATTGGCGTACCGGTAATGAGGACGCGGCATGGGATGTTGAAGCTGACAAGGCGGCTGTAGAGCTGCGACTCACGGTTCTTGAGACGGTGCGCCTCGTCGACAGCCAATACCTGCCACTTGATGCTCTTAAGGAACTCCCAGTCCTGCAGAATGAAGTCGTACGAAGTGACGAGGACATTGAACTTGTGCTTCTTGGGGTTGCCATCGACAAGCAGTTCGTAGTCGCGGATCACATTGCGCGCGGATTCAGGGCCAAGGTAAACGACGTAGTTCAGATCGGGCGCCCAATGGTTGAAGGTGTCGCACCACGCAGGGATGACACTGAGGGGCGCAACGACGAGGAAAGGCCCTTCTTGTCCACGGTCGTTGCGTAGCCAGCTGAGGAAGGATACAGACTGTACCGTCTTGCCCAGACCCATCTCGTCGGCGAGGATGACGTTGTTGCCTCGCGTCCAATTCAGGGCAAGGAAGTTGAGACCTTTCATTTGGAACTCGCGGAGCTCACCGTTCTTTATGTAGGACGGCTGGGTGTCAAGCTTCGTCATGCGAGAGCGTGTGTTGAGGCTAGTCTCTGTCCGGTCGGACGTCCAGGATCGAGACGAGCGATCCAAGAACTGGTCGACCTTGTCCTGAGCATGTTCGCTGACAGTTTCCGCAGCTTCCCATGTGCATTCGTCGTATTGGAGGCCCTTCCACTTGATAAAGTATTCGACGCCCTCTTCGCCATTGCGCTTGGCCACAACGCGCTCTACTTTGGTGTAGTCCTCGTGTGCTTGTTCCTCGCGCTCACGGTCGAGCAGCCATTGTTCTCTTTGCTCCGGGCTGTAGTCATCGCCACCGAAGCGCATATCGAGCTCGAACTCTACAATTTTACGGTAATAGTTCTCAAGTCGACGAAAGCCACGGAAACCGGCAACAGACGCAGTTGTCTCCCACGTGTCGTGTAAATGGGACTTCCCTTGCCACTTGACGTAGTATTCGTAGTCATGGCGGTTGGAGTCGGGCGTGATGGTGACGCCTTCCTTTTCCCGGTGTCGGACGATCTTCTCGATGTAGGGAGAGTTGTCTTCCACTTCGGGTACCCACTGGACAGGTGTCGTATCGTCTTCGTCATCGTCCTCAAAATCGCTCTCGTTGTATTTGCCGACAGATACCTGGGCAGCACGACGGCTGGACCATCTCTTCTCGGCAAAGGCCAGCGACGGTTGGGCTTCCTGCTTGCGGCGCGCCTTCTTTTGGAAGCTGCGGGCACGGGCGCCCCCGTAGTTGTCGGAGTCTGATTCGTCGACGGATGTGTTCCGTGCCGGAGTACCTCGTTTCGAAGCTATATACGGGGAATAAGAGTTAGTTTGTTTACTTTGGCATCAGAAGGAGGAATAAGTCGGAAGTGGTGTGGTGCTATAGGCAACAAAGGAAAATGAGGAGGGGTTTAAATGAAGCAATGGCAAGAGCATGACTGTGGGTGCAGATAGGCATAGACAGAATCGGCCTGAAGGTACAGAAGCATATGATGAAGGGTGTAGAGCATACATTGGCGTGATGTCTCGAGCAGCCGTCGCGGCTTCGGCTTCCGGCGAACCACGGGCTGGTCGTCTGAGTCGTCGTCATCCGACACCTAGGACACAATTAGTTACCCAAAGCAGGACGTTGGAAGGGACAGAAAAGCATGGTTTGCTTACAATCTTACGCCGCAGTACGGGCCGTGACTGTAGATTGTGGTTAGCAATGTTGAGGAGAGCCGGGGTCCGGTCGGCGGTGAGAAGCGGTAAGGGGCCTTACACTACGCCGCAACCCGTAAAGTTCTGGGTTGCTCCGCATATATTCATCCTCAGCAAGCATTGCGCTTGCCTTCCGTTTTGGCGCATGACCAGAGTCACTCGAGGCCGGGCTTTCTTCATCGCGGTCAAGGGCGGCGACGTCTAGGTCGGGATCCGCGTCGGCATCAGCGTCGGCATCAGCGTCGCTTTGTGCGTCGTCAAAGTCGGCGTCGTCCGAGGCATCGTTGTCGCTAGGCTCCGATGGCTCGTCTTCAAAATCATTCGCGACAGGTAGATCATCGTCTTCGTCGTCGTCATCGTACTCTTCTGGTGCCGCAGATGCCGAAGAGGACGCCGCGTTTGTATATGTGGTGGGCTCGACGTCCGACAGGTCGCTGTCGCTCAGGTGGCCAGCAGTGCCATTCGCCGCGGGTGTTTCGGGTGCCGGAGACGCGTGTCCATTGAGTGGACTCGATGCTGGCGAGGCCGACATGTTTAGACACGTGATCCTACGATATCTGGTGATGGACGGCGAGGTCAGCATGATGCGGCCAAGGACGGTGAGGGTTTTCCGGTACGGAGGATGTGCAGAGCAAACAAGGGGATTTTACGCGATATAACGACAGAAAAAGCGCATAACACGTCAGATCGATTCATGAATAGGCACCGGGCACGACCTGTCGCATCGCTTTGATGGATCGCGACGCTCGACGAGGCTGGGAGATGACGGTGAGGCATTGCGGATGCCCAGGCAAGAAGCAACGGCGGCCAGTATGACCGTGGCATCCGCAGCAGCAAACCATAGCCCCCAAAACACGTCGAAACGCCCAGATCACTTCGCGACAGGATATATCTGAGATGGGCCCGATGCAGGTCGTCGCTATTTTGGTGATGATCGATGGCCAAGGTACAGCGAAAAAACGCAGTAGGGCAACAGATGCCCCCAGGGCAAAACGCACAGTGTCTTGCAAAGCACAGATGAGCCGACGTACCATTTAAGAATATTCAACGACCTCCAGGTCGAGAACAAGGTCTAAGCCCGCTCAAGGTTTATAGTCGCTGCCGGTGATGATGTGGTGGAGGAATGGCGGTTGTCAGTATGGGGAATCTAGCGAGTGACTTTGATGTGTGTGATAAAAGTGTGGTGTCAACTGCGAGAAGGAGAATTGCATTTCAGCTAAGGGACCAGGGCGAGAGAAAAGTGGAAAGCGCCAGCAAAAAAGAGCCAAGGCTTTTACCAGACTTTAATCCAATCACAGGCAATGGTTTGTTTATGTAATCCAATGGAGACCCGTTTTTACAGTGCTTGACTCGCTGAAGAGTGTTCATATAGGCGACTAGCTGAACTGGCGCCTGCCTTGCTGTCTCTATTGAACGGAAGGAACGAAGGGCCTGCAACTTCCCGAAGCACAATAAGAAGCACTGCACGAGCTCGCTCAGAATAGGGTTTTATCACTATGCTGCTTGCCAAAGACGTCCAAGAAACATACAGCGTTTTAGCCACATGGCTACCACAACAATTGCAATGCTGTACGTTCGCGTTGCTTTTGGTGACTAGCCGCCAATGTAAGATTATTTACGTCGTAGGCCAGCAATATCTATATCATTGACCAATGGGCCAGGCTGTCAGGGTCTAATTGAAGAAGTGGCTATGTTTGGCCTCTGATTTGGAAAGCGCGACCTGCAAATGTGGTAACGAGACCTCTTTGCATAACAGTCAACTGGATCGAGTGTTGCATTGGCTGAATTCTGTGCTTATTTTCTCGAGATTAAGCGTTCTGAAAGTTCAAGGTTAGATCACAAGTCAAACACTCCATTCATATTCAGAAGAAATCAGTGACCGTAAGATACGTTGCTGCAGACAGACGCTCCTGCCGTCTTGCTGGTCCGGAAAAAACTTGTAGCGGCGAATAAGCTTACTCATCTTGGAAGGCAGCCTATCACTCGCCCCTAAATCTCGATGACTCGAACAGGCAGTTCCTGCCCACCGCCGTTTGCGAGACGGAAGCCCCTCATAGCACCCTAGCGCGACTGCCCTGTCCCTCACCACAAAAAAAAATTGGCTATTGTGGATTGTCGCCATCATCGTTGTTTCCGCTCTTACTTTGGCCTCACTTTGCTTCTGTTTCCCGCCTTTCTTTACTCCTTCGTCGTTACGTCCCGACAGCCCTCTTTTCCACCGCCATTTCGCAGGACGTTCGCCTTCAATTTTGTTCTATTTCGTTTCCTTGAACGTTCGAAACACGTGCCGCCATTCATTCCTGTCGCAAATCAAACTACCCCGCCAAAACTCAACGACCTCCACGAGAAGTCGCACCAAAGCCATCGACATGTCTGACAAGCTGACTCGGTGCGTATTATGGACCCAGGGCGTAGACGAGAATACGACTTTACTCAAGAGAAGCATATACTAATAGTTTTCTGCCTACAGTGTTGCTATTGTTAGCAGCGACAAGGTGTGTACCGCCAGTCCTCCTCCTGCGCCCGTTGAGCACTCTTGAACGACCGACGCCACGAACACATCACCGTCGGCCCAATGGAGGATAAACGGATAGGGGGACTGCAGGACATGAGAAGGTGTGCTTTGAAATCGATCGTTGCTGACGTTATGCTCCCCGGCATGTTTAGTGCAAACCCAAGGTACGTCCGTCGTCATGGAACAAAATCAATTCACCGGAAGTCAAGCTAACTATTGTTTTCTTTCAGAAATGTCGCCAGGAGTGTAAGAAGTCCTGCCCTGTCGTGCGCAGCGGCAAGCTGTGTATCGAGGTCACGCCTGAGTCCCGCATCGCGTTCCTGTCTGAGAGCCTGTGTATTGGTTGCGGTATCTGCACCAAGAAATGTCCCTTTGGTGCCATCAACATCATCAACCTGCCCACCAACCTCGATTCCCAGGTCACGCATAGATACTCGGCCAACAGCTTCAAGCTGCACCGCCTGCCCACGCCGCGACCGGGCCAGGTCCTTGGTCTTGTGGGAACAAACGGTATCGGCAAGAGTACGGCGCTCAAGATCCTCAGTGGCAAGCTCAAGCCCAACCTGGGCAAGTACGACAACCCGCCCGACTGGGAGGATGTCATCAAGTACTTCCGTGGCTCTGAGCTGCAAAACTACTTCACGAAGCTGCTGGAGGACGACCTCAAGGCCGTTGTCAAGCCGCAGTACGTCGATCAGATCCCCAAGGCCATCCGCGGCCCCAACAAGTCGGTCCAGTTCCTGATCGAGAGCCGCACATCGCTCGACAACCTGGACGAGGTGCTGGACACGCTCGAGCTGCGCCACATTTACGACCGCGACGTCTCGCTCCTCTCTGGTGGTGAGCTGCAGCGTTTCGCCATCGGCACTGTTTGCGTGCAGAATGCGGACGTCTATATGTTCGATGAGCCGTCGTCGTACCTCGATGTCAAGCAGCGCCTGTCGGCTGCCCGCATCATCCGCTCGCTTCTACGGAGCGATGACTACGTCATTGTCGTCGAGCACGATTTGTCCGTGCTCGACTACCTCTCCGACTACATCTGCGTGCTGTACGGTCAGCCGGCTGTTTATGGTGTCGTGACGCTGCCGCACTCCGTGCGTGAGGGTATCAACATCTTCCTCGACGGCCACATCCCGACAGAGAACCTGCGGTTCCGTAACGAGTCGTTGACGTTCAAGCTGTCGGAGGGTGCCGACGAATTCATTGCCGACCGTTCTCGCGCGTTCCACTACCCCAAGATGGAGAAAACCATGGGCAACTTCAAGCTACAGATTGACTCGGGCGACTTCACCGACTCGGAGATCCTCGTGCTCATGGGCGAGAACGGTACGGGCAAGACCACCTTCTGTCGCCTGCTCGCCGGCGCCCTGAAGCCGGACGGCACCAGTCGCGTACCAGAGATGAAGATCAGCATGAAGCCGCAGACCATCACACCCAAGTTCGACGGTACCGTGCGCCAGCTGTTCTTCAAGAAGATCCGCCCCGCCTTCCTATCGCCCCAGTTCCAGACAGACGTTGTCAAGCCGCTCAAACTTGACGACTTTATCGATCAGGAGGTGAAGAACCTGTCTGGTGGTGAACTGCAACGTGTCGCCATTGTTCTGGCCTTGGGTCTGCCCGCCGACATCTACCTGATTGACGAGCCGTCCGCCTACCTTGATTCCGAGCAGCGTATCATTGCTGCGCGTGTCATCAAGCGCTTCATCATGCATGCCAAGAAGACGGCGTTCATTGTCGAGCACGATTTCATCATGGCTACGTACCTGGCAGACCGTGTCATTGTCTTTGACGGCCAACCGGGTATCAATGCTCATGCCAACTCGCCCGAGTCGCTGCTGACGGGCTGCAACACGTTCTTGAAGAACCTGGACGTCACGTTCCGTCGCGACCCGACCAACTACCGGCCGCGTATCAACAAGAGCAACTCGCAGCTCGACCAGGAGCAGAAGGCTGCCGGCAACTACGTGCGTTCATGTCTCTATCCCTTTATAAACCCATCGTTTATGCAAACTAACAAAAACACAGTTCTTCCTGGAAGAGGACAACAGCAAAGCGTTATGAAGGGCGCCCTAAAGGGCTCTTTCAACGAACGTGTGCACGTGCAGACGGTCTTGTCCAGATGGACCGTACGGCCGTCTTCCCAAGCGTCCGAGCCGACGCATGACCCGCGCCGCGGAGTTTCTCACGAGACGGACAGCGGCGCCGAGGATGATTGCAACCGCGACAACGACAACATGACGACCGGCAGCTCGATGGCTTTTGCTACCACGGCCAACGGTACACGCCACGGTGGCAATGATGACAATGACCAGGGCGGCGACGATGATGAGCCAGAGGGCTAACATCGGCTGACGGCAGTCTATCCCCTGTTGCCTGGTCCTACAGTGATTTCTAACCTGCGCGAGACCCTCACCGAGGAGATGGCGCTTGTTACAACGCAGTAGATTGAGGGGCAATGGACCAAGTAGGATGACTGCCGTCGGGGAGGTGGAAAGCGGACGGAACCGGGGACGGATACCTAGGTATCAATTAGTGAAGACCAAAACGAGTCGATTTAAAACAGGTTCTGCGCAGATAGCAAAATGCACAAGGCAACAATTCATTTGTATGTTTTTTGTACCAAAAAAAAATCCTAGGTTATATCGTAGATTCACTTTGCCACGAGACCTTTATAAACGTATGCTACATTTTATTTATTACGAATCCTTGCGGAATAGAATAGGTGTGTGGTCGAAGCTAATTAGTTTGCAACAGTCAAGAAAACTCCTTGTCCTAGTTTTTCCCGTAAACAAAACTTGACCCCGTGCTTTTCGATTTCACAGCAAACAAAACCAGAAAAAAAAAAGAAAAAAGAAAAGAAAAGCAATAGCAAGACCGATACGTACTGAAAATAAGAATAAAGAACGAATACAGGGAGATGGAGGGAGGCAGAAAAATCTGCTTAGGCCCTCTCCTACCTAGCGCTTTGATGCTTATTTTATTCCCTGGTCGTGAGTTACCACCTCATGCACACAACCAGACGACAAGAAAAAAATCGAAAAGAAACTTAGTCTTCTTCAATCTCGCCCTCCTCGCTGCCGCTGTGCATGTCTTCTCCGTGCGCACCAGCGGCAGCGGCGGCGCTTTTCGACTTCGGCTTTGTGGCCTTTGCAGTCGTCGATTTGGACTTTCCGTTGTCGCCGGCGGCCGCGGTCGGAGCAGACGAGGGCGCTGCGGGAGTGCTGGCCCGCGTCAAAGGTGTCCGCTCGCGCGGCGAGTCACGCCGCAGACGCTTGGAGTCGCGCGAGTCGCGGCGGTCGGCAGCATCGTCGTCTTCCCTAGTGCGACGGCGGACCGAAGGCGGCTTGTCGTCGCCATAGTTGAGCTCGGCAGGATTCCGGTCGGCGAGGCGACGCCGGTACTGCCGCTCACGCTCTTCCTCGCGTTCCCGCCGTTCGCGATCGTAGTGGCTTTCTGTGTCGCCACGTAGATGATCCCGGTCACGGTCCCGGTCGCGTTCGCGATCACGTTCGCGTTCTCTGTCACGATCGCGCTCCCGGTCTCGGTCTCGTTCCCGATCACGGTCGCGCAGCCGATCCCGGTCCCGGTCCCGGTCCCGATCCCGCTCTCGATCACGGATATAATCACGATCGCGGTCTCTGTCGCGCCGGTCCCGGTCTCTGTCTCGGTCACCACGCGACCGGTCGCGTTCCCGGTCCCGCCCGTCAAGGCTCTCGGCAGCCACGCTCGATTTGCGGTAGTTGCGTTCACGCTCGGCCATGGCGCGACGACGGTCTGCCTCGTAGGTGTCGGCCTCGGGTGAACGAGAGCGGCCACCGAGACGGGAACCACGGTGACGTCGGTCTCGATCCCGGTCCCGGTCGCGGTCGCGGTCACGGTCGCGGTCACGCTCACGCTCACGCTCACGCTCACGCTCACGGTCGTCTACCGAGCGATCTCGGCGATCGCGACGCTGCTTGATCCGTTCTTTATCACGCTCGCCGACGTCATCATCCCTGTCACGGAGGCGACGCACGTACTTGTCAAAGGCGGCCTCACGAGCCTCATCGGACGAGACAGCCAAAAACTCTTCACTCTTCTGGAGACGGGGTTTCACCTTGTCGTAGGTATCCGTGGCCGTGAGGGGCGGGTCCACGCGTTTCAAAAGGGCGCGGAAGTCGTCCAGCGCCCGGCGTTGCAGGCGGTCGTCGTCGGATCGCTTCTCCTTTTTCCTTTCTTGCAGCTGGAAAGGTTAGTACGGAGTGATAAGACGCAAAGATAGAAATAAATAAATAAATAAAAACAAGAGAGGGAACGGAAGGGGTCATGACTTACTCGCTCAAAAATTAGTGCAAGAACCTCTCGGTCAATGTTAGCAGTCCGGCGATCGTCTTTCATCACATCAAGGAAGGAGTCAAACGTCGTCTTGGGCGTGACCTCAAAGTGCTTGTCGTCGATGACGTCCTCGACGTCGTTGCGGGTGCCGCGCAGGGCACGCTGCTCCTCGTCAACGAGGTCCCAGAACAGCTCCTGGGGCGTGGAGCCGGCGCTCTGGCCGACGAGGGCAAGGTAGCGCGGGTCGTGCTGGACGAGCGGGAAGATCTGTGACCACTTGCTGCTAGCCTTGATCTTGCCGTCGCGGGCCAGGTCGCCCAGCAGGGCGGCAAAGGCCTCGCGGTTCTTGCGCTCGCGGCGCAGCTTGGCCGTCTTTTCTTGCTGGCGGGCGTCGTTGAAGGTCCGCTCGAGGGCCTTCATGTGGGTTTGAAACACGGTCAGGACATCAAACTTGCTGAGAGACTGGTACTTCTCGTCATTCACAAAGGGCGGCGTGGCCTCGATGATGGGGCGCGCGTCAGCCCAGCGGGTGTAGGGCTCGAGGTTGAGCTTGGGCAGCAGCTCGACGAGCCCGTCCATGGCGGTCTTGCGGGCGGCAGTGCGCTGCTCGCGGTGGGCGCGGCGCAGCTCGTCAACGTAGTCGTCAAACAGCTGGCGGCGCTCGGCCTCGCTGCTGGTGGAGCGGAAGATTGTCTCGCCTTCGATCATGGGCCGCGCTGTCCTCCAGTGAGTAGAATGCTTGATTTCCGGGTGGCTCTTGAGCATGGTAGCGAAGTCGGCACGTAGCTTGGTGAGCCGCTCCTTGGCGCGCTCCTTGTCGTTGGCAATGACCTCTTGGCAGTATTTGTCGAACGCGGCGCGACGGGCCTTGGCGTCGCGGATGGCGCGGTACTGTGGGTCGCGCACAATGGCACGCAGGGCTTGTTCCCAGGACCAGTCGGGCTGGACACCGCTGCGCCGCAGGAGCTTCACGAACGCGGCCTCGGCCTCTTCGGCGTTGGGGTAGTCGGGCAGGTTGTCGCTGTTGGTCGGGACGAGCGCGCCCGCGGCGCTCGGTGCGTCGTGGCCGTTGCCATAAGCCAGCTGGCGGGATTCGGGTATGTTCTCGCGGTAGTCGCGCTGGTAGTCGCGTCGGTCTCGCTGGGCAGCTGGTCCCGTCGGGATGGCCACTGGGGTGCTGTGATCGTAACGAAGGTCAGCCAGAGCCACAACGTGAGTTGACGCAAACACACACACACACACACACACACACACAGTGGGGATCATAGGAGGTGGCTACGTACGCTGGAGTTGCTGGTGTTGAGTCGTGACCGAGTGCCTTTCTGTACGCTTCGGGCATATCCCACGAGCTCTTCTGGGTCTCAGTGTTGAACCAGTACTTGCGACCGCCCTCGGCTGTGTACTCCTTCCACGGCTGATTTAGAAGGGCTCGCTATACATCACGTTAGAACAAACTTCACTGCCACGGGGAGAACAACCCATCGCCATTATCACCCGTCGCCTCTGCAACGTACCTCGACTGGCGTCAACATCTCCTCCGGCTTTGTCCATTGCGTCTTGCCCATCGCCGCATTGTGGTAGTAGACACGTCCATCAGCGTTGCGGTACTCGACCCAGCCGGCAACGGCCGATGTCGCAACGGCCGCCGGTGCAGCAGCTCCGGCTGCGGGCGATTGCTCGCCGTTTGCGCCGCTCATGTTGGCTGGCAAGGGCGCAGGCTGTCCGATGCTAGGAAACGCGTAAAAACAAATCGCTGTCGCAATCGTATCGAGAAAAGGAGATAAGATGCAGTCTAAAGTTTCGGGGCCGGCCTCGGTGCCGTACATGCGCCGTGTGATGAAATGCAATTCGTAACAAAAGCTGGTGGCCACCACAGGACGCTGGAAACGAACCTTTCAGCCTCGTGCAGTTTAATCTCCTTCCCTAGCAATCGCGCCTCCCTGGTCGATTTTTTTTTTCTGCAGGTCACGTGTTGGTCCTAAATTGCGTTTGTTGGTGCAAAATAGGCTAACTACACTGTACGACAGTTATGTTCAAGAAAGAAGGCACCTGCAGCCTCTTCCTTCAGAACTCAGTAAACATGACTGCTGTTTACAAGCAAATAATATCAATTCCCATAACTGTACAATAAATTTACAACCTGGGTGAAATACTCTACTTGTCTTTGCTAACACAAACCGGCCCACTGTGCTGCCACCCTGCACGGAGCAAAACCCCTGCGACGGGCTTCGTTGGCAGCTCTAACAAGCGGTGGGATCCGACTGATCACCTCATAGACACCCATCCACCAGCGACGCGTCAAATTGAGGCGACTGACGCGCATGGCCCGCTTCCCGTGGTCATGTCCTGTCGTAGATGAGTTGTTTTGAACCGAAAATGATGGTGCTGCCTGGTTGCTCGGCCATCGAATCGCCGATTGAGAAGAACAAGATTTGGCGGTGCCACAGTGATGTGTACCTTGCCTGTTTGCGCGTTCCTATGCCTCATGCTCTCCTACAAACGCCGTTCATCCTAGGATTATTGATGACCTGTATGAAGATTGCTTTATTGGTATGTTTTTTCTCGCTCCTCTTTGTGTCGGGCGAAAGGTAGCTTCATCTGTATAATTTTTTTTGGTACGAGGACGAATAAATAAAAACCAGAAATAATCTAAGAATATTAAACACCAAATGACTTACTTCGAACAGTGTCATATCCGAACCAGAACCTTGCGCCTGTCTAGAAACCAATTCCAATGCTCTGTCCCTCCCTTTCATCTATCACATCCCGGGTGTAACATGTATATCCGTTTTGGGTGGCCTTGTAAGTAGTTGGCCATTAGCTTGTTCCCGCCCGACTCATACATCGTGTAGTAAAAATACAACCACAGACCCTCATTATACGTTGTCGTCTATGTAGTTAGCAGATCTTGCACACTCATCCCTCTTCCTGCTGCATTGCCGTTTCCAGCACCATTGCCACTACCGCCACTGACGCTTCCACTGACGCTCCCCGACGTACCGCGACGATCGCTGTTCAACATCAGCAACGCCGCCGTCGCCTCCTGGTCCATGTCCCGCTGTGGCAGGAGGGCCGGACTCGTCAACGTCGAACCGGAAACAGAAGCAGCCGCACTGGATGTTCCTGCGCCACCAAGGTTGGGGAGACCGGCGCCGCTACCGCTGGCGCCGTATAAAAACGGCGACGCAGCTGTCGAAAGTGGCAGAGACGGCAATGGGTGCTGCTGTGGACCAAAGGCTGGCGACGTCTGGGCAGAGATCGTAAAGCCGCCGCCAGAAGGGTAGCTGAAGCTGCCGTAGTGGCGACGGTGAGCGTCATTGCTGCCCGCTGCTGCTGTAAGCGAGGCTGAAACAGCAGCTGCCAGGGACGGTGAGTAACGTGATGACTCCGTGGAGGACTGTGAGTTGTGACGGGCGTCCTGTTGGTGCGACTGTCGGCCAAAAGCAGATTGTGGTCGATCTTGGGCAAGCAGGGCTGGCGACGAAGAGGCTGTGTGCTGTCTCTGCGGCCGCCGACGACTACTGGCGGTATTCTTGTGTGCGTTCATATCCTCATCGCCCAGCTCATCGTCGTCTTTTTCCGACTCATCGTCCTCCTCTGCCTCTTCTTCATCATCTTCGTCGTCGTCTCCCCTGCTTCTCCGGTTCGGATGTACATCGTTGTCGTCATCGTCTGGCCCACCGGTACCTGTCATCTCCACATCGGGCGATATTGATTCCTCCGTATATGCGGCAGAGCGATATTGGTGTGGTTGCGTGTTGGGCGAGAGTGGTGGGAAGTTGGAATGCTGGTGTTGGTGTTGCTGCTCGCTTTCACGCTGTGCCTTCAATGTGGCCACGCAGTCTTCAAGGTACCGCACGTACTCGATCGACGCCTGCAAGATGGCCAGCTTGTGCATCTCGCCTGTGCACGCCGGTATCATACCTTTGAGCACCGCGAACTCCTCGTTCATCTTGGACCGCCGCCTCCGTTCGATCAAGCTGTGTGCTGTCTTGCGAGCAATTTTGCGACCCGCAGCGCTTGTAGCAGACGGCTGTTTTTTCTTTGAGGCTGTTGTTGTCGCCGAGGCGGGAGTTTCGGTAGCCGCAGAGTCTTCTGCGGCAGCGGCAGCAGTGGCTGCCGCGGCCGCTGCCGCCGCACTATTTCTGCTGCCCTTTGTAGTCGAGGCTGAGCTTGACGTTCCTGTAGGCACAGGAGCCGGTCCTTCGATTTTATCTTTCGCATCCTTCGCATCTTTCCCACTACCCTTCCCAGCTCCAGAGTTGGCTGCTGTCCGTGGTTTCATTTGAATGATCTTGCGTGACCGTGTAGGCGGTGGTGGTAGAGCGAAGGCATCCTTGGCGGACGATGTTGACGCGGTTGTAGTAGTCTGAGCTTGGGCATGTGCCTGTGCTTGTATCTGGGCCTGAACCTGTGCCTGAGCTTGCAAGGCAGAAGACCGCCGGCGGGATTTGACCGTCTCAGCGGCTTGGACAGGGTATGCGGTTTTGGAGGAAGGCGATGACGAGGATGGCCGTTTTGTGCCCGTCGAGACAGCTGGAGGTTTGCTGCTGGGCTCAATGGGAGGTGATAACATGTTGGTGTCGGCGTTCGTAGCTGTCGCACTTGTAGGCGTCGTGGCGGTGTGACTTCCCTTGTTGTTGCCGCTACCAGCAGCGCTGACGAGGGCCGGCGGCGGAAGCTCAAAGGCCATTTGCAAGGAGGTCAGCTCCTTGGAGCCATCCTGGCCTTGGATGTCAGTCGAAGACGCCGGCGTGGGCGGTAATGTTGCTCGCGGCATTGTAGAGGATATGGAGAGAGCCGAGTGATGAGGTAAAGCCTTCTGAGTTGATGTAGGCCTGTCCGATGCTTGTGATACGGAGGCACAGCGGGAGGTACCGGAATGGCTTGGCAGTTGGTGATATGGCCAAGCCGGAAAGACAAGCGAGTGGAAACGCCGCAACTCAAGTTTACGCGTTCTTCAGCCACGGTTTTCTCTCGTTCTTTGTGAGAACACCCGCGGTTGTCGTGCACAAAATAAACTACAGCTGGCTGGTGAGGAAGGAAACCATGGCTGCAAAGAAAGAACGTCTGGGCGGGCAGGAGTACGATGAAATCGAAGTCGGCTAACGAATTCGACTCTCGAGCACGGCGACGAGTGAAGAAAAGAACTTGGATGCGGCTCAGGTTGTGAAAAAAATCGGGAAATGTTGTATGCAGGTTGTGGATAGGAGCACGAGCAGGGGGTGGTGGGTGGCGGTCGTAAGTAATATGGCGGCGGCCAAGTTGATGAGAGAAGTTTAAGGCCAATTGGGTGGATGCTGAAGCACGAGGGGGGCAAGGGAATCAAGATAAGCAGGCATAGATGGAAACAAAAACTGGGGGGTAAGGAGCAGGAAGAAGAAAGAAAAGGAGGAATACGACAGGAGAGGTGGAAGACAGAAAAGGGACCGCGTTGCAAAAATGCGTAGTCTTGTGCGACCGGCCGACACTATCACGCAGTCCGGTAGCAGGCGGAGGATAGTTTGCAATAATGGAAAGTGTTGTATTTCTTGCACTCGTCTTCTATGTGGTGAGATGTCGTATCACGGGCTGTCTGGACTTGCGTCGAGGTGCAGCGAGCTTCAGATTTCAATGGTTTACGAGATGCAATAGAAAAGGAGAAAGAAGCAGAGCAAACGGGGAAAGAGGAGGAAGAAAAGGAAGGACGTAAGATTCCGCATGAAAGGCAGGCGCGATCCGAATATGACAACGCTCGTGGTCCGAGACAAGACAAGGCAGGAAGGAAAGACCGACAGGTAAGGAAGGCGAGACCAAGCAGCTACAGGGAAGAGCCCCTCGTGCTCGTGCCTAGGACAACGATTGCCACAATTGAGAAAGTGTCAAGCGATCACTGCAGACAGCACCAGCACACGAGCCGGCCTTGCAAAGGCTTTGGTTGCAGCAAGAGGGCTGACGGCTGTCATTCCGGGGGAACAAGTGACTCGCCCTTTTTCGACGTTGGAAGCTAAGTCGTGGTGTAAGTCGATCTTGGCTCCAGCCAATCCCCGCGCGGCACCAACGCACGTTGCGCTGGTATGGAGCACGCGATCTCTCGCCCAAGCAGGAGCCAAGGGCAGGTAGGAGCTACCAGCACTTAACGCTCTTGCCCATTTTAGTCGTTTTGGCCTTTGAGGTGAGTGTGTCGGCGTGGCAAATTTGCGACCACAGGCACGCTGGAGCGCAGAAGTAGGAGAGAGGCTCGCTGATCTTGGGTATCGCCTATTGTGGCGCACGAATACCCAGATTTTTTTGTGCAACACGTTCGAGCCTCCTTCAAGAGTTTCAACAGTTTAGTGGATCGCCGAAGAATATGGGCTTTCTTTTTGACATGGTTGTACGAAATATATTGTAAAGGGATGGTAACGAAAGAGAGACCCATGTGCCTTCCATTTTTGCGACGGAGTTGCGGCGAAGTACCAAGAGGCACGTAGAACTGGAAGGAGCCATTGGCAACGCCCCGTGAGATACAAAAGAATACGCGCCGCAACAAACAACACGATCTGAGCAATGCCAAAGTCATTCGGTGGAGGCCAGGAGAATGCAACTTTCGACGTCCAAAAACCACAACAAAGATCATCCTTGATCCAGCCCGCGCTCTCCCCTGATTCTTCCGACGGCATGGCTCTGTTTCTGCGACATGCGCCCGCACCCCTGCCACGGCGCTGTCGATTCACTGACAACCACTCCCTCCCACCACATTGAGGAAGCGGGCCTTCGATTGGACTGATGGGGGGCTTCACAAATGCGACATTTGCCCCGGACGAAAATGTACTTGTGTATCAAATGGCATGGGGTCACGGGCTTGCACCAGCAGCACGAGACACAAGTCGGCACTCTATGGAGTACGTGCAAGCCAAGCCATGAAAGAGAGGCGGGCAAGGGGGACATGCCATAAATCGTAGCTCCCGGTTGGGGCGAAGGCAGGGAGGAGAGAGGCACGTGGGCTCTGGGACATTGAAAGGCTGCAGCGTCCCTTAATGCCGTAACCGCGTTGTTGCATCTACAGAGCGTCACCCTATACGACATACACAACCTCATAACTCTCGAAGTTGATGTGGCACGCTATCTACAGAGCTTATTGCCTCTCTCGGTCTGGTTGCGTTTGCCAGCTTTCAGTCTCGCCCAGCCAAGCGCGACGACAAGACTGTCTTATTTCCCAAAACGAGGGGGCACGAGGGCGTTTTGGAGACGCTGCACGAGTCTACGTAGGTACCATAGACAAGCCACAATCTACGAGTACTTTGTACCATTCAGACAGGGACGGTGATGCTTCAATTCGTTGATTTAATTCGTCAGAATGCTAGGCTGTTGCTCATGAAAACCAGCCGTGTCATATCCTAGTCTCAGTCCTCCAGCCTCTTATGTCTAATATATTCGTACATAGATGGCTTGTTGTGCTAGTGTGAGCAGCCTTCACACAAGAATTGGTATCCTTTCCCTTCCGTCCCCTACGTCGTACTTCTCTTACTCCACGTTGCTCGGATAGCCAACCGCGGTGGTGGCCCCAAACTCCTCCTTGATGCTGCGCGTGCTCACAAACCGATTCAGCAGAGTCGGGCTGCCTGCCTTGTCGTTGGTCCCGCTGGCCCGCGCACCACCAAACGGCTGCTGGCCCACCACGGCACCCGTGCTCTTGCAGTTGATGTAGAAGTTGCCCGCCGCGTTGCGCAGCCGCTCCTCAGCCACGCGCACCGCCGACCGGTCAGCCGCAAACACAGAGCCCGTCAGGCTGTACTCGGACGTCGCATCAATGGTGTCGCACATGTCGGCAAACGCCTTCGCGGACCCGTTCTTGTCATCGTAGACGTGCGCCACTAGGATGGGGCCAAACAGCTCGCGCGACATCAGCGGATGCGCCGGGTTGCTGGTCTCGTAGATGGTTGGCTGCACGAAGAAGCCCTGGCTGCCGTCGTAGCGACCGCCCGTCAGAAGTGTCAGCTCCTTGTCGGACTTGGCGGCGTCGATGACGCCCGACAGCTTGTCAAAGGAGGCCTGGTGGATAACGGGGCCGACGAAGTTGCGGTGCTCCCAAGGCACACCCATCTGCAGCTTCTCCGTCTCGGCGACCATGCGCTCACGGAACTGCGGCCACAGCGACTTGGGCACGTAGAGGCGCGACGTGGCGCTGCACTTTTGGCCCTGGAACTCGAACGCGCCACGCACCGTCTGCACGGCCGCGTTCTCGACGTCCGCCGAGGCATGGACCAAGTGGAAGTTCTTGCCGCCGGTCTCGCCCACGACGCGTGGGTAGCCAATATAGCGGCCCTCGGCGGTGCCTTCACCGATCTGGCCCCACAGCTTGCGGAACACGGCCGTGCTGCCCGTGTAGTGCAGGGCTGCAAACTGGCGGTGCTCTAGGACAACTCGCGTGACCTCCTCAGGCGGTCCGGGAACGAACTGGATCACGTTCTTGGGTAGGCCGGCCTCGAGGAAGATGTTGTACAGCAGCCAGTTGGAGGCAATGGCAAAGTCGGATGGCTTCCACACAACTACGTTGCCGAGCAGGGCGGGAGCACCCGACAGGTTGCCGGCAATGGCGGTGAAGTTGAAGGGGCTGACAGCATACACGAAGCCCTCCAGAGGGCGGTACTCGGCGCGGTTCCACACACCCGTAGAGTTGTGTTGGGGTTGCTGTGCATAAAGCTGCTCGGCGTAGTGGACATTGAAGCGCAGGAAGTCGCAGAGCTCGGCGGCGGCGTCGATCTCGGCCTGCCATGCGTTTTTGCCCTGGCCGAGCATCGTGGCCGCCATGATGTCATATCGGTACTTTGTGGAGATGAGGTCGGCCGCCTTGAGGAAGATGGCGGCGCGGTCGGCAAAGGGGACAGCCGCCCACTCGGCCTTGGCTGCGAGGGCAGCCTCGATGGCCGCAGAGACATCGGCAGGGCTGGCCTGGGAGTAGGTCGCGATGGTGGTCTTGTGGTCGGCGGGATTCTTCTGTTCTCCGATGGACTTGTTGCGGATCTGATGTCACGGGAATTGATGTGAGCACAACGTAAGTGCAATGAGGATATGTTCACGACAGTCGCAAACTCACCTCTTTGCCTCCGATCACCAACGGGACGTCGACCGGTCCGGCCGCCTTAAGCTTCTCAACCGCCGCCGTAAGGCCCTCTCTCTGCTCCGAGCCCTTGGCATAGAAGTGCTGTTTCTTGGTCAGTTTCTAAACTGCTTTGACAGTCTCGGACCGGGGGCAACAACGTACGTTTGGCTCGTTGCTGACACTAGGCGCCTTGAATGTAGCAATCGACGACATGCGCAGCTGTGGCCGCGATGAGAAAACGGACGTTTGTCTGGAGAGTGGTATGTGCTGAAAATGCTGATTCTGCATCCGCCGCAGACCGGGGCTGAGGAGCCTCGCTGTTGCAGCGCTGCTGAGTCGTCTTGACGCCATTTTTGGTCTGGTGTGTGCACAAAACACAGAACGTGAGGAGGATACTCGAGGAAAATGTGACGGAGTTGCGGGGGGATACAAAGGGAAGGTGCGCACGAGGTATCTCTTTAACTTTCAAGGGAGCTAGCTATAAAAGCGTCTCAGAGGAATGGATTTGCGATACAGGAGATGAGAGGGGAAGTAATTGTAATAGGAAAGCGCAAAACGCAACTTTTTACGTTTCAACCTGCTCCGATGATCGCATCGCACCTTCTCTACAATCGCTTTTGCTCTCTCACTTGCGCCTTGACTTCCCGGATCCGACAGCGTGTACCTGCCATGATAAGGAAAGTGCAAGCCTGTGTCGCCTGCAGCGACGTGGTGATGTTTCGCTTTGTTTCGGCTCAAATTCACCTGGCGGGGAATGGCCCGATACTTTGGATCGTTTTGGTGGCACTGTGGGCCAAAGAACAATCGGTTTTAGTGGGGTCAATTGGCCAATGCCACTGTGGCGGCTTTCTACGGCGCGACAATACGCCCTCGGCATGAGTCGTATAATGTTTGCACACAAAGTCCATTGGCGCTGTTACGCAATCAGTCCTCTGCAAAACGGTGGTGATGGCATCTGAAAATAAGTAATTGAATGATAATTCATTGGACTTTTCAGTTTTGTCTTCCCTAACGCCGCTAATAAAAGACGTCGAAAAAAAGAAACCCTCCCAAGAAAAGAATGCGAAATGAAGAATGTTCAAAGAAAATGAAACAAGGAAGACGGATGCCACTGTATTCGTTAACCCGAAGGAGCCCCAAGAAAAAGATAAACCGTGAAACGTAAACATAAAGCGAGTCTAAGGTGGAAAGGTTTCGACTACAAACGTCCATTTTTTATGCCTGCATAACGTCGACATCGGCGCTGTTGGGAGTTGTGTCATTGCTGTCGTCGCCCCACAGGCCGTCAAGCTTGAACTCTTTTGCCCAGGCGGTGACAATTGTCTTCTGGTCGCCGGACGCAGCAGACACCGGTTTCGCTGCCGGCACAGTGCTGCCGGCCATGTCGGCATCAAGCTGTGACGCCGCAGGAGCCGTAGCCGTAGCCGTAGCCGCAGCCGCCACAGAGTGCTTCGGCGGGTCGACCCAGCCCTGAATGCGGCCGTCGCGCCAGTCCGTGATGACCGTCATGGCAGCCGCGTGCAGGTTGGGCACGCCGCCCTTGCCCAGCCGGCCGCGCTTGCGCGCCACCTGGACCAGGAAATCCGTTGTGACGTCGCCCGTGTCGCGGCTTGCCATCAGTGGCGGCAGATCGTAGACGTCTGTCAGCTTCTTGAGTCGGGCATCGGGAATGGGTGTTGACACGGAGGGAAGCGAGGTGGCCTCGGACAGGCGCTTGATTAGCAGCGTAACGGCCGGGATGGGGTCCTCGATCATCTTGGGCGGCACGGCATTCAAAAGGATCAGGTTGGCCTGGACGTCGGCGGCGTTCTTGGGAGCATCGTTGGAGCTGACAGCCGAGCCAAATCCGGAGCCAGCCGTGGTTGACGACGAGGGGAAGACGATGCCGGGAGAGTCGAGCAGCATCAGGTGGTTGTCGATCTTGACGGTGCGGATGGCCGTGGTAACACCTGCCTCGGCGCCAGCGGGGCAGGCCATGCGCTGCGTGCGGTTGTTGCCGCTGAGACGGCTCAGCAGAGCATTGATGACGGACGACTTGCCGACGTTGGGGTAGCCAATGACGCCGACCGAGATGGAGCGCTTGAGGTTGCGGTTGGCGGCGAACGACTTGAGCGCGCGGAACAGCGCGCTGCTCGTGCTCTGCACGGAAATGTCGCGGTGATTGAAGGTGTGCGCGTTGGGCGCAGGGCTGGAGGCGCGCAGCGGCAGTGTCGGGAACGAGCCACGCAGGTGCGTGAGCCAGGCGTGCAGCACGGGTGGGGGCACCAAGTCGACCTTATTGAGGATCAGGATGAGACGCTTGCCAGCCTCGCCGCCGGCTGCCGCCAGGACAGCACGCTCGACGTCGCGCGAGCGCGTGCCCTCGGGGTCGCGCGCGTCCAGGACGTACAGCACGACGTCAGCCTGCTCAACAACGGACTTGAAGACCTTGTCATAGGCCTTGCGGGAAGTTGCCCCGCCGGGCACCTCAATGACGTGGCCATTGCTAAAGTCGTCCTCGTCCTCGTCGTCCTCGTCGCCAAAGTCTTCGCCGTCGTCCATGCTATCACCTTCCTCGTAGTCGGGGTCCTCTCGCCGCTTGTTTTTGTACTTGCGGGCGGCGGCGCGTGCGCTCGCGAGAAGCGCGGCCATAGGGTTCGACTCATCAACCGGCTCGTCGTCCTCAACATCCATGTCGCCGTCATCCTCGTCGTCGTTCTCGTCGCCTTCGACATCGTCATCCACCATCTCGTCCTCGTTGTCGTCAGCCGTGTTGCCCGTCCGGGCAGCCTTGGCGAGCTCTCGTCTCCGCTTTGTCTCCTCGAGTTTCCGGAGACGGGTCTCCTCGATCTGGTGCAGAAGCTTCTCCTTGTAGGGGAACAGGTTGGGGATACCCGGGTCCTTTTTCAGCTTAGACCGCCATTCCGGGTTCTTCTTTGCGAGCTTTCTGTCTTTCTTCTGCTTGGCCGCGGCGGCCTTCTCGATCTTGTGCCGGAGGCGGACGGGCTGCCGCTTGCTCTTGGGCTCTGCAAAGGGTTGTTAGTAGATGAGATGGAGGAGGGCTTTGATGTAAGACTGGCAATTTTTGTATCACTTACTCTTGGGCTTGTTTATAGTACCGGCCATTTTGTCGCTATTTACACAGACCAGATAGCTTGTTGATTGAAATCGAGGTGTGCCAGGCCGTCGTATTCTCAACCGGCGTTGTCGTAGGTGCCAAACAGTCGTGGGTGAAATTTGACTTTTTCTGTGCAGTGTCGATGCTGCAGGTGCTGTGCAGCGAAAAATAAAAAACTTCACCGCTTTCCCCTCTAGCTCCACAATTTATGCGGCAAAATAGTTTTCGGTCTCTTATCGATAAGAGACATTGGTTTTGACAGTCACCAAAATGTTGGACTCCATCACTTTACCTTGAGATCCAAACGACAAAGATGAACGTCTGAGATTTGGTTTTTGTAATAAATTACTAGATTGATTGGCAAAAATTATTCAGTAAAGATGTCAATGCTCTCATACGTATAACAGAAGACGTACGACTTACTTTGTCAGTTTATGGTCCTTTTGGCAGTGACCCGCCCAACTAGTAATTACGGCTTGCACGTGCGATACTCGCTGGCGCTTCTGTTCCCTTCGCGTGGCACTAACCGCTCTCAGACACTCCGACACACTCTGGCCTCCTTCGCTTTCGCCCCGACTCCATACGACGGCGCCATGAATGAGAATTGTCGTTATGTAGTCTCAATTCCTTTGTCGATATTTCGGTTTGATCCTTCCTCTCTTTCGTTTCTTGTCCATATCGATTATTTCTACATTATTTCTTTCCTTCTTTTCGCGTTATTCGATCTTTTAGCTTTCATTCATTTAACATCGTACTCTACCGAACTTGATTGACCTGATAATCCCTAATCCCACAACCATCCTACCAATCTAACCCACTATGACTGCAGACGAGACGCGCCCGGTGGATGCGCCGTCATTTACCGGTCCGGCGGTACAGGCCACGTTCGAGGGCTTCCTGTTCGACATGGACGGCACGATCATCGACTCGACGGCCGCAGTCGAGAAGCACTGGCACACGTACGTTCAGCCTACGTCGCCATTTTGGTGCTGCGTCTCCCGTCGAGATACTAACGCGCGACAGAGTCGGCAATGAGATTGGTGTTGCGCCCGAAGTCATCCTGCAGACGTCACACGGCCGCCGGAGTATTGACATTCTCAAGATCCTATCCCCGGAAAAGGCTAACTGGGAGTGTAAGTCCACGCGCCCCTCTTCCCCTCTTCCGGCCAATCTGTTTTTGCCCCTAACAAACGCCCCAGATGTCTGCAGTATGGAAGGTCGCCTTCCCGAGCTGTACGGCGACGACGCCGTCGAGATTCCCGGTGCACGCGCTCTTCTCGACAAGCTGCGGGCCCAAGGTGCCCCCTGGGCCATCGTCACATCGGGCACCGAGCCCCTCGTCAACGGCTGGCTCGGCAAGCTTGACTTGCCGAACCCCGAGCACTTGATCACGGCCGAGTCCGTGGCCAACGGCAAGCCCGACCCGACATGCTACCGGATGGGTTTGCAGGCACTCGGCCTGGCCAAGCAGGGCGAGGAGGGAACATACGACGTGCTGGTCCTTGAGGACAGCCCTGCCGGCATCCAGTCCGGCAAGGCAGCGGGTTGCAAGGTGCTTGGCCTCGTGACGAGCCACACGGCCGCGCAGGTGGCAAAGGCTGAACCGGATTGGATTGTCGAGGACCTGCGGTCAGTGCGCGTTGTGTCGATCGAGGCACAGAGCAACGGCGGCGTGCGGACGACGCTGGAGTTCTCCAATACGCTCGTTGCGCCGAAGACGGCATGAGAGATATTAAGCTGCCTGGTTCGCGTATTAACATGCCATTTTCAAGTTTTGCGGGGCGCACTAGGGTATTTTAAAGTTAGAGACGGAGTACAATAGAGTCAAGTAGATATTCTGTGGCGTAACATGCTGAAAAGTGATGGATATTGTAGTGCTTGTCATGAGCCGGGTTGTTTGCAACCTTTCTCTGTTCAATCCCTTTCCCCATGTTGTCAATAGGATGTATTCCGTAGCATTAAAGGAAAAGGTAAGCATAATAACGAAGACGTGTTTTTAATCCTGTCTTATTTCATGCTTGTTTTATTCAGCTCTTTATATTCTTCTAGTCTCATTTTTAGTGACATCAGAACCTTCTTCTATTCTTAGCAGTTTTAGCTCAACTTCTTTCCTCTGATATAGCAGTCGTGGCCATAAATTTACGGAGCTATTTGGCGCTTAATACGTAGCAAATTTGCGTCTACCTTCGCCAGGAGAAACAGTTTAGACCGCATATAACTGTATACGGTCAAGATTGAGAGATGCAGGATGGTGATAAAAAATGAAAGCGAGGGTTGTCGCGTTTCCTTTAAACAATATCTCATCCGTTGTCTCTTTGTTCGGTTTTTTTAATTTAGCAATACCTGTTTTAATAAATGCAAGTATCTATTTACTGATATAAAGTTTTAATTTATCAATAATATTTAATAAATCTTCATAAAACAATACCGGAAGGCATGTCAGAATCCCGGTCTTTCCGTTTACATTGTCTCTTTTCTTTCTCAGGTTTCACATCTTGGTGTGTCGTACAAATGGTAAGTTATATTGTTCATGATTATGTCCTGACTAAATAACGCTACCGATGCCGAGACGGGAAACGTTGGACGCTACCGACACACTGCCATGTACGATGCCTCCCGATGGTATTATTGGATGCACAAATTTAAACGAAGACTGTTTACATGATATCTGGCACATGCTGCACTGCCCAGGCTGTTTCTCGTCCGCGTTGTGATCGACACGGTGGTTGTCGATCACGGCATTGGTGGATGCCAGCGAGGAATGTTGGAGAGGGTTGACCAGCGCCGAGCCGTCAGAGGCGGATCGCATTAAATAGCTAGAAACAAGGGTCTCCAAAAACAACAACAACAACATCAACAACAAATATCGCGCCCTTGCACAGCACAATTGCTGTCTGTCATCTCGTCTCCGTGCACCTGTCCCGGCTCGAGTTAATCTCATGTGCTTGCATCGCGAGAGGATTTAGGCCACTGGACGTGCTAAGCTTTCCCTTGCTCTAAAGTATGCCATTTGTATTTGTCTACGCTCTCACATTAGTCTTTCCACCGGTATGGGCCTCTCAATTGTTGTTTGTTTTCTTTTTCTCTAACCGTTGACTATGTTTGGTGGAGTCCCACTACCACTGTTCGCTGCTGGAGCATGGGTGGGCTAGAAAGAGGGTACGGCTAAATCTTGCACTGCAAGTATGACAGCCGCGAGGAATGAGACCTGCTAGAATAAAGTTGGACGGACAAACAAAAGGCTTATCCGAAAGTAAAAAATAAAATAAAAATAGAAAACAGAACAATACAGCCTCTAAAATACCCTCAAATAGGACGGGGAAACACTGTAAAAAAGGAAACATGGTCACCTAAACAGAGACTTATTGTGGGACGAAACCCTGCGCTATCTATATACTTGCTTTTACCTTCTCGTTTCTTCTCAGTGTCGGTCCAACGTCCCTGCTGGTGCCAGAAACAACAATTCTGCCTCTCCAGGATGTAATGGGTATTGAGCTCGTTTGTTTTCATGCGGCGATCTTCATTGCAATTCCACAGTGATGAAGGCCGATAAAATGCATATGGATGCTTGTCAACGTAATCTACGCACAGCATGGTCTTCGTTCCAGTGAGGGTTCCTCGAAATTGCAAAAGAGAATGTCGTATATAACAAGACGGCAAGTCACCGTCTTTTCCCGCTCATTTCCCTTTCCCTCTCATCCTCATCATCGCCTATCGACAACTTCGGCAGAGCCCCCGACCCGCCATCGACTACTAACCTCCTCTTTTACAGTTCAACTATGGCCCCCACGATGAACCATCTGCTTTTTGTCGCCGCCTCGCTTGCGAGGTGCGTAATAATTTCCCTACCTCGTCTCACCAGTAACAAGCCCCCGTTAACTTGACAGCCTCGCGAGCGCAAAACCCATCGACCCGCCTGTCTGCCCAACCATCACGTCGACCGTGCCTGCGCCCAGCTGTGGGCCCTCGTTCAATGGGAGCACCTGCATCATTCCCTACTGCATCAAGCTCGAAACGATCACGATTCCTTGCGGCTGCGAAAGCGGTGCCGCACCCACTGTGTACTCGACGGCATCCTGCGCATGCCCAACGGGTTGCGCCACCGCCACAGAGACGCTCTACCCGCCGTGCCCATGGCCGACGGGTTGGCCGACGGGCGTGTGGCCGACGGCGTGGCCGACTGCTTGGCCTACGGCTGGCCCGGGTTACCACCCCGGTCATGGTCCTGGGGGTGGCCACGGTGAGGGACCCGGCCACGGACCCGGCCACAAACCAGACCAGGACCCTGATAACCAGCCCAGCCATGGCCGCTCTAAGCGCGGAAACGAGCCTCAGCACTGGTCCATGGAGTAGACACCTATCCAAAGAACAATGCGTGCCCTGCTAGCGCGAGAAAACGAAGAGCATTGGGGAGTGGGGGTGCAGAAAGAGGGGATCCCGGCAATATGACGATGCACAGAAGGCGGGAGAGATAATGTGCCAGATTGTACATGCGGAGCCGTGCTGGTTTGCCGAGTGGTGGTAATTGCTGTGAGGCGAGAGGAAGGTGCCTTGTGTGTCGGACACCAGAGTATATGCATCATAGACACACACCTCTCCCATTGTCACTGTACATACGAATTTATGACGTATTGCTTTTTGTTGGCGTATAATCTTCGATTTGTCTTTACTTTCAGTCGGTCGGCTTGCGCGGGTCATATACTTCATAGCCTTCGTCATCGGTGTCGCTCTCAACATCAGAGTGTGTGCCCTGCTGAGCTTCGTCGAGTCCTGGTAGTGGCAAGGGCGGAGGATGCAGGGATCCAGAAATGGACGGTGTCGACGCCGCCTGAGCAGTTGATGTTGATGTCGTCGGTAACGAGATGATCGGAAGGTCCGACAACGGCGCTGTCATGTCGGCACTTGTTGGTGGCTGCGAGCTCTCGTTGGAAACAGCTGAGAAGGCTGATTTGAAACCACCCTTGCGAAAGCCGCCCTTTTTGGTACCGGCACCGGAATTACCGACAGCTGCGCCACCGGAAGACGCATCCTGACCGCCGTCGTTGGTGCCCATCTTGATGCTGATGACAGCGTCCGTCGCCTTGGCCTCCAGACGGCGGGCGCGAGCCGCTACGGTCGGGTCACGCACCATCGCTTTCATGTCTTTGAGACGCTGCTTGTGCGCATGGTCGTACGACGATAGATGGGCCTCGTACTCGTTCATGCGTGTGTAGCCCTTTTGGCAGAGCTCACAGAAGAACGCACGGCGCGCCTCGCGTGCGGACGCGGTCTGTGCCGGCGGCAGGGCTTGAAATCTCTGCGCATGGTTAGTAAGACGTGTGTAGGAGTGGCCAGATGAAAAAGAGAAACGGACGTACAGGACGCATGTCGAAGGTGAAGATGGTTCAGATTGTTGTGGAATCGACTTGCATCGTCGAGGAGGAAGGCTCGCACTTTTGATCAAGGTTGTTTGGTAGGAGTTGTGGAGCAGCTGCCAAGGCAAGGCTAACGCAGGGTATTTGTGGGGTGGCAAGCACCGGCATTAGACGCTGAAAGGAGCTGCCGGACAATGAATTTTTCCAGTTTCAGCGCTTCAGCCTCGCCGCCCCTAGAACAAAAGAGCACTATTAAAGGGGGCGAGTTGGCGATTTCTTCCACAAAGTCAACTTCCAAAACCTCTCTAAACGATACAACTTCACGATGATACCCAACGACGGGTAAAAAAAGCAAGCTTTGATTATCAACAAGATACATCTGGCGCCTTTTGTCTGCCGATTAATCATTTCTTGTCCATCGAAATGGCACCCTTGCGAACGACGACGTCGCTACCGTTTCCTTACCTACACCTATTTTCATTTCTGATCTGTTTAATGAATAATATATTCGCAAAAACGCTGCCAAAAACGCCCATTGTATCAAACCGTGGCATCCAGTCGTCATTTCGTCACATCATCACACCGCACGCCTCGTCACGGTGCAACTTCTTGGCCCAGCACTAGGTCAAAGGTCGCCGGCTTCGCCAAGTCGAATTGACCGACCGGGGCCAGACCGTCATAGCGATGCTCCGTCGCCTTCTGCTCGACGTACTCCATAGATGCGTCGCGCACGGCCGTCCAGTCGAGATTTGATGACTTGCCCATGGCGCCGCCTGCATCGGCTGCGAGCGCTTCGAGGGCGGACTGCACCCAGCCGACGCAGTTCCAGCCAGGCGGTTGGTTGAGCCTGTCCTTGTCCGTCAGAGCCGCAAGGGGGACGGGGACGCCGCGAAGAATGGTCTCGAGGCGGGATGGGTTCCGGACCTTGCCAATGAGCACGCGTGCTAGCAGCATGAGGTCATAGGTGGGCATCGTCTGCTCGGCGTACGTCCAAGATGCCGAAGACGACGACGTAGCCGACGACAACTCGGTGGGACTGCTGGCGCTGCTGTCACTGCCGCCGCTCTCACTGCCGCCGCTCTCACTGCTACCAGGGCTCTCGGTGGCATGGTACTTTGTGAGCAGCGTGTCCTCGTCCTCCACTTTGGGCCCGCGTAACAGAGCCCAGTGATATCTGGTGGGTTGATTGTTGGCATTTGCACCGTGAACGAGAAAATCAGTTGCTCGTACGCGCGCGAGGACTCACCTGTTTTCACCACCTGCCATTCTGAGAGCACCTCGCCGGACGTAGAGGCCCACGTAAAGGCGGTCTTTGTTGCGTCGCATCGTTGCACCCATGGCCGCTCACACTGTTGATCGTTGTGATATTTGCATGTCGTCGGGTCAACAGAGGATGGCAGAAGCGATGCTGGAAAGTGAGTGAGACGAAAAGTATGAGAGAAGAAATGAAAGATGCTGGGGAACGCGGTAACTCAATAAAAGCCAGGGATGCTATGCAATTATCTTGAGGTGTCCCGAGGGGTGTTCCGATATCGAGGAACGCGGGCGTCCCCTTGATAAACTTTAAGAGCACTGGAAAGGGCAAGCGCCTCCCTGGTAACAACCTCCAAACCCGCAGGACGCTGGCGCATGTCGTTACAGCGCGGTGCGCCCTGAAAAGGGAAGGCATGGGTCGGCGGGCATGTGTGGGGGGACAAGACCGCCCCACTCATGCCAATTCAGCCAATGGCGCCGCGCCGCTTTGCTATTATGTGTTCTTGTCAAGGACCACCTTCCGTCTTTCTTCGGCGGACCTAGGTACACACAAGCCCAAATAGGTGCACGCAGCCCTGGTGTCTCACTGCAATCTATCGCGCTTCCTTTTGCTTCCCTCTTTCGCCTACTGTCGTCCCTCGCGTGTCCACTCTCTCGTTCCCGGTTCCATTTCGCTCTTTGCTGCCACGCCCAACCGGCACGCGCGATGAGCAATACACGGCCACAGCTGGCCGGCAAAGCGTCGCAGGACACGCTGGCGTCGATGCTGGAGCTCGAGCCCATGCCAATGCCCGATTCACCGCTGCCAACACCGCCCGCTGCAGCCGACGTGGAGACCGACAAAGAGCTGCCGCCTCTATCAAGCGAGGGAAGTGACGATGCCGAGGCGGATGCGGGGGCGGGCGTTTCGTCCAGCGCAAAGCATGGCCACAGTCGTTCGGTTTCTGCGACCATGAAGGGCACGACCGCCGCCCTCGGCCTGAGTCAAGGCCACGGTGCTGTCTACTATTGTACGTCTGTGATGTTGAGGAGAGACGCCAGGAATATAACTAGCTAACTGTCTCCCCAGTATCCCGTATCCAGCGCTACTCCTCCTACGCCTTCACCATCTTCTCGTCCGTCCACCTGGCCACCACCTCCCTCATCCCGCTCGCCACTCGGTCCGTCCCAGCCTCCGAGTCCTACCTTCTCCTCGCTCGCGAAATCTACCAGACCCGCCTCTCCGAGCCCCTGCTTGTCTTTCTGCCGATTGCCGCCCATGTCGCTGCCGGTGTCGGCTTGCGTCTCGTGCGCCGCAGCCAGAACGCGCGCCGCTACGGCCGCACCACCGCCAGCAATTGGCCGCCCTTCAGCGTCATCGCGGCGTCGGGGTATGGCTTTGCCGTCGCCGTCGGCGCCCATGTCTTCTTGAATCGCCTGCTGCCCATTGCGGTCCAGGGCGACAGCTCGGACATTGGCCTCGCCTATGTTGCCCACGGCTTTGCGCGCCACCCCGTCGTGTCCTGGCTATCGTATGGTGCCTTCTTGGCCGCGGCGTCGGGCCACATGGTATGGGGCTGGGCGCGGTGGTTGGGCATCGCACAGCGGGCCGCGTGGTCGAGCCCGGATCTTTTGCGGGGTGGAGACCGGGACGTGTCGGCCGGTGGTGGGGCGCGCGAGCCCAAGGCACTCCAAAAGCGGCGGCGCCGCACGTGGCTGGCCGTGCAGGGCGGCGTGCTTCTGGCATTCTGCCTCTGGGCTTCGGGTGGCCTGGGCGTCGTTGCGCGCGGCGGACCTGTTCAGGGCTGGGTAGCAAAGGTATACGACGAGCTCTACGCCAAGGCACTTGTATTATGAGTGGCTGTTGATCGCTGCTTTATTCATATTTGATTCCTACTGTTTGTCCGATTTGGCATATTTGGCGCGGTGTCCGGTTTCTCATAGGAGCTATGGCGTGGGGTCTCGATTCGAGCCGGAGCATATTTACTTCACACGGGGAGCATATCAGGGGGAGTGGGTTGAGCGTTTTGGGTGGACACAACGGCGCGTCATTTTGTGATCCGTTTAAATTTATAGCGACCCCCGAGGCTTGTCTATCTCATGACTAGGTTGCGTTATAACATTTCTAGAAAAATCAAAATTCTATAAATCATAGTCGTATCACTCTTTGGTTGTCTACGCCAGCGATGCAGCGTCGCCAGCCTTGAGCTTGCCAGCGCCCACCAGGCGGCTGACCTCGCTGCTCCACACGCTCTTGATCTCGTCCGAGACGGTCAGGCCGTTGAGGCGCGATGCCAGGTCGCCAATCTCCGTGGGGTCCAGCTGGCCTTGCACAAGCTCGACGTCGCCCAGCACCTTGTCGATGGTGGCCGCGTCGGCTGCGCTGCCGGCCGCCGCAAAGTAGTTGGCGTCCTTGACGGAGCCCTTGAGCACACGCTTGTTCTTCTTGACAGCATTCTTGGCCGCCTCCTTGGCCTTCTTCGCCGACTCGCGGTCGGCCTTGGCAGCTTCCTCGGCAGCCTTGGCGGCCTTCTCGGCCTCTTCCTTGGCACGGGCCGCCTCGTCCTTGGCGGCCTTCTCGGCGGCCTCCTTGTCCAGGCGCTTCTTGTTCTTGGCGGCGTTGGCCTCCTTGCGGAAACGCTTAATGCGCTCGTCGCCTGCGGACGCGTCGTCGAGCAGTTTGCGGAGGCGGGCGTTGTCCTCGGCCTTCTTCTTCTTGCGCGCGTTCAGGTTCTTGCGCTCCATGTGGCGCTTCTGGTCACGGTTCTCGTTGTCGTCGGGCACGTCCTCGTCGAGGTACTCGAACGAGCGCCAGCTGTCAAAGTTGTAGAAGAAGTTGTAGAACGACTCCACAGCCTCTTTGGTGGAGGTCTCGGTACCAAACGAGGGCACGGGCTGGATACGCGAGAAGCGGCCCTCCGACTTGAACACACGGCTCCACAGCTTGTAGTAGTCGCCCGAGGCGAGCTGCTTCTTGGTCGGCGGCTCCACGTCGGCCTCCTCGTCGACAGAGTCGAACTGGCGGCGGCGGATGGGGTCGAGCAGCACCTCGGTGGCCTTCTGGATGCACTTGAAGAACTGGTCGTCCTCGGTGCCACCAGCGGCGGCCTTCTTGTCGGGGTGGTGCTTGAGCACCTTGCGGCGGTGCGCCTTCTTGATCTGCTCCTCAGTGGCCTTCCAGCGGTAGCGGGACAGGCCGAGAATGGCGTAGTGGTCTTGGGTCTGGGCGTTCGGGTTAGCATTTAAGAGGCCGATGGTTTCATGTCGTTGCTTGTGTCTCTTCTTCTCACCTTCCAGTCCTTGGCCTCGCGCAAGAGCAGCGAGGGGTCCTCGGGCTCGCTGATGTCACCGTCGTCATCGTCGGCGTTGACCTTCTTAGCACGAGCTTCCGCCTCTATGCGGTCATCCTCGGAGAAGGTGCGGTTGTGGCGCACACGGCGGGCGTGAGCAAGGTACTGCGGGCCAACAGGCTCGAGGCTGCGGTGGGTGCCGGCAGACAGCGACTTGATGCGCTTGATGTCGCCCTCGGCCGACCAGCCGGCGGGCAGGCTGGGAACGTACCGGTCGGCAATGAGAGTCGTAGCGGCAGCCATTGTGAGACGATGGGTGCGCGGACGAAAAGGGAAAGGGAGGTGGTTGTTGAGGTTGGAAGGTGGTGGGGAAGAGGAGAGAGAGAGGAAGGAGCAACCAGCGAGAAAAATACTTGATAGTAAAGTTCGCTACCTCTTTCTTTTTTTTCTTGAGACCAAGGGGACGCCCCACTATCGATGCCCGCCTTACAGGCTCAGCCAATAAGATTGCCTACCTTGCTTCGTGCTTGGTGAAGGACCCACTTTTTGAAGTTATCGAAAGCATCCATCAGGACACAGCGTGTGGACCTCATTCTCACTCTTAAGAGTTCATCCTCGTCAAAACAACCTCCCACGAACACAAGTGTCGCGCAGTATCTTTGACTGTGCCTACTCTAAAGTTATGGCGGCACTTCAAGCATACCGAAATCTGTTCCGGGCCACAAGAATTGCCTTTGAGGGTGAGTCGAACCCATCATCGAGTTGTGATGTCGGACAAGATGAGCATGTGCGCTGACACATATAGGCGACTCGAGAGTCTTGTCCGCAGCACGCGAACAGATCCGGGTCAACTTCCGCGAGAAGGCTAGTCTTCCGGACTCCGAGGCCCAGCCGGCCATCCAGCACGCCGAGGAGGTGGCGTCGTTTCTGAGGGCAAACGTTGTCCAGGGCAAGAGAGAAGAGGAAGGCGTCTACAGTAAGATGAATGCTGCTGAAGCCTCTCTAGAATTGGCTATGTGGTGTAATACATGAATTTTGATCACTAACAACTGCAGGATTAAGAATACACGATGAGACGGAGCGCGGCGACAACGACACAATCAAAATTGGTGGCGGCAAGACCGTCAAGATTGACGGCAAAACATGTGCCGACAAGTAATACACTCGAAAAGAAGAAGACGATGAGCTGGATATGACTAGAAATGAGCCACTGAGTCAAAACGCTGTCTTTTGAACTGGGATATTGGCGATGGATTAGTTTGTTTCTTTCTTGTTCGATATAAGGGCATAGCATTTGAATTAGAACGATATGCGGCAACAAAAGTCTCCTATGAATATAACGCCACTAAATTTATAGCTTTTTGCAAATCACAAATCTTTGAATATGGAGTCCATCCGTTGCATAGGAGAACGAGATATGCTTCCGCGCAGAGCGTTACCTGCACCACACTCGATATCAGGACTATACACGCTCTGAATGGCCACCCCAGATAGTACATAGTGAACCTCTTTGATGATACAAGCCTCTCAATATTTTTCTGTAATTTATAAAGGTAAATGAATTGAACACTTTCTCTCACCATTTCTCCACACGTGATATTGACATCGATATCACGTGTGAAGCTTACCCCTTGACGACCCACTTTTTATGCGTTGGATTGACGTCTGTCCAACATCGCTCCTGGTCTAGCATCGCGTGTCCAGACAGCTCTCGTGGGAGGAATCTAACGACCCTTTATGCGCCGCGACGTCCCCTCCTCCTCATGGCTGTCCCCTCCACGCACGAAGCTGTTCTAGCAGACGGAGATGGAGACTTTGTGCGCGACTCATACCTCGCCTACGTTGTACCGCTGGCCACCGACAGCCAACTCGAGCAGGACCTCGAGCTATGCGCCAGCAAAGGCGAGTCGCTGCAGGCCTTAATCGAGGGGATCGAGGACCGAGAGTCGCTTTTCTTTGGTATGAAGCCGCCCGTTTGATTGTCTTCATCTAAATCGTATCAATACTCACACGCACAGATGAAACTGTCGATATCTACTTAATATTGCGAACACCATATCAAAGCGAACCGCGTCTACGGAACTACCTCGAGCGCCTTGCAATCGTCCTCGAAGCACAGATCCTCAACAGCCACGTCTCTGGGCGCGATGCAGCACCGCCGGTCGTTGAGACCATCTTTAACGGCGCTGTGGAAAACATCGACGAGCCGCTTGCTGTTGTCAGCGAACCAGGTGTTGCGCCCGGCCGAAAGGCCACCGATACAAAAGGGGGCAGCGACGAGGAGAGCAGCGAGAGCGGCGAGAGCGGCGAGAGCGGCGACGGCGATGATACCCAGTTGCAGAAGACGGGAGAAACGGCAGAGGATGATGGTGTGACACGGCAGACGTACTGCGTGTGGAAACTGCCCGTGTTTCTAGCACGACCGCGCGCAAGGCTCCACGGGCCATCCGTCTCGTTTTCAGCTGTCGCAAGCTTGAAGCCGGTGTCGGCGGTGGCCGCCAAGGCAAGCGCGGAGGGCAATGGGTCGCTCGCTCCGTACGGCGATGCAAACGGCTTGCTGGGCGGCTTGACGCCGTCTGGGCGCATGGCTGGCTACCTGCAAAGCCGCGAGCCCAGCGGGCTGAACTTGCTCGAGTCGTTTGGCGGTGACCCGGCATTGGCTGGCGCATGGCCCCGGCTCTCGGCACAGCGCGTATCCCGTGTCGCGCCGGCTGCTGCGGCCATGAACCCGCGCTTCCATCCACGGCCACTGCGCGGCATCAAGTCCATCGCTTTCAACATCTTCCCTGCCGTGCACACGCGTGTGCGGTTCGCGCGCCCCAATGCGGCGCCTTCGAGTCCGGCCGTCGTCGCGATGCTAGAGATTGATTTCACGCCGTTTTTTGACTGCGAGGCCGTCCTGTCCAGTATTAATATATCGCTCCCGTCAGGCGAGATCACCGACCTTAATACGGCCGACGGCCTGGCCCTGCCACTCTACTGCGTGGCACGCGACCACTTCACCTTCTTGTACCGTCTTGCGCCGCTAGAATTCGACATCAGTCGGCCACCGTCCCAACACAACCACCAAGGGCGATTGCCTGGCGCCCATGGCAGAAGCTTCAGCGGTACAGGCAACGGCTTTAACGGCCACGGCAATGGCAATGGCAACGGCCACGGCGGTGCCAGCGCCGCGGCGCGCGACCTCGACATTTCCATCGAGGTCAAGGTGCTTGTCAAACCGGGCGTCTGCACGCCCACGCTCAAAATGACGTGGGTCACAAGCCTCGACTTTACCCTCCCCGTCAACCCCGGCTTTGGCACCGCCCTCATGCCCCCGCCATCCATCCAGCGCGCCCACCGCCCTTCCCAGCTGTCCATTGACGGCATGTCCTCATTTACTGCGCCGTCGGTCAGCCGTCCCGACGCGCTCCCCTCACTCGAGGCGGCCGCCACCCACAACACCGCAACGACCATTCCCGACTTTGGTATCACCATGACCTTTACCGCCCCCTCGCACAAGGTGTACGCCGGCGAAGAGTTTAGCTGGACCGTATTTGTTGTGAACCGTGCCTCGCAGATGCCACTGACGCCTACGCTGCCCACGAGTGCCACACTCGGCGGCGGTGTCGTGCCCCCTCCGCCCCCGGCGCCCCGCAAACTGGCTCTTATTGCTCTGCCCAAACGCCGCCGCAACGATGTTCGTGTCATCCGGCCGCCGTCTACGGCCGGCGGTCGCCCCCACCCGCGAGTGGGGCCCAATGGTGCCTTGGAGGACACGGGTACGGTTGTCGAGGCTGTGGCCGACGCCGTACTCGACGAAAACATTGTGCACGCCATGCAACGCAGCTCGCTGGTAGACAGTACCGACGTGGTGTGCCTGAGCAGCGCCGACACGCGTGTGGGCCCGCTGGCGCCGAATGCGTGCTACTCCGTAGAGCTGCGGTTCGTGGCGCTCCGGGCGGGTGCCGTCGGCATCGAGGCGATCCGCGTTGTTGACCTGGGTTCACAGGAGCACGTGGACGTGCGGGAACTGCCGGTGATGATCATTGCTGAAGGGGAGCGGGGTGATGATGAGACGAATTGAAACGGCTGCGTTGGAGTGTTAATGTAAAACATAATACCAATCCTTTTCTTGTACATTCACTGGAAAAACAGCAACAATCATATTTGCAACACCTGTGTGTGATATCTTGTCATGATGTAAATGATGTAAATGATGTTTAAAACGCAGAGCCACCCTATGAACGCCGTTCTATGCAAAAATGCACTTTGTAGGTCATGAACTTCCACTGCTGAATCCGAATCCTAATCCTGTTCCTTTCCAATCCCTGAGAGTTGCCGTCGTGAATGTATACGATACGTCCATATATGCCGCTTATCATGTCTGTTTCTGTTTCTTGTCTTGATTCATTTTCGCTCTTCGTTCCTGCTGACACGCCCTCTACGCCAGATCGTCAATTTCGTCTTCCCAGCCCATTTGCGCATAGAGGGACTGCACACTGTTGCCATCTCCGACAAAAGTAGTAGGGGCAGCCAACGAGCGGCTATGATGAGGTGTCGCCATAAGCGGTTTTGCCAGCAGAGGCGTAGCCATGACCCGCTTCATAGCAGCAGAGTCCTCCATTGTGATTGACCGCACTTTGGTTGGTGTCTCAAACAAGGTGGATCGTCGCTGGGTGCCCGTCGAAAGAAGAGTCTCTCGGTTTTCTGTTTCAGCTATCACTGTCGCTGCTGGTTGCGAACGAGCCTGCAGCGGAGACGATGCTGGGATCATGTCGCCATCAAAAAGAGCAGCTTTGTTGTCGCCTAGCTTCCGGAATGCATGAAGACCAGCTCCAGTGCCATTACGTACAACTTGGGTTGCCACCCGACGCGCTGCCACAGGTGACGATATTGGCATGGAGTCCTCTTCCTCTGGGAAAGACTCTAGCCGTGATGTGCGCGCCATGGGGAATTTGTTCAAGGTAGCAGTTGTCGTGCTTGTCGTTGTAGTCGTCGTGATAGACGCGGTGTCGAACGGTGCCGACGTTGTGGGAGCCGTCCTAGCTGCCGAGTCCGGTACAGATGTAGATGTTCGCATAGGCGTTGCTTGAACCCGGCCAGCCATAGGGGTGCCCATGACTCGAGGCGACACAGGAAGAAAACCGACTTGGGGCACGCTGCGACTAGGAAACAGTAGTTCGCGATCGCTAGGCAGGGGATACTCCTGTTGCCTCTGACTGTAGCTGCCGTGCATCTCACCATGGCCGCGCTCGTTACCGTGAAAGTCCATAGTCGTAGTCGTGGCGAAGACATCGCGGAATCTATTGTTCACCGGCGTGGCCTTGACTTGCACCCCGCCAGGTGACGGCCGGCTTATCTGCTTTTTGGATTCTATAATGGCGAAAATTGTTAGAAATGGTCAGACAACGGTCATCACATCAACCAAAGGAGGTGTCTTACTTCGTGCTCGGTTTTGTATACCAAACAGCCGCTTTTCTGCTGCTTCAACAGTTGCCTTGCCAGCGAGCTCGCGGTTTGGCTTCTTAAGGGCAGAAATCGCTTCTTGCAACTCGGCGTCAACCATAGCCTTCTTGCGAGCACGCGTTTCTTCGGACCGGCCTACACTGGCACTGACGACGTCTGACGAGCTCCTAGACAACGCGTTTGACGGCCGTTCTTTGAGTGAGGTGGACGATGATCGGCGGGGGATGCTGGCCAGCGCGGGCTCGCTCATCTCGCGTTTCAGGCCAGGAATCGGAGCGGCCGTGGCGCTACGCATCTGGGCAATGGCATCATTGGGTCCGCGTGAAACACTGCGCCGCAGCCGTTCGCTCGACAGGACACGTTCTAAGCTACGGGTCTTGTCGGTTGAGGCTGACGATCGTCGGGCCGCAGAACCTGGTTTCGATCGCTGATGGGATTTGGAGGACGAGGGTTTCTCACGCAGCTTCGCGTCTGATGGGGACTTGGCCGAATTGGGTGCCATCTTGGATCGAGAGCCTGGCGCCGAAATGACCGGTCCACCCAGTTTGCGGTTCAAGGTATCGCACACCAGAGGCAACCGAGGGGAGAAGAAGGGCAAAATAATATCCACACAAAAGTCTTTTAACGGGTCGGAATGCGCCGTCTTTGTCGTAGCCGCTTCTCTAACTGGGCGTGCTTGGGACTCGGCCAATGCTATCACCTCATCCGAAGTTGTTGATTGCCAAATGCAAAGCCGGTCGGCATGGACATCAATCAATAGGGGCAAGTTGTGCTTGTTCCGTTTCTTTGGCGCTTCTTTCTTGATCGGGGCGACTGTCGGCATCTCTCCAACCATGCCAGGGAGCTGGCTCTCGCCTGCGTCACCCGTCGGCCGCATCGTTTCTAGTGCCATAATCTCCAAGATGAGGATCATCTGCAGCTGCGTCTCGCGCGTGCGCAAACATGAGATTGTGTACTTGACCTCCTCGGGTCTGGGGAAAACCTCATCGTCGCGAGGTGCTGGCTTGTTGGCAGCCCACCACTTGCGCACATGTACGTCCTCGCCTGTATAGAGGCCGCTGCTTCCAAGCTTCACCTTCTTCGGCTTCTTCGATTTTTTCTTGGAGTCGGCATGGTCAGATAGTTCCTCGAGGGTACGCAAATGGGAAACGAGATCTGGGATCGTCTCGCGATATTTCTTGTCGATCGTCGCAGAGGTCAAGATGATGCTCTTCAAGAAGTTGATGAGCTCATCCATCTCGAGATTGGAGTCACAATCCAAGTGGAAAGCTGCACGCGCACGAGACAGGGGGCCTTTTGCAAAGTACGCCAAGGAGCCCTATTCAAAAGTTAGTTGCAAGTTTAAAGGGACAAAAAAGGCATATTGGCGGACCAGAGACATACCAGGGAGTGGTACAGAGCCTCGAAGTACTGATTGCGGATGTTTTGGAATATATCCTCCGCCGTAGGCGGGACATTAAGTTCCGCGCCTACCGGCGGCGTTGGCTCCGCCGATGAGCGCTTAGTTGCATCAGAGGCGGGCGGTGTTGGCAGAGGCGCTGTCTCCAAAGGAGCAGACTTCTTCTGGAGGAAAGCTTGGCTCGGTGGGCGGGCAGGCAGGTCGTCGTGAGCCTCCTTATTTTCTCTAGGTATCTCCGGGCTCGGCTTAGGGTCCTCGGCAGTCTCTAACAACGGCGAGGGCAACTCTTCGCACTGGCTTGCAGGGACAGATGCGTCTGCCACAACTTGAGAGGCTGGCCGCCGCCTCACAATCGATTGCAACTCGGCAATGGCCAGTCTCTTCCTACCTCTCTCCTTGTACACTTGAGGTGTGATTGATGCAGGTTCTTCGCCCTTCCCTACTCCCAAGGCTTTTGCTGGAGAAGGCATCCGCTGCTGGCACACGGCAGTAGCGTGTTGGCCGAGCTGGGTAACGTCCGCCCAGTTGCCCAGTTTGCAAAGGACATAAATACCAGCCTCCTCCCGTTCAATGGCAAATATGCTGCTGGCGCTGCTGAAACCGCCCGAGGAGCTGGAGTTGCTCGACGGTGAACGAGCAATGAGAATGTTCGACCCAAGCCGGCCTTCCAGATCCAAGATACGGATGTCAGACTGGAAGTGTCGAGAAGACGGCAGGTTACCGCTCGGGGACGTGAGATCAAGATACGATAGAGGCAGATGCTCGCGGGGTAGAAGCATCATGGGGAACAACGTGCATGGCCGCGATAGGGGATTGGACGGATGGGCCTATCTATTGTCAGCATACATATCCGAGAAAGGCGGTCAAAGTGATGTGGTATACGCACTCGGACAACAATCGACGGCTTTAGAAGCTCATCCGCAGACAGGACACCAGCATCCTGCCGCCGTCTCTTTGCATCCCGCGGCACGCCATGCTCACTCGGTCTCTTGCGAGGGGCAGACGCCGGCGAGGCGCCGTGAACAGTGCCGCTCGAGGACAATGGGCGCTCTATCCGCTGTGAAGATGGCCGTTGCGAGTTCGATGTTGTTGGACGCGGAACGGCGTGAGAGCTCGACCGGCCGTGTTGTGCGGACATGGGGGCGGCGGCAGCAGGTCAAGAACCTGCTCTTAGATGTGCATGGTGTTGGTTGCGGCAAGAGGCAAACAGAACGTCAATTGCGAGAATGTAAATGGGCATATAAAGAATCAGCAGAAAGAATATTCATACAGTAAATAGCAGATACTGAGTAGAACTGTAGAACGTTGCTGGTGCAAAATGTATTCAGCCAGTCCGCTTTCCTATCGCGGATGGGCTACTAACTCGTTCCTTCCCCCAAGACGCGGTCGGCGCGTGTTCGGGGAAGATACAGTGCGAGCTGGAGGTGGTTTTGGCGCGTCTCACTTGGCTAGCTCCACAACTCTGCTTGTGCTGGGCGGGTCTTCACGTGACTAAACTTTGAGAGGCACGTTAATTCGTAATTGGGGCAGCTATGGCTAGTCGATCGACTCGCCTAAAGCTCGATCCGGAGCATACGCCGTAACTCCCCAATTGCCACCAAAATCGACAGAATCCGCGTTCTCACTGAACGACAGGGCATGCTCTTAGCAGCTAATATAGCTAATATATGTGGGGTAGCACTGCATACTGGCCCACAACACCAGCATTGGCTCCTTCCCCGTTTGCGAAGCACCTGTGCTCCCCGTCGCTCCTTCTCTTATGGGTAGGGCTTCCTTCACCATTTTGCCACCCCATCCATCGCCAACTATCGCCAACCATCACCAACCATCATCAACATACTCTTGAGCTTCAGCGGTTTTTGCAGAAACTCGTTGTCGACGCGAGCCCTATTCGCGGCTCACCTGCGATTACCGGCTTCGAATTTGACACCTCATCCCGTCTATCATTGAGCTCCGCGCAGCGCTCGTCCTCTACGTGGAACGACTGCTCGATCTTTCCAGTGTGGAAACGAGGAACAACCTTCCCTTTGTTTACTGACTGCCGCAATGGACGCTTTTGGCCCGGCTTAATACGTCACTGCACCCACCAGCCTCTACTGGAGAGCGTGGTTCACTCTCATCGATTTCGTTTTGACACAGGACGCCACCAATCTCGTGGCTTTCGAGCCCCCTCCCTACTCTATCGATTAAGCCTGCGCTCTAGCAGGCCCTCACCTCTCTCATTTCTCTCTTCCCACCCACCATGGCGTCCGAGGCCTCGCCGCGCGTTAGATTCGCGTACACCGACGACGACCGTGGACGCCTCGAGAAAACCAAGGGCTACCGGCATCAACAGCAACCGTTCCCGTCCGACTCCTCTCTCTCCCCCGACTCTCCCCTCTCCGCAACGACGTCGCCCACATCGTCCTCTTCCTTTGGAATCGCCGGCGGTCTGTCTAGAAGCCACCGTGGCTCGGGTGCGATGGGCGTCACTGCCGGCATCGCATCCGTCATGAATGGCAACGCGTCGAATATTTCCACTGGCGCCAGCAACGGAAGTGGAATTGGCTTGGGCAATGGCAATGGTACGAGCGGAGGTGTGTCTGATGGCTACATTGCCAACTCCTCTAGTGGCGGGAGTGCGTGGCCGCAACGGCCATCTGGACCAAACCGGACACTATCAAACGCATACCAGCCGCAGAGGCGACCCGGAGTCCAGCCCGCCTTTTCCGGCATTAACGGTTCGGAGACACGTGTACCGAATGCCAAGCCAAGGCAGCTCACCAGCGGGTCGACCTTCCGGGCCCAGGAACGCGAGTATGTGAAACGCTTACGCGAGCAAGACTACGCAGCTGGCTACTTTGACAACATCAACAGCACCGACGGAGGTAATGCCGACTCCGATTCCGAAGGCGAGACACCATCATCAGAAGGTCCCTTTGATGACCGCTACGACCAAGAAGCGATCATGTTCTACAATTTCGATGACCTGCATCCTACCGAAGAGGACATTCGTGACGCCTCCAACCGCGAACGGCTCGAGTGGCACGGCATGCTCGAGGCGGTCCTAACGGGCGACGTCGTCCGGCAGGAGAAGAAGCGCCTAATTGGAGCAGGTGAAGAGCAAAGCGGCAAGACGGTGCAAAAGAGCGAGCTCTGGGTTGGCATTCGCGCCAAAACGTGCGGCCGGCAAATCACCGTCCAGCGCCGCATGATCGAGGAGTCGCGGAGCAAAGTGGATCGCATGATTGACGACATTATCAATTTCCGCGTTGAGGGTTTCAGCGAGGCAGGCAAGACGGCCATGGAGCAGGTGGTCGATGTCATCAACAAGATTGAAAAGGCCGAATCGTTGTACCCCACACGCGCGGCCTTCCTTGCCGCCCATAAGGCGGCCGCCACCGCACTGTACGAGGATTCTTGCGACACCATCGTCGCATGGAGCAACACAAGCGACACGATCAACCGGGAGCTAGCGATTTTGCGCAAGTGGGTTGGGAACGACGAACTCGATTTTACACGCTCGCGGGAGAAGTCGCCGAGCGGCAATGGGCTGACGGACGAGTCCTCGTTCCTGGACCGACTGCTCAAGGAGGAGGGCCTGCGGTCGCTGCATGTGCATTTTGAGGAGGATGGGAAGAGCCGCCGCCGCAGTATGCTGGAAGGCATCTCCGAAACGATTCTCAAAGCCAAGGACACGCTCACGATGCGGTCCGCCGAATTCCGTACGCGCCATCTTCCGTCACATGTTGAGGACCTTCTGACGCTCGTCAGTTTCCCGGCGCGCCTGATTGAAGAGATTGTCAAAGTCCGGCTTGCCTACGCCAAGAAGATGAAAGAGTCGGCCCAGCAAAACTCCCTGATGCAAGACCAGATGATTTCGCAGTTCCAGGTGCTCCTCAATCTCGCCATTAAGGTCAAGCTCGAATACGTTGCCATCTCACAGCCGGAACCTGGCTGGGAGCTGCCCAACTGGATTGACGAGTCCTTTGATCAGGCCATCCTGGACGCACTCAAATACTACTTCAAGATGCTCAACTGGAAGCTCACCAGCAACCGCAACACTTTCAAAGAGGCCGAGTTGCTCTTCCAGGAGTGGGAGTTTGCCAACGAGATTGGCAGCCACCTGTACCACGGCGACGTTGAGGTGGCCGAACAGTTCAGCTCGCTGACGTTCAAGGCGTTCAACCGACTCAGTCAGACCTTTGACAAGGAGCTGCAGCGCAGGCCCAAAGAGAGCATCTCCGACATGAGCAAGCGATACAAGCAGGTGTTGGACTCGGTGCGTGTGCGGCAGCGCATGCTGCAGCGTTTCTCACGCCGGCTGAGCGACAACTACGAAAACGCGTGCGATTTCAGCATTGCCATGACCGAGGAAGACATGGAGCTGTTCTTTGACCGTCTTGTGGATTCGGGCCACTTTCAGGTGTATACACACAGCCTCGAGCGGGAGGGTGTGATTCTCGTGGCGTCGCCATCGCTGCAGAACCGGCACGAGGAGATCCAGTCACTGATGGGCCGCACCTCTTATGAGCAGGTGGTGGAAGACCCCACGGACCCGTACGTGCTGGTCATCCGCCCCGAAGGGAACCCGACGTGGTATGGCCAGCGTGTGGCGCTCACAGTGCGCGAAGAGCCGCTCGACTTGAAGACGGGCCACCTGCGCCTGATTGCGGGCGGATCGCAGGGCCGCCTTGTGCTGGCTCGCAAGGCCTTCCTGGAGAACGCAGATGTGCACCTTGACCTGGTCGTTGAGCAGCGGTCCAATCTCAAAAAGGTCAATGCCAAGATGACGGAGATCCGCCGCATGGCGTACAAGCTGTCCAACACTTTCATGGACAGTGTGGAGAAGATCCAGCAACAGACACGGGGCGACAACTGTCAGGACCTGATCCAAATGTGCTTTGTGTTTGCAACCGAGTTCGGCCAACGCTCTATGCTCTACATGGACAGCAACCGGCGGCAGATGCACAACATCAAGCTCACCAAACTTGCGCTCGATTGGGTCAACTTCATCTGCGAAGACTGCGTGACGTCTGACCGGCGTACTTTCCGCTGGGCCGTGCTAGCTCTCGAGTTTGCCATGGGCATGACGCGCGGCCGGCACATCCTGGGCCTGACAGAGGCCGAGTACGAGCAGCTGCGCGACCGCGTGTCCGGGTGCATGTCTCTGCTTATCTCGCACTTTGACATTATGGGTGCACGGTCGAGTGTAGCGGCACAGGCGGAGCGACAGCGCCTCGAGGCGTCCGCCAACTCCAAGCGGCCCGACAAGAACCGGTTCCTCAGCGATGCGGAGGCGTCGGCATACGTCGAAGAGCACCGCATGGAGGAACTGAACCAGATCGACGAGGTCCGCAAGTCGATTCTCGAGCAGCGGTCGTCACTCGGCCGCGTGCTCGAGGCGTCCAACGAAGTGGACCGGTCGTTGGCGTACCTGTCGTCCACGGCGACCAACTTTACGATGCGCTGGCAGCAGGGCTACTTTGTGGGCGGCGGCACGTTTGGCAACGTCTACGCGGCCATGAACCTGGACAATGGCCAGCTGATGGCCGTCAAGGAGATCCGCCTGCAAGACCCCAAGCTCATCCCGACGATTGCCACGCAGATCAAAGACGAGATGCGGGTGCTCGAGTCGCTCGACCACCCCAACGTTGTGTCGTACTATGGCATTGAGGTGCACCGCGACCGCGTGTACATTTTTATGGAGTTCTGTTCTGGCGGGTCGCTGGCGAGCCTGCTGGAGCACGGCCGCATCGAAGACGAGCAGGTCGTCCAAGTGTATGCGCTGCAGCTGCTCGAGGGCCTCGCCTACCTGCATGAGATTAAGATTGCTCACCGCGATATCAAGCCCGAAAGTGAGTGTCCCCCAGCCACCAGCCACGCCCCATCTGTTTTATTGTGATTACATACTAACGAGCTCAGACATCCTCCTCGACCACAATGGTATCATCAAGTACGTCGATTTTGGTGCGGCCAAGGTGATTGCGCGGCACGGCCGCACGATGAACAACCTCGACCCAACGATGGCCATGGGCGCCATGTCGAAGCCGGCCAACCGGTCGATGACCGGCACACCAATGTACATGTCCCCTGAAGTCATCAAGGGCGAGACACCGGACCACTTTGGCGCTATCGATGTCTGGTCGCTCGGGTGTGTGATCCTCGAAATGGCCACGGGCCGCCGGCCCTGGGGCAACCTCGACAACGAGTGGGCTATCATGTACAACATTGCCCAGGGCAACCCACCGCAGCTGCCGACAACGGACCAGCTGAGCCCGGAGGGCATTGACTTCCTCAAGTGCTGCTTCCGGCGCGACTCGGGCAAGCGATCGACGGCCGTTGACCTGCTGCAGCACGAGTGGATCATGGGCATCCGCAACCGCGTGGTGGAGCCGTCGACGCCGAGCGACATTAGCAACGTTAGCACCTCGACAGCCGTATCGCTGTCGTCGTTGCCGACGGCCAACGGTGGCAACACGGCACAGGAGGCCGCTCTGACAGCAGCAGCAGCCACAGCGGCGGCGGCTACTGCTGCTGCCGCCGCCTTGGTGGCCGGTGAGACGACGCCACCGACGCCGCCCCCGCCCCCGCCGCCGGGGTGCTGAGTGCTTTGATCGTTTTGGTGTATCGGCTGTTTATTGTTTTGTAGGAGGATCCTTTCACGTTTCTTTTTGGATACCATCCGTTGTTATACCAAATGCCACGACCGCATTCTCTGCATCTTCATGTCACATGCAGTATTGTCCGCGTGTTGTTCTTTCTCCTGTGCTTTTTTCATGTCATTAATCATTCATTACTCATTATTTTTATTATTATCATATCCCCATATGTAATGCCAAGCAAACAGGGACAGTACGATTACATTTCTTTATATTTTGAACAGCAATATGGCTTCGCTTTTGGAGGTAGTCTTAAACATTATATTGTTGTCTATATGTGACCAGGCCATATGAAAGTGAAGCCGAAATATCAGCTTTGATCAACAGGTCCCTTATCGTGCATCTTTCTCAAGCACACATGACAAGTCTGGGAATCCTTCCAAGGTTTCCATCCTTGTATATCCATGACCATTTAACGAAAGATCGACCTTAGTTAAACCGGGCCAAGAAAACAAGTTCCAAAATCTGCTTGGTTGTAACATACACAAGTTTGGGACGCTGTGTACGTCCTATTGACGCCTCGTCCCCCTCCATCTTTTAATGATCCTCGGCAAGTGTTCGCTAAAACGGAAGACGGAAGACGGTTCGCCCACAACGAGGACGTATAGACCCGCGACGGCACGAAGCAGCAAGTCGACATGCTCGAAACGGTGCCTGGGGCTGTCCGGAAAGACCAAAAAGAAGACATTTGTAAATGCAAGGCGGCCACACAAATGCGCGCACACGTACCCGCTCCTACACCCTTGAAACGGCGACCTCGATTGTCTTGCGCCCTCTTGCACAGTGGATGTCGTCATGTTGGAGAGGCCACTCGTATTTGCTGTCGTGTTGGTGGCGCCGGGACATGGGGGATGCGGCCTGCCTCATGTCTCTGGTGGGTGTGTGGCGCACGGCGGTTGTACGCCACGGGCGTCCAGTCCCGCAGGCATCCGGCGGCCGTCTGCAGGGCCCAAGCTCCGACAATTTGCATGAACGACAACTTGGTGAGGGCGAGCCCTTGTACAGCAGGTTGCACGACCCAGGGGTACGCGTCTCTGGGTGCGAATGTTTGTTCAGGGCCAAACAAAATAACAGGCGCAGGGGCGCACTGTTGCAGCTGCCAGAATCAGAGTCTGCACTGCTGGATAGCTTTACGACGTAGCACAGAGAGCAAAATTAATGAGCCAGGAACTTGGGGACCTATTGGAAACGAATTGTAGGACAAATGTGGTACAAAAACCTAAAATAGACCACGTTTCTATTTTTTGTCTTTGCTTCCTTGCTTCATGACGTCGTCGTCGTATGCCGAGCGACACAGCCCTTTGCAGCAGAGACACGCTCGTTGTACAGGCTCACTGCCCTGCCGTGGCGTGTTTTCTGGTCGCAAGCAGGGGAGAAGTCAGCGGCTTGTAGGAAGAGGAGCCCGTCTCTTCATTCGTTCTCCGGCTGCCTCTTCCATGGTTCTCACCCCGGAACCATAGACCATGGACAAGACCCCGAGACAATGCAGTGTATTCCCCGATGGGATATCTGCATATTATGTTTTGTTTTTCTTTGGATGATCCTCTTCTTGATCACCAAGACATTCCGTAGGTTTCAGCTTCGTCAACCGTGTCTGGCTTCTCCGAGCCTCATGATGGAACTGGCGATCGGAGATGTAAGACGTGGACTTGTAAATCTGGTGTCAAGAAATACACTATAAACAGCATTAAACTCGTAAGACGTGATATAATCAACGTAAGAGATGCTATTGTAGCCGGTGCTTGGCCTTCCGGAACAGCACTGAGAAATACAAAAACAGACAGAGACAGATGATGACATCAACTTTCACAAAGTCAGGATTTAGGGGAGACAATAACAAGTAAGCCACCAAAGAACACGTCAGTTTAAAAAAACCCGTAAGGTTGGCAATAGGTTGGTGTAATAGAGGAAGAGTGCAGATGCAGGCACAGAATTCGTCAAAACGGGGATGTATATGGAAACAGGATTCAAAAACGCCCTTCTTCCTGCATCATGTCGTGATAAACGACGAAGACATGGCATAACTAGTCCTATGAACTTGACTCTGTGCCTGTTCTCAAGGGCTGTTGCAAGACGTCATAACCACGATGGAATCGTTTCTGCCAGCACCACTTTCTCGGACAGGCGCTTCGCCTTCCACGTCATACGACAGTAAGGTAGCCATTCAGAGAACGACCAAGCAATTCCGCGAACATTAACGTGCGACGCAACACGGGTGAACGAAGCACGAACGTCATGTAACAAACACACTGGCTGTCTCATGGGGACCATTATTTCCTCTCGAAACAACTCACTGTCTCAGAACTGGTCGCCGACATGCGTAACGCGATATGCAAGGCACCCGTTCATGTGGCGTCCATTGGCACTGTCACCGACGGAGGTCATCTGGGGAGTCACCCATGTCTCCAAGGACCCTTCCATCCATGCCCCTTTTGCTTGCTTATTTTGTCCCTGTTCCTGCATATGGCATGTGCCACGGGCGTCCACAAGAAGGCCACAGAATTTGGCATACGAAGGTATAGATTACAGGATGCAGACCTGCGTATTGTCACTGGTGACGTGTTACATTTTTGCAAGGAGGCGACCGCGGTTCGTCCTCGTCCCCGTGCACAATCGTTTTGGCTGTACGCCAGAGACGAGTGACATAACAAAGTATTCACACGTCATGATGCTGGACACTTCGGCACTCTTCATGACGTCGAGTCAAGTATTTCCGAAACCAACGTCTCTTTCTCTTAAGAACCATGCTAGGTGAGCCTCATATTTCGTAGACTGGATTGGGTCCTTCTTCTTCGTACAACTAACAGTCTTGTACGCCATTCTCCACGCCAACCTCGTGATATTTGCATCTCTGTGTGAGCAATCCAACGTCTTTTTGGCATGGGACCATTCCAAGGGAGAACTTGACTGTTTCTGAACATGGTCAAAGAAAATCCAAATATGCAGACCCAAATAACTCTGAAAAGCAATGCTTACCACATTGGCTACGATTCTTTCTTTCTGCTCGTGGTTGGACTAAAAGGTGCTAAATGTCGTATAATCGATGGAGAATTAGGGGCCGCCGTGTTGTAAGACAAGGATAAAACTACATTAACACTTAAACGCACGCATACATCTTCCCACGCCGTTGCAAAGCACTACCGAAACAGGTAAATGAGGGGAAACAAAGAACGCGAGATAACGCTCGAGGCACTCTGTGCAGGTACATGTACATCATGTTCTTGGCGCCTCTTGGTACGCGTATACGGACGCCTCGTCCCATTCTCTAGGTCTACGCGATTCTGCATCATAGCAACACAATAACAAAATATGTTACAGGGAGGCAAAGAATGGACATTGACGACGTGGTGATGTTTCAGCCACACACCCCATATTCGTGATAAAACTCGCACCACTCATGCCTTTCAAGAAAAAAAAATAATGTAAAGCATAAAATAAGGTACAACGTCCCCGTCAGGATATACGGCCACCTCTCCTTTCCCCTCTCCAACGGCTTTTTGGTGCTTCTGTTGGTTCTCTGGGTCATATTGATCAGAGTTTGGACTTTTGCGGCCGGCTAGAGTGTCGAAGGGGGGGGTTGTTATCCAGATATGGGCAATAAGTGCTGTTTGGCGTGACAAGGTTATGACTGTAACTGTGTCAAGGGATGCCCCGTATCAAATTGAGATACGTTGCGTCGTTGTAAATAATCCCTGGCAAAATAACTCTACGGACGTCGTCTCTCGCCCTCTGCTCTTTCATCTCTGTTCTATCAGAGTCGGTGGATTTGACTTGGCGAGACTTGGACGGTCATTAGGCTGTATACCGTATCCGGCCAGGATATTTCCATTGGTGCCTTGGATGGTTTTGGTCTTTACTGTTCACTTGAATGGTATCCAATGACATTCAATGGCATTTAATGACATCCCAGGGGCTTGTATTTGGCCTCAGTCCATATAAACATAGGAACCCAAAAAGAAAACGATAATTTCGTGAGAACCAAAATTATGAACACAGCGATACCTTGCGTAACAATGTTCAGATGACAGCATTACGAATGTTTGTCAATTTGCTTTGTTGTACATGTACAAGTCTTTCCTTTTTGTATTTTTCATACCTCCGTCTCCTTCCACGCGAAGTACTGGGACGGATACACTGGCACTTGCACGGACAGTTTACCGACACGTCTAATAGTGTGGCGTTCTGGCTGTCGTGTAAGCATATTTGGCCATGTCTGGCGACCGACTTACAAAATGGGTTGCATCACATTTGCCAAAGAGGGTGTGTCATTTTGAGTTTTCAGTTGGCGTCCACCGTGCGTCGTACCTGTAAGGGATGGGCGGACAGCGGAAAGGCAGAACATCCAAAGGGCCCGAAAGACAAAGAACTTGACAACAAAGAAAAGGGGTGCACACACACACACACACAAAATATCAACAACCAGGTCGGAATGAACTGGGTGAAGTAAGGTTTGACGATCTTGTCCAAACTGGGCGGGCAAGGGCAACACAAGAGACACAGAGCACGGGCACAAAATTTCCGAACAAAAGGAGAGGACAGCGGGGACGCGGGACGATCATGTTATGCAAGGCTCTGCACATTTTTGTGATTCTTCAGAAACAGCGACGGAAATGAAGGAGGACATTTCTATGTCGTAAGGATTCACAAACAATTTTGCCTATAGAATTCATGTCGTTTTTTACTGCATTTTGGTTTGATAAAATGTACTCATTCCCCCTCACTTTTCCTCCCTCTCGGCCTCCTCTACGTCGCATTTCCTGGGGTGTGTTGCGGTCCCTCGACACTGTCGATCTTGTACGTTCTTGGACACCACCATGATCCTTCAGCCTTGTCCCTTTTTGCACCAACAGACCGGCAGCAGCTGTCAATCTCAATGACGCAGGTCGAACTAGAAAAAAAAAGATAAAGAAAATAAAAAAGACGGTTCTGGTAGACACTCACGTACGGCAGTTGTCGAAGACGGTTTGATTTTCGTCTCGTTGTATCTGCAGGTTGTCTCTGCTGGTTACTGAATAGTTTTATTTGTTTTGTTTGTCCATTGCTTACAGCTGAGCTGAAAGGGTGTCTGGATTGCTCTTTTGTTATTGGTGGCCGTCGTTTCCAAGTCTGATCGGCAGGCTCATCTCAGGCTCTGTATGGTTCTTCCCGGTCAGTTTTGCTGTTTAAAAGCTGCATGCTCTTGTACAAGCAGAAGGGTAGCTCCGATGCAGCTAGCCGAGAGTTAAGGAGGGATCTCACGTCTCTCGTTGTTGTTTGACTCCATTTTATTTTATTGTCCTTCCATTTTGTCACCCTCAACCAATCGCATCTTGGCCATGTTAGGCTGAAATCGAATGGACCTACGATGCTTCTGGCCCTGTACTTACTCTTTTGGGACCGCCATGTCAACTGCATCCAGACAAGCCTCACAAATCGCCAACAGAATCGGCATCTCGAATCATTAGGCCACCACTTCACTAGCCTCTTCACCGTCGTTTCATTTTCTTTGTCGTCGGTTTTGTTCTGTATGTCGTATGTGAAGCACGCCTGTTCTCGTTTTGCAGTGGTGGTCGGTTTTCTACGACATGTTCCTGTTGCAGCAACGATGGACACTCCCGAGGGAGACAAGATGAGAGGGCCGTTGTCATGAGATGATGTACAGAATCGCTGGCCGGTCCGTTACAGCTAGCTGTGTGCAGAACGTTATGCCCGAGTCCGGAACCGCACTATTGACGAGACGTGGCCAACGCTGAGTGTCCATGCAAAGACCCCCTCAGCCTCACAAATTAGGAGAGACATGACAAAAGCAAAGTAGGGAAGGTGTAGCTACCTCGTCGGGCGTCGAAGCCTTTCTTTCGTGAGGAGCGGTGTAGCCTCTTCGCTTGTCCGCGCAGCAGTATTCATCCACGCTTTCCATTTGTCCTGTCTTGCCTCGTACGTCTGGATCTGTTTTCGTCTGTAGCCTAGGCCACGAGTGCACTGTGCATGGCTCCACAGCGGCCCCCGTTGCCTCGTGGAACTCGGTTGTAGGAGAGCTTACCAGTGAAGCCGGACAGAAAAATGTCAGACGAAAAGCAAGTGGGAAAACGACAGACTTGTACTCACATTGGCTAAGGAGTGGGACAGTCGTCGAGTAGCGGATATCACAGGACTGCGTGACGTGGGCGAGTCTGAAGGAAAGTGTGCTGTTGGTGTAAGAAAGGCGCTGCTGGTGTCTTGTTTACTTTATCGTGCAGCCGTTCCCTTCTAGGCACAAACGACTGCAGCAATCTTGCTGGTGGTCAGCCTCCTGCGTTGCCCTCATCTTATTTTCTGCACACTTTTGAAATCCATGTGACTCTCCTCCTATTATCTTCGACTCAACGCGTCCAAATTGGGACGTACGGTTACGGTTAAGAGTCCTTGTCACTATTTTATTTCTATTTTCGTTTCTGTGCCCATTTCGCGTCTTTTTTGTCACCATTCCGAGTCACGATCTCCTACACGTATTGGCTGCTGGTCGTCCGCAAGGCCACTCATCCTGCACCAATCTGTTGGCTGTCACATTTGTGCTGCGTTGTGCGCGGCTGCTCACTGGTGACTGTTAAGGCGTTCCAACTCGCCCCCTGCTCATTCCATTGTGACATTTTGCATTCGGCCACCAACAACCTGACCGGTCGAAGACCGTTGAACGCCCCCGTTTCAACCCTTGTTTTGTCCCTTAGTTCGCCTTAAGCCGTTACCGTCGACCGCTCAACGTTGGACGTGGGCATTTGACACTGCGAATGCTCCCCACGGAGTTCTTTGATGTGGCGATGGCGTTTTCTTGTCTAGTCCAAATCAGCACGAGCACCTACAACCAACGATGAAAACAAACAAGCCGTTTGCTCTTAGCTTCGCCCTCTTCCATACCTAATTAAGCGCCATCTCCGTCCCCATCTCCTATCCCCATTTCTGTCCCCATTTGGACTGCCCCATCTCTAGCTGGCCATCGCTTCCGTCACCCCCTTTTCCTCACTTGCTTTTACGAGCAGGTAGAATTGGGCCTAGACTGACCCGATCGAGTTGCCTTTTGAGGGTTTTTGGGGGGCATTTGTAAAATGACAAGCTTCGCCCGTTGTGCGGTAATCTGAACGAAATCTTCGGGATTTAAGGTCCTGCAATACGCCGTAGCATCGTCCTGCGTTGCTCAGCGCGAATAACAAAATAGCAAATAGAAGTGTTGAAAAACAGGATGGGAAAACAGTGAAATCAACAATGCCAACGGCGATGACAATACAACCAGACCTCAAGGGATTTATAGATATGGAAAGTGAATGACCGGCTGTTGGGATATATTCCCATCGTTACGATGAGGGCGTGGCAAAGATGGGCAAAGAAGCACGCAGATATCGTCATCGCGAACGGATCCGACACAGCAAAGCTCAAGAGGACGTGGTCGTGCCCAGGACATGCCGCGGATGGATAATGTTGAAAAGGTCTCCCTTCTGAGTTTCGCTGAGTGCGGCTCGAATTTGAAAGAACTTTGTAAGCCGTCACGCATCCATCTCATTTGCCCGACTACGGGGGAGCACCACATGCTTGCAATTCTGGTTCAGGATATCATGTCTCACAAAAAAAAAGGGAAAAGGAAATAAAGATGCAGAAATACACGGACAGAACCCTGTGCGGCTCCAACGCCACACGCTCGAATCAGATTTTGAATTGTACGCCCCAAAGATTCCTTGGAGCGATGTTAAACCCGTGTTCTATATTTCCAGCTCACGTCTACAAGAATACCGGCCTTGTGTATTGCTCAAATCCATCCGGGCGAGAATAGTGGCTATACGACGTGATTAAGGACAGTGGCGGATAGATAATGGTAACGAGTAGGGGAAGCGAGGCATTCTGAAATGCTTGCATTTGAAAATCTCTCAACCTTTTACTGTAAATCATTCTGCCCTCTTGTCGTCGATTTGAAAAATAAAAAAATAAAATTAATAAAATTAAATAAAAATTCGAGGAAAAGCACCAAACAAAGTAATACAATCGGCAACAAAACCATGGCAGACAAGCATCGTGAGACCAATCGCTGTACCCGGATCCCAGATACCCAAGGCAACGCGCATCGAAAAACAGACTACGTAAGTGTGATACGTCGCAGCCTGTGTATCCTGCTCATACGAGTGGTCAATTCTTATCAGCATTTCGAAAAATGGAATTGACACAGAAACGGATACGCTGGCAGTCAGAAGCAAGATGATCAGCACTGGCCTTTTTTCTGGAGAACAAATTCCAGAGACCATGTTGCCAGGTGGCTGACAGGGGTGGGAAACGGACTTTTACTGGGGTGTATTGCAGGGGTTCTCAAAAATAAAGAAAGGCTGGGCAAAAACCAACCGCACCCGAGTCTCTGGTTACCACTAACACCGAAAACAAAAAAGGTAGAAAAAAGGTAGAAAAAAGGCCAAGGTCTGGCCAGTGCCCAGAGCGGAACGAAATGCCGGCCGGCAGCCTCTTCATTTCCTCCGTGTTTTCTCCTATTTTCCCACACCAGCCTTCCGTAGCGCTGGCGTCGTCTGGCGCTAGTTGGTATTTTCACTCAGGGGGGGGGGGTGCTGTTTAAAAGCATTACTGCATGAAAATGGACAGGCCGTCAACCTTTCAGCCGCAGATCCAAGATGCTTCCTTCGTACATTGTCTAGCGTAAACCAGGGGGTCACGTTTTACACAAATGTACAAAGTACAGGATGTTTGGCTCTGGACAGCATCTGCCTTTCTGTGTGGGGAAATACACCGCTTGAAGGACATAAGCCTCAAGACCCCCGTCCAAAAGGAAATCAAGCCCACAAGGCAAAGGCCGCAGTGTCACTTTGTAGTCCAGCTGTTTCGTACATCAACCAATCAAACCCTGGTCCTACATTTTCGGGATTTTGATACTCTGTATCGTACGAGGGGGACTGATGTTGACACGATACTGTTACTACTTTTGAGCGAAACTGGTGCGCCTTAAGATATGGCCTTTGTGACGCGGCACGCTGACCACAGCCGAACACACTTAAGGAAGGCAACAGTAAAAGGAGCAAAGGGGGAAAGGGGCCTATTCTGTCTTGTTGTTTTCACTCTTATTACGACTTTTGTATTAGCGAGCGCGCAACCTAAGACACAGTCTGGGTCATCTCTCGGGCGGGCAAAAAAACAGCTGGGTTAGAAAAAAGAGAGACAATTTTTGTTTCTTTATGTTCTCCCTTGGAAGAGCAGGGCCGGGTATTGGCACAAGGTATGTTGTTAGGAAAGGAATGAAAATGCTCAAAAGACACACCCAGCTTTTTTTTTTCTTTTTTTTTTCTTTCGTTCTAGCCAAACATGTGTAGTAAACAGCGCATCAAATGTGGAATATGATGCAGACAACCCCCTCTATTTTTGCTTCGTATTCTCGTGACTGAATTCGGAGGCCTCTCGCTGCAAATGCAGGCCATCGTGCAGCTGTTCGTTTCAAAGCCTTTCTGCTTTATTTTTTTTTCTTCTACGATTTTCGACCTCCAGCTCTCTCTCCGGAGCAAAGTCTCCCGCCTTGCGCCTCATTGCATCGCGTGTGGTACAGATGCCGCACCATCTCTTGTCTGCCAGCCACCCCACATGCTATCCATCACACGATCCTCTACAGCTCTGCCTTTGCCGTATCCATTGCCTCTGTTCTCCTTTTCAGGTGGAAAGGATCTGAACAGAAACGAACAGAGCCAGTTCACAAGTGCGCTAGAGGGGCGCCCCATTCGATCCACACCCAATGCAACGCCGCTAGGAGCGAGCTTTCCACGTGCTCGCATGGGTTGTTGATCTGAAAAGCTAAGCCGGGACTCGTATGGCTGGAGACTGGGGACGGCCGTGGAGAGCAACGAAAATCAAAATGGAGCAGAGAGACGCTCAGAGGGAGCTCCTTTCTGCACTTTGTGCTTCGTGCAAAGGCCATGCCGCTACAGTGCCTTGTTGTTGACAGCATCGACTTCCCAAAGCCTCTTTTTGGCCATAGCGCCCTGCATGCCAAGTGGTTTATTCCTTATCGGGGCTCGTTGTTGTGTCTGAGAGGAGGAGAGACGAGCAGAAACGAGGGGTATGCCACCGTGGACGAGCATGTTGAGCTTGCAAGCCCTACGCCACGACAAAGGTACAGAGGATTAAAGTGAGATAGACGAGGAGGGATATGACGAAGAAAGGAGTGGAAAAGGGAAGCAATGTGAGAGACGGGAGAATATGGCTTGTAGGAGCCCAGTTGTACGACAGACGATGTCTCTTCTTGTTTCTTGTTCATTTACAGCCACTGTACGTTCCCCTTTGTAGGGCTGTGTTGCAGATCATTGCCGATTTCTGGGTATGTGGAGCGAGGCAAGACATCAGACAGATTGACGGAAAGAAAAAAGAGTGAAAAGACGCCAGGCCCGGGGGAGGCGACAAACAAGTGGCGTTCCGACTACCACGGCCTGCCATCCTCGTTGTTGAGAACGGTCTGGACCTTGGGCAGTCATGTCGACCCCATCATATGCTGGGGTGGAAAGGATGGCTTGACAATTGGGTTCGGAGACAAATGGGCGAATAAGAAAAGTAAAACACGTGGTCGAGAGAAGATCAACCAAGAAGATTACCAGCTGAGGATAAGTCCATACCTGCCACAGGGACATAGCTTTGACTGGCCTCTGTTTGAATTCAGCTCATCATGCCGGCCTTGTGGCACCCCCGTCTCATTTTGTCTCATAGGATTGCGCGTCGCTGCTCTTCATTTTCTTTTCGTTCTTTCCTTCTGCTTCCTAGCAAAGACTGGAGTAATACGCCTCCTTTTTCTCGGGACCGAGAGTCTGGAACATGACCCTAGCGCCTCCGGCCCCCTCCACATACTCGTATCGTTTGTTGTTCGATCTGTAAAATTGACGCCGTTTTCCTGTCTGCCGTCTCATGGCATCATCCTCACTTCCTTAGTGCGGTGGCTTCAGTTGAAACGACGGCACGATGCAAGGAGGCAAAGAAATCAAAACCGAAAAGAAAAACCCACGAGTCTCTGACCAGTTGTCTGACCCAGGACCAGAATTTTGTGTTTGGCCATCTGCGTTCTGCAGCCTGCAGCTTGCTACCTGTGTGGTGCTGCTCTCTTTTTCTTTTTCAAGTAAATAGCGTTGCACCACGGTTACGGCGTGCCATAGAAACCGCTTGTACAGTTGTGCAAGTGAGCAAAATCCTCATGCACAAGTGTCAGTGGCGGGACGGCCCATTGGGCCATGGTCCACACAACAACACCCCAATGTGCTATTGAACACTGCAACGGTGTCTCTGACATACTTCATGATTTTACAAAACGGTGGGCTTCCAGCTTGGACGGGCTTACAGGGAGGTCAACGAAAGCCCGTTCACATTCACCGGCGTGCATAAGTGGCATTCTGCGCAGGACAGCGCACCGTCACACGCATCACACTTGGATTCTGGGAGCTAGAAGCTTTCAAGGAATGAAAGGAACAAAAAGTACGAAAAAGGGCGCTTTGGGCAATTGGATATATTCAGGCACGCCTGGTGGAAGTCACGAATGGCGACACGCGGTGTTGGCAAATACCAAGCGATGCGCAAATACTACAGTCGTATTGTGAAGGAAACAGAACCGCCGACCAGTGAGAGCAACAGGCCTGTCCAGCTGAAAGTGACGAAAGCTCGTATTGCAACGCACGATGGTCCATGAGAATGACCGCACGGGGATCAATGGAGATGAAAAAGCGGCAAAAGGCGAACAGCGGCAAGGCAGCCAGCTGGCAAGTGACAGACTCGCACATGGTGAGTGGATATGAAATTCGCGACGGGCGGCTCAAAAGCGTTGGCGTCGGGGAGGGCTGGCTTCCAGCATCTGCGGACGGAAGTGGCTTGGTACTCCAAGACAAAGTAGATGGGGATTGAGGAAAACAAACGGTCTGAAAACGATCGCCGCCAATAAAGCCACAACGGTAACGGAGCGTTTTCTTGACCGTCAACCGTTTTGCCTCTCGGCGCGTAGTGCATGTGAAAGTGAAGGATAAACATGACCGTACCGCCAGGCTGGGAATGGATTGGCTTTCTGAGAAAGCAAATGTAAAACGACGTGAGCTCATGTGGAGCAGTCCTCACAAAATAAAGAGGAGAACGGGATACTCATTTCTTTGGTAGACATTTCTTGGGGGACTAGACATGGGGAGGGTCTGGACCTTTGGTACTCCTCGCCAAAACTGGCCAATCCCGGCAAACCCGAAGCTGTGGGCAGGTATTTCGAAAAAGGAAACATTTTCCAAAGGAAGCGCTTGGAGGTGTGCTGAACACAAAATGGCAATTTTGGCTACGGCAGCGCAGGGCCCTGTACAAAAAGTACGCGGCATATGGCGCCCACGACGCATAGTAATCATTTCGTTTTCCACCAAGGATCATTCGTGGGGGCACAAAGAGGGATATTACAACGACCGTCCGCCGGCGCCCGACAAAAAGAAAAGAGACAGCGAGACCGTATCGTGACATTATGAGGTAGCTATTGGACTTTCAGCAATACATGTTCCTCAAAGGACGTTGTATCTTGACTTTAAGAGAGCTTTGTATAGTTTTCAAACAGGCGAACCGTGTGGCGAAAGCGGTAGACTCCAAGTTGGAAGCAAATAAAGAATGATGACGGCCTGGCTTGACGGACTGGCTTCGGGTAGGTGACTGAGCCCAACGATGCCATAACCAAAAGAGAATCATGGAGACTGTATGTTGTACTCCGTAATGACGATGTATGCCGTATGATGTATCGAATACAACGACGGCAAATTCCAAAGGGCCCAGACCGCAGACCCCGAGCCAGACCTAGACCTGGGCCTAGACCCTGAACAACAACCAGAATCCAGACTGCAGAATACAGGCCTCTGCGTACGTGCAAGTATGATGCGCAGATCATTGACGTCGATTTCTGTAGTGCTTTGGACTGGCGCTGAATTTTCCTTCAATTTCTTCTTCTTACTTTGCCATGAACATCGATATGCACAATTGCGAGCTGAGCAGCTGAACTTTACTTCAGTGCACTGCCTCATTCTTTGATGTGCATCTTGGCTTCCCCAATGGTTTCCCTTTGGGGTCCCTCGCTCCCCTTTCCGTGCCCCTTTCGGTCACCCCTTTGATTGTTTTTATTTCTTTAATGCATGTCATTCTCGCCGCCCAAACACAAGACCACCGGTCTGGCTGCATTTGGACCCAGCCCATTGAACATTTCCTCTATCTGGCCAGTCTCGTATTCTCATCGGGAAAGGCGTGGCTGTCAGCCCGTTGGTTGTCTCGGACAAGAGACCCGAATACACGGTTTCGTCTTCCGTCTGCGGCCTCTTGGAGCCGACGCGACGTGCATCGTAGTCCCATCAAGTCTCGCGTAAAAGTCAAAGAAGGGAGACTTTATCATGCTGTGAATTTCGATCTTGGCGCTGTCCGGTGCTCATCGCTTGCGTGAAAACATCGATTGAGGGGGAAAGGGGCGCTGGGCGTTTCAAAGCCACCGGCAGGCGTAGAAATTTGTTTAAGCACTTGGAGGCGAAAACGGCATTCCTTAAGAAACCTAAAAAGAACTCTTCGCCCCGGTCAACGGAATAAGCCGTCGAGACAGTTAACACAGTTGACAAAATAGGGGAAGTCGCTAAAACACCGTTTTGTCTGGTTCACTCCAACGGTTTGCCGGTAAAATCGAGCGTTGTGCGTTGTACCCCCGTTGCCGGATGATCTGTTTGACGCTAGAAATACGTGAAAAAAGGGTGCAATGTAGTCGATGGACCACACCTGGTCAATGTAACAATTCAAGACCGAAATTGTATGATGGTTTGTGAAGGTTGTACTTACCTGAAAGAGTTAATCACACAAGCTCGTTGTGTTCTTCAATGTTGAAGATTCGAATCCTTTGAGAGTCCTTCAGAGGCGTCCATTTGGTCGCGCTGAGGAACTTAGCTTCCAACAGTACAGGCCTCAAGTCAAAACCCGACAGCCTTCGACGAAGACCAAGTTCTCAGTATGGGCCAAACCAATTGACACGGTGTTTGCATGCATTGCCAATTGACAGGGCTCTCTGCCGTTGTGAACGAGGCACATAACAGGTTCCGTTTGTCGGCCCTGCTGAATATGCGGCAGCTTACCTCCTTGCCAAATTAGAAAGCCACTCTGCCGGGACCATGCGAGGTGCCAATTGCCTGGGCCAGTCCCAAATGACAGAGGTCGTATTACCTGTACGTCGTACCAAGAGCACCAAGACTGCGGCGCGGGATGCTTGGGGACTGGCCGGTTCAAGCACCACCCCTATATCGTATATAATATAGGGACGGGATTAGAACGTTCAGCTCAGAGACGGATTCAAATAAGGATCATGTTGAGGAAAGCGCAAAATGACCAACTGGACTGGTTTTCAGAAGGAACAGAAAGGACAAGCCTCTAGGGGGAAGGAGCAGGGCTGCGCCTGCCAAATTGCAAACACTCAGTCCCAAGAAAGGAGAAAAAAGGCCCATGAGGCAGGAGCAAACGACGAACAGAAAGTTGACAAGGGGATGGATAGCAGAAAGTGCGGAGGCCAAGACTGGTTCGGCCAATGGGATACTCCAGTAAGCGAGATCGATCCACTTCCTCGCCGTCTTCGCAGTGCCCAGCGCGTCCCACGGTGTTTGACAGGTCGAGGCCAGGCCTGGCCAAGGCACCGCGCCTGAGCCCAGACCCCCATCCGATGTTTCTTGCCACCAAGAAGCCCTAAAGCCACTGAAGCCCACTGAAGCTAATCACATGGCTCCCCGCCTTGTCTTAGTGTGCTTGTGGACCTGCCACTCGGCCTGGCCCAGCCTGCCAGTTGGTGAATCTCCCTTGTGTTGCATTGGAGGCTACCCCCCCCCCCCCCCCGGTCGCTTGTCTCTGCAAATTTCCCTGGTCTGACGTGTTGTTCTGTTGGCATCGCAAGTACGGAGTACCCACACACATGGCAGAAAATACATCATTTTAGTCTGGCATGCAGGGCGGAATGCCAATACGGTGTCTGTTGTGTGACTGTCGCCTCTGCTGCCGCGACTTGCCGTCCGTGCCGGATTGCAGTCCTTCTTTGCGCCTTTCATGTTTCTTCTTCTCTGTCCCCTCCCCTCTCCCCTCTCCCCTCTTCCCTCTCCTATTTTTCAGGACTCGTCGGCGCTTGCAATGTCCGTTCTCACGATATTGCATGTCCATACGACGAAATGTGACTACACCCATAGCGCTGCAAAGAAAACAGACGGTACCCAGAGCTACACAAGACTGGTCATGACAAATACGACTTTTTGCCATGTCATTTTCGTGAACCTTCAGCCCATGTGCTTTCCCCCCTCTCCGTCGTAGCACCAGTCGACTCCCCTCTGCACCTGCACGAACAAGCACAAACGAGGGCTCCTTGGTACCTTACAGAGCAGGTCGGCGGCCTCCTGTCTTGCCAAATACTACTTTACGATGCGATGTCGTATGTTGCGATGTGTGCCATTTGACGTCTGCCGTTGAAGCGTCAGTGACGATTTGCATTTTTATGTCGCCGGCGAGGAGGCCGTCGGCGCTCGATGCACGGTGCCGCACGGGAAAAGCGGTCGTGGGCAAATTGGTCACAATCCCATGTTGATCTGCCGAATTCCATGTCTGGGTCTAGGCCTGGTCGCGCTCCCAATTCCGCCTTGGGACGCTCTCTTGAGTTTGTCGGTAGAGCCAGAAAGAGGCAAGGGCTCGCGGGGGGCACGCACCAGACAGTGACGAAGAACAAATATGGAGAGGGATGTGCAAAACTAAATGTCTGGAACACGTTGTACCCCTGCTTGCAGGGTTGTGAGAAGGAAACAAAAGAGTGGAAAGTATGTCCTACTCCGTACTCCGTACGACGTAATACATTTCAACAGCATTCGACATTTTCGGACAAGCAAATCCTTTAATCAGCTGTCGTGTGCTGCTAGGAGCGCCCTTTGATCTTGTCTTCTTTTTGTCACGATTATCCTTTATTTCTCTACGCGGAGCCTTCCTACATTGGGCTCACCTCCGGGTGCAGAGAAGAGCGGCCGAGAGGAGAGTAGGGTAAGTATCTCGTATGGTGAAGAAGGCTAGTGTATCAAGAAGAGAAGGGATCGGCACCAGCTGCACAGAGGACGAGGTCTGGCCAGGCCTTCGACCAGGCTGCATGCAGTACCGCTGGGGGAGTTGGAGTTGAAATCGTAGAAATCGCGACTCTTGAACGATGCGAAGGTCCTATTTATTTTAGCGGGAGAGGGGGTCGTCCGTCTACTGAGAGGAGTCCATAGATGGCCACCACCAACGGGCGATGGAAAGGGAGTGGCAAGAGTAAGCTCTGCGGGCCTTCTTTATCATGACTTTTCTCGTTTCTGCCTCTCTTTGACTTGTCTTCGCTCAGTTCGGTATCCACCAAAGCTGTTTTGGGTAAGAAAGTCCCGTCATAGCTTCCCCAATCAGCTCGCTCAGCCCTTTCAGCACGGCGAAGAGGGCTAGTTTTGCAACGATCACGACCACTCCCTTGGACCATGGTGGCTGTTTGGTGTTTGTTTAGTGGCTGTTGTATGGCGCGTGTGTGGCTTGGTGCCGTCAGGAACAATGCATAATCCAAGGTTAATGGTTGCAACCTCTTCAGATTCGTAGTTTAAGGTTGCCCTCATGGATAAAGCCACTGGAAAGATGAGACACAGGTTACAAAAAGTCCAACGGACGGGTACTATGGCCAGGACCGTACTGACAGTAATTCGTATGAGTGTGCATGTTGTTAGAGACCGGCCTCCCTGCTGTATGGCCTTGTCGTTTCCCATCTATGTATCTCGTCAAAATTCCCCCCCCCCCCCCCCCCTTTTTTTTTTTGGCAAAGCTTTTCTGTGACCATTTGCCCTTTGTTTTGGCAATTGACAGAGCTGCGAATTTTGTGAGGCAAAACCCAATACGAATGAAACTCAATCTTTGTCGGTGTTTGCCGTCGGCAATCCTGGCCTAGAGAGCTCTGGGCGGGGAAGACGCTGCCTTTAGAGCTTATAAGTATTGAGCGCCTGACTATGGTAACAAACCGAACGAAAACAGAAAACGAGACAAAATTACAGGGAAGATCTCGCCGACAACCCCTTCGCCGTCGGCGACATAACTTGACTTTTTCTCTGCGGCCTTGCAAAAACGGAGTAGAGTAGCCTCGTGTACTGAGAAAAGTAGTCCATTCGCAATGCAAAGCACTGTGGGATGGTAATCATCTTATTACCCGAATGGGAAGGGGCGATCCCTGCAGGAATACCGTTCCGTAATAACATTTCACAAAGTGTTGCTGTCCAGGTACTGGGGTCGACCTTGCTTCGCCCCTTCCCAGCGTTACCAAAACGGGCCTCTTTGGGTGCCGGCCGTGCTACTCTCTCTCGTCTCTGTCTCACTTGTTGCGTTGCCAGCTGATCTTACGGAGTAGTACTGTCTCTCCCAGCGGCCAGTTCCGCTGCATTGCGGAGCAGTGCCCCTCAGCACACCATTCTTAGCAGTGTAACGCTGTAATATGCCTTGGCGCCCTGTTCGCACAGGACACCGGATCGTCTGTGTCTGTGTATTTGATTGTGTGATTGCGTAACGAGGGAAAGTGCGAAGGTCGAATGCGGGTAACTAACAACATACTCCGTATGGCTGTGAAGGTGCTGCTCTTGCTCATTTTACTTAATCTTCATGGTTCGTTCTTGCCCCCATCACATTCTGTCTCCGTTCATCGCTCCTTCCTCAACCCCCAGAACTTGTAAAAACATCACTCGGCGATGTTGGCCGTAAAGAAAAATGCGGCCTGTTCCCACCCCTTTTCTCTGTCACACCACGGAGTACGGAATGCTTCGTACAAGGACATCCCAAGTCCAGTCCCTGTTCTCTGGCCGCGCTGCAGCTGAAGCCATTATGCGACTCTAATATGATTTACATCGGCTCCATGGGTGCGTTTACACCGGGCGCGGTCGCGTCACTCGCTTCTTGACAACACGACCTTCTGCAAGGGTTGATGGCAGTGCGCGAGCTCCATCGGGAGCGGCTGACAGCTAGGTGGGGAGACAGGGAGAGACAGGTAAAGCCCATTGCGTTTTGACCTCACTTTATTTTAGGCCGTTCCTTTGCCGTGTTTACGTGCGCAATGAAATTGCAGAGTCTAGCCCGCTCATGGATAGTTTTTCTTTTCCAAAATTGCGGCTCTCCATCGGCTTCGTTGTGCGTGGCCATTTGCTAAGACCGACAAAAGAAACCAGGAAACGGGGCGAGGAGAAGACGGCGGCTCGAAGCTGAATACCACGAACCGCGTGCAGGGAGCAAGACCCGGAAAAGAGGACCCATCCCAGCGTCAACTCTCCCGCCTTTTCATGTCGTATCCCGAGTAGATGGCTCAGACATGTCAAGGCGACCTTGGGCGCTGTGTACGACATAAGGCCCAGCCAACAAACCTACCAAGTTGGTTCCGGCTTCGAGCACATCAGATCCTCTGTCCGGAGAGGAGAACCCAAAAGACAAGACGAAGGAATCGCAGTTCCGGCTTGAATCAGCACAGAGAGGCCCCTACAATCGCTATGTTCTCTGGCTGTCCTGTTTGCGTTCCCGATGCGCGGACACCCAACAATCCGCTCTTCCGACACTTACAGATACTCGTTTGGTCAACGATCTCTTTACATAGCCAATTCAACCGAACTGGTAGACATGGGATGGAGAAGCTGACGACCGGGACTCGTCTCTGGTCGTGGTCTGTGTCTTGAGACCCCTGCCCTTTCGTTGCCTTTTTCACCTTTTCCTTCCCTTTAGCGCCACTTGCCATGTGCTCTGGCAGGTAGCTGCTGGAGAAATGAAGCAATGATCAACACAACCAAACCGACCAAAAGCTACAGTCCTGCGCTAAGAGATCGAAGAAGTGTCTGAACTGTCTTGCCATTTTCTTCTCACGGAGCAGTGAGAAATGGCACCTAGTCTCACCGTGCCTAAATCACCAGCATCACCAGCACCTCCAGGATAGCATAAAGTAAGATATCCCATGGTGGCTGAACATTGTGTTCCCAAGAGCCTCTGCTGCTCTCTGGGTGGCCCTGCACTTTCTTTTTTCTGTTCCCTGTTTTACTCTTTCATTTCATTTTCTTTTTGGGGGGCGTGGGGTCTCTTTGTCTCTCCCTTTTTTCCCGAATGCCTTGCAATCCTGGTGTGAAGGTCGCCGAACAGTCGTTTTGCTTGCAGCCAAGTCACCCCTGCCAAAGAAACAATACCCACTCACACCTTGGGTGACTCGCTTTTTTTAGTCCATACTTTTCTTCCCTTCCGTTTTCTGTGCGAGGACATATGCAGGCACACACCACCACCGATGTACAGGGACTCGACAACTCATCTGATGGTAAGGACGAAACGCTTTACCAACACACGTTTGGGTAACGAACCGAAAGATGGCCCAAGAACACGTCCCATCTCGCAGCTTTACGTTTTGCGAGGACCTTGCGCAGCCTATTCCTCTCTGAGTGCCGCTCGTGCATGCACTCTTGACTTCGGCATTATGAAAACATCAGGTGGAAGGAATGTCACAGCTCGCACATTTACCTGAATTTCTACCCGGCACTTTACGCAGTACACGTACACAATTGCATGATGAATATCACGCTTGTGTCCACACAATCTTTGCCTCTAGATACCCTTCTCTCTCCGCCTTGAGAGGTAGGGTACAGTGGGCCACATCGACTTCCACCTCCCCCTGGTCGATAAGAGACAGAAAAACGGAATGGCGCGCGAGAAATGCAGGAATCAAAACGGCGGCCTATGAAAGACAGTAGGTGAGGAATGTTTGAACTGAGGCATGTCTTCTGTGTTCTCCAGCTTTTCCCAGCTCACTTTACTCCCTGGACATGAAGCTTTTTTGGCTCTCATGATCACGATATTGCCCATGGCCTGCTCTCGCTTGTACAGTCAGCACCCGAATTACTCTCATTTCTCCGTCATGTTTTTCATTCCCTTGCTTCTGCTGTTGTCAAATCAGCATCCTATACCACGCCCTGTCCGCTCGAACCTTTGCTGTGTCAGATTGACCTAGACAATAACCAACAAGCTGGCCATGTCTGGCATATCTTGTATCTGATCGTACATTCACAGAGAATGAAAACGAACAAAGAAGGTCAGCGAAGCAAAAGACTGGGACAGTTCTTGAGGTATGCCCTTCTTATGAGACTTTTGCATACAAAACCCGTTCTGACTGGATTCGCTCAGGGTCTTAGGGGCCGGTCAATCCGCCTGACAGGACGTAAACCTCTTGGGCCGGCAGCATTTCCGCTCTATCCTTTTTCACCCCCCCCCCCCCCCCCCCCCTTCAATTCACCACTCCACATTACTCGCGCGCTTGTTCAAAAATTCACAGTCCACGCCCCTTTTGTTCCGTTTTCCTTTCGACTGGGCTAGGGTCGGGGGCTGGTCCCTGTCGTTTCTCTCTCAGTTTTCTTGGAGAACAGCTTCTCTTTGTTTGTCTCAGCCGCCCGTCTCCCCTTTTCAGTCTTTGCTCGTCAAAGTGCCTTGCTTTGACGACCTCGTGAGTCCACTTGGAGCTCAGTAAGGAGCGTACACACCTTGCAAGACCTCCACGCCTTCCCACGAGAATTCTCGTCCCATCAAACACGCCTTTCTGTTCTTAAACTAAGCTTCGTCCACTCCCCGTCTGTTCCTCTTTTCTCTTCTTTTACTGCTTGACCTCTCTTTTGTCTTTTTCGTATTTCTACTTCACTTCCCAACTCTTTTGCGTCTCTTTCCAACTCCCCTTCTACATTTTCAAACACAACACAGCATTACGCACTCCCTCTCCCACGCCGTGACAACTCTTGCTTCTCCCGATTTCACAAACGCACCGCGCCTCTTCTTGCTCTTACATGACCAATCTCTCTCGCCCACAAAACATCACGACACGACCACGGCCAACTTGGCACGGCTTGAACAACGCAAATTCATTCTGCCAGCATTAACGGTCGTGTGCGCGTGTGTGCGCCATACACCACAAACCACCATCCTGGTGCCCATTTCTTGGAATCATTACATTACCTCAGTAACGAATCGAACAAGCGGCACGCTTCTTTCGCGATGAACTATACGACGATGCTTCACGGCATGCCACAGGTGGGCATGCCGTTCGCGGCTGTCCAACGGCCAAGTGACATAAACCAACCCCGGCATACGTCGTACCAATACACGTACGGCGGCGAGCCTCTCTACCTCTTCCCACACATGCACTCCCAGCACCGCAACATGACCGAGGCGCAGATGGCACTTGTTGCAAAGCAGGTCGACCCAAAGCCGAGACTAGGCAAGGACGAGGTTCAGCTTCTCGAGAACGAGTTTCAGAAGAACCCCAAACCGTCTTCGCTGCGGAAACGTGAGATCGCCGAGCTGCTCAAGGTTGACAACCCGAGAATTAATGTATGCTTATCCGAGCTAGTCCATTTCCCACGCGCGGTGTCTTGAATGTCTGTTTACTGACTTTGCTTCGTGAATAGAACTGGTTCCAGAACAGACGTGCCAAGGCCAAGCAGATGGCACGTCGAGGAGATGTGACGGTCCAAGAAGACGTGTCTCCGTCTGAATCTTCGCCAACCGAACAGCCCGAGGAATCGTCCATGGTGAACGAGTACCTTGGGCCGCAAACCCAGATCTTGCCATTGCGGGCTTCCTCTGCTGCATTTCCCACCGCCAAACAGCCTCCTCTCGCCATCTACCCACTAGCCAACGACGGTAATACTGCAGCTGGTCAGAGCGCATCACCTTCTGCGCCATCCATTGAGGAATACCCTTCCCCAAAGTCGCTCACTTTTCACACCACCACCGCCACCATCACGGACGGTAGTCGTGATGCTCCCCTGTTCGTGCCTGTGATGAACGGCGCATACCTGGCCTCCTCTCACCATAACAATGGCAGCTACAGCTCCCATACTTCACCGCAGGCCATCATGGATACCGAGCATCTTTCTGAGCATCAGGGCTTCGAGCAGTCTCTGGGCGCCTATATACCCTTCACGACGGATATGGGCGTGGACAATGTTATGGCCAACGTGGACGTTGACTCTTTCCAGGCCGAGCTCCTGAGAGCGGACGACGTCCCGCAGCTTGACGAGGACCTGGTGGTTCTGCCTTCATACGAGGTCCCGTTGCTTGACGACACGCTGTCGCAAAATATGTCCGCTGCGCCGTCACCTGGCTCCGCCCACTCGCCGGCATCGGCCATCTCTGATCTTCGCTTCAAGTCGCCTCCGCCGCCGGCAAACATTGCGACCCGGAGGAACAAGGGCATCCCGGCAATGCTGAACTCAACGGCACTCCGCAGCTCAGCTTTCGGTCCCAAAACGAGTGTTGATACTGGCAACAAGCGCCTGGATGGCAGCACACCTTCCATCCGCCGCATTTCGTCGGCCACTGGCCTCATGGCGAACCGCATCCAGAAACCGAGTATCCCTGCGGCTCCCCGCTCGCCACTGTACCTCGAGCACAACCAGGAAGCTCTTCTGCAGTCTCTTCAGACCTCTGCAGCAGTGGAAGCAAGTGGTGGCCCACCTTTGGTCCGGTCGCTCAGCAACAGCACGTCCAGCGTGTCACCGGGTGAGGCCATGGTCTCAACGAACGGCATGGCTAGCTCAGGCTCGTCCGATGATGAGCACCTGATGCCTTTTGGCAGCAGCGCCGCCAACCACAACCCTTACTTTGCGACACAGTCCACGCTCAAGACCCCGCCTGGCACGCCGGGCTTCCATGGCTTGATGCACGCCGGCGCCGGTGAGCATCAGCATATGATGGACAGCCACTGGAGGTTTGTTCCACAGGACGAGGCGTTGTTGACACCGAGCCTGGGCAGCTTCGGCTCGGAGGACTTCTCCATGCTGCAGGCGGCACCGCGCTACGTCATGAACAGCCAGCCGCCAACGCCATCCGTTCATCAGTCACTGGGCCACGGCTACTTCCCGCTGCAGTTGCAGACTGGCGCCGTCAGCGGCGCCGCGGGCGTTCCGAGCCAGGCGCAGTATACCTTCCCTGGCGAGGCTTACATGATCCCTGGATCGTCCGGCACGTTGTCGCCGGGTCGCAGCAAGGTCAAGCAGTTCCAGTTCACTCCAAATGTGACGCCGCAGGACTACAATGGCGAGAAGTGAGCACACATTTCTCCTGCTTCTAGGTCTATGAGGGCGCTCAGAACTTTTGTCTTATTTCTTTTTGTCTGTAACAACATCTTTCTTTGGCGTTTTGGCTTCCACGGGCCAGAATGGTTCTCTTTTGGGGTGGTGCGTACGTTTTGTTTCGCACGTTTATGTTTATGAAATCATGTTGCATTTGTGTTGCTCTGTTGGAAACGTCTGTTCACCTATTTACATTTGTTTTACTTTATTTGTTTGCTCCTTCTTTTTGCGATGCTGCGGACGGCCATGGAGTTCCATGGCAATGGATGAACGTCACGGAGGGTTTAGCTCTTAGCATGGCGCTCTCGGGAACATAATTGGGGTAGTGCGCTTACGTGCTTATGTGCTTTCTGTTTCTTTTCTGTTGCTTCTTCTTTCATTTTTTTTCTATTTCCGTTTTGGAATCTCGGCATGGCATTGCGGGACGAGTCGATAGACATGACACTGGCGGAACGAGTTTACGTGCGGACAGCGCAAGAACAAGATACCCGGAACAAAAATATAAAAAGGACAAAACACGCCGACCTCTCATAGAAACGCAGGAAGCAATCTGGAAACGATTCTACCAAAATATTTACTCTACTTGTTGCTGCACTGGGACCTTTGCAGAGTATCATTCCGAACGAAGGCAACAATTGACGTCAATTCGCAGTATCGTTTTTTGTCTTGGTTGTCGCTTTTCTACCAACTGCCGAGGCCTTGGGATGTCGCTGCCTCTTTCGTTGTGTACGGCGACGTTGCATCGTCCTTTCGCGATCTGCAAAAAAGTCCGGCCAAGAAGGGCCGTTAGGGTGCCGGGTTAATTCCCGGCACCGTGGCTTCTTTCCCCAGCCGTCATCTTCCCCTCTCCCTCCTCTTCCTTCCCGCTGATCCCTCCGAGGCAACAGATTGCGGGGAACAGTTACAAAGGATCCGGATAGAAAGGAAGTGACGCCCCGGAGGATCCTTCGTTTCTCATCTCGTGCAACTTTTCGCGAGAAATCTCAAGGAAAGCGCAAACGATACCGCCATATTCTGCCTTTCTTTCACGAACCAGCACAAAAACGGCTTGCAAGGCTCGGTGCCCAGCACACATCTCTCGCACACGCGCCACAAGGCTCTGATGATGGTCCATCTCCGGCACGCCGTTGTCTCCTGGTTTGGGTGCTACTTGGGGCTGGCTTCACAAAATGACGGTCCGTCCACACGCCGTAGCCCGTCTACCGCATACGTCGCGGCGCTGTTGTCGGCGCCTACGGTGGCAGTAAAGAACGGGTCGTACTCGGGCGTGTACAATCCAGAATACAAACAGGATTTCTTTCTCGGTATTCCGTACGCCCAGGTTCGTCCGCTGGCCGACCCGTCCACCACCACCATTTCCATTTGCCTCCTGTTTACTGACGGATTGTAGAAACCAGTTCGGTTCCAGCAAGCGGTGCCTCTCAACAGCACGTGGGACGGTGTCCACGAGGCGGTGGCGTACCCGCCTCATTGTGTCGGGTACGGCGGTGACGATGTGGGCTACCCCGTCTCGGAAGACTGCCTGTACCTCAACGTCGTCCGGCCGGCTGGCATTGACTCGACGGCGGGGCTGCCGGTCGCCGTCTGGATCCACGGGGGTGGCCTGACCATGGGCGGCTCGGCCGACAAGCGCTACAACCTGACGTTTATTGTCGAGAACAGCGTCGAGCAGGGGACGCCCATCATTGGCGTCAGCATCAACTACCGCCTCTCGGCCTTTGGGTTTTTGGCCGGCCAAGCGGTGCGCGATGCGGGCTCGACCAACATTGGCTTCCGCGACCAGCGGCTGGCCTTGCATTGGGTGCAGGACAACATTGCCGCGTTCGGCGGTGCCCCGGACAAAGTTGTCATTTGGGGCGAGAGCTCCGGTGCCGAGAGTGTCAGCGCGCAGACCTTTGCCTACAACGGCCGGGACGATGGCCTGTTCCGCGGCGTCATTGGCGAGTCCGGTTTTGGGGGCTTTATTGCGCGGTACCCGGGCAACCTCAACACCACGGCCAAACAGCAAGAGAACTACGACCAGCTTGTGCGCAACACGTCTTGTGCGTCGGCGCCGGCGGATGCCACACTGGACTGCCTCCGTCGTCTACCGCTCCACGAGATCAACGAGACCCTGGCCCATGGCAACGGCTCCTTCTTCCCGGTGCTGGACGGCGACTTCATTGCCGACTACCCGCACAACCAGATTCGCAACGGCCGCTTTGTTCATGTGCCCGTGCTGATCGGCTGCAATTCGGACGAGGGGTCCGGCCAGGGACGCAGCGTCGGCCCGGAGGGAAAGGGCGTGAGCACCGACGCAGAGTTCCGCGCGGCCATTGTTCAAAAGTTTGGCCTGGACGGGAGCACCTTGACGGAATCTGCTTCCACCTCTACGCCCGAGAAAGCAGGGAGACTGGTCGATGAGCTGTTGCTACTGTATCCGGACATTCAAGCCATTGGCGTTCCAGGCCTCGACAAGTTCCCAGTGATCGTTCCTGGGGACAGCTTGGCCCGATCTGTCGGTCTCCAGTTTCGTCGGTCGGCGGCACTCCTCGGTGACAAGTGAGTTTTGATTGATTGGACTTGCCTTTCTTCTATGAATGCTCCTGTTTCTCTTTTCTGACAACAGCTCACTCTATTTTCAGCTGGATGCATTACCAGCGTCGGCGGGCCAGTCTTGCCTGGTCGGCGTTTGGCTTGCCTTCGTGGAGTTACCGGTTCGATGTCCTTGTCAATGGAATAGCCCGTAGGTCCAGCCCCCATGGCAGCCGCTCTTTGTTCGCCCCTCTTGTCTCTAATCTAAATTGGTTTATGACAGCCCAGGCCGGCGCCACCCATTTCCAAGAGGTCGCATTTGTCTTTGACAACATACACGGTCTCGGCTACGAAACGAATCCGTTTGCAAATATGCCGCCGTCGTATACGGCGCTGGCCAAGTCCATGTCCAAGGCTTGGGTCAACTTTTTCGTCGACCTCGACCCCAACGGAAAGTCTGGTAGCGGTGGAACCACAAACGGCAGCACAAACAGCAACGGTCTGCCGACGTGGCCCGTGTACAATGCAACGGCCGGCGGTGGTGTGGGACACAACATTGTCTTGCAGGCCGGTAGCAGCCATGTCGAGCCGGATACCTACCGTGCTGAGGGCATCCGCTGGATGATAGACCATGGATTGGATGTGTTTGGCATCTGACCCGGGGGAAATGACCCGCGGTCTACACTGAGCATTGTATATAAGGCACGAAAGAAATGTACGTGATCCTCCAAATATAATTTTTACATATGCCAACTCTGTTTACGGCCCTTTCTTCCGTTTGCACATGACCAAAATTGCCAAATTGTCTGGGGTAGAATCTCGGGTAGAATCTCGGCACATGGGAGCAGCGAGTAGCAATCTAAAGTATGTGCTTCTGTGAGGACACGCAGCGGAAAACGGCAGGCCACGTCCACTATAGTCGACCGGCTTCCTGCACAGCCTGATTGCTTAAAATGGAACCGTATGCTCGCAACATACCGTTTTTGGATCCAAATTTCCTCGTGTGCTCGTCGCCTGCCGTTTGTAGAATCCAGTCATAACGGTGGTCGTATAGTTACCTGTCAACTAGAATCTTTCGTTTCCGGGTCCCCCAAATTTATCGTTTATTTTATTCTTCCGGCAGATGTTCAAGATCCGCCGCAGCTTGGTGTAGGATGACGAGGGGTGGGTCAGCCATCAGTTTGTGAGCTTCCGTCTGGATGCCTTGACGTTGCTTTTCGTCTCTTGTAGCCATAAAAAGCATCGTTTTGCCGACGGCCCACATGTCGTTCCGTTTCCTGTCCTCCAGAGATGCAGCGAGAGGTTCATCGTTTTCTTCCACGACTTGACTCGCATCCGCGGCGAAAGCCATTCCCGTGTGAAGCCACCAGCACCCCCAACATTAACTAAGACTAAATTTCTATTCTCGTTAATGACCATGTTGGACGGTTTTAATATCTATGTGCGTAAATCCATGGTCGTGTAATGCCGCCACGGCGATGTATAACTACGATGCCTATCGTACTAAGGGTTTCTCGGTTTCGGTTTCCGGTTCTGTTTTCGACACGGCTTTTAGTGTGCCGCCCGGATGGTATTCAAGAATGATTCCGTGTAACATAGTACAGCTCGCCGTTTTGTTGTCGCCGTCCGCCGCGCCAACCGGTGTGTTACTATAGGGATTGTCCGAGACTACGGCGGCGACGAGTCGGACAATATGGTCTTGGCCACCCACCTATTTGAGAACACGGAGCTCGCTCTCCAACGCCGGCGTGTCATGGACAATGTACAACTCGTGCTCTATAGATTTCAGTACGTATAACTGTTCTTTACCGAGTATTCGGACCGTGTACGAAGCCAGCGTCGGTAAACGGACAACCATTTAAAACTGGTCCCACGTAACAAGTCGTCTTACTGGCGTCGTCGCTGTAGTACTACAGTCTAGTACCGGAAACCGATACCGCGCCGGGTCTTCGCGCGTCTCTGCCACGACCGACACACCGTCTGGATTGAATGCGTGGCCGTCTGGGAGCATGCGGTGCGTAAACGGGCACCGATCCGATTTTAAGGGATGCTCCTTGGAATGAATGAGTACCTCGGTGAGCGTATCGTCCAGGAGATCCAGCGTGCCGAAATCAATGGCGCGGCAGAGCTCCTTCAGTGCTGCGCTGCGCGCACGCGCGGTCGGCGCTGGGAGGACTGCTTCAGTGGTAAATAAAACAGCAGTCCTGTACAGCTTTACAGTGGGCAGTCGCTGGCTTAGTCATCTCATGTAACCACAGGCGCCTTCAAAAACCTTTCGCACTTTATCACTTTTAATTTTAACTCCACTAACATCTGATTCTTATTTTTTATTTCTCTTTTAAAGCCTTCTCCTTTCCCACTCTCCTCACCCTCATTACGTTTTTCTTCTTGCTATGCATTCGCGGCCATGCCAGAACACTCCAAGATTAATGTCGCCGTCCAGACCCGAGTGGCGTTGTTGAAGAACCGGACCATCCGATGTTTGTACAAGACCACGCTCCAGGCTGAGTCGCGCCTGTCGGCCGTCGTTATCGCGTGGGCTCAAGACCGTGTGGAGAAGTTTTGTCAGGCGCTGATGGCCGGGATAAAAGCGGCCGACCAGGGAGAGGGGGCACAACAGCAACAACACCGAGAAGGCGGCGAAGGGCTCAACGAACTTAATGAACAGTTGAACGAAGAGCGGAACGAAGAGCGGAGCGGGCAACGCAGCGAAGAAAAGCGCGGTGAAGAATCCGCCGAGCTAGAGCAACCGCAACATCACCCTACTGAAGAGCCGCAAGAACCCACTAATGAAGGGAAACAAACAACGGGCTATGACGTGCAGATGAACCTGGTCAGCCTCTCGCGGCGAGATGTGCTTCTTTGCTTTGACTTGTTCCTCAAAGACTGCGACGCTGCCATGCGCAGCCGAGTCGACCAGAGCCTCGAAGAGCCTATCCACTTCGTCTTCCGCAAACACGGCACGTACTACGTCCAACCGAAACAACACCTCGACTCGGAAGTGTCAAGAAAGTATCTTTATGCCCGAAGCAAAGACAAGGGAGCGCGGCCTCTCTACTCGGACCTGGACAACCCGCCCTTGTACGACAATGGCAGGCGCGTTCCCGACGAGGAACGCGCCACGTACGGGATGTCAACGTTTTTCGAGACGACAGGCCGACCGCGGCACTACGCTAACGTCTGAAGCGTCTGGCGTTATGTGAACAACGTGTATAGCACTTTTATAAACAACGTGCGGAAATGTATAGTTTCTTAAAAGGTATTTTAGGTATCGTGGAGCGGCCGCCTTCTTTGTGAACCGTTAGGTCGTATGCGGGTGGCATTGGAAACGGGAGACAACACGATGGAAAGCAGCCTGTGTCTTTGAGGCGAGGTGGCCGCAAGAAGCAGCGGACAACCCACGTGGAATAAATAACCAAAAATAAAAATAAAATAACGAGGCCAAAGGCAAAAAGAGCACGCGAATAGCAATATACGCTGACGTGCTTAGCCGAGCTCGGCATATTTTATCACGGGGCACAATACAATTCGCGTACGCATCAACGTGGGAGCAACAGAAACTACAGACACCGGCAACGGGGAGAAAAAGTAGGGAAGGCAGTGGTACCTTGGAAAATATCATGAAGGTAACGATAACAGGAAACGAAACAAGGTTGGCCGGGGCATTTAAATTAAAGTTTAAACATCAGGGCAAAAATGGACAAGAGCGCTCTTCAGACGACGGCACGTCGACTCCTTAAAATAGAACGTCAACACAAAACAATAGTTCGAACCCACATTACTGTGGGGGATCGCACTACGCAGTGAACCAATCGGCAAAGCGATATTGACATTGCCAAAGTTGAGTGGTCGCGTAGAGTACATACTATAATGTCCGGTTTTGCGGTGTCGTATATTTATCCATAGATTTTACCCCGGGCTTTCCGTCCCAAGCGGCAACGAAAAAACCATTCACGCCCATGAGTATATAGACCTCATATAAAGGGGGTTTTGCTTTTCTGTTACATGTCAGAACGCCCGCCAATTCTGGCTTACAATGGAGAGAGTATGTCTACTCAGATATTGTCGCGTCTGAATATCTTTGTACTTCGATTTTTTCTTTATGGGAAGGCACGAAAGAACGTGAAAAATAAGATAAAATACTTATCAGGACGTGGAGACCTCCATGGTCGTCGTATTTACGGAGAACGCTTGTTCGACGTATCTGAGAAACTAATGCTAGACGGGCTATTTTCCCTTCTTTATGTGAGCGTCCGCAGACACACGTTGAAAAACGAAATAGCGTCAGTATCTCGACGCAGCAACAGCCGAAGCCCTTTCCCACGAATACGTAATGCCAACACATTTGTGTGCCATTTTCGAAATGTAGTTCCATCCTTGTATAAAGGCCGAATGTCCCTTATCCAATCGTGGCGCTCCATATATAGCACTGTTGATGTGTGGTGAAATTGTCTGTCTTGGATTCCTCGTTCTTTGGGTGGCATACACACTCTTCGGCTAATAATACCGAAATGGCCAGGTTAGCACCGAGTGCTGCGGTGCGATAATTTTGTTATAGATGAAGGACAGGGTGAGGACCGCGTTGGCGTTCCGTGTTGACCCATAGCTTTACATTCTCCGAGGGCCAAAATACCCGAATAGAGATTTAAATATATAGACCGAGTCTGGTCAACCGTGTCCACGATTCTTCTATAAATCGAAGACCCAAACTTCTCTAGTGAAGCCAGTTTGGTGGTTACGAGAGACTGACCGGTAACTAGGCCTCGCTGTTCGGACCCCTTTGTCTTCCTACTTGTGGTTTGGTTTCTCCTTTTCCCGCGTCCGTTCACCAATCACAGCCATGGTGCAGTTTGCGCCGTTTGTGCTCCTGGCTACGGCTGCCAGCTTGGTCGCCGGTGCACCTGCCCCGATTCCTGATGTCGAGGCGAGCACACCGGCGGCCGGCAGCGGCTCCGCGGCCGCCTATACCGACGCCGTCCTCGATCTGCAGCGCAATGGCCGCAAGCAGCTGGATGAGGCCCTCGCCAAGTCGACGACTTGCACCAAGGACAAGCTGGCGATCCGGCGCGAGTACGGCGACCTGACCAAGGAGGAACGCAAGAGCTATGTCGATGCGATGCTGTGCCTGATGAGCAAGCCGCCCAAGCTGACGCAGTTCCCCGGCGTCACGAACCGGTACGAGGACTTTGTTGCGGTGCACGTCAACCAGACACTGTCCATCCACGGCACGGGCAATTTCCTGTCGTGGCACCGATACTACACATGGGCATTTGAAAAGGTACGACATGTCGAGCGGGCGCTATTGTTTGGACACACATACTGACATGTATAGGCCTTGCAAACTGAATGCGGATACAATGGGACTCAGCCGGTTCGTCGTCGCGCATCCTCCCTTTGTCTCGCTTCTCTCTTCTATCTCCTCTAACAAAAGTAGTACTGGGACTGGGGCCGCTGGGCCAAGGATCCCCTGTCGTCGCCCATCTTTGACGGCAGCGACACGAGCCTGAGCGGCAACGGCCAGAAGATCGCGCAGCACAAGGGCCAGAGTTTCGGCCCGGCCGGTGACGGTGGTGGTTGTGTCACATCGGGCCCCTTTAAGAACATGTCGATCCACCTGGGCCCCTTTGCCGCCGAGACGGACCCGACGCCGGCCCGCAACCCGCAGGCCGACGGCATGGGCAAGAACACGCGCTGCCTGCGCCGCGACATGTCCAACTACCTGACATCGCATTACGGGCGCACCGAGGACATTGCGGCGCTCATCACCAACAGCAAGACCATTGGCCCCTTCCAGGACACGATGCAGAGCACGAGCCCGACGGGCGGCATGGGCGTCCACGGCGTGGGCCATTTTACGATTGCAGGCGATCCGGGTGCCGACTTCTACCAGTCGCCCAACGATCCGGGCTTCTGGGTGCACCATGGCATGATTGACCGGACGTGGAGCATCTGGCAGACGCAGCAGCTGGCGAACCGGACGAACGTGATTGCGGGCGGGACGTCGTTGCTCGGCTTTGGCCGGCTGCAGTCGCTGGACGACATCATTGACCTGGGCGTCGCCGGCGTGGACGGCAAGACGTACAAGATTCGGGAGCTGACGAGCACGGTCGATGGGCCGTTCTGCTACACCTATGAGTAGGCCGAAACGGGACGCATGTTTCCGTACCATAGTTGCCAATGATACGCGGCTTCCAAGATATGTCAGGGGACGTGCAAGAAGCAAACGTGTCCTTATAATAAAGGGAACATGCGTAGCTACGATCAAAGGACGAAATGTCCGGCACTGTTTGAAAAGCAGAAGGATGCCAAATCTTATGCGAGGAAACAACACCAGAAAATACAGAGCGAGAACTTTATTGTTTGATACGTTATGGTTGTTGCTCGACGTTCCTTTGTTTTACGTCGAACAATTTCATGCAGCAGAATGGTGTGCTTACGTAACGCTGTTACCCTTCTGTATCACATACGAAATAAAAGAAGTCGCCAGGCTCACCTCTCCCATCGCTCTTTCCTCGCGGTCTTGTTTGCTCTTTCCCGTTCTCTTCTTTCCCCTTTTTTTTCTTCGCCCGCCCACTCCCCCCTCCCTCTTGCCCGTCTTCTCCGACACTCACTATGCCGCCGGCACCGGCTCCCCCGCTCGAGCCCCGCTTTGTGTCTGCCGTCTTTCCCCTGACATTGGAACAGCGGGAAGCCGCCCGTCGAGCCTTTATCGATGCAGTCGACCCCGACGCTGTTTGTCACCTAGCCTCACTCCACCGCTCCGGACAGCCTTGTCGTGTCTTCCGGCCACACGTCCGCGGCAGCTTCAACGTCTGCTACTTTGTCGAGTTCGACGACGGCGCCCGATGGGTCGTGCGTTTCCCCATTGTGTCCAATGTCGACAATGTCTGGGACAAGCTTCAGAGCGAGGTCGCCACGGTGCGGTGAGTCTATCGTCGCCGTTCCGGTCGGCTTGGTTTGCCTTGGCTCTCGTGGCTTGGCTCTTGTGGCTGGGCTTGTCTAATACAGCAGTAACTATGCCCAGCTACCTCCGGCGCCGCACCAAAATCCCCGTGCCCGCCGTCCATGGTTTTGGCAATGCCAGTGACCCTCCTGCCCCGGACAACCCGACCGGGCTTGCTTTTCTGCTGCTCGACTACGTCCCCGGCAAGATTCTGCCGCTGACCGAGCTCCTCGAAAGCCCGGAGGACACCAAGGTCCACTTTTACCGCCAGCTGCTGGACATCTACGCCGAGCTCTACGCCCAGAAATTCGACGCCATCGGCTCGCTCATGCCCGGCCCTGCCGACGACGAGCCCATCCTCGGCCCCTTACAGTCCATCCAGCAAAACGACTTGCACATCCACGTGAACTGGGGCCGCGCTGTCTCCCTGTGCATCGAAAGCGACGCCGACCTGGCGACGCCCACGTCCTTTAAAAACACCTACCGCCGCGATTTGGCACGCCGCGAGCGCGAGAGGAGCCGTGCCGTCAGCGCCCATGACGTGGCTGTGCCGCCCGCCCGCATCTTTGCGTCAGCCGCCGACTTTGTCCACCACCAGTACGCCCTGATCTTTGAGCTGTTCAAGATGCCGTCCAAAGTCATGCAGCCCGGCGCCGCCGAGGCCGAGGTCTTTGCCTTGCACCACCTGCGCAGCATCGTCTTCTCCAGTATGCGCCCCTCTGAAAACCTGGGGCCCTTTGTCCTGTCCCATCCCGACTTGCGTTGGTCCAACATTATCGTAGAGGACAGCCACGACTGTACCGATGCACCCAATGCGTCCAATGCACCCGACGCATCCTGCATACAGGGTCACAGAACCTTTACCATCCGCGCCATCCTCGACTGGGAATTTGCGGGTACCGTCCCCCCGCAGCTGTTTCTGCCTCCCTTTTGGCTCACAGGCTTGCCCGCCGAACTTTTGGGCTGGCCGAGCTACGAATACCGGTACAGAGAATGCCAGAGGATCCTCGTATCCCTCGCTGCGTCGTCGGCCCACTGCCGGGACCTGGCCCAAGCATGGACCGAGGACTTGGCCACGACGCTCGAGTTTGCTGCAGCGTCGGTGCTTCGTCACCACAACGAAGCGCTCGAGCTGCATTGGAAGCTGGTGTACAAACTCTGCCGCTACAGCATCCAGCCGGACGAGGCCAAGCGCGACTTTGTCAAGATGCACGGGCAAAACAGCCCCTGGGGACGCGACATCGAGTGGCGCATGGCCCTCTCGCAAATGTACAGGAAGTATCTCGTGGAGAACAATCTGTGGACAGAACCAGAGCAGCCCGAGGTATTCGGCAGTGCTGCTGCACTCTCTACCACGCTTCCCAGAACGTCGGAAAGCCCCAACTTGCCTAGCGCAGATTGAAGACATGTGTAGCCCCCAGCCGGCTCGCCAACGTCGGCGGCCGTAGTGGGCATAAACCCAATCGTGACCATTCGAGCCATCGACACCATCCAAAAATGTAGCATGTAAGCAGAGGCTGCCAAGTCAGACAGCATATTTACGTCCGTGGCAGGGCACGCCTTAAGCCAACTATTGGCATAATGCCAGGCTGAACGATGGTGACAGAATCAGCGTTGCTCGTACGCTTAACAATGTCCTCGCCTAAAGAGTGTTTCTTCGCTTTAGATTCTTCGCAGAAGAATATGGCCATACGCTTATCCCATGATATGTCTTGACAGCCGTTCACGTAATACCCCGACCAGACTGTATAGTTTCGGTGCATATCTTCTTACGACGGCCGTTATTTACAGGAGACATAAAAGGGTTCGCTTTTGCCAGGCTGGATATCAAAAAGTGTGTGTATCGTTAAAATCTATGATAAAGACGAAGCGCCTCGAAATCTCTGGAAATCAAAGTTTTGGCTGGATATATGACAGTAGCTGCGAGATGAATAAGAGAGTAGATGAGGATATATAACAGAAAAGACGGGGAGAGAATCAATAACCAAATTGTACCCAAACGTACGGAACAAAAACGCTGCAAATAAAAATTGAAAAATGCAATTTTATGAGGACTACGCCTCCGGTATCTCCTTGGAGACCTGCTCCGGCTTGGCGGCTTCCTCGCGCGCGACGGCCGCAGCCACCTCGTGCTCCTGGCTGGCCAGCGTCGATTCGACAGTTGTGCTGTAGCTGGGTTTTGAGGGCTCCGCGGCGGCGTACACCGGCTGCTCTGGCGCACTGTAGTGGCCGCTGCTATCAGGGAATGGCGTTCCGGGATTGGCGAGCGCCGTGCCAGCGTGTGAATGTTGCTGCTTCTCGGCATCGCCCGAGGCTGCATACGTCGGTTGGGCGGGCGCCTGGTAGCCGGCCTCGACGTCGTCCTGCCGCTTGTTGGTGGCGTTGGCACTTGTGCCCCAGTTGGCCCACGGAAGGCGGCGCTCGCCGACCAACGGAAGACGCATCTGCACCTGCCAGGTAGCCTCGTCGTACATGGTCAGGTCGGCGTCTGGGTACTTTTCGTAAATGTTCTTTTGGAGCTCGAGAATGTCAAGCGTGTTGACGCTGGCCAGAGGTGTAAACTTGAGCACGAAAAACACCAGCAGCCAAGACGCGAACGCGACAACAGGGATGATAATCGCGGCGCGCACCGAGATTGTAGACACATCGCTGCTCCAAACGACAAACTCATCGGCACCAGACAGCGGCTCGTTATTGTCGCCATAGATCATATTACCAGCGGCGGTCTTGGAGCCCAGGTACGATGAGGCCAGGGTAGTGTCGGTCAGCGTGTTGGCGGTGGCAATGAACGCGGCCAGGACCAGGCGCTGGAGATCCGAGAAGGCTGACGAGCTGCCGGCATCAAAGATGGTGCCAAGCGCCAACGTACTAGACTGCAGCGCGCCCAAGCCGAGCTCCGTACCAATGCTCTCGATACGTGGAGCGCCCAGGTAGCGTGCAAAGATCAGCTGCAAGGCCAGGGGCAGGTCCAGTCCGGGCAGAGCCGTGTTGTTGAGGCCGATTACGGAGCTGTTGGCGCCGTTAAAGGACCAGACATTCGACTCCCAGCAAGACAGAACAGGGCGGCCGGGCTGCACAATGTAGTCCGTATCAGCCAGAAACGAGTCCTGCTGCTCGCTCGAGCCCGTGTAATAAAGCGCATCGGTGCCAGGAGTGAAACTGACACGGTCCACCGACGAGATGAATGCAGCGTATGTCGTGTTGCCAATGCCCGGGCCATCTTCACCCGTGTAGAAGAACGCAGTAGGACTAGGCCCGTCGTAGAGGGAGAGCGAGATGTGGCCGTTGGCGGCGGCATCGCCCATGATGGCATATGTATCGTTGGTGTAGCCAGAGGAGTTGTCGCTGGAAACGAGCCAGCCGTATTCGGTGCGGCACGAGCCTTGAACATTCAACTGCAGAGTGGACTGGTGCTGCAGGCCAAAGTCATAGCCTGTGACGTAATAGCTGTAGTCGATCTCCTGGATGGGCTCAAACGTGGCGGTGGTGCCAATGTCTCGCTGTGAGATGGTGACGCGCTCAGCAACGTCGCTGGCGGCCACCAGGGCGCCGCCGACGGCACGCAGAGCGGCCGGCACGTCGAGCGAGAAGAGCTGGGCAGTAGCCGAGTCGGAGGTGCCGGAGTTGGGGGGAACAACAATGGAGTCGATGTTGACGGGCGCGGCAGTGTCGATGAAAATGTAGGGCGGGATGATGATGGACAGCACGGTCTCAGCAACCCAGCAGCCGACAATGATGCCAATGGCCGGGTAAACCCACCAGCGCTTCCAATGGGAGGCTTGCTTTTGCATGAGACTCAAGAGCGAGTCGGACATGGAAGCACGCTTGTTCCAGAGGTTGGACGACAGCGAACCAAGCTCGTGGTTGTGCCGCATGATGTAGAAGAAGCCCAGCGCAAAGCAGATGCACCATACGTTAACGATCATGGCCGTGACCATAATTGTGTAGGCGGAGCTGAGCTGGTCGGCGACGTAGCTGGGAACGGAAATGGCAAGGCGTTGGCCGCCGTCAATGGGCATTGTGAACTGGTGCCATAACCGGTACGTGGACGCCAGCTGTGGCGCGGAAGAGTAGACCATTTCGACGACCAAGGGTGGTGAAGATGAGAGAACGACAGAGGGATGAGGAGAAGTGAGGCAAACGGAATAGTGTGAATATGTAGATTCCAATGAGAGGAGGATAACAACAGGACGCAGAAGGAACAATCGAGGGAGCAATCGGTGCCCAGGAGGCACAACCCGGCCGATAACCTCGATCAACAAGTCGATCACGGATGACGATCTAGGTTGGGAGAAGAGTAGGAGTTTGGAGAAGAGAGGAAAGCAGATGACAGAGCTTGAGAAGGATAGAAGAAGAGCAGCTGAGCCAAGACGAAGCGAAATGGCGTTGCAGCGTTGTCTAGCAGAAGCGTCAAGGCCGATGACTTGTCATTGAATGTTTCGTTGCAAAATGTCACGACGAAGAAGCTAGGCCAGTTTTGTAGACAACATTCACATGGTTAAAATAGGGGTAGCTATTTGGAGATGTAGGAAGCTAAGTGTGGCGAGTATGAAAAGACAGAAAGCGCGAGCAAAAGTGCCTAGAATAAAAAGAGTAGGAAAGGGAAGGAGTCTTGGCGCCTCCGGACGGAGCATTGTTATGCAGGGCAGCTACGATCGGGACTGAAGCGACCAGTGTGGAAGGGGTGGCAGTTCTCCCCACCAAAAAAAAGAAAGAAAGAAAGTGCGAGGCACATATGACCGGCATGTACTTCGTACGAAAAAGCTGTATTGGAGAGGAACGCTGAGAAGGATCGAGGCCATTCTCAGTAGCACAGAATAATGCTCGAATAGCAAGGTTAGGAAACTTGGCATCGGTTCTCTCCCTAGGGAACGGACGAACATGTCGAACATCTTGTGGATTGCCAACTGGGCCTCCTCAATGCATCGTTTCCCTGGAACCGTTGTCTACCAGTTCACCAGCCGACCTCTTCCCTTATTTTGACTACCTCCACAGGCCATCTCTGCCCCAGCTTTCTGTCTTATACGCAATACTCGAATGGAGATATTTTAATGAGGACCTGTAAACAGGCAGCTGTCAAATATCTTCAAGCATCATATGTCCCGTCTAAGAACACTTGGACAGGGTGCAGTCAATAGCTTCACGGAGCGCCCGCATTATGAAGAAACATTGTCTTGGTCACATGTTCCCCTTCCCCTTCTCCCATCTTTCGTCTTTTCCATCTCTCATGTTCGAGGTTGTAAGCTGCACTCTCCCCAACTCGCTTGCCTGTCTCTGCTTTGCACCCTCTCGCAATCTCGCAATCTCGCAGTCTCGCAGTCTCCTCCCAGCTCCCCCTTCTCATGGATTTTCCATTTCATTTGTTTACTACCGGCAGGACCCTCTCACTAGTGGCCGTTAGGGGCGGCGACTTGCACTCATTTGGGCGAACCAACGCTGAGACACGGCCGACAACTCAGACCGCCTACTTGACGCTACCTAGTCGATTGCGCTCTTTGTCGTGCTCCCTATTCTATTCCAATGTTCCTAGGAGAGGCATGCATGTCGTCGTCGCCAACTAGTCAATACATATACGAATGTATGTTGTATATGCGACGTAATTACTACGTGTCTAGACTCGACAAGGCCGGTCTAGGCCACTCCCGTCTCTTTTCCTGTTCTGGGTGCCAATATTCCTTTTCTTCCATGTGCGTGCTCGTGCTCGTGTCGTGCCACTCCATCTCTTGTTGCCGCTGCCACGAGCCTTTGTTTTGTCGGAAACTGGCTGCCGATCTTTTTCTTTTCACGATGGAAAACTTGCATGCTTCAACGCATGTCATATTACAGGGGTCCCCATGCCCTTACAATGTGCTGTGTCGTTCAGACACCTCTTTCGCCGAAGATCATGTCCATCTTTCGTCCTAAGCTGCCTTTGCGGCTCTGTTTTGTGGCTTTCCTGATTTTTTGTTCTTGGTTTTTTGCGTCTTACTTTTCTTCTTCCCCACCACCCCAACCCCCCCATCCTGCAGGTCGTCACGTATCCCTTGCAGTGCAGCTCACTCGTTATGTTCTCGTTGATTCCGTCACCTGGAACACCCGGCATGGCTTTTGCTGCTTCCGTGTCCAATCGTGGACTCTGCGTGTCTGCCCACCTCGCCGTCGTCGTCATGGTGTCGTATCCGAATTATTTTTCTGTACGTGGCTTGAGAGGAGGATGTGCCTACGACATCCAGAATCACAAAATAGATTCTGTCTAGAATGTCCCGGAAGAGTTTAGCTCCCCAATATTTTGTCCATCGGTTTGGCGCCGCATGCAAGCTGATGTCCTTCCAAACAGAGCGGTAGAGTCGCATTGGTGGGACCCTTCCAGCCCCCAGATAAAACATCGTACAGCGCACTTGTGGTCGGTCGCCATCCAGTTTTGAAGTAATAAGACGGGACGGCAAGCCAGTAGGAAGAACCCGACGACCTGGGCGGGACTACCGTGCTGGTAGGTGAGCTGCCTGGTGAGTATCTTGGCGAACTTGGGGCTCTGACGCCTTCGCACGTTTGGGGCGCACCACCTCTAAGATACCATGTGCCATGCCGTGCATTATCGACTTGAACTGTCAGAAGAACAAGCGCCCGCATGGACCTCATTGGCGTCGGGGACGATGTTTGTGTCGAGCTAGGAAACGAGACGGGACAGAAACAAGTGTCTCGATTAGGAAAAGGGCCAAGTGAGGAGGAGGAGCAAACTCTCCGTTGCGATGTAAGTGTGCTCCAGCGCAAGACATTATAGAGAGACGGCGAAAAGACAAGAGGCACGACGAAACTAAAACGTGACAAAGAAGCGAAAAGAACAGAAGCGAGAAGGCGAGCCCTTGTGATTGACACTGAATATGAGCAGGTTCGGAAGCTAGAAAACAGAGAGGAGAGACAGTGTCCAGCCTCCCCGTCCGGATTGGCCCCAGCTCTGAAGAAATTCAGACATTGTGACGGGACCACAAAGAGAAACAGGGAAATCTCCAGAGTGGTCACCAAGGCTGCCAACGATAAAAAAATGACAACTCACAGATCAGCTCTGTCCAACCCGCTCAGCTAGAATCTCGCAAGTGGGCAACGGCACCATTGCCTTTTGCAGGAGAGTCGACATGCACGTCAGGCGGGCCATCTTCTCCGCCACCGGTTCTTCTCTGTAGAGAGTGTCGTTCATTTGCCGAAGGTTTTCGTTTTTTGACACAGGTCGCACCACGTTCTACCCGGTTGTCTTAATGCTTCTCTCTATTCTGCTCGCTTTCTTCTCTTATTATCTCTCTCTCTCTTTTAGTATTCTCTCCGCTTGCCGTTCGCGGATTGTTTTCTTCGCTCAATCCACCAAAGCAATGTCGTAATGGGTTGTAACCTTGCGAACTACTAAACATACCCGAGCTGAGAACTCAATGTTACCTTGAATACAGAAGTACTCCGTACACAATATGATCTGCCAGATATGCAGTCATGGGTGGAACACATAGCCTGTCAAGCTGCGCAAGTCGCATTCTCTACCCACGGCCAGCAAGCAATGAAAGGTCCCCAGTCAGATGTAAAGAAAACTTTTTCTTTGTATTTGTGATCCGGTCCGATCCAGAACCTTGTCTCTCAAGAAAGACACGCTCGTACGGTAGTGTCTTGGTATGCACAAAAAATGGAAGGAAAAGAAAAGAAACTCCAGGGATGGTGCACCGTAGGCTGTACATTTGCTCGCTTTCTCTATTACCTCTGCTCACCTCCATGATCGTCCGAGGTCGGGGACAATCGAATCTGCACTTCGTCTCCCAAGAGAACACGCCGTCTTCAGCGACGTAGCAATCCTATATTTTGCCAATAATGTAGACGAAATGAGAACAGTGCTCCGGGTCTCCGTTCTTTTTGGTCTTCTTGGTCGTCCATCACGCTGTCGTTTGTTTGGTAGCAGAGAAGAAACTGGTGCTATTACTAGTCGTAAATATTGTGTCTCTTTTGGACATCCCGGCCACGGCCCCTCCTTGGCCACACTGGAGCTGCCGCTAGCTGTCTGTTTTCCATGTGCTTCTTTTCTTTCTGTTCTTCTTTTGGCCCATTCTGCCACCCTTTTGATAACTTCCCATCTCTTCCCTTTTTGCCTGCACTCCTGGTAGTACCATTCTTGTGGCCGTTTCCACCAGCCGCCTTTCTCTCGCTTGCCTCTCGTACAATTACGAATCCCCACAGGTTGCCCATCGCCAGTTCACAAGTCAAGCTTTTTTTGAATTGCTTCACATATCACCTTGACAACACTGCAAATCATTTCATAAGTAAAATGCAGCGTTAGAACAGAAGGATCCAGAGGCTACTCTATTGCTCCTTCCGTTCTTACAAGTCAGTCATAGTATTTGGTGCTGCCGAACCAGGATCAATATTAGCACAGTATCGTTTATCGGCCATCGTCCAACCGACCTTTGCGCCTTCCTCCATTTCGTTACTCAGGTACCTGCAGCAGGATCGACCGACAAAAAACATCTCTCCCAAAAAGGTAACTGCAAGGAGGGCAGGAAAGTTCCGTTATCCTCGTCGTTCAGAAAAATCCGAGAAGTTTCTCTTCCGTTTCTTTCTTTCTTTGTCCAATTTGTCGTGTGCCTTTATTTACTTTTCCTCCTATTGAGTTCTTTCGGCCCATCCCTGTCGATATCAACAAACAACACCACACTCACAGTAAGAGAGGACTCTGTTCTACTCTTTACCTCCTTTCCCCATTGTTTACACCTTGAGAGGCCTAGACAGACTATGCATTTCGCTGCCTCGTCGTGAGACTTCTTTCTCTCTCAGTGTCGTCCTTACTTCCCCCCTCCCTCCTCTTCCTCCCCATCCTACACACACACACCAGAGAATGTGGCTATCACGGCCGCCAATCCGGCGTATAGCAACTTTGGCTGCCCTTGTTGCCTCGCTGCCGGCTACCTCTGCCTGGCCGACCTTTCCCTTTCTTCATCCTCGCGAACTAATCGGTGGCTTGGCCGACGACGTCGCCACGGACGTCGCAAGCAATGTGGTCGGCGTTGAAACCACAGCCGGGAACAACGACGCGGGTACCTATGCACCAGCACCGACACCTGCAACTGCACCCACCCATATCAACCTATACACTCCAGCGCCGACACCTGCCGCCGACCCAGCTGAAGCCACCGTCAGCGTCGGTGGAGGAAACACGCATCTGTCGGCAGGGATCGGTGTGCTGGACGGTGTGCAGTTGGGGTCCAACAACCTGAACCCCGGCTTCAACGTACTATGCTCAACCTTCACAATCTTCACTGCTGTCACCGTCACCACCGTCTGGACCGAGACAATTCTCGTTTCCACAGCCTGCCCAACGTCACCAGCGAAAACGACAACGTCTCCGGGAACGGGCATCACCGTCACCGTGCTGGACATCGAGCTAGGTATCAGCGGGCTCACGGCGACGGCTGAAGCTGAAGTCGCTGCGAAGCGCCGGCGCTGGGGTATGCCGCGCCTGCCGCTGTTCAATTGGCAAACAACAGGTACGGTGTCCGGTCTTGGATATACCACAGAAACTGAGCGTACCCTTACGACAGCATCGCAGCCAAGCAGCCCCGTGCCTTTGAGCAGTTCGGTGGACAGCATGAGTAGCAGTGGCACGACAGCTCCGCTCTCATTATCAGCTGGTCCTCCGACTCCATCTACACCGGCCTGGACTTCGCATAGCACAGGACATGCTTGCGAGACCAACTCGACGACTGTATTGACTTCTACGTTTATCTCGTTTGACCCAGTGGTCACTTCGGAGTGCATCACTCTGATTGCGACGACATCCACCACGCTTCCGACTTCGACAACATTGTCGTCATCAGTCGAGCCTTCCTCGAGCAGTTTTACATTGACATCAAGTCCGCAAAAAAGCCCTTCGTCCTCGACCTCGTCCAAATCAACTACGGCGCCTCCGAATACCTCGTTGCCGAAGACAACATCAACTCCCAAGACTACGTCAACGCCCCAGAGATCTACAACACCCGAGACTACATCAACACCTAGGACGGTGTCTCCTCCCAACACTACGCCAACTCCTGAGAACAGTTCGACTCCCCAGGCGACTTCTTCTCCTAAGCCAACAACATCCCCAAAAACGACAACTTCTCCTAACCCTACCACACCAAATCCCACATCATCACCGAACCCTACGACTTCTCCCAACCCAACATCTCCTAACCCTACGACGAGCCCTAGCACCTCACCGAACACAACACCCAGGACGACTCCCAATGCGACTCCCAGTACTACGCCTAATACCTCGCCTAATATCTCACCTAATACCTCGCCTACCACGTCGCCAAACATCTCACCTAACTCCTCACCTAACTCCTCACCTAACTCCTCACCTAACACTTCTCCCAGCCCTGCCCCTGCTGCGTCGAAGACCTCGCCCGCATTCCAGGCTACCTCACAAGCGTCGAGTGCTGCGGCTGCTGCAGCACCTACGGCTAAAACTGCTACTAGCCCGGCTGTACCGAATGCTGTCTCCAACTCGCCAACAGGTTCTGCCCCGGGAAACAATGGTGGCACCGGTGGTAGCAACTCCGGTGGTGGCTCAGGAGACAGCTCAGGTGGCAGCACCGAGAGTGGGTCTGGAAGCGGTTCTAGCTCTGGTTCTGGTTCTGGCGCAAGCTCCGGGTCCGGATCAGGTTCCGGGTCCGGCTCAGGTTCAGGTTCCGGCTCAGGTTCAGGTTCCGGCTCAGGTTCAGGTTCCGGCTCAGGTTCTGGCTCCGGCTCCGGCTCCGGCTCCGGGTCGGGTGGCGGTGGTGCGGCGACACTATCTACAGCTGCCTCCTTGGATGATGCGCTGATATTTGCAGGCTGTGGCAACTTCTTGGATTTTCTCAAGTCCGACCCTGATCTCTGGGCACTGTACAGCTCTGCGTCTGTACAGACCATCTTTGCTGTTGGCGACAAATACTTCAACGGCACTATGCCCACTTCACAAACCCCAGCAGTCAACCTGCACCGTCGCACGCTCTCGCCCGCTGACGTGCAAAGAGCCCAGCTGGCGGCCGGAAAGGAAGAGACGAATCTCGCACGTCTGCGCGCGATCCCTGGTGCCACAATCTCGACCAACGACGCGGCCGCTGATCTCCATGGCTCGACCCAGGTGGTAGTGTCCGATTACCGCCGGCTCAACGCCCAAAACTCCCTCCACGCCCGCGACAACAGTTCGGTCAGCACCAACACGACTTCAACCAACGCCACTGTCATCCTCTACTCGGGCCTTGGCGAATCCGTCTCGCTCTACAACCCCGACATCTACTATGCCGGTGGTGTCATCCAGGTGCTTGACGGGTTCTTCACCATTCCGGCCACGCTGTCGCAGACAGACGATATCCTGGGCTACTCCCAGTTTGCCAACCTCGTTGACACGGCCGGCCTCACGGATACTCTTGACAACACCTCGTCCATCACTGTCTTTGTGCCAAACAACGCCGCTGTGCAGTCGGCGCAGCTATCGGCATCACTATCGGCTTCGGACATCCAGAATATTGTTGAGGACCATGTTGTGGTCGCACTTGACAATGACACTGTCGGTTATCTGCCGAATCTCAGTGACGGGCAGGTGCTGACAACCAAGAATGGCAAGAAGCTGTCCATTACCGTCGACGGTAACAACAACTACTATGTCAACGGCGTGCTCATCACCACATCCAACATCGTCCTGACCAATGGTGTGGTCCACATTGTCGATGATATTCTCGTGGCGTCAGCGTCCTCGGCCGCCGGCTGGTCGCTACAGCGCGGTGCCAACACGTACGTGGCCGTTGGTGTGGCCGTGTCCACCGTCATCTTTAGCCTTGTGGTCTTATAAAGAGGACTACACGGATTAAATTATCGCGTTTTTGCATTTACATTGTTGTGCTTTTGGCAAACTTACATTTAAAGCATGCATTGTGCTTGGACTGTTTATACCTGTTTATACCTTGTTTGCCGTTATTTGGTCGTCTGAAAAAAATCTATTCACGGCATTGAGCGTTTTTGATTCTCAACTTTGTTATGCATATCACGATGTATTTATGTAATGTACACACGGCCGTCCCGGCGGAAGAGGAGGGCGCAGCATAGAGACGCAATGATAATGAAAATTAAAAGAGAAGCGAGGACGGACATCTATGGTATAATTTGTTCCAAATTTCCGTTCAATAGCTATTTTGACTTGACTACTTACTTGTCTGTACTTACTTTTTCGACTTCAGATGTTCCCTCGAAAAAGCCCCGTATAGTTGATACGGTTTCTGATTTCACTTTAAGCTTCTTAGCCAGGAATAAATAGCCTCGTGTGTTGTCATAGCATCGTCATTGCGCTTATAGTCTACTGTATATACAGTGCCCAGCAACGCTTCTTTGATTCCCAAAACAAGAGCTCCTCTACGCCCGGAACGCTTGCACAAACTCGTGCAGCCGGTCAATGACCACAGGCACAATGGCATTGAGGTTGTCGTCAATGACCCGTTCAAAGTGCCGGATCGCGTCCTCCTCGTTGAGCTCCAAGTGGAACCGCTCCTGCACCTTGAGCACCGTCTTGTCCGGCTCCCACAGGATGTCGGGGATGTTGGCGTCCACCATCAGGCTGAACAGGTTCAGAATCAGGTTGCTCGACTTGCGCAGCGCCGTGTACGCCAAGAAGCAGTACTGCTTGAACTGCCGGTAGTGCTCCGATCCGCTGCCGCCCATGGCCTCGACCATTTCCTTGCTGAGCTTCATGGCCGGGGCAAACGGTTTGGGATCGCGGCCGAGGATGAAGCCGAAATCGGCATGGAAAAAGTGCCCGTCGGGCGCCAGCAGCAAGTTGTCCAGGTGCCGGTCGCCCACGCCCAGAATGTACGTCACCACACAGTAGCCGGCGCACGACTTGACAAACGTGTCGAGCGTCTCGCGGCGCAGGCCCAGCGGCGCATGGGCGTCCGGGTTGTTCTGCCGCAAGTAGGCCAGGGCCGCATTGGGCGCGCCCTTGTAGCGCGCCGCCAGGCTCTGGAAGCTGACGGAGGGCACGAACTGGGTCAGGCCCATGCGGTTGCTCGTGGCCAGGATCTTGTAGGGCGTCAGCTTGAGGTCGAGGTTCTCCTTTTGGAGCAGCTGGTCCATCAGCGTGATGATCTGGATCACCAGCTGGTCCTGCCGTAGGTCGTCGCCCATCTTGAACAGAATCGGGTACTTGCGGCCCTGCGTATCCCGGAAGGAGACCTTGATCGGGTGCAGCGACGACTTGAAGACGGCCACGTCGTCGGCGCTCACGCTCGTGACTTCGATGGCCGGGTCAAGGGGAAGAGGCAACGGCGGGTCGATCGTGACGAGCTCGTTCTTGAGATCCTGCACATAGTGGCGCACGCGCTCGACACGCCGTGCAATGGATTCGTGTGCCTCTTTGACCTCGCCGGCAATCTTGGCCATGACAGCGACCCACTCGGCCTGCCGCCGCAGCGTTTTTCGTGTCTCGGAGCCACCGGGCCGCAGCTCCAGCTCGGCCATGAAGTCGTAGGCCACCTTGCGGTAGACGGCGCGGTACTCGGCCGACTGTTCCACACTGTGGTCGTCGCACTCGACCATGAGGTACCAGTAAAAGTAGTTGCCCAGCATGAGATTGCCGGCCGCCCGTGTGATGAGGAAGCGGGCCAGGGACGAGTCGTGTATTATCGTGGCAGCAGCGGCCGCAAACTCGGCTTCTCGCCGGGTATGTCCGGTAGCAATCACTGTATTGTCGCCATTGTCACGCCCAGCAGCGGCCGCGGCCGCATCAGCTTCGGCCTCAGTGGTGGAAATGTGCTCAAATTTGAGGGCCTGCACCAGCTGCAGCAGATACAACAGCAGCTCGCTGTCACCCGACTTGCGCAGGCGCTCGACGGCGTAGGCACGCACCGCGCGGTGGTCAAACGTCGGGCCCAGCAGCTCCAGGGCGTCGTCGACGTCAATGTTGGTCCAGCGGCCCAATACTTGCACGGCCTGCTTCGCCTCGGCTGCGTCCTGCCAGTTGACCGACTTGACAAACTTGGTGACGGCCTTCTTCTCGCGCGTCAGGTGGTACCGGAACTTCCACACCAGGTCTTTTTCCTCAGACGACAGGGCCTGTGTTGGCGGGTACGATGTGATGACGTTGAGCTCGTCGCGCACCTTGGCGTTGGGCTTCAGGTCCTTGTCGAGCGTGCCGTGGCGGTGCTGGCTGCGCACGAGCCGGCGGTGCTTGCTCTCAGCCGGGTTGTCGCGGGCGCCGACTTCTGGGTCGTAGACGCGGACCAAGCGGCCACCCAGAGCAGAGTCACCGACAGCACCGTCGATTCCGGGCCCGAGGTGAACTTCCGGTGGTGGCTTGAGGACGATGCCAGATTGCGACGCCGACAGGTTTTGGAGGGAAGAGATGGGTGGTGGCGGGTACTCGTGATCGACGAAGACGACGGGAAAATCGAAGCGGGGGAACTCGACGTTGAGCAGGAATCGTGATGGGCCGGGCCGGCGGTTGGCGGTCCTGCCGTTGGCTTGACTACTTGGATCGTCGCCTGATGCTCCTCTTGCCGCTGCTCCCGTGTAAGCCTGCTTCACCTTTAGCGACGAGGCAGCGCTGCGCATAACGCGCTTCTCGAAGCCACGGAAGACCAGCTGGTCCAGCCATTCAACCCGGGGAATCTCGCCCATCTCGTGCTTCTTGAACAGCCGGTCCATCCGCTCGATCTCAACCTCGTCTGGATCTCGTAATGGCGATGCGTCGTCGCCGGTCCCATCGACACCATCATCCTCGCTGTCGATTCTATCAGCATCGTCGTCGTCTTCGTCGTTGTCGTGGACGGTGCCGTCATCGCTGCCGCCGCCGCTGTCCCGCTTTCGTACTTTTCTTGTCCGTCGTCGGCGGCGCACCGACAACTTGTCCGGAAACGCCGGTGTCGTCGAGTTGTCGTATCCATCTGCTTCGGCCAGGCGATGCACCAGGCACTTGTATCTACCCTTGTGCAGCTGGTTGTCCTTGTCGAAAAGTGGAATGGTCGTGCCGCCAAAGGGCACGGCGTGACCGGGACTCGCGGCGGTCCCCGAGCCCGAACCGGCGGGCGAGATGTCCCACACCGTCACGGCCACGGTCGCATTGGCCGGCAGTCCCGAGTAGCGGATGGGCAGACGCAGCCACTCGTTCCATTTGCGCTCAGACTTGAAGGGTCGGTAGGCGGTCTGGATGGGGACGGTCAAGGGCTTGGAGCCGGCCCAAACCTGGGCGGTTGCATAGAGATCGGAGCTGAAGCTGGTATTCGAGCCGACGTGCCGGATCTCGGGATGGGTGATGATCGTTGAGTCGAGAAAGGGCGTCTCGTCGCCTTCGAGGCTGACGATGCGGATGCTGACGGGCAGGTCCAGCGCCTCGGAGCTGGCAAACGAGAAGGGCTCCATCAGGCGGGGAAGTATTGCGTGTTGTCTTGAGCGGGTGGTGGCCGCTGGCTGGGGTTGTTGTGCTCCTCCTCTCGATCTCTTCTTCGTTGTGCGATTGATGGGAGTCGGCGAGGCTCTGAGCTTCGACAGTGAAGATAGGCAGCTAGCAGCTGTAAGGCACGGTGCGGCACTACAAGTACTGCTAGTGGGGCCTGGTGCTTAATACGACGTGCAACAGAGCAGCTTTGCGCTTATCGATGAAGTGTTACGTAATCTTGCAGACTGCCGACTTCCCCACCAATTTACCACACGCGGCACGCACGTCGCGCTGTATTTGTAGGGTCCTTTTAGGTACGCGTCGTTAGTTGACTAATAAGTAACGACAAAAGCGACAACGAAAAGGAAGACCCGGCAGCGGCGAGCCAGCTATGAACGACGGGCCAGCTTCTGGGCTCTAGCTTTAGCAAATGACGGAGACTTAAAAAGCGAATCAACACGACACCCAATAACAGACTTTCCGAGTACACATCTCGGCATGTCTTCGCGCCGTCAGTCAAGTACGGCAATAGCGACGCCCAATTCTCGAAACATGGTCCATCGGGGCAAGGACGGACAGAGCTCGGCGAGCGGAAGCAATGGTGTCGGTAGCGCCAGCAGAAGTAGTCGTGCCGAACGGGCAGAACGGTCAGAGCCTCGGTCTGCACCGGTCGATCTCTCTCTGTCGCAAGCCGAGGATGTCCAGTGGGATGAGGTCGGCTACGACGATGATGTGGATGCACACGAGGCGGCGGCACACCGGCGGATGCTGCAGCGCGAGATGCGGGGCCTGATCAAGCAGACGACGACCGACCAGGCCGCCTTTTACGACCAGGACTCGCACGCCGTCCACGACTTGCTCAACGAATCGAGCCACCTGCTCAGGCAGACGCGGCAAACCACCGAGGCCACCATCGACGCGACGCTCGTGCTGCGCGTGTCGGAGCTGGCGTTCAAGCGCACGACCAATTTTCTGGCCGAACGCCAGGACCACACCGGCATCGACCTCGAGGACTTTGCCACGCGATGCCAAGACTACATGCGGCTGGGGCGGGGCATCAAGAACATGCACGCGCGGGAGCTGTCCCGGTCGCAGCGCAAGCGGCGGCGTGGGGAGGCGCTGGCACACGCGGACGACGGTGCACGGCGGGCGATTCGGGACGCGCGGGCCCGGGCCCAGGCAGCTCGCACCGCCGCACGGTCGGCGGCTCGCGCGGCCGCTGCGCGCACAGCGGCCGCCACGGGCGCGGAGGCGGTGGTGGACGAGCTGTACGACATGAGCGACGACAGTGGCAGCAGCGGGGACGACGTCGACGACGACGACGACGACGCTGCTGAGGACGAAGCGGGTGGTGCCGTGCAGAGGAACAGGCGGGCAGCATGGGAGCCGCTGGACTGGGAACACTTTGGCCGGTATGCTTGCCTGCCGCGCACGCGGCGTCCCGCGCTGGCACGGTTCTTGCCGCGCATGGCGCCGGCGGACGGCGACGACAAGGCACGCGTGCAGCGCAAGCGGACAGCGGCGCTGCGGCTGGCGGAGCTGCGCGAGGTGCGGCCGCAGGTGCTGCAGGCAGACGAGCTGGCGGCGACGAAAAAGAGCGACAACATCCTGACGACGTTGGCAACGGACATTTTGCAGCAGCTGCGGCGCGCGGTGGCGCGTGGCGCAGAACTGGTGCGGCGGATCCAGGCGGCCGGTCTCGACGAGGACGACAACGAGGACGGGGACGAGCCCGGCTCCGCAATGGCGGCGGCGATGCAACAGCTGCTCGAGCAGGTCGGCATCCACAGCAACGGCGGCGTCGACCTGATCCGTTTCGCGGTGAACCCGCTGTCCTTCTCGCAGACGGTCGAGAATCTGTTTTACATCTCGTTCTTGGTGCGCGACGGGCGTGCAGGTCTAGCCTACGACCACACGGGTCTGCCGTCCATCTTCCCGACGGAGGCTGAGGACGGCGGTGGTGAGCGCGTGCAGGCGATGAACGAGGAAGGTGGTGGAGGGCGGGACGAGCGTGAGCTCGGCGGCGGGAGGCGGCGGGGCAAGAAGAGCCGGAACTCGGTACATGATGACGAGGCCGGGGAGAACGGCGGAAGTGCGCCCGAAGACACGCAGCGGCACCAGCTGATTCTGGCCATCGACATGGCCATGTGGAAGGAGATGATTGAACTGTTTAATATCACGAAACCGATGATTGAGCACCGGGAGTCGGCAGAGCCGTCACACCCGAGTGGGCAGACGTGGTTTACATGACGTGGGCGGTTGGACGGTTAGGAGAAGGAGCACAACGGAAGGATAGGCAAGATTTTCTAAGCATGTTTAATGTCCAGTAATGAAGAAAAGCTGATGCATTTTTATTTGTGTTCTACTAAACACAAATCTATATTCAAAAGAAGAAAGCCAACAGCGCTACAAGATGCGAATGGCTATGCAACGAAATATAATATACAGTGGTGGGGATATCTCTGAAAGGAACAAATAAAGCTGTATGTATAAATGTAGTGAGAAGACGTTGTTGGGAGGTAGGGCCCCAGAGTGGAGTTGTAACAAGGTGTAAGGAGTGGCGAAGTATGTTGTGTCTCGTTTGCTGTTCAATTGTTTGGTCGGGACGTCGGCTTGGTCGGTCACGAGTTGTTGTTGAGCTTCGCCTATTTGCCTTCCGCATCCTCGGGAGCCGTTTTCTCCCCCGCCTCGCTGGCCTTGGGTGAAAAGTATGCGACGATCTCATCAATGTGCCCGACCAGTGAGTAGTGCGACTCGCCCGGGTAAACTTTCAGGACGGCGTGCGGCATGCGGTCGGTAATCTGCTGGATCCAGGGCAGGGGCGTGTTGGTGTCCTGGTCGCCGTGCCAGAACATGACGGGGTCATATGTGATGTCCTCGAACCGGAAACCCAAGTCGCTGCACAGCACCTGGGCGTCCTGCACAGTCGGCTCGGCACCCTGCGCAAACGTGTGAAAGAGGGCGCGGAACATGGCCTCGCGCCGTTCGGGAATGCTGCGCTTGGGCTCACCGTCCTCCTCGTCTTCGGGGTCAGCCTCATGCACACCATGCACATCGTCATCGGCAGCCTTGGTCGACCCCGGTTTTGTCGTGGCGACGGTCGACAGCGACTCGACCGACGCGGCTACGGCGGCGACTTCTTCAAAGTCGGACCCGGCAATAGAGCCTTCGCTTTGCGTGTCGGCCAGAGCGATCGCCTTGGCTTTCGCCGCCTCTTTTCTCTGTTTCTCTTCCGTCTTGTGCTCCGCCTGCTTCTTGTCCATGGCCGCAAACCAGTTGTCGATCCACCGCGAGACCATCCGCGTTCGCACCACCCACTGGATCGTGCCCGCCAGCCCGGCCACCATCACGCGCAGCGCCCACGGCCAATATGTCGCAAACCAGACCGTCACGCGCGACCGGCGAGGGATCACTCCCGCCGCCCGGGACGCCCTGTCAAAGGCGCCGCCGCCGCACATGACGCCGACGTGTGTGAGCACACCGGCCGGCAGCTTGGACGCACACGCCAGCACATAGGGACCGCCCCCGGAGCCGCCCAGGACGCCGAACTTGCTCAGGTTCTGGGTCGAAGCAAAGGCCATGACATCGTCGGGCCAGTCGAGCATGCGGCGACCGGGCTGCAGCGTAGACAGGCCGTAGCCGGGGCGGTCGAGACACAAGAGGCGGACCTTGTGGCGCTTGGCAGATTTGTCCATGGCCTGACCCTCGAGGCGGTTGGAGGGAAAGCCATGAAAGTAAAGGACGGGGGCACCCTCGGGCGCGCCATACTCGGCAAAGCCCAATGTGCGGCCGTCCGGCAGGGTGACGGTCTGGCTGTCGCGGTCAGGTGCCGGTGCCGGCTGGGATGGCGCTGCTGAAGACATGGCCGAGGTAGTGTGGATGAAGGAAGCGGTGCAATTGGGTGAGGCGACGCCGTTGCGGTTCAGCTTGTTCTTTGTGTTCGAGGAGGCAGCGCCAGATGAAAAGGCGGAAGACAAAGGGCGGCGGACAAGGGCAGTCGCCATGACAAAAACGGACGGGGAGGGGCAGGCGCGAATAAGAGAGGCGTGCCAGTGCTGGCAGGCGCAGAATATTGAGGCACGTTGTGTGCGGGCCGGGTTGGGCCTGCCTTCTACAGCGAGTTAGGGCTGCAGTCCGAGTATGGTGCCGTTTGCAGTCAGTCTGTAGACCAATGAGGCAGGCACGACGTCCATGGAGCATCCGTTGTTGTGCCCTGTAAGGTTCTGAGATATTGTCCCAACTTATTTGAAAATAGAATTTGGGCGAATCAATCCCTTGTTCAACACAGGCGCAGAGAGCAAAATGCAGTTGACAAGGCTTTCTGGCTCTTCCATGTCAGATCGGGGTGTTTGCAGCCGACTTTGGGTTTTGTGTGTCCTTAGGTCGTACTTTACTGTCTTATTTTGGCTTGTCAGTCGCTGAAGTTAGCCTCCTTCAGGACATCTTAGTCCAGAGCAAGAAAAGGAGAAATATGGAATGCAGGAAATTGCAAGTCTGTTCACATGATGTCTGAGTCAAGCTTTGTTGTCGGCGCAGCACAGCGCATTGGGCATTGCCGTGTTCCGTGGTTATTCGATACAGAAGGACTCCGCTGCCGCCTGCTGAATCCCTTGCAATTTTAGCGTCTACGTGCGCTGAGCCACGGTGAGCTTCCTATTTCCCCCGATCACCACTTACACGCTCCGCCAAGCTTTTGTGTCGGAACGATCGACGCGTTCCGGTGTTGGTTGCAAGTCCGACAGATACATATTCTCGCCCTGTCGTTAATGTCACATTATGGATGGTAATGATATAGTCACTTGTAATTTCAGTACGATGCTACATTCTTCGTCTCAGTCCCCTCCCACCCATCTCACGACGAAGACTTGCCGCTCTCGACAAGCTCCTTGCCAATTTTGCTCATGTCCTGGTGCATAAGTGTGTCAGTCTTGGCGCCGTTGATTGCTGCATCGAGCATGACCGACGCAAGAACGGTCAACGGGATGCTGGGTACACCGGCAACAAAGCCAAGAAGCGGTGCCATAATCCAGTCTTGGACGACGCGGCCGCTGGTGATTAGACCGGGCTTGACGATAATGGCCTCGACGTCGGGCTTGTGTTCGGCCGCGTAGGCGAGTACCTGGTTTTCGGTTTCGCCCTGGGAACCGTGTCAGCATGTCGGCGATGAAGAAAGGGCAAAATCGGGCGAAGCGACCGCAGGCAGGACGAGAAAAAACTCACTCGCATCAGAGTGTACTCGGGCTTGAAACTCGGCGTCTTGGTCTGGTCGCGCTCGGCGGCAATGCCGCTCATGTACATGAAACGGAACGGCGAGGTCTTGGTGCTGCCACCCCGCGCGGCGTAGATCGCCCGCAGGCCGGCGAGCGTGCTCGTCTGGCAGACGCGGCGCACCTCGTCGAATGGATAGGCCGACGACTTGGACGGCGTAATGGCCACGGTCCAGATGCAGGCGTCAGCGCCGGCAAGGGCTGTCTTGACACGGTCGTCGGCGTCGTAGGGGCCTTCATAGTCCTTGACGACGACACTGGTGAACTTGGCGGCGTCGGAGCTGCCGGGGGCGATGTCGCTAGGCACAGGTGTGGCCTTGCGCGCGAGAGCGACGACGGACGTGACTTCGGGCCGCCGCAAGCTCTGGCGAATGAGCTCGGTCGCGGTGTAGCCCGTGGCGCCAGCGATGATGAGTTTCATGTTGAGCAAAATTGGATTGTTCTGGGATAAAGTCGGTCGATGGATGATGCGAACTGTGCTCGGGTCGACGAAAACAATACCATTTCTACTCCGCAGTTGTCTAATTGAATCAGGTTGGCCGGACTTTAAGTCATAACACCGCATCTACCGCCGGGACGAGTTCGTCTGCGCGAGAGACCGGTGTACCAAACGACGAACACGAAGTGTCGTCTTACTTTGAGAAATGGCCGGGAACAACTTCGCAATCTAAAGCAGGGGGATCAGGTAGTGCGAGGAAGGGAGTGATCTGCGCTCCGCCGCCTTGCGCCTCGCTGGGCCAGACCATTCGCCTGGCAGGGCTAGACGGTGTGCATCGCTCTTCCCGAGCAGTAGTTGTCCGTACAAACAACCTCTGAAGGCCGTCGCCGGCACCTTCCCTCGTTCGCCTGCACGGCAAAATTGCCGAATTCGGAAGCATCCAGCAAAAATAGAACATGGCATGGGAGGTTCGCCAGTCCGACTAGAACGGCAGGAACGCACCAGCCGACTTCCCTCCCTGGCTTCCCCTTTTTGACTTCCGTTCTCCTTTCATATGCACGGCCTTTTCTTTCTCCAAACAAACTATCAATACAATAGACACTCACCACGCTTTCAACTCTTCGACACACTTCTTTGTCATTTCCGCATTTTCTTTGTTGTCGCAAAACGCGACATGGCCGCGTCCGGTCAAGATACCCTTCTGTTGGGGCCAAAGACTTCGCAAGCCAGGCACAATGCAGGAAAAATGGAAGAAGTGCGTGAAAAGAGAAAGCGAGAGAAATAACATGAAAGGAGAAAATGCAAGGACATTTTCTTTTTGCGGTCGACGAGCAAGTGAGCTCACGGGCTGTTCTTCCTAACATTGTCAACTCGAAAAACAGCATCCGACGAAGCTTCATAGCGATACAACACCACGTCAAGCTTACCCAAGGTTACGATACTTGACTTTGATTAATTTATTTCTCGAAACAAACATCCGCAAATATGGACGAGCCTGAGAAACCGAAACAGAAGGAGGTGCGGCGGCCTTTTTGGGAGCAGCCTCCACCGCTGACAGAAGCCGAGCTGGCCGAAAGGAGGGCGCGGCGACGCGCTGCAAAGCAGAGAATTGCCGAGCTGGCAAAGGAAAAGGAAATTTTGGAAGCCCGCTTGGAAAGGCAAGCACGGGCGTTGCAACCACCGAGGCGCCCGGAAGGCAAAGGCAGACCGATCCGTTTTGCCAGGAAGCTGAACGCAAATATGCCTTACATTGAGCGCAATGTCAAGCCTGTCGTCATACAAAAACCGTCTGTGCCGGCTCTTCCTCCAGTTGAGCCCGAGCCCGCAACCGAAGAAGCAGCGCCAAAAGACAGCAAGCACGACAAGGCCAAGGAGACGAAGCGACCGCCGCCGCTAGACATAACCGTCAACAATGCCGCTGCTGCTGCCATTGCCACGGAACGGCGGCCTGTCTCTCCACCAGACCGGCCACCACGGCCTATGCGTCTCGCCGACGAGAGCGGCGTCACACTCCATCACATTCTTCTTATCGTTAACGAGGCTCTCCGGGTCGAGATGCAAAAGAACCAGGACGTTCACGATGCACTGTCCCAAGACATCCAGGGCCCAATGCAAGTGCTCGGCGATCTCGGCAGGCTCGTGAACATGCTGTTCTGGTCCATGGAGCAGCACCGGAAGGAACTGTGGCGCAACAGAAGGGCGGCCATCCAGGCAGGCCAGCCTAACGAGCCTAATAAGCCAGCTCCAGTAAAGGAACCTTGGCGCGGCGCACTGGCAATATTTTCGACACCCATGCGTTTCTTTACTATACCACCTCAAGACACTGGCCGAGACGTCCGCGAAAACTCCCATCCATCTGAGAACGTTGACGTAGACGGCGAGGATGGCGGGGACGAGGGTTACGACGACGATGATGACGATGACGACGACACTCTCTTCTCCATCATGGAGGCCGGTATTGCCAGGCACTGGGCATTTGACTCGGACAATGATGACGAATACGACCCCGTCGTGCGGGCTTTCCACAACAGCGCCCAACGCGATGAACGCATCACGCGGGCTACGCGTGCTGTCAAGCGCAGCTACGATGCCGTTTTCAACGACGACGAAGATGCGTCCAGCTCCGAACTGGAGTCGGCCGCCGAGCTGCACGACAAGAATCTCCTGGACTACCTCAACATCCGCTCTCCTTCGCTTCATCCCAAATTTGGTGCCGACGAAGACAGTGATCACTCGTCCGACCCGCTTAACCCGCATCGCCACAAAACATACGATATTCAAGAGCAGCCCAAAGAAGAGGCAGAAGAAGAGACGAACGAACGACAGGAGGCCAGAGACGCTCGCCGCAGAGCCAGGGCCGAAGCCAGGGCCAAGGCGGCCGTCTCAAAGGCAGAACGTGACTCGCTGCTTAAAACGCTTCAAGAGGAAGCTCATGAAGTCGCCACGGCTGCCGTCAAGAAACAGCTGGCCGATCTCGAGGATGAGCGGGACGCTGCGCTACAGCTAGCCAAGGAAGCGGTACATGAACGAGACAAGATGGATGCGGAGACGGAGGACAAGGCCAGGGACATGGACAAGTTGCGCACTCTACTGCGGGAGCTGATTGATCGAGAGTTTCCACACAAAGATGAAGAGGTTACGAAAGAGGAGAAAGATAAAAATGAGGTGGTAAAAGGCGAGGTCGCAGAAAGTAGAGAAGGCGTCATGAAACCCGAAGGCGCGGAAGAGGGCGGAACGGAGATGGAGACGAAAGAGGAAGTCGAGCACAAAACAGAGAACAGCAAACAAGACGATGAACAAGAAAACAGCAAGGCGAAGGGCGAGCACGAAGAACGCCCCTCCGCTACAGAAGATAATCCGGCGCAACACTCAACCGAGACAGATCTACTCCCGGAACTGCCTTCCACGTCCGACTTCATGAAGAGAGCATCACGCCGATCTTCTCGCCATTTCACCCGTCCACCGGTATCACCAATTCCGATACCACCCTTGACACCATACCCGCCTCTAACCCCAACACTCCCAATAGTTCCAGCGACTCCATCAACTCCCATGGCCAATTGGGACAGGCAACGGCTTGTCAATGAGGTCCAGCGCATGCTTCACGCAACAGCACCACCCCCTACGCCTCTAGTTCGACAGTTCAACCAACGACCACCGCCTCCATCTCCGGCACTGTCGCTGTTCAGTAGCGGCACCGCCGCCTACATCATCCAGCGGGCCCGCAAACCGCTCGGCACGGGTTTTTTCGCATCGATACTCGACATCCTGTTGACCATCCTTCTCATGATTGCGAAGCAAAAGACCAATGTCGAAACGGTTGGCCGGTGGATCTGGTCTGCTTTCATGGTGCCAGCCTACCTGACTTTGACAAACATCGCCTTGCGGCTGTGGAACCGAAGACAGCGCCTGAGTCTACCACCGCTGTCAAACAGGACTCGCAGCCAGACAGACATACCAGACGATGCCACTGGCGTTGATCTACCTCTCGTGGCTTCGCCGGCATCGCACAGGTCCATTGCCTCGTTGCAACTGCACGACGCTCGCACGGCACTCGCCTTGGCCTATCGCCAACGTATTCGCCACGCGTACATTCTCTTCCCCAGAGATGCCCTCGCCGAGCTCACCATCTTCAACTTTGTTGTCTTTAGCATATTTCTCCTCTTCAGCGCAATCAGCGAGCGCAACCTCTGGCTGGATGCCAACAACACGGCCGACGCACCGGCCCAGTACTTCCAGACGTCTGTGCTGCGGTACCGACACGACACAGGCTCCTGCTCCACCATGCCGCCCCTCGTACCCGGGCCGTACCATTTCTGTGCCTGTATCCCAACGCTCTTTGATCCGCGTATCATAATAGGGCCGCTTGTCTACCTGATGGCCGTGTGGAACGACAGCGTTTTGGATTATCTGTGGCTCGTGGCCCAGTGGCTCGTGGCCCAGAGACTCGTATGGGGATTGAACAATGTGAGCCAGCTGTAGCCGTGGACTGAGTCAGTGGGTCGACGAGGGGGAGCCTGACTGGTTGCTGATTTGGCATTGTTTCATACGATTCTGAATTTTAAATAATTATTTTAAGCAAAAAATATTCACAATGTTTATTCGATCCAAGGTTACTCCTGTCATCTCTTCAACGTGAGATTGATGTCTACTCTAAGTCGAGTTCCTTTTAGACCCATAATTTATCACGTGATAATAATGTTTTCTTACATAATCTTCCTACACAGCAACCCGCCTAGTCTCGCTAGGCTGGATTCTCTGTTCAGTTTTCGCCCTAGTCGCGATCCTGTCACCAACCAACCCCTTTGCTAGCGATTTTTGATTGAACTGTTCGGGACGCGCGACGACCCTCCGCGACAACCAGCCCATCTTCCGGCGCCGACCACCCCGAAACGGCCCCCAGACCAACTTTCATTTGCGATAAAAGCGTCGCGCTCCCTTGTTTGGCGCACGCGATCCTACTTTTTTGGTCTATTGTCAAATTTTGGGATGCATCCCAGTCAAATCGATCACCAATTTCGCCAATTGACAGCATTGAGCGTCCATCGCCATCGTCGCGTTTGCTCCATCCGCGCATCGCCCCAGGCTATCCTACCACGTCTGAGGCCATCGATTACACAAACGGTCGAAGCGATCATCACGGAAGAACATTTCTATCACGCGAAGCAATCATCTACTTGACCATTGGACGGCTGAGGCGACGCAGCCAACAAGCTTACAACGGCGACCGAACACGGGCGCTGACAGGACGGCCTCAACGCCTCTCTTCGCCATGGCTCCATCTGTATGTCTCCCTTTGCAAGTCGCGCGGCGCGACCGTAACTGGCACGCAATCCTGCGCTCCTACTAATACTACCTTTCCCCCCTCTCCAGTATAGAATAAGTACGCAGACGCGACGTGGTGTACGCAATGCCTACCCGGAGCACGATGACTTCGAGGGCCTCCCCGTCCGCCAGTGGCGGCACGAATGGATCAACATCGAACCGCCCGTGACCACCCACACGAGCGAATCTAAAAGCAACAACCGGTGGGCCATAGACCTGCCTCACGGCATGCCCAAGGACTGGCACCTGCTGCCACCCCATACCCAGGACCTGCTGCGCGCTGCGCGCTCCGGCATCTTGTATAAACGGCGCGCGCCCGTCGAGGAGGAGGAACCGGAAGCCGACGGTGCGGCTGCTACGGCGGCTGGTGCAAACAATGCCTCCAATGGGGCGTCAGGCGTGGCTGGCAAAACGGCTGGTACAGGTACCGCCGGCCACGGTCACGGTGCACATGGCCAGGGAAGCAACGGTGCTGCGGCAGGTGGCGCGACGGGCAGCAGTGCACATGCAAACGGCGCTGCCGGTGCTAGCGACAAGAAGAAGAACAATGCCAGCAGCAACAACACCAAGGACAAGGAAAGTGGCTACGCTGTCAAGGTGTGGAAGCAAATGGCCCGCGACATCGACTCGCCGATGCCCTCTCATCTTGCCAAGCGCCGCAAGAACACCATTGTTCTGCCGCCCAAGCAGTTGACTGACAGCAACGGCATGCCGGCCAGCGCCAGCTTCGCCATGCCCATGGTTACCGTGGCCAGGGTGCGCCGCCTCGATGCCGCGGGCAACGCCTACGAGCAGTCTGTCACGCTCGCCGATGGCCAGCAGCACGTGGTCGACGGCGAAATCCTGTCCACGACCCTCCTGCCCGCCACAACGCGCGACCTGCCGCCGACGTTGCAGCAGCAACAGCAGCAGGGCGACCTGCAGGGGACACCGAACCGCAAGCGGGCGCCTCCGCCACGTCGCAAGCCGAAGGTAGGCCGGGGTCGTAAGAAGGGCGTCTTGCCCCCGGGTCTACATCGCGGCCGTGCTGCCGCTGCCGCTGCTGCTGCTTCGGCCGCGGCAGCGGCAGCCGCTGGCAATCCAGGCGACCCCGCTGCACCTCTGGCTGACGGTGTCGAAGGTGCGGCGGCTGTGGCGCCAGTGGACGGTGTGACCGCAACAGAAGGAACTCCGTCGCTGGAGCAGCAGCTGCCTCTTCCGCCGGTCGGTGACGACTACCTGCCTGCAACGAGCACGGAACCCGAAGGAGTTGCCAGCGAGAGTGTTGTTCCCAAGGACGATTTCGAATCGTCACTTGCCCCTGAGCCAAAGGAGGAGCCCCAGGACGAGGTGATGACCGACGTGCCTGAGCAACCGCAGTTAGAAGCAAAGCCCGGCTCGGAGCAAGAGCCAAAGCAGGACATGGTTGGCGAACTGCCGTCGCAACAGGAGTCAGCACAGGTGCCGTCAGCCGAGCCGGAGAGCAAACCAGAGCAGGTCGAGGAGCGGCCAGACGAGCCGATGTTGGACCAGACGGCAGAACAGCCTGCTGCGGCCGAGCCAGAACTGCAGGAGACGCCTGCAGAGGTGCCCGAGGATGAGGCGACGGCCGACGAGCCGCCGCTACAGAGCGCACCTGAACCCACACATGAAACAGCGCCTGCTTTCGCAGAACCCGCCGTGCCGGAGCCGGCACCGGTGCCAATGGCTGTAGACTCTGCTGTTGAGCCCACCACTGGGCCTGGGCCTACTGCTGCAATTGCGGAGCCGGAGCCAGGACGTCAGCCAACACCCACCGTCAAGGAGACAGCTGCACCGGTTGCTGCTGATCCGGAGCCCGAGGCGGCGTCGGCACCACCTGCACCAGAACCTGCACCAGAACCTGCGCCAACAGAACCTGCGAAGCAGCCTACGCCCGATGCTCCGGCAGCCGCGCGCGAGCCAAGCCCAGAGACGAAGACGCCCGAGTCGGCGCCGGCACCTGCACTGGAACCTGAACCGACCATTGCTGCTGCGCCTTCGGCCCCCCTCCGGCGCCCGCTGCTGAAGAGCCTGATGCGGCCCCAGCGCCTGTTGAGGAGCCGCCCACAGCCATGCCCGAGCCTACCTCGACACATGCTGAGAGCGCTCCTGTCGAGCCAACCCCATCTCCACCACTGCCGGCGGCAGAGACCGATGCACCTCCAAAGGAACCCACGCCTGTCTCGCCTCCAGCAGCAGCCGCTCCTGCTGTCGACGACACACCGGCAGCGCCATCGACGGAGGAACGGACAGCAGAGCCTGATGAGCCGGTTGTTGCTGGTGTTGCCGAGTCTGCGGCTGCAACTGCGCCGGCGGAGGCGAAGGACGCAGCCGGCGCATAGAGGCACAGGTGCAATTTTTGTACGAGATACGGTGTATACGGCTTTTAAGTCTTTCATATTGGCTGATGTATCTTTTTGTTGTTTCTGGCCCAAGACCATTTGAGGAGTGTGGTATTGTTTCTGGGCTAAGGCGCGTCTTGTGGTTACCTCGATTATATAGTGTTTTTGGTGTATATCGGTCAGCTTTCTTGTTTTATTATTTTCTACCACCATTATGTTACTGTCATATGTATTATCTGCATTTCCTACTCTACTACAGACGACCTAGATTCTCTGACTATTAGTTCTAAATAGAATCTAGCGTTTGTACTGTTTTATTGAACGTCTTTTCGTCAAAAATTTTTTCAAAAAAACAACTGTTTCGAAACAATTAAAATAAAACAATAGTTTGTTTCTCAAAGAAAAAAAATAGCATTTCCACTAGATACCACGAATGTGAAAAGTCGGACACCACGACCATCCTCGTCCAGCGACATCATAGCCCCGAAAGCCTCTTGACATGTTCCACCGCCAGTTTCTCTGTAATCATCCTAATTTCATGGCCTCCTTCGACACCTAGCCCATATCTTTGACCTATTACACCATCCCGTTAAGTTCATTCGAGCCGCCGGTCCAGCCGACAGGTGACATTCAATACTAATGCGAGTCTCGGAGGGTTCCAAAGAGACTGTTCAGGCCGACGCCACACGGGTGGTGCCAGTCAACTTGGGCTGTCTGTTAGCGGCGCTCAACATGGTAGACAAAAACGAAACAAACGAAACAAACGAAACAAAAACGAAATGAAAGACCTACCAGGACTGGCGCCGGCGTGAAAGCCGAGCCGCCCACACTGCTCTCCTCGTCCATCTCCTTGACGTGCGCCGCAGTTGAGGTGGACGTGGCCGCGGCCGTCTTGGCTTCTTGGGCACGGCGGGCCTGTTCGCGCAGCCGCAGACGGCGCAGGACGACAACGGAGCCGACAACGAGGACGCCGGTGCTGCACAGGAAGAACCAGAAGAGGAACATGGTGAGGGCGTTCATGTTGCCATTGTTGGTGGTGGAGGTAGAGGTGATGGCGGTGTTGATGGTGCTGGAGCCGGGGTGGGCATCGGCGCCGGAGGCGGCACTGGCCGAGGGCGCAAGCACGTCGCCGGTCGTGGAGGGGATGATCATTGTACAATGGGTATTTCGTAGTAGTTGATGTTCTTTTTGGTGAAGAAGCTGCGGAATGCGACTGCAAACGAGTGCGTAAGTGATATCAAAAGTCGCGACTCTGGTCAAGGCGAAGAAAATTAACGAGAGACAAAAAGAACATCAAGAGAGCAAAAGAAGTCGCAACTGAACGATAACAGCTACATTTTAACAAGAAGCCCAAGTCACTCGTGCGTGGAAGGTATCGCGAGGCAAGGTGGTGGCCGTGTAACGACGACTCGATGTTCTCCTCTTAGCATTGTTCTCCGCGAAACGCGCGAAGTATGTAAAATCTTACGATTACCTTTGCGCACTTTACACGGCCATCCCCACTCTGCTTTGCCCGCACGTATCGTATTGTTCTTGTCAGGCAAACACGGCACAGAATGCAAATGACAAAAGAAATTAGTATTTTGTAGAATCGCATGTAGCGGGACGTAGTGTAAACCCAAATCCAAAGCGTATCCGAAAAAAACAAAGAACCAAGACAATGGAGAAATAGGGCAAAAAAAGTCCAAAAAGCAAAATAGCTTCCTTTCGCAAGGGCTCCCCCGCTGTCCTCCTCTCACCGCCTCGTGGTATAATTAAGTGCATTCCAGCGAATAAAAACAATCCGTCGTCCTCGTCGTCTTCCCCCTCCTATTTCGCGTGGGCGCCTGCCTCTTTACTTCTGGGGCATGACCATGCCCGGCTGGGCCTGGTAGCCCTGGGCCGGGTTGGCGACAAGGTGTGCGGTGCGCGTCTTGACCTCGTTGTCCTGCTGGATGAGCGAGCAGCACGGGCACCAGTAGGTGGCGCAGCAGTCGGCCGTGCCGTCGCCCTGGATGCCAAAGCGCTCGCGGATCTCGCCGCGCTTCATCATAATGTAGATCCAGCCGCAGCCGGTGAAGCAGTGGATGGCGAGGAAGACCATGCAGTCGGAGTTCATGGAGTCGGCGCCCTGCATGGTGGGATCGCGCATGCGGTCGGCCGTCTTGCCGAGCAGGACGCAGGGCAGGAAGGTGCCGAGACAGCACGAGTCGCACGGGCTGCAGTCCATCAGGCTGTGGTTCCACTCGCTCTTGTTGGCGACGCCGGGGCCGGCGCCGACGACAGCACGCTGCATGGGCTGCTGGGCCGCATACTGCTGGGGCTGCTGCTGGATGGCGCGCTGCTGGGGCTGCTGGGGCTGCTGAGGATGCTGAGGATGCTGAGGATGCTGTTGCGGGTGCTGCTGAGGAGGGTACTGCTGCGGGTGCTGCTGGGGAGGGTACTGCTGCGGGTGCTGCTGAGGCGGGTATTGCTGAGGATGCTGCTGAGGAGCAAACTGCTGAGGGTGCTGCTGGGGAGGATAGGCCTGGGCGTGTTGCTGAGGCGGTGGCGTGCCGTACTGGACGACGCCGGTCTGCTGAGGCGGGTAGGCGTGGACCGGCTGAGGCGACGGACTGCCGTACTGAGGCTGGCCCTGGGGCGGGTAGACCGCCTGCTGGCCAGGCGGCGGCGTGCTATACTGCGGCGGAGCCTTGTAGTCCATTGTGTGTAATGTGTAGTTTGTGAGGTGGTGAGATGGTGAGTTGTGGGTCAAAGAGACGTGATGCGTCGATGATGGGACGGAAGGAAGTAGGGGAGACGAAGGAAGATGAAAAGAAGAAGAATAGGAAAGAGCCAAGAAAGAAGAACCAAAAGAGAACGGATGGAAGGAGGGGGCGCTCAAGTAATTAAGAGTGGAAAGAGCTTTGGGGGAGCCGGGAGGAATGCTCGTGTCAGACAAAAGAAAAACAGAGCAAGGAGGAAAGGGGGAAGGGTGTGCAGAGTGCGCCTTCCCGTTGATGGACAGCTTTGGATAGGCTCGATGGAGACAGGGGGCTCGGCCGCATGTGTATCTTTATGACACTTGTGAACAGCGCAAAGTGCAAAGGACCCAAGAAAAGGGACAAACTAAGCATGGGGCACACCCGGACTACCAGAATTGGGACACTTGTGCGGTGATTTTTTTTATTTGTGCGATTCGACTGGGAAGGATGGACAAGATGGGCTGTAACTGGGCTGAGTCGCTGGGGTTGGAAAGGCACACATCAAGTTCACCAATACGGAACAAAGAAGGGATTGAACTACGGGAAGCAGCTACACAGTACTGAGCCACAAAGAGATAGCAAGGGAAAATAGGAGAAAAGCTGCCAGGACGGAGCAGGGCCTTGGCAAAGCCCAAGATCTGCAGCGTCCTTGAGAAGCCTTGGTACTAATCTTATACACGTGCATTTGGTGGACATGAGTACGAAGCAGCTGGCCAGATACGTCGTACTTGTGGCAAGCTTCGGACGCAGATACACACAGGAAGGGACTGCCACGATTGTCGGAGTCAAAAGACAAGAGTTGCCTGCTGCCCGTCTGACTCGTACGACGATCGCCTGGATGTACATGTTGCTGCTCAGATGCTGATTTCCTGTTCTTTCCCTGCTCCGCTGTCGCTTTCTTAGCGCGAAGCTATTCTAGCCGTTGCCCTAAGGAACCTGCAAAAACAGCCTTGCCGAGACGTCATGTCCTGGCAAGTCCATCGCTGCTTCACTGATGGGTGGACCGCGTTACAGACGATAGGCGCGTTTAGGACTCGAAAGTACAAATGTACATGGCACCCCTCCCTCTTTCGTGGCAAGAAAATGGAATGAGAAATGACAGGATAATGGGTGCCGAGAGTTCGAAAGCGGCTTGTCTCAATGGCACACATCTGCGACGGCATGTCTGCAGGTCCTTTGTCTTTGCGTGTCCCGATAGCCAGGCCACCTGGCCGCCACCACATGAGACCAGCAGCGCGGAGCGCAAGGGCCCAGAAGCAGCGAAGAGGACGGCGGACTGAATGTGTCGAAAGATCCTGAGCTTGAATGCTGCTTGAGGTTCGTTGTCATCCTTTTCAAGACGCATGTCGTCCTGGAAGATCATTTTCATCCTTTTACGTTATATTAAAGCCGGCCACAATGGGTTAGAGACCTTGCTGACAAGCGTACTCACGTCGTAAGATGCCGGGGCTGCGTTGCTTCATTGCTTCCCTGCATCGTTTTGGTTGTGAAATGTGACCTTTCTTCAAAGGACTGTGGAGCTACTCTGGGCGTTTTGCTGTTAATTTTAGATTAACTTTTTTTTCTTCTGGGCTGAGCCTGCAAAGTGGCACCCGCTAGTGTGGTGCGGCTACTGGGAAAGTGGACTTGCAGGGACTAGTCATGGTGTGGGGCCACTTTCCTGTCGGTTGTTGACTGTTGGCACTGCCCTGATGGCGCGATGGAGACACCTCGATAGGCACTGTTGATGCCACTAACAGTGATGGCTCTCTCCAACGCGACACTCACTCTTCACGAACGCAACCCATGCCTGGAGACCTTGCCGCGTTGTAGTGTTTCATGGGGCTACCAGCAGTACCCGAAGGGCGTGTTTGCGTCTTTTTTTTGTTTTTTTTTTTTTTTTTTTTTTTTTTTTTTTTTTTTTTTTTTTTTTTTTTTTTTTTTTTTTTTTTTTTTTTTATTTATATATAGTTCCATCCTCTGGCCCCCATCCTTTCAGGGCTGAGCAATCTCTTAACGCGCCGTCCGCGACCTGTTTCGGCGGGTTCCAAACGGATTGTCTTTGCAAGGAATGGGCATGCAAGTCACTGGTTAGGCATGGCGACTGTAATTGCGACGCACTGAGAGTTCGCGGTGGTGACCCAATATGGGAAACGAAGTCGGGTGTGGCACTAATGAGTAAACATCTCGTCTCGTGTTTGATCCCGAGCCATACTGTGTAGGCCGTTTCTATCCATTGCATGTTGCTTGTTTACATTGCAGACACAACGCATAAACATGGAAACGGCACAAACCGCAAGAGAGTGTAAAACATACTTTTCACACCGCTTTCAGTGCTCGCTGTGCCCCGTTAACGCGTCGTGATATGACTATGCGACGCGACTCTTGGCCTGGTTTGTGTATGGAGTATTACTCCTCCGAATTGCTATTTCATTCTTCCGCCTAATCTGATGAAGGAACCCGATCCTCTTGAGAATTACCACCATTTCGAGGGTCGAGCCAGACAGCCAGAGTCCTTTTTGTTCTGGACCTTTGATCATTCTTCCTTGTTTTCCTTCTTCCATCCTATCCATTTTGGATCTGCTTTTCCCACCATCCTGTCTGTGCTCTGCTCTCGTCGTGTCGATCGGTAGGCAATCTTTCCTCTTCAGTCACCATGGATAGGCTGACTGCACCACGTCGTTTTCCGTTTTTGGCCGTGACTTTTGGTCATCGATCCAGTACTGGACCTACGTCGTATTTCTCGTACAATTTCGCAACTGCTAGAGCCGCAAAGTTTTGCGTTTTCGCATCTCACTGGTCCGGCCAAAATTCTCCGTCCAACAAAAGGGTCGATCAACGTGGAGACTCGTTTTGGGTCTCTCGTACGAAGATTGCTTGTGTGAACTGCGCTGAAGGGATTTATCTACTACGAAATGTCCTAAGAGCATCTATAACTTTCGTCAAGAATACATGTTTATCCCTTCATTGGTTTCACTCTGCCTGAGTTCCCGAGTTTCTTTCAAGGACTTTCAGTACAAAATTTTGGAGAGAAGCGGCAAGATGGAGACCCGTTGGACGCTCGATAAAGCTGCCTGACCCAGAGTTTGCCAGTGCGTACCTGAGGTGGCTCGAGCCTGCCATGGCCGGCAAAGATCTGCGTTGTCCCCCAAATGGTGCACAGCCACAGCAGCTGAACCGTGGCCTGGGAACCTCATGGTCTCAAACAAGCACCCTGTCACTTGTCCTGGTCTTTGTCCTGGTTGGCCCGCTCTTTTGAAATGCCGTGACCCTTCCAACTGCGGCAACCTATTGCAACGTGCGGCCGTTTCTACTGCACTGGCAAGGCATGTGCCCATATGATATAAAATGGAGTAAGAACGACGTAAGATACATGTATCGTAATATGTAGTGCTTCGTTCTCCTTCCCACGCTGAAATCATCGTTGCCGGCCACGGTAGCACACATCACCGCTCCACTGCCTTGCTCAGAATCGTGTAGTCCGGCACAAACGTCTTGCCGTGCCGCAACCGGCGCGTCTTCGGCGCCGAAGCGTCCGTCGCAAAGCCCTCTCGCTCGTAGAAGCGGAGTGCGCGCTCGTTGGACAAAAAACACGTCAGCATGACCTTTTCGACCGGGGGGCCCAGGTTGTGAGCCACGATGCTCTGGAAGCCGAGCAGCACGCGGCCGAGGCCGGAGCCCTGGAGACTGGGCGCCACGTGAATTTCGAAGCAGTAGACGACGGCAAGGCCCTCTTCGTATGTCGGCATCAACGAAGTGAAGGCGCATACGTCCTCTGCCCTTGCTGCGGTCTGATCCGTGCCTTTGATGCCGTTGTTGCTGTTGTCGCTGTCATTGGTAGCGTCGTCAGCCTGGTTCCCCTCCTGGGTTTCGCTGACACTGCCGCCGTGCCCGACGCGCCGCACAAGAATGTATCGCAAATCTGGCAACCGCATCTCCTGCCGCTTGTGGTTGGGCCGCCACCTGAGCCTTGAGCCCTCATAGTCTCCCCGGCTGGTCGTCTCAATGAGCGTGTAGCAAGTCTCGAGCGTCGCCTCGTCCAAGTTGGCCGGCCGTGCCAAGCGGATGCTGTATACTTCGTTGGTGCCCGGGCGTGTCCAGGAGGTTTTCCACGGTATTGAGTTGGGAACCCTGTGGGTTAGAGGTGGGAACGAGTGCATATATATGATAGAACGAGTGCAAAAATATGTAAGCCGCTGGACTTACTCTGGCTCGAGGTAGCTTTTGACAAACTCGGTGTCAGATTTCTTGTTAGCCGTATCGATTGGGCTTGTCACGGCCCGCCGGCGTTTTAAAATGGCCATGCCCGGTTTGAGGCTCACGGGCCGTGATTTCTTAAGCCCAGCTGGGCCCGCGATCCAGCCTCGATCGCGAAACGCGACTCGACACGATGTTGACTTCGAACGCGACTCGGCGTTGTCCCGTGGCCGCGCCCGAGACCGTGTGCCCCGCTAATCCCACCCTTCCCAATTGACAGTAGGGTATGACACTCAGTCAGAGAAGGTGACAGTGGCGTGATGGGCAACCTTTCGCAGCCTTGTGTTGGTTGCTGTTTGTGGTCGCACCAGTTTGACGCTCCAACAGGCCGTTGGATATCGCAATGGTGTGTGGTGTGGGGCGCCGTCACTGGAGCCGGGTGTAATACAGGGCATTTCCACACTACCTAGCGAGCTAGCCAACCACTACCGCTCGAATCCAGTGCATTTCAGCCGAAAGCGAAAAGGCTGAGAAATGCAACGACATAAGTCGACGACATAAGTCGACGACATAATACAGCATACGGCGACAATAAATGACGGCCAAAATCAACTGCAAGCCAGGATAAGTCAATGACGCCCACGGACAGCACAGAATAGCACCGTCAAGCTAGACCTGGGCACACAGCCGAGCGCCATGCACCGCCTCGCCGGCCTCCGGCTTGCGATACGAACCATCTCCGTCTCGTTTTCGGTGCCGGTTTCTTCCACTGCCACTCGTGCGTATGCCACGGGCGCTGCCGGCCCTATCCGTACCTCCCGGATTGGCGGCAAGACGACCCTGAGCCTGGAGCATTTCCTGCAGCGGTCCCGGGCCCTGGCGCTGTACCGGACGATTGTGCGCGGGACCCGGCAGATCAGCGACCCGACGACGCGCGCCGAGACACGTCGCTTTGCGCGAGAAGAGTTTGAGCGGCACCGCGGGGTGACGGATTTGGTGAGTGCCTCTCAGTGTTCTTACATGGACCCGTGCAATACAATGCTGACTGACCTGCAAGACACATATCCGCTACCTGATCTCAACGGGTAAAACTGAGTGGCAGAACACAGAGCGGTATATTGGCGGGATGTAAGGCAGCCTCTTTGAAACAAAATGGACCTGCCACTACTTGAAATACATGGCCATTTGATAATTTAGTATGATCCAAGTTACAGTACGTGTGCAATTATTTAAAAGTCTTGTGAAGACAACCGTATATACGTTTGATGCATAAATTTGTGCTGATCATGTGTATATGTATCCCTGTGTCTATATACGACGCCAATTTTTCCCCTGAGTATTTCACCCTCCGCCTCATGGTATCGTACAAGTCGTCTTCCCCCCTCTTCTCTCCTTTTCGTCCATCCTCTCAACCTTGTCTCTGTTTGTGACGCGGGTTTGCCGAGCAGACAATGTACATGTAGCCATTATGCCGCTTGCCGCCCTTGCGCCGCACCACCTTGCAGTGCTCGCACCGCTTCTTCACCGAGCTGTGCACCTTCATGCCGCGCACCTGTTGCCGGCGGCCGTGGCCGGCAGCGTGCGTGTGTGCGTGGGTGTTGCCGGGGGTGTGCTTGTGTTGGCAGGTGGATGCGGAGGCGGCAGCAGTGGTCGGCCGCGTGGCCGAGGCGGCGACGAGCGAGAACACGCGCTGCTGCTGCTGCACGTTGGGTGCGCTGGCTTGCACGCGGAGTGCCGACATGGCCGTCGTCAGGGACGAGACCGAGCGTGTCGATGTGGCTGCAGAGGAGGTGGAGGCAGCAGCCGCGGCGCGCACAGAGGCCGGCGCCAGCAGCCGTGCAATCCGTGCAATCGGCATGGTGTGTGTATGTGGATGCACGTATGAAGTCGTGACGCGTGCAATTGAATCGGTACTGACGCGGGTGGTGGACCGATGTCGTCCGGTCCTCGAGTCGTCCGGCCGTTGAGGTTGAAAAGCTCTCCCGATTTTTTTCGATATTCGACCATAGATATCGTATGGGCGGAATTGTGGAGACATGGTCACGTGGTCATATCACCGCCAAAACCATTAGGATGTCATAAATGTCACTACAAGTCCAGACTCTCGGATAATTTGAGCTCTTTTGAGTTTCATTAGAATCAGTGTTCGAGACATGTTTACACACTTCGTTCTCGCGGATTTCGGACCTCCGGGTCCAATGTCACTGGTAGTCGTTCTCGTTTGCAACGCTCAATTTGAAACCTGTGGTATTTAGTGACTGTTGCACTGAGTCCAGTTTCAGCATAGCTTATTGTTTCTGCCTAGCTCGACAAAATACCGTAGACCTTCCACTGTAACTTGCCAAATTATAGGGAGTCGCACGCGTCAGCTAGCGCCTTCGCCGTCGTTTCCTACCATTCACAGGGGTTAGCTGCAATGCCTCGGCAACTGCACAACATCAGTAGAAGGTGCCAGGAGTAAGGCTGGTGCCTTCCCTCGCAGCACTCAGCCTTTCTGGCGATATCTTGCGAGCTTGCCTTGCGGTGTCTGTCTCGTCACTTATTCCATTCCCAGAAATACAGCATTTTTATAACGAACTCTCCTACCTACTCTATTTTCTACCAACTCCTCCCTACACCTCATTCCTACGCACCTCTTTTGTCTTTCTCCTCCTGTTGCATCTTCCCTCATTTACTTCGCTGAATCACCTCGTTGCCCCGACCGGTTGATCTTTTGAAGCATATCAACGAAAAATAGGCAATCGAGGAGACGACGTGCGCAGACAGTTGTCATAACTCAAGACACGGCACGGGACCTAACCCGGTCTGCTCAATTAAGCTTAAAAATATAGGCAAAAGACTGCGGATACTCCAGTCTAACGAGGCCGTACGACGACAACAACCCGCGACCGCAGCCTTCCTTTCCCACAATGGTTGACCTCACCAAAGTCACCACTGTCGCCGAGACGCTCAAGCACCCGTCCTACCCGGACGCCACATGGAACCTGCAGCCCACCCGTAGTGGGCGGCTGCCCGTGGCTGCCGGCCGGGGTGGACCGTTGCGCATTGGCTGGGAGGTCCACGGCGAGGGCCCCATCAGGATAGTGGTAGGTCCGATTGTCGCACATGGATCTTGTGAATGACTTTATGGATCGATTGCTAACAGTATTAGTTCATCATGGGCCTTGGGTCCTTCAAGACGGCCTGGCAGCGCCAGACGCTGTACTTTGGCCATGAGCGGTACAAGGACTACTCCGTCCTGCTGCTCGACAACCGCGGCATGGGCGACTCGGACCGCCCGTTGATGCGCTACACCACCAAGGACATGGCCCTCGACGCCATCGAGGTGCTGGAGCACGTCGGCTTTGTCAACCAGGCCGCCGAAAACGGCCGCTCGGTTCACGTGGTCGGCCTGTCCATGGGCGGCATGGTCGCCCAGGAGCTCGCCTGCCTCATCCCCAACCAAGTCGCGTCGCTGGCCCTGTGCTGCACGGCCTCTGCTATCGAGAACACGTCTGCCAGCATCTGGGAGAACCTGGCGAGCCGTGCTGCGCTCATCATCCCCAAGGGCGTCGAAGAGAGCGTCCGGGGCACGGCGGGACGCATCTTCAGCGACAAGTTCTTGACCGGGCCGGACAACGTGACGCTCCCCGTGCCGGGCACACACCTTGTCGGCCCGCCGCTGCGCCATCTGTACACGCCCGAAAAGACCATCCCGCCCGACACCATAGCCCTGCCCGAGCAGACAACGAGCAGTGCCGAGGCGTATACCAAGGACCCGGCCACATGGTACCGCACGTTTGACAGCAACTACCAGCGGTTTGTCGCGCAGGAAATGCATAAGCGCAACGACCCGCGGTTCTCCACAAAGGGCTTTTTGCTGCAGCTCATCGCCTGCGGCTGGCACCACAAGTCGGCCGCACAGCTGGCCGCCATGGGCGACGCCATTGACCGGCGCCGCATCCTGATCATCCACGGCACCGCCGACGAAATGATCTCGGTGCCACACGGGCGCAAGCTGATTGAGGCCATCCAGCCGGCGCAGTCGCACATTGTCGAGGGCATGGGCCACGCACCACTGGTCGAGCGGTGTGACTGGTACAACCAGACGCTGACGGACCACTTCCACAACGGCGAGGTCATGGCCGGGCGGGCCAAGGAATAAACGGAGGGTGAAGAGGGAGGGGGGAGGTGAAGGGAGAGCCGGAACAAAAACGGATTTGAAAAGGGAACCGATTTGATTATGTGTTTACGACCCTTTGTTTCTAGACTTTCTAGACCTAAGACTCCAGCTGGCATTGCATGCTGCTTGTACCCCGTACCCATGGCTAGAATCTGTCTCCGGAGTTTACGTTTCTGTATCTTTTCGTGGTTTTTAATATTTTGTATTCATGTTTCTTTTCTTAATAATCGCCTTTGCTGTTTAATGTTAAATGATGATTGTAATACTACTTTAGCCTGAAGGCGTCTTTCCAAACCCAAGCATCTCCAGTCCTCCGTTCATGTCTACCATCAAGGCTCTTCCAAAGACTTATGAACGCAAAACGCTCGCTAAGACGAACATGCTATGATTAACACTGTAGGAACGCCGTGCTTGCTTGTTTTTTAAACTCTTTTCCGCTTTCCTGCACGTCCGTTACATCATCACAAAGCCAATTCCGCTCAGCTTGTCTTCGTCCAGACGGTTGTTCCGGTCGACACCACCGGCTATCTGGGCAGCACGGTAGTTGAACAGGTAGTAGTGCAGCTGGCCGTCACCGGGGCCGTACTTTTGCTGCTCCAGGAACAGTGCATTGTCCATGATGGACAGCGCATTGAACACGTCGAAGCGGTTCTTCTTGGCCAGGATGAGCGCATCGCTCATCAGCTCGTTGAGCCGCAGCTTGAGCGCCGGCTTGTCAAAGGGCGTGGTGAGGCCGGTTTCGGTCGCATAGTAGAAGAGATAGGCGGCGCGGATGACGTTGTGGCGCGGGTTGTTGATGACGGACGAGTCGAGGCAGTAGAAGGAGAACATGTCGGTGATTTTCTTGGTCTTTTCGTCCTCCACGACGTACGTGTACACGACCTGCTCGTCGCCCGGCAGCCGCTTGTCGAGCAGCCAGTGGTCGACCTCCTCCTTGGTAAATTCCATGGCCATGTCGAAGCGCTGCAGGTAGCGCGTCAGCAGGTCCTGGACGGCGTCAATGTCGCCGGCGACCATGTCGCGCAGGCCCTTGGTCTTGGTGCGGTCGGGCAGCGCGTACTTGCGCACCTGGAACTGCGGCTTGCTGTTGGGCGGCAGCGGGCTGAAGCCGACCTCGTACAGCTTCTGCCAGTCGAGCGAGCGGTGGTAGTAGCGGGAGGTGCTGACGGGCTTGGGCAGGACCACGCCGGCCGTGTACAGCGCCTGCCAGACGCCCTCGAGGTTGCACAGGCGGGTAATCTCCTTGATCAGGATGGGTGCCAGGCGCTTGGAGCGCAGCTTCTTGTGGATGACCAGGAAGTTGACCTCGGAGGCGTGCAGCACGGCCGTGCGGACGCGCAGCTCCAGCGGGATGGCCGAAATGAAGGCCACGAGCTTGCGCGACTGCGTGGCGCGCACGCCAATGTGCCACGCCTTCTTCCAGCCGGGCGACATCATGGCCCACTTCAGGATCGACTTGGAGTAGCGGAAGCGGAACATGGCCTCGCCGTCCTCCACGAAATGGCCCATAAGCAGATCAAACACTTCCTGGAGCTGCACGTCGTCGGTCAGGTCCACCGTGTCCCACTCGAAGCCGTCCACCAGGGGCGGCCGCTCCTTGGGCACGTCGTCGACTGTCATTGCCTGGATGGGGCCCTCGGCCACGCTCTTCTTCTTACCGGCGCCGGCCTCGTCCTCGCCAAACTTGGGCACGGGCTGCGTCTGCCAGAACTTGTAGCTCGCCATGTCCTTTGCATTCTTGCCACTGGCAGCCATGCCCGTCATGATCTCGGCCAGGTTCATCCGCTTCAGCGCGGCCAGGGCGGCTTCGGCACTGATTTTCGGCTCGCCGTCGCCACCGCTGCCGCTGCCGCTGCCGCTGGCCGTCGATACAGAGGCACCCGCTTTGTCGGCAATCTCCTGCGAGATCGCGGGGTTGAGCTTGAGCAGCTCGGCCACCTGGTCGGCTGGAAGGCTGGAGATGGTCTTCTTCAGCTGCGACTCGGCATCAGCGAGCGTGGCCGCCTTGCCCTTCTTCTTCTTGTTCTTCTTCTTCTTGCCGCCGCTTCCCGCTGCTGCTGCGCTGCCAGCGTCCGCTGCTGTGGAAGCATCGGGGGCATGTGTCTCGTCGTCGGAGCCGCCCTCGCTATCAGAGGCGTCGGCCACCTCTTTGCCCTTCCCATTGGAGGGGATCTCGCTCAAGGCGTCCGGCTTTGCGTCCTCAGCCATGGTTGGGTAGCCCAGAGGTGGTTGTCGGTCGTTGCAAGGTAGGTATGTGCCGGAGATCGGTTGGAGGGCAAGGTAGTCGTTTAAATTGGGCGCAGAAAATATATAAAATAATGTTCCGCCTCGAGAGATTGTCACGAGCCAAAACAAGGCGACGCAGCTTTTCGAGACGTTGCAGATTTCCTTGCCGGTCTAGGCTTGGTCGCACGATTTGCGCCTGCCGTAATTCCTGGCGCACAACCCCCCAACAATCACCATACCCCGCCGACAGCTTCTTAAAACTGGGGGAAAGCTCGCTACCAGTTTTGGTTGAGAGTCGAGGTCACGTGTGTCGCTTGAGGCTGTGATTACTTGGGAGTAGTATTTCTAGTCAAGTGGCAGCAAGTATTTAGGACAGCTCTGAACATGTTGAATATTCTCTTGGTGTACGAATTATGAGATGCACTGTAAGGACTAGTCCTAAAGACATAACCATTGACATGGCAGGTCTCTTAAAATAAGAGAATGGTACTTGTTGAGGTATAGTTTGAAGCGACTATCGATGTCTCACACTTCAATTTGATGGGGTAGGACATAAACGCTGCTACTGTACGGCGATAAACATCTAGAGTATTCAATAGCAATAAAATACCACGTATACAGAGTTCCATGTGAGTTGCGAGGCTCCGGACTCGACAATAGCTTCAGTATGCATCAACGACCTTGTTTACTTCCATATGTCGTAGATCACCCAATAATTCCAGTAGCTTTATGTAAATTATTGACAGGGCTACATCTCATCGGTATGCGTGATATCATGGGATGGTCCCTTCGGTCAGAAGTTACCTGCCATCTCTTCTCACTCTTCCACATTCGCTTTGGATCGCAGAGAATACCTATTTGGGCCACCTCTCATTCCTTCAATGCGGTATCACGTGTAATGGTGTCTTGACAACCCGCTGTATTTTTAGCCACAGGGGCAAGCTAGAGGGAAAGAAGCAGGACCTGGCCTCCTGCATTAAGGGCCCAGGCCGGCCCACATGATGCCGAAACCCGCTCCTTACCCACTATCTCTCAGCTATCCAGCGCCCCTAAAAAACTAAGTCGTCCGCTATCGTGCAATTGGGCTGTGCTCCGCCGCTGTTGCCTATTTGCTGCGAAGACGCATGTTTTTCTGTTGCAACATGGGATTGCATTCCCGCCCAATAGACAGAACAGCCAAGCGAAAGTCAAAACACCGAAGGATCACCCCTTCGTATCTTTTCTATGTTGTGCCGTCGCTTTTGATCTCTTTCGGGCACTGATTGCGGCGACCCATTTGTTAAACGCCCCCTTCCCCAGAAAAAAGGTCCGTGGCAGAGGGTGTTCCCTGTCAGAGAAGTCAGCTATTTTTTATTTTATTTATTTTTCTTCTTTGTCCCTTCTTCTACAAAGTCACGTCCACCCTGCTTCTGTCGTATTTGTTTTCCTCAACGTCCTGTCTTCCCTTTCACTACGTCCCTTTCCCAGTTTGCTTCCTTTTCGAACCTGGTCCATTCATTGATTCAAACCAATCCATCTCGTGGCCTCAGCCTCGTCGATCGGCGCACAATCCGCTTTTGAGTTTCACTCCCCAAGCACCACAATGGTCAAAGGCAAGCCGGGCTCTTCGCCGCTGCTGCGGCCCGACGGCGACGCTGTGTCGCTGCACTCGACACACGGTAGTAGCAGCCACGCCGCCTTCCTCGATGCCGACGAAGATGCACCCGAGCTGTTCCTCGACGGCGACGACATGCCGCCGCTGTACACGGACGTCGTCAGCGGGAACGTGGACGACTCGGCGGTGAATGCCGAAACCGAGGGCAGCTCGGCGGCTGGCGGCAGGTCTGCCGGCGCACCGAGCAACGGGCGCTTTCGCTACCCGTCCTACGTGGAGGGCGAGCCCCAAAAGTGGCGCTACGACATTGGCCACTTTGGCACAGAGGACCCTGCACAGGCGCTGGCCACTGCCGCCACGCACTGGGCCCAGGCACCGCCCCGGCCGTACGTGCAGCTGGTCGGCAAGCACAAGCAGACCGTGGACCACAACGGCAAGAAGGAGACGCGGGACGTGGTCGACTTTGACGTCAAGGTCGAGCTGACGCCGTACCTGTTTTCCGACGCCGTGACGTACAAGTCGTGGCGGACGCTGCGGACGCCGGAGAACCGCGATAAGGTCCGGCGTGGCACCGTGTTCCGGTGTCAGGCACCGGCTGCCTCGGGGCCCCCGCGTCTGCCCGAGGACCCGGAGAGCAACGCCGCCGTCGCCGCCGACGGTGACGACGACAAGCCAACGTTAGAGGACTGGTGCCGTCGCTACACAGAGGACCCCGCCAAGCTGCGGTCGTTCACGCTCGAGCGCCGGATGGTGGGCTTTGACTACAAAAAGGTGCAAACGCAGATGGAGTCGCTGGTGCGCCGCACCAACTACCGCGGCCACCTGGCCGTCACCTTCCCTACGGACGAGGTCGGCTTGGTCATGTACAGCGACCACCGCTTCAACCGGTGGCGCATGATGAAGTGGGTGCAGGCGTTGTGCGTGCTGACACTCATGGTCCTCTTTACATGGCCATATCTGTTTTTCGCCACCAAGAGCTACGAGGTCGTGACGGTGGACTGGCCCTTCTCGCGGACCACGCCCGAGGGCCGCAAGGAGTATGTGAGCCTGAGTGAGGACCAGTGGTACAACATGTGGGCGCGTGCCATCACCAAGGCCGTGCTGGGCAAGCGGCAGGGCACCTTGGACCAAGACGATCTCCGGCAGGCCGAGGGCGCGGAGCCGACCTTTGAGTCGACGGGCAATTCGACCGTTGACGGTGCGCTCGGCTTTGTGCGTGCAGGCATTACTGCCATGAACAGTGTGAACCGGCAGCTCGGCTGGGGTGGGGACTGTTAGTGACGACGAGTGATTGCATGTGTTTGGGTGAGAGTGTAGAGCATTTATGAACTTGACCTGCCATCATTTTCTTTTGTAATAGGAGTGCGTTGTAAAATCGTCTGGATTTTCTACTTTTTTTGGCACTATTAGCACGTTTTGATTACGAACATGAGTTTCACCTTTAAAAGTTGATTATATCTATTGTTCTAATAGGTCTAGGACGGACTTTCAAACGTGTATGCCGCCTCTGTATCATTTGCGACGCCGGGCTGCCTCTTCAAAGATGCGCATCATTTCGAGCAGGACGGGTGGGTGCAGCACTATGTTATTGTGGCCTGTGTTGATTAGCATGCATTCGAAATTCTTCGAGTCAATATTCCGTGAAACTCACCACCGTGTGGAAAGCGCTCCTGCCGGATGCACACATCGCCCTCCCGCCACTCGGACACGAATGCGCCCTTGCCCAAGTGCTTGGTCCGCTTCTCTTTGAGCGTTATGAGCTCGGCAGGTGTCACTTCCTCACCATTCTCGGTGGGGATAAGCGGGAGAATGGCGGTCGCAAACATCCTGTCGTCTTCTATACACGGAATGTCATTGTCGTCGGCTGCGTGGATCAAGCTGATCTGGAGGTGCCGGCGCAGATTGTCGCTTGGCCCGTTCTTGCCCTTCTTGCCCTTCTTGTCCCTGTCGTCCTCGGTGTTGCTGCGATGCACAATGCTGACCATGTTGCGGAGACGCTTGGCCGACTCCCAGTGGTCCACGAGGCAGCCAAGGATCAGGCGCAGGACACGCGGATAGGAGCGTAGGGGTTTCAAGATGGGGACGAGGCCGGCGATAGCATAGCCCGAAAGCATGTCCGACAGGTTGCTGAAGCTTGCGACCATGATCAGCCCGGCAAAGTCAATGCCGTGGACCCTTGCGTAGCGCTCCGCAGCACCAGCAGCCACGGCAGAGCCCAGACTGTGGCCCAAAATGATGATGCGGTCGGGAGAGAGTCCTGCCGTGTCGAGAGCAAAGTGGAGAGCCGCATAAGCATCCAGGATAAGGCCGTCTTCTGTGGGGCTCCCCGTGGAGGTGCCGAAGCCACGGTAGTCAATGGCGAGGACGTGGTAGTTGCTGGTGGCCGTGTACATGTGGAAAGACGGCGCGCGAACAACGCTCGGGAGATGGCCGGCATTCTAATACGTGTTAGCATTGATCTGAATAGTAGAAGTCACCGACCAAAAGACGAAAATTGGGGAGGCCGTACGCCGTGAACTGGTTGAAAGCGTTAGCAGAAAACATATTATACAAGAATGGAGTAGGGCTGATGACATACGGTAAACAATCAGCTTGGCCGAGGGGTCATTCTTGAGGATACGAAGCGATTCCGAAGTTGTGACATCGTCGCAGTGACCGGTCGGCTGTATCTCGAGGACCTCTTGGTGCTGGCGATACGCGGGGAGAGGCAGGACGTGCCAAGCGTGGATTGACTCGCCATCTTCCGTCGGAAGGTGGAACGAGGTGACTTGGTTCCCTGCAGGATGTGAGTGTGAGAAAGCAAGATATACTGCCGCGCAAGAATGGAGGGAGCTCACGAGCGAAGCCCCAGTTCTGGGGCAAATCAGAGTTCTGCCACCATTGATATAATTTGTGAGCGTATAGGATGCTTGAGCCGTGTTAGTGGGAACGTCGGAACGGATGGGGCTCAATACGACGACGTGACGACATCCACTTACTGTCGCTGCACAAAGGGGGTGACGCCTATCATGATGACGGCTGCATAGGAGAGGAGAGGAGCGCCGACAGCCCAGGCTGCATGGCGGTAGAGACGCATCGAAGCGGCCAAATATATCCAAACAAATCGCGATATATACAAGACATATGCAACCAAAATCACAAAAGGCAAGTGCGACGCTGTTTCTGTCGTGGCGGGAAAGCGCGATGGGATGTCGCATATTGAAAGGCAAGAGCATGCCACCACTGAGGAGCTGTGTGGCAGGAAACCGCGAGGCTGTCTGCCCCGCTTTACGGTACCAGTGCTGTGTGTATACCTCTGTCCACCCGACATCGAGAATTGCCGTTCTTACTCATGTACGACATACAGTATACATCATGTACAAACCGATCTCCAACAACTCGCGGTACGTCGACATGTCCCCTGGAGTTGCTAGCTCTCGATCGTGGGGTCGTACAAGTCGAGCTCGTAATAGGATGATCGAGATGCAAAGCATATTGGTCAGCCGCTTTGGCTGCTAATTGTTGTGCTCCTGTTCGCTTGTGGCGCATCTACTTTTGCGCAATCGGAGATGTCCAACATGCTACAGGACCAGGTCCTGATTCGTTTGATGAGCCGCCTTATGGCTGATCTGTTACGTTGTCAGCCGTGGGTGCCTCTGCGTGCGCGTTGTCTTGCACGACCCTCACATTGTCAACAAAAAGCATCTTACAGCGTGTTGACCGGGGGTGAGCAGCACATGTGGGGCAGGAAAGTAAATCAGGGGTCACTATTGGCTAGCTCTGCTCCCAGCCCCCACAATACACCGCCAAACCCGGCTGCGACAAGTACATGTATCTTAGCTTACCTCGCCAGTGCTTTGCGGTCGCTCTTGCCCATGCTCTCCTCTCTTCTAACGTCGGGCATCTTGCAGCTGCACTATTGCCGTTTACGATCTGGTGGAAGGCCGCGCCTGCCTGAAGCTGACAAACGAGAGCATTCATTGTCAAGGCAGGTGCGACGAAGGACATTGCGTGGCTGCCCGTTGACTAGCCGGACCCAATTCACTCCTACGACGTACTTTCTCTCGAATAAAAAAGCATCACGAAATTACATCCCCTATTCCTCCATGCATTCAAAACTCTCATCCACCTGCGTGCACACAGCCTCATGAACGCGCTGCACTCGCTGGTTGGCTATTGCGAAGTCTCCCAAGGTGCTTCCCGCCTGCCGTTGGCTTTTTAGCGCAGGGCTCGCTCTTCTCTTCCCGCCTACCCTCGCTGACGCTGTCTCACGCATATTATTCACGCTATTACGGAGTATCTCCGCTCTATACGCTATTACCGACCACGGTCTCAAAACGCCCCAAGGAGGGCTTCGTCGCGTGCGATTTTCTTAGTGACCTTTACGAATTACTACCATTGTTTCTCAGCATTTCTCGCGAGCCTTGCCTCGCCCTCGCTTTTTTGTTTCTCCGCCTTTCTTTGCCCACCGCACCTCCAGCGGTCGACCTCGTCCCAACGAAATTTAACGAAACACAAACACGCGAGAAGCCGGCCTGTTGTCCTTTCCCAGTTTTGTAGCTTGGAATGCATTGACTCTTCTCAAAACCTCCAACACTCACTCCCTTCTCCCCGAGCCCACGCTCCCCCCCAACCGATGGTCGTGATATGACCGCATCGACGCCGTCGCCCTGTCTCATCTGAGAAGCGCCAACAGGAGTTGGCGGCCGAAAGAGAAAACAGGACGTTCGGACGACGACACGAGCCGGCACAGAATCAACACGCTTGTCACGATGGAGCGCAAGAGGAAGATCCCACCACGCGCCGCCGCACGTGTCGAGCAAGCCGCCAAGCGTAGGACGTCGACGCCGCCCATCGATGGCCGCACAACGCGGTCAGTCACGCCCTCTGGAGGCAAAAATGCGGCCGAAGACGAGAATCAGCCGCCCGAGCCAGAGGCGGCCGCCCCGACGCCGCAGCGCATACGGCTCCCCCGATCGATCAATCCAGGCAAGCCCCTGCCGACCGTCGAGAAAGCACAGCCGGAAGACCTCCCTAAGACGGAATACCAGAGTGTGCAAGAGAGGTAGGCCCACGTCTCGTCGATGTTGAGGTCAAAGCCTTTTTTGGAATTGTTGGGGGCATTTTACTAACCCAGTTACATAGTGGCGTCCTCGCCGAATCGCTCGCCCGGTCGCGCAGCAAGTGGATCAACGAAGGCATTTTCGAAAGGTACTGGGTCAAGCCCTCGAAACGGCGCGGTGTAGCCGCCGATGACCCCAAGAACCCGGCCAAGGACTCCATGGTCAAGCTCGGGCAGGTGCTCATCACTGTCGAGCCACACACGTTCGAGGCCACAATGTATGGCGTGCGCGACCCCAAGCCGGCAGCGGCGCTACCCGCCAATCGACCTGTGCTCATGTACGGACCCTCACGCGGCACAATGCCACCGCCATCGGCACCAGGGACGCCCCAACCGAAGCAGCGAAAGCCCCGGAAGCCAAAGCAGCCCTCGCAAAGCCCAGCACCACGGACACCGATACCTGCCACCGCGTCCTTGCCAGCCACTCCCGACCAGAAACCTGTATTGGCCCCGACGCCACAAGCCATACCTGTCACACCCCAGCAGATATTACCGCATCAATCACCAGCACTAGCGCCAGCGCCAGCGCCAACACCGATATCAGCTACAGCTCAAGCACAAGCAAAAACACAGGCCCAGACTCAACCTCAAACACAATCACCGGCACAGCCATCGCTTCCCCTTAAGACGGAGCAAGGGCCGGGCACGATGCTGCAATCACCTATACAAGCACCGTCACAGCCGCCAACACCGTCCGCGGGAAGCTCTGTCCTTCGTCCACCGAGCGTGACCCAGCGACCTCCTCCGCTTACGGCCCTGGCTCAAATGCGCGCCGGGCAGCCATCGCCAGTGGCACCGTCCTGGGCTCCACCGCAACCGACGCCTTCGCCCCGGAGTGTTGAGGCCACATCCGTGCAGCAACCATCACCGAGACTGGCGCCCCCCTCCATGTCCCCGGTACCTGGACCTCCTCTGCCTGTGGGACGACCGCCTTCTGTGCCTCCAGCACCTGTTACCGCCCCACGGCCGAGCCCAAGCCCCGCGCCCACTACGCCGCGGACAGGTGCGGCACAGCCTCCACCGGGAACCGACTCAATTATCGTTACGTTGGCTCAGCGGGCTGCCCACGACCCGCAGCTTCGGGATATGATGACGCGCGTAGCAAATGGCCAGGCGCCTAAGGACGAGCTCGACCGGTTTCAAGCCATCATCAACCAGATCACAGAAGAGAACAAGCGCAAGGGTGCGGCAGATGGACCGTCGGCCGACCGGTTGTTTGTCGATGGCCGTACGGTTCGATTCTTTGCCGAAGAAGTTCGGATCATCTTGGACATTGTGTTGCGCAGCAACCCGAAGCAGAAGGCGTTTAACCTCGTGCCACCGGAAGGCAGCGATCAGCTCGTAGTCCTGCTTGTTAAGAAGTGTCTAGATGACATGCGCGTCCGGGGCATGGTCCGGCGCATTGCCGACAACCAGGCGCAATTCTCTGATGCGACAGATCTCAAACATGAGATTGACAAGCTCAAAGTCCACCTCGACGAATACCTGGAAAAGGAAAGGAAGCGCCAGCAGGACGAGGCGCGTGCGAAACTGGCCACGGTTCCCGAGGCCCCAGACGCGACCGTGGGCGGCAACGCCGTAGCAGCTGCTACGGCGAAAACAAACGGAGCCACAAACGGGGCGGCACCACGCGAGCAGTCGTCAACGCCACCAGTCACAGACGGTGCCAAAGTTGCTGAAAAGAACCAACCCCAAAAAGAGACCAAGGAGGCCGTCGGCAGCTCACAGGCCCTCCGCTCCCGCGGGCCCCCACCTGCACCAAAGTTACTGGACGTGTCGGCCGTCGTCTTTGAATTTGCCGGCGGCACGGGCGACCGCTACATGTTCCCCAAGTTCAGTATTGTGGAGTACATCCCGATGCCGCAGGGCCCGGCCGAGGCTGTCGCCTCGTTCCTGATTGTCCGCAAGGGCAGCACATCCGAGTACGGCGGCGACCCGGACCTCGACTACTACCAGCCGATCACGGTGCGCCTGCAGGTGTCGCCGCTGTCCAATAGCCAGAAGCTGCTCGACTACTTGGCCAAGGTGGTGGCGCCCGTCGAGGAGGTGACGCGTTACATGGACAACATTATGCACAGCATGACGCGTGCGGAGTTTGTGCTACTGGCGATGCGACTGCCACGGCGTGGCCCTGCAGGTGGCACCATCACGGCCGCTGGCGACGAAGACAAGGAGGCCTTTGCGGACGACGGCGGCTTGGAAGCGATGGACATCAACGTGAGCAAGAAGGCATCTGTCGGCGGCGGCGACAGCGACAGTGCCGACGCCAACGGCGATGGCAGCGGTGGCGACGAGCACTACGTCGTGGGCCACCCGCCGCCGCTGCAGGGTGTGCTGTGGGCGACCAAGGCGGGCAAGTCGACCCGGTCGTCGACGGCAGCGGCCTCGTCTATATCCGCCATCCCACAGCTTCGGTCTTCACGGCGGGTCACGGACGAGGACGAGCAGTATCAGAGCTTCATCTCGGGCCTCATCCCTAAGGAGGTGGAGGAAGAGGCCTAGGTCGGCCAAGAAGAGCCTTCTGTTGCGGATGAGATCGAGGCAGGTGGGACGGATCGCGACTACCGCGACTGCTACCGGGGTGACCGAGACTGTCTGGACTACGGTCTATGCCTAGGACGTGCCGGTGGCGTGCTGGAGGCCGACGAGAACGTGTCTGATTATGACGGCACCGAGTACTGTAGTGACTACGTCTGGTGATTTTCGTTTTGTTTGGTCATCCTTGGTATCATCGGTTTTTAGTCTCTCATCCTTGGTACGGCCTTTTTATCGGAAACGGGCCTGGGGACGAAAACCAAGAGCCAAGGGTGTTTCGACCCTGTTTCTTATTGTGTTATATAGCTAGGGATTGGGAGGTCTACGTTTGGCGTCCATTGCGTTTTTATGACAATATTTTTATCCTTCGGCTCTCCGCAGAGAGCAGCGTGTCTCCATAGTCTTGCCCTGCATTTCAATCGAAGAAATTAACAACAAATAAATAATGATCGCAATGTCTTCCATGGAATTAGCGGGTATCGTGAATGGATGACTGGTTCATATTTGCGGTCATAGAAACTGACAGCACAGGCAGCCACGGAATTTGCGAATGACCGAACTAGCCGTTCGCGCCCGCTGCTTCCCCAGAATCGATAGTGAATCGAAAACAGGGACCACAGAAGACCCTGGGCCTGGGCTAGCCTAATAACGCCCTGAGAGCTCTTTGAAGTCTGTTGGGCCTCCCCGTTGGCCGCGTTTTTCCCCTGTGGCACAGCGTTCATCCCCACCCCTGTGGCAAATTAAGGGCACCTGATTGGGCCACTGTCCTCGGTATAAAAACTTTGGAGAGACCACCCGCCTTCTCTTTCCTTCCACGGACTTTCTGGCTCTGCCGATTTTCATCCTTCCCGACGTGTCCGACACTTGCGATTCACGACCTCGTTTCACCACCTCACCCTCTCAACCACCACCTCCGCCCCACACACCACCACCACGTCTACATTTTTCACAGACATGCCTCGCCAGCGCTCCGGAGGCCGCCCGACCGTGTCTCGGGCACCCCCCAAGGCCCCGGCCCAGCAGCAGACCCGCCCGGCCTCGTACGCCGCCCACCCCGCGGGTCCGGCTCGGGCTCCCCATGCTGCGCCTCCCGCTGCCGCTGCCGGTCCTGCTTCCCAGGGCCCCGGCCTGTTCGGCCAGATGGCCAGCACGGCGGCCGGTGTCGCCATCGGCTCGACCGTCGGCCACGCCGTGAGCGGCATGCTTTTCGGCGGCGGCTCCTCGTCGTCGTCCGAGCTCCCGGCCGCTGCACCGCAGCAGTCCGCCTCGGCGCAGCAGTACGGTGCGCCGTCTTCGGCCCAGCAGGAGAGCTGGGGCAACAACTGCGCGGGCGCGACGCAGCAGTTCACGACCTGCATGGACGAGAACAGCGGCAACATGCAGATCTGCGGCTGGTACCTGGAGCAGCTGGTATGTCGTCCCTCCCCTCTGATATAATCTCCCCCCATACTTCCTCCTTTACTAACGCCCCTCTAGAAAGCTTGCCAGGCAGCGGCGGCCCGTTACTAGATGCAGCCTACTCGTGGCGTACGAGACGATGGACGACAGGGGATGGAAGAACCTGACGGAGGGCAACCAGCATGATTCTTGACTTGAGACACAGGCCATGACCAGCTGTATGACCGGTTGTATGCTCTAGCAGGTTACTTTCAGTTGTTTCTTTTTTTCGGCAATTTGTGTTTCGATTCTATGGGACGACCCGCTCCGGGGCCTGCTTCCCACCCTTGCAATTGTATTCTTTGCATCGAGCAGCATGAACACGTGGAGAAGAAATCACAAGGCGAAGCAACAAAACAATGGTGTCTGCCAAGTGATAGATGGCAAGAGACGACGGAGGCGGGTAGGTGCAGCTATGACGGCATTCTCTCCCTACTCGGATCTTATGAGGTAGAACAGAAGAAGAAAAATAGAACACACTTCCCTCCTGATAATTTTTGTTTGCATTGTTCTTTTTTTTTTAATTAAAAAAAAAAAAAAAAAAAACGTTACCTGAATAATTTGTTATAAAAATATGGTGTACCAAAATAATTCCCTATTATTTACTCTCTCGTACCTACAAAGCATAACGTTGGCGAACAAAATCAAAGTAAACCAAGATTTGCGCCGAGCTTGATGTCTCACAACACATGCCGGTTTTTATCATACATATACAACTGCCTTGGCAGATGTCAATGAGGCCCTCGTATACAGAGGCACCAGAAAATGTTTTGGAACAGTAGTATTAAATGATATGCGGCACACCAAAAGGATCTCAACCAACTAACGTCAAAAAAGTAGCATAAAGTAGATATCGAAAAAAGATGAATGGAAAAGATGAATCAAACCAAGACGCAGCATACAGCGATATAAAACAATGGTGTGAGAAAATGACAAAGATGAAATCCAAACAGCTATCGAACAAGACTTTAAATGGTTGTAGAAGAGGAGAAGGTAGAATATAGAAATGACGCAAGTGCACAACAGCTTGTTTTGGTCCAACACAAGACCTGTTGCATTTATTGCGACAACCGTGTCGTGCCCGCGGTCGAGGCCGAACCGCGCTCCTGCGCGTCGGGCGCGGCGGCAGGCAGCGTCGGCATCTCCGAACGTCGTTGGCTCTTCCAAAAGTCGAGCGCCTCGACCACGTCCTCGCCGCGCTCGTCCTCGTACGCAAAGATGATCTGGCATGGTCAGTGGTGTACTTGACAACAGGACAACGTGGAGTGAAAACAGAAACAGGCGCGCGGCTTACCTCGTGATTGCTGCTATGCAACATCCGGATGTTCTTGTGCGGCACAATGTGCACCGCGCCTGTCTCAATGTGGCGCAGCTCGATAAAGTTGGGCTCGAATGCCAAAATCCACGGGTATGACAGCGCAAAGCTCGCCGGGCTGCCCTCCCAGTCAATGCGCCACTCGGGCCGAGCGCGCCAGCCGTTCCGATTGACAAAGAAGGAGAACTCGGAGTAGTTGAGCAGGAACTCGCCGCTGAGCCGCTCAATGTGGATCGGCCGTACGTTCTCCTTGCGCGCCACAAAGTCGAGCGACGTGTCGGCCTGGTCAAGCAGCGACTGCGTCTCGAGCGTGAGCAGGGACACCACCTCGAAGCCGCGCGCCGACGCGACACACAGACTCGACTTAAGAAAGTGGATCGACGTGGACTCGGTCGGGATGTAGAATTCCTTGAACGGCTTGAGCTCGTCCTGGCCGGCGTTGAACATCTTGCTTAAGCCTTTCTTGTTCTTCGCCTTGGACATGGCGTCGTTGGGCTCGTAGACCTTGACGGTCGTCGATAGAGCGGATGACTTGACGCAGCACACCAGGTGCCGCCCCAGGCAGATCCCCGTCTTGAAGAACGTGCAGTGGCTCTGGATCTTCTTGGGCCGCTTCGCCAGCAGCGGCTCGTTGGGGTCGAGTGCCGCCAGCGGGAACGACAGCAGCGTGCGGTTCGACAACACCAGCAGCAGCGAATACTCCTCCAGGATGTCCACCTGCGTGACGGCCTGCGCCTCAATGACGCGCCGCGGCAGCATCGGCTCGCGTGCCTTACGGTCGGCCACATAGATGCCGTTGTCCGTGCCGTAAATCAGCTTCCGACCGCCGTCAAACGGCGCCGCGCAGTTGATCTTGTTCATGGCCGTCGTGAACTTGGTCGGGATCACTGTGACATTGAGGAAATCCGCGCGGGCGCGCAGGCGCTGCTGCGCCGTGTCGATGAACTCGAGCCACTTCTGGCGCGCCGCTTGGTTTGCCGCATACAGGGTCAGCTCGTAGCCAGCCTTGCCCAAATGGCGGAACGTGATGGGCCAGCCTTCGCCACGCCGGGCATCCGCGTTGTTGTTGCGCAGAGGCAGGAGACTGCTTGACGAGCGCTTGACGGATCCGGTCTTGGGGATGACTTCGTCCATTTCCTTGATGGCGAGAAGTTCCAGCGGGATGGGCCGCTTGTAGGCCTTGAGCTTCTCGACCTTGCCGACCTGTTTTGTGCGCACCAACAGCACGGCGTGGTCGAGCAGGTACGCCACAATATCTGGCGGGTCGGCTGGCGCCTTCTTGAGCTGACTCTTGAACACGAGCTCGCGGTTCGCCTCGCGCAGCTTGAGGTCGACCTTTTCGTTGGGCCGGAACTCGAGCTGCTCGTCGAGGCGCCGCAGGTTGAAGCGGTTCTCGGCTTTGCCGGACTCGGCGTTGACACGGCTCAGCAGGTCGCGGATGATGGTCAGCACACGAGGGATGTCCTTCTGATCCGGGTTGTCCGGGTCGGTGTACTTGAGCACGTTCTCCAAAAGCAGCGGATAACGGGCCAGGCGCGTGGTGGGCTTGGTGAGGTAACCGTTGAGCTCGAGCTTGCGGGACTCACGCCGCCGCTCAATTTCGTCGACCATCCGGCCAAAGGCTTGGTTGTTGCTGCGCTCGTTTTCAAACTCGTACTTGGCTTCGAGCTGGCGCGAACCGTAGCGGATGAACGGCTCGAACTGCGGCACAAACTCCTGGAAAATATCGCCGACGTTGTGCACAATTGGGTTCTTTTGCTGGCGCTCCGTCAGCGACTTGGCAAAGCGGGCACTGACGGCACGGATGGACGGTGGGTCGACAATGTTGCTGAAGATTGTGTTTACGACACGCATGCGGCGTGCGGCAGGGATGGGCGAGTTGGGAGCGCGCAGCGGCAGAATCCAAAAGTCGCGGAGATAGTCGAGATCCTTGACGAAGTCGCGCTCGGTGTAGCAGATTTCGGAAATGACTTCCTGGCGCTTCTTCTCCCGGTCGCTGATGCTGTCGGCCACCTCCTTCGGCACGGAGTTTATCCACAACTTCTGCTCATCGGTGACATCGACATCATCTTCGCCCACCATGGCTGTGGCACTGGATGCGCCCTGTAGGCCAGGGCCCATCTTGAGGTTGAGGCGCGAGACCTGCTCAAGGCGGCGGGGACAGGCGATCGAGTAGCACAGCTGGTCACGCGTGCACGTAGGCGAATAACACTCAGACAGCAGCACAAAGACACCGTTGACTTGCGAGCCACTGCTGGTGGTCTGGGAGCTGGTTTCGTCGTTGTTCATCTCGTCGAGGTTCTCGCGGAACTGATACATTTCGTTGGTCGAGTCGCGCAGGCGGTGCTCGTACGTTACGTCGTGGAAGAACTTTTGGGCATCAAGGGCACGGCCGAGTAGCAGGGCCAAGTTGCGGTCCGTTGTGCGGATAATAAAAGACAGAACGTCCACCGCTTCGGCACCGCTGAATGCGTTTTTGTAGGACAGCTCGTTCTTTGTGCGGTCGCCAATGACAATCTTTTCGCGGAAGACCTCTGCAACACGGGAGAGCATCGCCGGATAGACAAGTGGCGGGCGGATCTTAGCCGTTGGTGGGCGGTCACCGTCCACGGAGCGTGTCAGGGAGCCGCGGTTGGACATGGAAGTCCGGGATGATGAGGGCACAATGGTGCGGTCGCTAGCCGCCACAGACGGCGCAACTGTGGACGCCATCGACATGGTGCGCTGGTGGTCGGCCGCGTTGTTGGCGCCGTACCCATTCGTCGTCGATGACGCCATGCTCGTCGTCCTCGTCTGCGTACCCGGTGCGGCCGGCATGTTGGAGTGGGCATGGCCATTCGTGGAGTCGATGCTGCCGCTGCCGCCACCGGCACCGCCGCTGGGCATTCTGCGGTTGGGGATCACACGTCCGCTCATTGTCTGATGCGAGTCACGGTGCTCGGAGATGGCTGGGAATCCGCCGGACATGGTCATCGTGCGCTCGTCTGCCGGATGGCGGTCAGGCACGACACGACCTTGTGCCGTGGTGCGGGACTGGGGAAAGTTGCCGGGAGCAGCGCTGCCGTTGGCGCCAGTATATTGTGCGTTGCGGAAAGCGTTTGCAGACGCTTGTTGGTAGGTATTTGGTGGCGGGTGGTACATAGCCTGGGCGTTAGGGCGAGGGGCGCTGGCGAGAGACTGCGATCGGTACGGATCCGAATTCATGGCTGGGGCGGGCCCGTCGCCCTGGAAAAAACGTTGTGTTGGTGACCGCATGTTGGCGTAGCCATCCTGCGGTGGTGGCTGCATGGGGCGGCCGTTGGGGCCGCCCTGGCCACCGCCTGGCGGTCCCGGTGGTACTTGGCGTCCGGCCATACCCGGTTGCGGCGGAGGTGCAGGACCACGGGAGTCCATTCGCGGCGGAGGGGCTTGCTGTCCTGGGTAACGGCGCATCTGTTGCTGCTGCTGCAAATATTGTGCTTGCGGTGATGGCATGGGTGGGCCACCCGACACAGACCGCAGGCCACCGCGCGGGAAGTACCCGTTGCCCGCCCCGCCGGCCATGCTCTGTGCTACGCTGGAGTCCATGGTCCTTGTTCTTTGCGACATCATGGGATCAGGGCCGTAGTTGCGGTTGTAGCCACCCCCTGGAGGGCCCCGTGGTGGCGGAGGACCTTGCCGAAGGGACATTGTCCGATCACCGGCATCATATGGGGCGCCATGCTGCTGTTGCTGCTGATGGTATTGTTGCTGCTGCTGCTGCGGCGGCGGCGGCGGTTGTTGACGAAGGTGATGAGGATGTTGCTGTGGCCGGTGCTGCTGTTGGGACATGTCAGGGGCAGACATGGAGGTCATGGTCTGCGAGCGGCCGGGTGGAGGCGCGGCGCCGAAGATGTTGGAGAAGGCAGCATCGCGCTGGTAGCTGCCCGAGTTTGGGGGGCTGTCATAGTCCTGTTGGAGAGGCGGGCCTGGACGGCGGTTCGGTGCCGGGTAGTTGGCCATGATGGTCACGTCGCGGGAAGCTGGACTGGCGATCCGCCTTCACGATGTCTGCGATAGACAAGAAAAAAGTGACGTTAGCAACCGCCGTGATAGATCAACATGGATGACAAGCAGTGGAGACGCGCCAACGGACGGCGTGTAAAACAAAGTCGGTACGACATGAGATAAGTGCAGAAGGGGACGTCCATAGACGGGTAACGTTGACGAGCAGGGGAGCAGGGGGCCTCCTAAAAATAGAACCTGATTTTGGGGCAGAAAGGGGAAGCTGTCAAAGAAGGAGTTGAACGTGCAGACAAGTGAAGACGAAGAGATCGGATGGGATGGGAAACCGGGAAAATGTTGTGACTCGGAGTATGAAGCTCAGACAAAGCAGCAACAAGTCGGGGCACAGACGAATGGGGTGGGATCGGGGGCATAGTATCGAAGAAGGAGAAGAGACAGCGCGAAAAAGACGTGAACCGACGCCTGGCGATGCAAATTTGTTGCGCCGCAATGACGTCCTGATGCCAAGACTTTTGCCGGGCCTTGTATTTTTTACCGGTCCGTGCTCAAGCGATCAGAAAGCAAACTCACATTTTCAGGGCCCGGAGGCCGCCAGAACAATCTCGAGGAGAAGCGTGACGTGGGCGTCAGGCACGATCACACGAACCGGTCCGTGGTCTAGGCCCAGTGTCGCTGTCGTGTTATTTTGTTGTCCGCGTTGGGGGGAGGCAGTGCAAACACGGTTCCCGGGTAAGGAGCAGGGGGAGGGGGGAAACTGCAAAAGGGGGAGCGATAGGCCGGAAGAATCGAAACCGTCTGCTTTATCGCTGTTGGGCCTGGATCCTAGCCGAGCGGCGGGCTCTGCATCGGCAATGTTCCGTCGTTCGGAGTCGCCGGTTTGCCGTGCCAAGAAGGGAAAGCTGGGCGGCAGTTTATTCTTCCAAGTGCTGCGTCGACGAAGGTGGACAATGATAATCGAGCGAGGAAATCCGTTGATGCGTGCAGACAACGCGTGCAGCCAAGTCGTGTAGATGGGCTTTGGCAGTGGTCGGCGAGCAGCGACGGTGTACGACCCCCTATTTCGTTGGGCTTTTCTGCTCGCGCCCGTTTCCCCAGTACTTTTGGTGCCTGGGAATGGAGGGCGTCGTGCGTTGGTGGGTTCTTCCGTGCGACGTTATCGTGTTGCAGAAAAAGGAGGGGGATGCAAGGTGGCGGCGTCTTGGTCGATGGGTTCGCTGGGGGGAGTCTCGTGGACTGTAGACTGGTGGACAGTTGGACAATGGCCACGCGGCAGACGCGAGAGACGATGATGTATTCTGTGGCCTGAGAACGGCCGATGCGGTGATGAATGCTGTTTGGGCGAAGATGCGTCTCAATGCAGGGGAGAAATGACGTTCTGAGCCTTACGGGGTGGTCGGGGCCATCGGCTTCAACATGGATGAAAATGGGCGCTGGTGATGCCCGAGAATAAAGATGAGGTCGAGAAGAAGGGCGATGACGGCCGCGGCTGATAAAAAGCGAGACCGAGCGTAGGATGGCGAGGGCGTAGGACGAGGTAATCCGCAGGAAGGGCAACCAAAAGAGGGCAATGGAAGGATTGATGATGCAGGCAAAGTTATGACGAGATGCGCAGACAATGGCCAATGGGCTGGAAAAAGAAAAGAAAAGAAATCGAGACCGACAACGAGAAATATGAGGAGATAATTGAAACGGCAGAGGCGAGCGTGTAGGAAAGCCGCTGCTCGTACACACACACGCACACACACACACTCGAGGCGACGTCGAAGAAAGAAGAGGATGCGGGAACAAGAAACGAGGCACGAAGACGCCAGGGGTGGTGGTGGTTGTGAATCGCCGCGTGTCGTTGCGAGAGACGAGAAGAAAACTGACAACGGAAAAAGTTGGCGAGCGGGAGTTGGTGGAGGCGGCTTTTGGGTGGAGGAGAGGGATTGGGGGGGTCGAAATTGCGCCGGGGGCACGATAGAGCCTGAAGTCTGGGTTATTTAGTAGTCTTACGGAGGCCTAGGGGAGTGCCCAAGAAGTTCTGCAAGAAAGGACTCCGAAGCCCAAACCCCAAGGACTCAACTTCAGCGCTAGCCTCTCGCTCTTGCCTCGCAGGACTGGCCGAGAAAGGGGCAGGCGGCGTGCGCTAGCAGATCATCCACTGCAATTGTGCTGCGCGGGAGGCAGGTGCATTGGAGATCCGAGGAGGGTGATTAGTGCAGTGCAATAGGACGAACAAGGAAGGTCAATGGAAAGAGGCACTCTCTGTTATTTACGAGCGGACATTGTGTGTTGGCTATGCTCATAAACGCACTACCACTCGATGCATTGTGGAATTCTGTGGCTTAGGATTGATTCCACAAGGACTGGCATTCCACTCGGCGAAAACTAGATACGACTTCCGGGGAATGTTGACAACCCGAGACCATTGAGGCAAACCGTCAATTGGAAGCACATCCTGGAGACTCTGCAGCTGGCATACTCAGAGAGGAGAACGCCCAGCGCCGCCTTGAATTCCCAAGTCGTAAAACAAGGCTGGGCCGTCTTTCCTCGTCCACGGTTGCATTATTACGTCGTCACTTGTTTCCCCGTTTTCTGCCCGCCCGTTACGGATGTACTGCTAACCGTTCCCTTTTGTTGGGATCGGGCGCGTGGTTAGTCACGTGCAGCTCACGTTCTGAGAATGGGAGCAATGGCAGCCAACGGACGCCCGCGAAAGCGATAAAACTGGGGCCCGCTAGCAAGGACAAAACCAGCTCAAGCAGCTGCCGGGAGATACGCCAGGAGTTGTCCACGCCTTGTCTGAATTCTGCTGCCTCCAACGTCAATAGCTTCAACCGCGACATCCCAACTCGACGCCTTCCGCCACCCACGACCGCACATCCCAGACGAGGGGTTCGCTGATTGATGAAAATACCCTGCTTGCTGCGACGTTCGCTTTTCCATTCTCCCCGACAGTCGCCACGATGGCCGAGTCCGCGCTGTCCCCCAAGTTCGCGCCGTTCTTTGGCATGGTACGACGCTGTGCATTTCCTGCGTTGACGACGACGGTCGGATACTTTGTGTTGAATCTGCTCGACTAACATGTCTGCTTCTCTAGGCCGGCATCGCGAGTGCCATGATTCTCGGAAGTACGTCTTGATCCTTGCCTCCGAACCGAAACGCGATCGAACCTCCCTCCCTGTTATCCACCGGCAAACGCAATAGTGGCAGCACATCAGAGTTGGAGAGGCCCCAGGGCTGAGCTTAGGTTCCGTATCTAACCGCACTCTCTAGGTATGGGCGCCGCGTACGGTACGGCCAAGTCCGGCATCGGCATCGCTGGTGTCGGTACCTTCCGGCCGGACCTGATCATGAAGGTACGCAACCCTGTTCTAGCTTCGCCGGACGTCTCCCGCCGTATGCCGTCTAACAGTTCGCCAGTGCCTGATCCCGGTCGTCATGTCCGGTATCATTGCCGTCTACGCACTCGTCATCTCTGTCCTGATTGCCCAGGATCTGGCGCCGCCCAGCAGCAACGCCCACTACAGTTTATTCAAGTACGTCTGAACGGGCGGAAATATCTTTCTCTCCTCTCTCTCTCTCTCTCTCTCTCTCTCTCTCTCTCTATTTTGTTCTCAACTAACCGAACAGCGGCTTCATGCATTTGGCGTGCGGCATCTCGGTGGGCGCAACGGGCCTTGCGGCCGGCTACTGCATTGGTGTTGTCGGCGACAAGGGCGTGCGCGCTTACATGGAGCAGTCGCGCATCTTTGTCGGCATGGTGCTGATTCTGATTTTCGGCGAAGTGCTGGGGCTATACGGGTACGTGTTTGTTGTCCTCTTTGCCTCTTGTGTATTGACACAATGTATTGGTTGTGGTCCATACTAATGTCCTCCAAGTCTCATTGTCGGCCTGATCCTCAACACGAAGAGCAAGGACTAAGCTACCGATCGCGGACACCAAAACATGCCAAAGCCCTTTCTTCTCCGACCGACCGCGACGGACGCGGACTTGGACGGTAAACCGGTGTGGATGTCGCCCCAAACGTTATTCCTGGGAAGAAGTCAAGCGGCGTGCATTCACCACTGTATACTACAAGCACCAGGGTACGAACAAAGGAAGAGAACGTGGGATAATCAGGCTCGACACGTTGCATAGAGTACCGATGACTGTCGATCCTAAGTAACGACTGGTCTGTCGGCTTTCTTGCATGCACACACACACAACTGGCGCTGGGGCGTTTTTGCTATTCATTTTTCTGTCTTGGCTACTCATTTGCATTTTGTCTCTGATAGTTCTCTTTGCATTTGCACAGGACATTCGCAACGCCCTGCGTGTATCACTCCTCGGGAACTAGGATAGAACGGGCACGACTGGGTGAAGGAGCGGACGAGATAGGCTCTTCGGTTTCCATATAATAGTACATACAATCACAAGCTCTCAAGACACAGTGGAAATGGTACACAGGAAGCAGAGTTGATATTGTGTCATTTTATCGTAGTTAATATGAGGTGAGGTGGGTTGCACTGCGTGGCTGGCCGTAAAGAAAAGATACGAAATCCATAAGTCATATTGTTTTCAACATTGCAGCATCGTCGTGATGGCAAAAGTTGATCCACCGCGTCAAGGTCGTTTGTCACATAACGGTACGGCCGTTGTGGAAAAAAAGAAGACCAAAAAAAGAAAGACGGGAAAGAATGGAAAAACAATGAAAAGCATCGTACATGACACAGAGTAGCCAGTAACCCAACGCCGTTTGCACACCGTAAATGCAGAAAATATAATGTTGTCGTCCAAATGTTCCGTGGCGCCCAAAGTAATGCGTTGACATGCGCCGAAAGACTAAAAAGGAACTTTGAAACGCAAAAGTGTATTGCGTCCAGTTTAGGAACATCAAAACGCAAATGGAAACCGAACGGCCATGTAATGCCTGGAGAGGAGACAACTAATAAAGGAAAGGGTCTGTCCAGTGTGGTGGAAATAAATGAAGTGAAGAGAAGAAAGGGGAAAAGAGCAATTCTTCTCTAGACGACCTGCGTCTGATGAAATATTCCTACTGCACGCGCCGGGAGTGGTGGTGCCGCAGAGAAGCCGGCGAGAGTCCACTGGCGTCGAAACGACGGCGCAGCCGACCGGACCCATGACGGTTCTTTATTTGTCCTATAAGGAAAGAGAAAAGTGTTGACCAGGTCAGTTTAGTGGCCAAGGAAGGGATGGTGTAGACGACTATGACGGTGGGAACGGGAGGTCGGGGGAGGAGGTCTCTCACCCGCGGTTGCGGGGGGGGACGGGACGGAACGGTGGGGCGAAGAAAGGGTGCTGGGGCGGGCAAACGAACCAAGGAACCAATCCCAGCGACGGTCTTCACGGTGAAGTGCTTCTTCGCCATGCGTGTTGTTCTCGCGAGCCATGCGTTCGGCACGGGCGCGACGCGCGGCCGTCTCGCCGACAAGGTACGGATCCTCTAGAGGGCGGAACGAGCCGTTGCTCGTGCTGAGGCGTCCAATGGCGTTGTTGCCGCCGCCGTTGCCGCTGCGGTTGTTAGAGGCACTGCCACCAGCGTTGCCGTTGCCAGCGGAGGCATTTCGGTGGGCAGCAGCAGCAGCCATGCGCCGACTGGCGGCAGCCTCTTCTTGCTCCATGCGTTCAAGAACGGCTAGGCGGCGCATCAAACCTCCAATCTCAGCCGCGGCGGAGGCGTGCTCGGCGGCAGCAACCCGACGCAGTGCAACGGAGTGGTAGAGACGGGCGTTTGGGCTGGTCGAAATAGTTGACCATGAAGGCACGCGGAAGCGGGACAAGTCTGGGATATCGTCACGGCGCACGTTGTCCATGCGCGCCGGAAGCGCAAACACGGTCCCGGCGTCGGTTGCCGATGCGGCGGATGCGGAGCCACCTCGTCGAGCGGCAACAGTGTTTGCTGAGTGGGACTGCAGGGCGGGGACCGAACGATGCCGAGGCGGAGCGGCGACACGCTCGGCAGAGCCCACGGGCGGGGCCGTGTAGGGGGGCAACAAGCTGCTGTATCCGGAGTTGGGGACGGTATAGTGCAATGTGGGCGCCTCCGAAGCTAATACGGGGCGCGTGATCCCAGCCGTTAGCGGAATTCCGAGCCGAAGGCATGGACGAACTTGATATAGGCTGTCTGTGAGGCATGAAGGGTGGCACGCAGACTGCAGGCGTGTTGGGGCGAGAGCCATGCGCGGGGCACGTTGTTTGCGTGCCCTGGTCTGGCCGGCCGACGATCGGAAGATGCCGATGACGACACATTCCGCCCAGATACGAAAGCAGTCCAGATTCTCGAGAATGACGGCGCAAAAATGGCAGGAAAGTGCTCGGACAGTACGCAAAACTTACAGTATGAAGGCGCTGCTGAGCGGATGGAGGCCGTCTCAAAATCCTCAGCGGTAAGACCTTCCATGATCTCGTGAGAGCGGCGAGGAACCATGACGTCGGCCATTTTGACGGCTTCGTGTACTTTCTTGTCTGAAGATGGGTATTATTTTGCTCGTGTACCTGGCTGGTTTCTGTGTGTATGATTCGGCAGTGGCTGGCGCAAGGGTGTTTTGTGTATTAAACAGGCAAGCCCAGAATAAGGAATGACACTGTGTTCAAGTTTGTTGACGTGAAGCGCAAATAACGAAGGGCGTCGTTGATGAGAAAGAGTCCAGCGAAAAGAAAACAAGAAGAAATCAACAAGAAGACGAAGAAGGAAAGAAAGCAAAAAGTGGCACAAAAAGACGAAAAGACAAAAGGGAAACGGGGAAAAAAAACGATTGCCCAGGCCACACAGAGAATGAAATGTGGAACAGAAAGCAGCCCGAGAGGGGGAGTGGGATCAAGTTGTGTGGATGTCTGCGACCTGAGGATGTCCTGTGCCTTGTGTCCTTCCTTTTCGACTTGGTTCAACTCCGTCGTTAGTATTACTCCGTATTGATATGGAGCGCGGGCGGGCCTGCAGGACGTTGTGGGCCGCCCGTCTTGATGGTGAGGGTGAGGGTGGATGGGACTGGATGGAGCTCGTCTCTGATGTCTCCTCTTTACCTCGTCCTCTGGCGTCACCTACGGGCGCCTTTCAGTCGAGTAAACAAGTAAACGAATTAACAGAGAGTGGTGTAGTAGGTGGTAAGCGGTGCTTTGTGCTCATCTGCGGCGGGGTGCCTTTTCGTGCGTTAGTAGAGCGTTCTGGTGTTCCTGGTCATCCTGGTCTTGCCAGTTTGTCTTGCTTGATGTTTCGGGAGAGTTGAAGCGATCATAAATGCCTGATGCGGGATTAAGCAAGACGATGGTTGTTGTCATCCGACCACTTGCCCTGTTGGTTCGGTTCATTTCATACCTTTCTTTCTCTTGGCTTTTCTTTTCCTTTTCAAGCCGAACTGACCCTTCTTTTCTGTTCGTCCCGCGGTTGGCTGTGTTCTCGCCCCTACGCTTGCCCGGCGTTTCTGTCTGTCCCTCGGAAAAGCCAGGCCAAGAGCAGTAAGTGGGTGTGTGGCTGGTCAACGGCCAGAGGCGGTTCACAAAATATGACACGTGAGGGCTTCCAGAAGGGAGGATTCAGACGGAAAAAGTGTGGGTGGACGACCCGTGGGTGTGCAAAGCCGCGCCAGAAGAGGCAATAGGCCAAGCTGAGAAAGTTGAGAACTGAATGCGAGGTGGGGTGATGAGGGGATGGTTGGCACGTAGAGTGGCCGTTAGCCCTGCGACCGGCGCCGTCTTAGCTGCGTTTTCTGAACAGGAACGGGGCTGGGCGAGGGTCTCGTTGTCTGCACGAGGAGAGGGGACGCTGCAGCAGTCGACGACGGGCGACGACACGCATAGGGATATCGTGGAGCAGTGGGATGTGGAGGGGTTGGATTGTGAGGCCGGGAGGGACAGTGTAAGTGGAGTTGGGTGGAGATGTCGAGAGATAGATTGAGAAGGGCTTGGGGCAAGGAAGGCCAGAGGACAGGAAGACAGGACAGTGAGGTAAGTCCATATGATCTAGAAAGTCGAATGCGCCGAAAAGCAAACACATTGGTTTGCCAGTGTCGGAAGTGGTGTAGAGCCAAACAGGGCGGAAGAGTATAGGGCAGAAGGGGTGTATGAGTTGTCGTTTGATGTAATTGGTGACGAAAGAGCGCCGTGTTCCAGCGTCAATCGATGACGAACAAGGCGGAACCGCGCTTGGTTGGCGTGGGTCCTGACTAGGATGTCGTGTGTTATAGACTGACTGAGGCTATATCCATCGAGAGCAGAGTCAGAAGGGAGAAAATGGACGGGATGCTTGTGCCATTCGGTGCATGGCACAACTCGGGAAAGACCAGTCACTATGGCCACTACGACTTCCTGTTTAAGTATAACGGACAGGCCAAGAACACACCAATAGGGCAAGAACAGCTGGCGCAAACAGAAGGAGGCACCCATGCAGCAATGAAAAAGGAAAGAGCGATACGGTCAGCCCTCCCCAGATACGAATACTTCTCAAGCCGGAAGAGCGAGACGCAGGCCAAGCATGGGGCAAAGAAAGCAACAGCGGTGAGCAGCAAAGCAGGATGGTCTGGGAGATAAGAAGTAAGACAACTGACACCGACCTCACCAAACCATCCTCTTGTCGCCATCCACGTTAGACGCTTATGTAGATAAGGCGGCCGAGTGCCCGATGGCGACTTTCGTGTTTGCATGTCTGCTTCCAAGGAAAGAGCCCGACGGTTCCAGCAATCTATCCATTCTCCGTTTCTCTCGGGGAAAATATGGAGTTGTTGTGGGAGTAGATATTTGGATCAAGAAAGAGCTATGGCGACTGGCTGGATCGCAGTTTCCTGGTATGTTGGCGTGCGGGACGAAGGCCTCCCGCACCCCAAAAGTGCGTAATACGTTTTTGGTGTGGGCTGGAACGTTGTGGGCCTCGCTTGCCAGTCCGCGCTCCTCCGGAACGGCGGGATAGACAGCTCTCTGTCGCCCTGAGCGCGTTGTTCAACCACATATCTTACCTTCGCAATGTTGCTCCACCTCCGACTTGAGGACAGTTCAGTATTATTTCATGTTTTGAAATAGACAATAGTCTAGTACAGACTTTCAGTACAAAGAAAATAGGCAAACAATCCTTTCTGTCTCGGTGTTGGAGCCGAGACTGCCAACATAGAAGGGGTCACTGCTGTCCACTACGTCGTATATCACACTCCCTTTGCAGCCGGATTTCCGAATTTGATATTGCAATATTCATTGAACGGCACATGCCGCGGTCATGCTTGACTGCTATGGTGCACTGCTATTTGGGTGCCTTGGTTGGCTGATGTTTACATCTGCTGCAGAGGATCATGGCGGCTGTGAGAGATGAATCCAGTATATGTTTGATATTCATGAGTAGAGAGGAAAGTTGATCGCCGCAACCTATCCAGCTTCTGTTTTTTTGTCCTTTTCGTTGTTATGTCTCCCAGTTTTGAGCCGTCTTCCTGCTTATGATTCCGTCGCAGTCCAAATACACCAAAAGACCATATTCCATGTTATATACAGTTTCTGTGTCGCTTCATCTGTTGCACAGCCATCTTCTTTTATGGCCCTTGCCTACCGCCCCCGCTTGTAGTCTTTGATGTGGTCGGCAATCAACTTGGCACCTTGCTCCGGTGAGTGCTGACGGCCCAGCGCCTCAACAAAGTCGCCCTCTGGGTCCATCAGGTAAAAGTAGATGCTGTGGTCGACCAGGTAGTCCTGGCCAGGCTTGACGTCCTTTGGCGTGCTAAAGTACACCCGGTAGGTCTTGCACATGTCCTTGATCTGCTCGTACGTGCCCGTCAGACCGACGAAGCGCGGGTGGAACTCCACCAGGTACTTGCCGAGCACATCGGGCGTGTCACGGGCCGGGTCGCACGTCACAAACACGGGCAGCAGCGCACCAGGCTGCTCCGCTTCGACGGCGTCAAACATGCGCGCCATTTTGTCGAGTTCCTCGGGACAGATATCCGGGCAGTGCGAGAAGCCAAAGTAGACGAGCGAGAAGCGACCCTTGAGGTCGGCTTCTGTAAAGGCTTTCCCGTTCTGGTCGATGAGGTTGAACGGGCCGCCGACCTTGGGCCGGCCGACGCCCTTGTTGGCATCGGCGATGCGCTTGCGCTTCATGCGCTCCTTTTCGTGCTCAAAGTACCACATCAGACCGGCGCCGGCAAGGATAAAGAGCACACCTGCTTTCCACGAGAAGGGCTGGCTTGTTAGTAAGAGGATTCGTAGTCTTGTTTTCTAAAGAAAAAAAATAGCAAAAAAAATGATGTCGTGGGACAAAGAACGACATACTCCTGACCGGTACCGGCTCTTGGCCTCCTCCACAGTCTTGAATTTCGTCCTCCGCTGCATCACTGGCAGAGATTGTGGCTGCCAGTTCCCGCATGGCCCGGCTCCGGCTCTCCGTGCGGCCGTAGGCACTGGCCGGCGAGAGGTGCCGCTGCTGTTGGATGCGACCTGGCGGGCCAAAGACGTCGAGAATGGCCGCATGCTCTGGGTGGACCCGTTGCGCTGTGAAGGGAGGAAATAGTTGTTCAAGTTGCGGCAGACGCCCGCAAAGGGCGTCGCCCTCGAAATGGAGCGGCTCATCGGAGGAGAACAACGAATATGCGATCGAGAACGAAGAAGGCCGAGAGTAGTATCGAAAACGAAGGAGAAGCCTTGAGTCGCTTGGCGAGTCAATTGCAGTTGGCTGCGCCAGGAACAAGATGATCAATGTACCTGACGGGTGGCTCTGGTGTTGGTTGCGAGTTTGCTGGTTACAAACGTCAACAGGGCCGATGCTGGTGACGTTGGCGATCTTGTGGTCGCGGTCTGATGTTTGGAGCTTGCTGTCTTGCGGGCGGACAACTGAAAAATCCTTGAAAGCTATGATAATCAGCGCGGCGGGACAGAGGCATCTGGCCACTCACAGCCCACTGTATTGAGCAAGTTACGGACCCACTTCTTAGCTCCCCGCCACCTGGACCTTCCCTGACAGCACATGGACACACGCCTGCCGCGTCGCGTGTTGCACGCTGGAAATTTAAAGTGCTTTTTTTTTCTTGGGACGGTTTCGCGGGGTGCGCCTGCCTTTACCGCATTTTGGCAGTAATTGCTTAGTTGGCAGCGCTAGGCGTAACGTCAGCCTCGACTCCGACCAGCATCATCACTTCGTCCTCCCATTGCGTTATCTTTGCTCCTCTTCTTTTCGTCCTGTACCAGCCACGTTTACGACTACCTGACACGCGACAGCGCACATGTATTCACCGGCTGCGAGCCGCTCGCGACCGTAAGGAAGCGCTCTGTTTCGCGCGCTGTGTGTCCTACGCCCCTCGAGGCAAAGGCGAAAGGAGCAGCCCGACATCGCTACTCCCGATTCCAACTCGAACTTTGCGATACCCAGACCCAGCGCCGGTGCGACGGACGTCGACATACGCCATTCGCCTCCGCGACCATGCCGGCCTCCAGTGGTGCGCCGTCGCGCTCCAGCCGCTCGCCCTCGCCACTGTCCACGTCTTACTCTCAAGACTCCGTCCCGGCTGCGTTCACGGGCAGCTACTTTGCGCCCATCGTCGCACCCATCGTGCGAACCGGCTCAATCGACAGCGACGTTCACATGACGGACGCTACCGACGGCACCGCCGACCACCAACCAAAAGTAGAGGGCGAGCGGTACTCGTCGCCGCTGTCTACGGCCTCGACAGGCACGTCGGCACCGACGAAAACACGAAAGAGAAACTATACAGGCGGCGCTGCTGCCGCGTCATCCTCGTCAAAGCGCGGTGGGGCCAAGGGAGCCACGTTGAGAGGCGGAGGAAGCGCGGCCAACGTGCGTCGGGGCGGCGCGGCCTCCAAGCCGAAGAGGAAGGGCACAGCCGCACCGGCGACAAAGTCAAAATCAAAGAGTGGCAGTGGCAGCAGCGACAAACGAAGAGATCCCTACTCGACAGCGTCTCCCAGCCCACGACCCATCAAACGCGAATCCAACAGTAGTGACGAGGACGCGACCGGCGACAACCACTTGGAGGCGGACGACGAAGACGACGATCTCGAGGACGATCGCTTGGGCGGCCACGATGGCAACACGTCCGACAACGGGCCGTACTGTATCTGCCGCGGGCCCGACGACCACCGCTGGATGATCCAGTGCGACGACTGCGAGGACTGGTTCCACGGCGACTGCGTCAAGATCACCAAGGAGGAGGGCGAGGACATGATGCTGAGCTACATCTGCCCCAACTGCACGATCCCGGGACGATACGTTACCCGTTTCCGCCGGCTGTGCTCTCTTCCGGGCTGTCGCAAGGCTGCGCGCCTCTACGGCGACGACGGTTCGTCTCCTTTGCCGCCTGACGAAGCGAGCCACTTTTGCTCCGACAGCCACCGCGACCAGTGGTGGGATGCCCTCCTGGGACGTGTTGTCCAGGCCGACCGGAGATCGGGCGCGTCGGCGGCAAGTTCAGCCGCCGCGGAAGCCAAGATGGCCGTCGACCTGTTCACCCCCGCCCAGCTGGTCGCCGTGCTCGCGCACACCGACGAACCCGGCGTGGCCCAGATGCTGCTGCACGGTCTCGTGCCGGACAACAAGACCGCGGCCGATCTCGACGCCATGATGACCGTCGAGGAGCGCGCCACGACGCAAAAGTCGGCCGCCGACCGATACCATCTGGCGGAGCAGATTGTCATGTGCAAGAAGATGCTGCAGCTGCTGGACATGGCCAAGACGCGCAGCCAGGAGGCCATCAAGGCGGGACTCGTCGAGCGCGACAGCTGCGGCTACGACGATCGCCTGCAACATGTCGCCGTGCAGCCGCACTTTTCCCTGTTCCTTGCGAGCGCCGAAGGCGCTGCGGTATTCCGCGCGAACACGCTGCAGGCGCCGCAATTTGACGAGGAGGGGCGTGCCATCGACTACACGACGGGCAGTGACCTCACACACGCAAACGACGGCGACGACGTCCAGGACGGCGAAGGGGACAAGACGAAAACCCCAGCGACGGCGGGCATGTGCGGCAAGCGCAAGTGCAAGGCGCACGCCGGCTGGTTCTCGACGCTGGCCCGCGACGTGCGCATGCAAATCCAGGAGCTGACGCGCCAGGCCGCTGCCCTGCGCGACAACGAGACGCGCATCCGCCTAGCCGCCATCCAGCGCACATTTGTGAAACAGCACTCGGCCTACGAGGTGCGCTATGTCGGCGACTCGGATAACTCCTTGACCTCGTTGGCGGGTACTGACGAGGACGAAAACGAGGACGACGACGAGGACGAAAGTTTTGAGAGCGAGAGTGACGAGGCGACCGAGGAACCCGGCCATCCAAGTGATGCCGTCGACACCAAGATGGACCATATTGGCGACGAGGACGAGGACGAAGACATGGTAGACCTCGTTGGCTATGGCGACGACGACGAGGACGTCGGTGGCACCGATGCACGAGCCGCAATGACGGACGAGCAACGGACAGGCGCTGTGTCGCGCGACTACACCGCATCACCGGCCTACAACCGCGGTTACGGTGGTGAAAAGAAGCCGGTCAATGGCAGCAGCAGCTATGACGACGAGCTGCGGCGCAAAGGTCATAGCCCAAACACGGACGGCACAGTTAGCGACTGACAATGTCTGTTTGAAGCAGCCGGCAGGCTTCATATTGTGATGTAATATAATTGAAGAATCGCCGGTGCACTCTGTGCACTGTTTAAGTGCATTGCTTGCGGATGTCATCATAGGAATCGCAAGGCGTTTATTTTGGGTGCCTTCATATAATTTTGGTTTGCATATACAGAACGTTCTTCTCACCACTTTCACGATCAAAGGCGGTGAAACGTTCACCTGGCAATTTATGGTATCAACGGCAATCCGTACAAAAAGTTGATATCACAAAAATGAAATCGGACCACACCACTAGATGCAGACCTTGTGGTAGCAGGCCGGTTGGGGATTTTGTTTTTGCTCTACAGCTCGTCGTCAATTTCAATGCAGCATCCGAGAAGGAATCAAGAGAAAATGCTGTAATTTGAAAAGAAAGCCTGGGAGAGAACGGGGGTATAACAAACGTATCGTGACAGGTAAGATAATTGAAGGGAAAATAATAATGCTAAAGATATACGGACCGTCACCGACTAGGCATGCTTATGCCGGACGACAGTGGGGCCTGAATAGAAGTGAAGATATACATGGCCATGAGCCTGGTGATATGGACAATAAATGGTAAAAATCCAGTAACATTGCGCAGTCGTACCTGCGAACGACCGACAGGAGAGGACGTCTTTCCAGAAAAGTAGTGACCAAAACAAAAACCAAACAAGGCTCGCTAGAAATCAAACGTAGATACAATGAAAATGAAAAAAAATACAATAAATAAGGAGGAGATGAAGTGAAATCGAAAATAACTTTCAGATGAAAAACAAAATACCATTCCCAAAGCAACGAGCCGTGAGGCAATGCCGTTTTTAATGCCAGCCGCGAGGCTCATTGTCGTCTTTACGAAGCCCCTGTCTTTTCTCCTCTTTCGTCCTTTTTTTTGTGGCAGGGTGAAAACAGAAATAAAAATTAAAGAGTGCCGAATCTACTCTTCTGTAATGTTCGTCGTCGTCGTCATAAGTCGTTGGAGTATGGTATGCATGCAGGCTCTCAGTGTCGGTGACGTCGGCTCGAGTGGCCGTCCCGGTGTCCCTCACGGCGCCGAGATGATGAAGAGTGGCCGTGACCGTGTCCGTGCCCGTGGCTGTGGCTGTGACTGTGACTGTGACCGCTGCCACTGCGATCCATTTCGAATTCAGCTTCTTCAAGGCGTTGCCGAATATCGCGAACGATCTCACGAATGTGGCCAATGCGGTCAAAGTCGAGTTCGAGCTCGTCGATCTGGCTGTTGATCTTCTTGAATCGCTCAATCTCGGCATCCGCATCCACAATCATCTGGCCTGTTTCGTCATACATCATCTGGGTTGCGACCTGGGACTGTTCGCTCAAGTAGTCCATCTGCTGGGCGATGTGGTTCATCACACGCTCAAAGTATATTTCGAGGGCAGCAAGCGAGCCGTGGTCGAGCAGAAACATGCCCTGTGATGACGCACGGCTTGCCGCCCGAGACGATGACGAGCCATTTCCGCCATGAGCAAGTGCAGACTGTCCTTGGCGGAGAAGAGAGAGCTCGTCACTGCTGAGATTCAGCTCGGTCGGGTCGATGACCTGTGATGAGGGCATGGTCGTGCAGGTTTGAGAGCACGAGCGCACTAACGTGAGGCGAAATGTGGTGTTGGGAGTGCGTCAAACAGTAATGGACTTCATAAAACGAGACCTCGTATTAAAAATCCAAATATTTTCTTGCTCAGCTTAAACTAAAGCTGGAGCTCTTTGGTTATGCGAAGTGGGTGGTCAGAGGATCGCGAAGCTATCGAAGTAAGTAGGCTTTCGTGAACTGTGAATGGATTGCCGCTCGTTTTTGTAACGATGATGTCCCAGGATCGTGTGACGAAAGACTGGGAAACAACTTTTGTTGCGTAGTGTGATGCCTCGGCCGGGAGGAGAAAGCCTGCTGTCCTACCAGTCTCCGGTCTTGGGTATGAAGCCGGAAAGAGACAAATGATATCTTGAGTTCACAATAGTAGCTCCTCCTGTTTAGCCCTTGCTCTGACCAACATATGAGGCGCAGCCTTAGTTTGTAGACGGGAGCTCTATGTCGTGATTTCGGGACGATGGTAGCTGTGGAAGCAGTCGCACGACCTCTGACGTCGGCCGGGACGATCGCCGGCGGCGACAGAAGCTGCGATCGTGCGAGGCTATGGCGAGCGGTTTTCTCTTCGTTACTTCGAGGTATGGGCTATATTCGGGGTTGAGGATGCCGTGGAGGGTTGGGAGCGTGGCTTGATTAAGCTGTATAGGAGGCGCGCACGGCGTCATTGTTTCGAAATGGCGACGGCCGGCATTGCATATCAAGTCTAGTCTTGCGAGCGGAGAGGAACGAGCGCCAAAGCACCCTAGGCGCACCGTTTCTGTGTCGAGGAAGATACGGAGAGGAAGGGAATCGTGACAGCAGAAGATGGTTCGAGTACCAAGAATGGTCAAGGAAGAAAATGTCGCGGGGGAGGGGGTGCTCCAAAAAGGAAAAAAAGAAAGCAGGGGAAAGCGAGAGGACGACAAGGGGGTGGTTATTGTTAGCCTACAAAACAGAAAACCGGCCGTTGGAAGTTTCAAACTTTTTCATGAGCAGACACAAGCGGACCAGCAGCGAGAGACGATAGCGGGGAGGACGATGGCGGGAGAGGATTGAGGTGAACCAGCAGCGAAACACGACGTAGAATAACGAGCGATGAGCGAAAGCAGCAGCCAACTACTCAAGAAGAAACGGTGCAAGTTGGTAGATAATAGGGCAGGAAGACAGTTGGGAGCGGGAGAGACAAACACAGTAAAATAGGACGATCGTCGAGGAAGATGGAAAGGGGAAAAGATGTGAAAGATGTGAAAGAAACGTAAGGGTGCGGCGATCGAGATGCCTGTGCCGAAATGTTGCAGAAGTAGGGTCGTCGGAGAGCAGCAGGTGGATATTAAGTATAAACCTCGTGCTCTGCAATTTTTACTTTATACAAGAGGAAGAATACTCCGTAGCACTCTGCAACGATAAGTGGCCGCTGGGTCCTTCCAAATTCGTGGGGGGGCCTACCCTGGCCGGGCGGTCTGCTGAAATGGGTAAAGATGCTGCAGAATAAACCGCCGTCAGATTGAGGTGCAGTAGCTGGGACTCGCCGACTAAGAAAAGGTTGCAATTTTCAAATGCTGGATACGACAGAAGGAGATCCGGTGCCTTGGGTTGTTGGATGACAGGAGAGGTGGGATATTGTGTGCAGATGAAGGTGTAGGATGAACCACCGATAGAACACAATGTCCTCTCACACGCGCCGTAAATGGTTTGTGTCGCTGTGTTTTTTTCTGGAGTCCTTTTTGTTTTGAGCTTCCGAGTCTTGTTCTTTTGTATATTGCGATTCACACCGACCAGGGAATCTCCCCGTGCCGTCTCACAGGTCGGGCCTCACAGACAAACAAGGCCAAAAGCTCAACTTTGTCTCGCCCGTTCGTGCATGTCACGATCGTATCTGATAAGATGTCGGTGTTTTCTGTATCCTTTTGTGTCTTGGGTGGCTCCGGTTTCGTTTTTTTGCTGCCGATATGCACGCAGCCGTTTTGCGTCTCGACCTGCGGGCCTCAGAGTGCCTGATTGGTGTCAGTTTCGATCGAAGCTGCACGCTGCAAGGTCCCCGATGTGAGAGTGGGGATTTTCGACATGCCAGGAGAAGCCTGCAGGAACGGGAGTGAACGAAAAGGGATAAACGAAGAATAGCAAGACCCAAGTGGGCAATGGTGACAAAACGGGGAGACGCAGATAAAACGAAAAGGAAAAAAATAATGACGGGAGGGTGGAAAAGGTTTATCAGGACAGAGTGAAATGTCAAAGGCATGCAAGTCGGCGTCTCAGTGTTCTTACCTCGTCGTGTTCGGAACTCAGTGGTATCGCAGAGCCTCTAGAAATGGCGTACATGCGCGCGTGTGTATTTGTCGCGCTCTGAGGGTAATGTCAACCGATGGTTGAGGCGATCGTGGTGTTGGTGATCATCAAGGCAAAACGGAACTATAAGCGAGGTTTTTCATCGAAAAGAATCGGGAAGAGAGGACAAAGAGCGTCTAGGTCAGCCACTTGCCGCCAACAGCCCGCGTCAAGCTAAAGGGTGAAGGGGAAATCGAGCGAGGAAAAAAATATAGAAAGGAGAGGAAAAGACAAAAGGGTGCGAGAGGAGAGAAGTGCGAGAAAATGCCAAATTCAGGGGGCATTGAACGAATAGCCAAAAAGGGAAGAAACAGGAAAGGGCAGAAGGAGGGCAGGCGCGACTCAATTACAGAATTCTATTGCTACATATGGAAGGTAGGGACAGAATAGTCAAATGCAGACTTGTAGCCAACGAGAAAGGCCAGTAATAGAGTTAGTCACTCTTGCTTTGCGTAATATTCGTTCCTGGACGGCTGGGTCGTCCTTTCCCAGGTGTTCATCCGCTTGTTCCTTCCGGCCCAGAGAGGTGGCTTCGAGGTGAGGAAGGCGGCGGTTCCTTTTTACCAGGCGGTTTGCTTGGTTTGTCCCCTGACGATGTGAATTCCTTGTACTTTCATCCCATGTCCCATCCTATACAACGAGCCCTCCTATTTTTCCCATGTTCTCCTTTTCTGTATTTTACATTGCCGTTCTATCCAATTCCGAGTCCTTCTAGGCGCGCGCACTCGCACATAACCACATGCACGCCCTTTTTGGTATCCGCCCAACTGCATATGCAGCTACGTCTAGAGTGCAGCGTCAAATTCCGGCTCCCAAACAGGAGGTGTCACTGCAGATAGCGTGGGACTCTGCAGAAAAGACCAAGCGGGGACTGGGGGTGTGCGCCCAGATGATAGGGGCCTGCAGACATCCAAGCCAGTTCTTTGTACTCCGTAATTTGTACGGAATACTCCGTACGACAGACATGTGCGGCGCATTGCACTGCGTCATCTGGGAACGCCCAGATGGGCACAGACCCGAGCTCATCGGGTAGACAGGGAGGTTAATCTTGAGAGGTCTGGTGATACTCACATGGATGACATGGGTGGTGCTCACGGTCGGAGCAGCAAGGGATAGACATGCCACGAGCTGAGTGCATAAGATGAGAGGTGGCTTGGGAGACGCATCGTATCTCACTTTTTGCGGTCCGTGAGTCTGAGTAATAATAGTATGGGAGGCGGCAGGTCTGCCGATCATTTATAATTATGCGAGTGTACTTGTCGGTTACCTTGCCGAAGATATTGTGAGGGTTTAATTTATTTCAAGCGACTCAATAAGTGGCTTTTCAAAGGTAAAATGATGCTCTTGAATATTGCTGACTGAAAGATTATTACAGAGAACAGCAATACAGAAAGGATACCAGACATAAAACTTGAAAACATGAGACGAATGACCCATGGTAGAATTCTGGCACTTGATGGATAAGTGGGCTGTACTAATCGACTGGTTGTCGAACGGAGAAAAATGACAGGAAAGCTTCTGAATACATGTTCATCCCAAAAGGAGGCAAAGCATGGGCAATGGCCGGCAGTTGCGAGCTTCCCATTCGCTATTTCGTCTTCTGGCTGTGTCCCTGGTCCGATTCCTGTCATCCCATTTCCCAACGGCCAATGCAGCATGGCTTGCTGCGAGTAATCACAGCCAGGGTCTTCGTTTAAGGTTTGCTTTGGCGAGATGGTCCGAGCATTTTTCTATCACAGCCACTGCCTGTTGGCCGTTGGTTGTTTGCTATGTGACCTGGCCCCCAAAATGAACCTTCACCGGTTCCCAGCTCCATGAAGCTTCCAATAAATGGATAGACCGTCTTTTTGGAGGGAGTGCAGAACGGGGGTCCAGTGAAAGTGAGTCTGCTTTCCTCATGGATTCCGACTCTAACGCATATATGGCGAGCGTAAGAAAACAAATAAGCAAGTGTAAACTATTATTTCATATAAGACATAATAAAAAAATTGAAAACTGACAGTCGTAAAAATCGGGATGCGAAGCAGCTGGTATTGGCACCGTTAAGTCCATCCACCTTATATTCAAATAATATGCTAAAGCTGTGATTTGTCCGATATGTGCATTTCGTCTATATCATCACCCAGTACATCACCCAGTTCTTCGCCTAGTGCGTCATCTTGACCTCGCATCAATTACCGCCGGAAACCATTGGCCACCCAGTGACCAAGGTACCCAACGTGACTGGTCACAAGGTGAAGATATCGGCCGAAAGAACCGCCACCGCCGTGGCGCCGGCCGTTTAGGAGCAACACAAGCCCTGTCAAGGCTGGTACGCCGACAAGACCGACAAGACCGATTAAACCACCCAGCAGCACGCGGCCCTGGAACTCGCTGCGGCGCACGACCTCGCTGTAGCGCTCGTTGCCAAAGGACACGCGGGCGTACTTGGTGTGCCAGCCCAGCCAGGGGACGTGCACCGACAGCTGCTCCTCCAGAAACTTGCGCAGGCGGTAGGTGGGACTGAGCACGGAGGCGCGCATCTCGGTGTAGTTGTGGAGGGCGAGGTCGTTGATGGCAAAGGCGTCGGGGACGCGCAAGGCCGAGTACTCGGCGAGGGCGAGGGCGCGGCGGGCGTCGGCAGAGGCGCCGCTCGTGTCGTTGTCGCCCGACGGGTTGTTGGACTCGGTGTCGGCGTACTTGTCGAGCAAGCCAAAGAGGACGCGCACGTCCTCGAGACCGGCGTTCATGCCCTGCCCGTAAAAGGGGACCATGGCGTGGGCGGCGTCGCCGACGATGACGGCCGAGGCCTGGAAGTGCTGCGGCTTGCATTTGATGCTGATGAGCGGCAGGTGGGGGTTGCGGCGGAACGAGGCGACCAGGTCGGCGGGCGGGATGAGCTGGGTGACGCCGGGGAAGTGCTGGTCGAAGAACGCCGGCAGCGTCTGGTCGTCGGTGGCGGGCACGGCCTCGAGCTGGGCAAACTCGGCAGCAGGCATGAAGAGCGTGCACGTAAAGGAGCCGTCGTCGCTGGGGATGGCAATGAACATGAAGTCCTTGCCGGGCCATATGTGGAGGTGGTTGGGCGAGATGCGGAACTTGGCCCGGAACGCGGCGTCTGCGTCTGCGTCTGCTTCGTTGTCTTGTGCGTCGGCGTCCACTGCCTTGGCCTTGATCTGGAACTCACACCACAGCGTGTCGATGTAGTGCTGCTGGTAGTCCATCATGACGTACTTCATAAGGTGGTACCGGACGGGCGAGTGGGCACCGTCGGCGCCAATCATAAAATCAAAGTCGATCTCGATCTCACGGGCCCGGCCTGTCTTCTTGTTCGGCCCGTCCTTGGACCCGTCTTGCAGCTCGAACCAGGCCTTGCGGTTGCGGAAGTCGGCGCCGGTCAACTTGTGGTTGAAGAAGATCTTGACGTTGGGCAGCTTCTCCAGGATGTCCAGCAGACGGCCGTTGAGGCCAGCACGGTCAATGGCAAAAATGGTCTGAGAAGAGGGTCAGTCCATAAACAAATGAGCAAAATTTTCTTTTCTTTTCAGAGTCTGGTGAGAAGACGTACCCGGCCATGAGCATCATAGTCCTGTGCCGTTTCATACAGATCGCCCGACGGCGTCTTGCCATGGATCATGCGTCCCCTCATAGGGATGGTGGCATCAAAGACATGCTCAAGTAGCGTGGCGTTGCCCGAGTTCTCGAGAGCTGTGATGCCGCGTGTGGACAAGGCGAGGTTGATGGATTTTGTAAAGTTGAGCGGTGTCGTGGACGGGTCGCGCAGGTCTAGCAGTTTCCGTTAGTACTGTGGCTGCTATGAACTCATAATCGACGCATCGTCTCAACACACCGTTTCGAAGCTCGTACACCTCGACTTCGTGTCCCCGTTGTGCGGCATAGAGAGCGGCCAATGAGCCGACAGGGCCAGCGCCCACCACGACCGTCTTTTGTCTTGCATCCTCGGCCATTTTGTGTGAGTGTGGCGCGTGGTCTGGAGATCGACTGGTTCAGTCTCCGTGAGTCACTTTTGAAAAAGCCCTGTGAAAACAGATGTCGTGTGAGTGCGGATTTTGGATGAGTCGTTTTCACTCAGGTTTCATAAATTTCAAGCTCTTTCGAAAGAGATGCCTTTTGAGGTCTGAAACCGGGGACTCCTTTCTCATAAAATTCTCATGACAGTCATTGAAAAGCAAAGGAAGCCAAGAAAAAGGCTAGATCCTTCCCTCCGATGTCGAAAGGATGAGCCGGTGCCTGCGGCGCAAGATAATAAGACGGAGTTGGATTGCTAAGGTCTTAAAAACGGAGGACCAGAGCCTGCGCGTCCCAATTGGGAAAATCTTGGAAACGGTCAAAGTTGACACGTGATGAAACGGAGCTGTGCCTTTTGGTGACCCACTGAGCCTCGACGAAGATGACAAGCCAAAAATCCCCTACCTAGCTGTCATGACCAAAAATGCCATACGAAGGGCGCCAGGGCGCAACTCGCAGCCTTTCGCCCCAGTTAAGAGACTACAAATCGCCCCACTTATTTATGCCGCCGCCCGCGCACTCTGTTTTACATGTTCGCCTCTAAATCGTCTTTTGCGACGCCGAAAAAATACCACCATCGTGAAATATCTCCAGCCTCGCCTGCGTTACTCTGCCACCACGCACTCGCAACGCACAACAACGGCACTTTCCACTTTCCACTTTCTAGAAGACTGCCGGTACGGCAGCCACACATTCTCCCTCGTCGCCATGGCCGACGAAGCAAAGCGGCCGTGTGCTGGCGGCGACTGCAGCAACGAGGCCGGCACGCTGCAGTGCCCGACGTGCTTGAAGCTCGGCATGAAGGACAGCTTCTTCTGCTCGCAGGAGTGCTTTGGCCGTAACTGGGTGCGTCCGTCCTTTTTGTCTGTCCGTTGTCGACTCTGTGGAACCCTGTTTGCTGACCCTCTTTGATTTTGTTTCTTGTAGTCTTCACACAAGACCGTCCATAAGAAGGAGACCAGTATGTTGTCTCTCGCGTTTATGTCCCCAACGGTCCCTACTACGTGCTCTTCTTACTGACTATTGAACCCCAGAGGTCGGCTACTTCAACCCGTACCCCAACTTTCCCTACACCGGCCCGCTGCGCCCCGTCTACCCTCTGTCTGCAAAGCGCACCGTCCCCAAGACGATCCCCCACCCCGACTATGCTGCCGACGGCATCCCCAAGACGTCCCGCTCGCTGCTGCGGCCAAACAAGGTCGAGCTGCTTGACGCCAAGGCTCAGGAGGGCATGCGCACCGTGTGCCGGCTGGCCCGCGAGGTGCTCGACATTGCCGCTGCTGCGCTGCGCCCAGGCATCACGACCGACGAGATTGACGAGATTGTGCACAAGGCGTGCATCGAGCGCGACTCGTACCCCTCGCCGCTCAACTACAACCACTTCCCCAAGTCCGTGTGCACGTCCGTCAACGAGGTCATCTGCCACGGCATCCCCGACAAGCGCGTCCTGCTCGACGGCGACATTGTCAACCTCGACGTCACGCTCTACCACAAGGGCTACCACGGCGACCTCAACGAGACGTACTACGTGGGCGACCGCGCACGTGCCGACCCGGACTCGGTGCGCGTCGTCGAGACCGCCCGCGAATGCCTCGATGCGGCCATCCAGCTGGTCAAGCCCGGTGCGCTGTACCGCGACTTTGGCAATGTCATTGAGAAGCACGCCAAGTCGCGCGGCTGCAGTGTGATCCGCACGTACGTAGGCCACGGCATCAACTCGGTGTTCCACGCGCCGCCCAACATCCCCCACTACGCCAAGAACAAGGCTGTCGGCGAGTGCAAGCCCGGCATGACCTTTACCATTGAGCCCATGGTGGCGCTCGGCAAGTACCGCGACGTGACGTGGCCGGACAACTGGACTAGCACGACGATTGACGGCAAGCGGACGGCGCAGTTTGAGCACACGCTGCTCGTCACAGAAACAGGCGTCGAGATCCTCACGGCGCGGACAGCAAACTCGCCGGGGGGGCCGATACCCATGCCCGAGACCAACGGTTCGGCATAGGGCGAGGCGTCTTACGTTACTTTGTTTGATCGTGCGGTGTAGTTGACAAATTCTGAATTAATGAGGGCATGGGATAGCGAGATTGGAGTTTGGTGGTTGGTGACGGCAAAAGCAAAAAAGAAAAAGCAAAAGTGTAAGGCTCGAAGGAGCAAAAAGCATGATACATCGTAACGAGCGAAAGCGCAATGAATAGAACGCTGCTTTTTCCGTCATCCTCTTACTTATTTACTTTTGACACGTATCCTATGCCACCTGTCCTGTCAATGACGTTGTTCCTAGAACACCATCTGTCATTCATCATTAGGCTACTAGAGGGTATGTGCGAGAGGTGCTTGTCACTGACGTCGACTCGCAGCAAGCCGCTGAAGTTGCCTGCTTCTGTGAGTTGTCTGCCCCGCATATTTCGTAGGTCTTTGAGCCAGGCCCACTTTCGCATTCGTCAGGGCATCGTGGACAGTTACAGGGGATTGCCCAGCCACCGACAGCTCCCGTTGAAGGTACCAATACACTGGATATTGCGGCAAAGATACCTCCCGCACCCCGAACCCACAGCCAGTCAGCCTGTCCTTCTGTAATGCTCCTAATTTCGTATTTTTTTTGTGCCTGCCCCCATAAATGCACAAGCCACACACGCTGCGCCAGCCATTTTTGCGAAGCTTCGGCCGGCGCTTTCCTTGCCCCTTCTCCTGCCGTCCCACAGCTTTCCTTTTTCGCAGGCTTGATTACGCCTCTTTTGGACCTTCCTTTCCATCTCTTCTTGCTCCTTCCCTCTCTCCACCACCACCACCACCACCGACCTCCCCTCCATTCTTCGACACATCGCTTCTCTGACTCTCCCACCTTTGCGTCCTCGACTCGACCTCGACCGTCGTTTTGCCAACCCAGTTTTCTCGCGTAATCTCCTCAATCGCGCAACTATCGCCGCTTCATCTCCTGTACGTTGCATCCCGGGTTGTTGGCTTCATACCCTTGGCAGCCTTGCTTTTGCGCTTGGGGAGCACGTCACAGGCCACGAGATCAAAACAAAGCGAGTTCCTCGCTCGTGCTCCACGTTTCTTTTTGACTCGAGGCCAGGCTGTGTGACTGCCTGGTGGCCTTTGCTCCCGAGGCCGAGCTAGGCGCCAGCCTCTCCATTACTTGCAAACACCGTTTTCCCTCTGGCTTCCACGGTGCTTGCAGCAGCGTCTGTTTTTTTGTTTCCGTCTTCTAACATCTCGCCACAGCTTCGACCGCTTGCGCTTCGTCTCCGACCTTTGTCCAACAAAGTTTTCTTCTCCCCATCCAATCTACCGAACCAATCGTCACAATGTCTGGAGAGGCGTGGCTGTACCTGTTCGCCGTGTTGATAAACGCGGTGAACCTGTTCCTGCAGGTCTTCTTTACGATCATGTACAGCGACCTGGAGTGGTATGTCATGCGGCCTTGCTGAGTGCACTGGATAGCGGTGCGCGTTGCGTCTTGAAGTCCTGCTAACAATTGTGTAGCGACTACATCAACCCCATTGATCTCTGCAACCGACTCAACACGTACATCATCCCGGAAGCGGCCGTCCACGGCTTCCTGACCTTCCTGTTCCTCATCAACGGCTACTGGCTGCCTTTGATCCTCAACGCCCCGCTCCTTGCTTGGAACGTTAAGAAGTATGTTGCGACGAGCAAAGCCCCGTTTTTGTTTGTACCGGGTCGTGCCGTGGAGACCCTGGCCCGGCCGTGGCCCTTTGGGAATTTCTTACACGTGCTAACCTCACAACCCCAGAATCATTGACAACACTCACCTGCTGGACGCGACGGAGATCTTCCGGAAACTCAACGTCCACAAGAAGGTTGGTTGCTGTGTTTCCCCCCTCCTGGCTTCCCTGTCAAGCTCCAGTGGCTAACAAACCTCTTAGGAATCTTTCATCAAGCTCGGTTTCCACCTCGTCATGTTTTTCTTCTATCTGTACAGCATGATCGTCGCTCTGATCAAAGATGAGGGCCACTAGAGTTCCCTCCTCTGCTCCGCGGATACGATAACCGCGACCATGAAGGCGACTGACACCGTCATCAGGCTGGTGGGAGACAAAATGTCAACTGTGCCCAGAAGACAACCATTGGGACCAATCAGACCAACCACAAACGTTTCGACCAGAGCCAGCCGGCAAGACGCCGATGAGTTTATCAATTACGCGTGGTGGATGAGTCTCACTGAGGTGACTTTGTTGAAGACTGGCATATTATTTTTTACTGCTGCGTTGCACTTATACACGGTGTGAGTGTTTCTTGGCCGGGGCGATGGTGTAGTTGGCTTCCCGCACCTTGTTGCAGGCCTGTCGACGCATAGACGAGGGACGACAAGGGAATCGAATCTTGCGAGCATGGAGCGCTACGAGTGGGACGAGAAAGACAGAAATCGTGTGTATATTGGGGATATGTGGCTGCAGTTGAGCGCAACGTGAAAGCGGGTGAGACGTCATTGCTTTTGGCTGTTTTTTTTTGTTCCTTTTCATTTTCTGGTTTACTGTCGGTCTTCCGGGCTCTTCCTCGCGGTCGAGGCATGGTAATGATGTGCATATTTTTGCGGTTTTTTTGTCGCCCGTGTTTATACCTGTGTTGAAACACACTGCTCTGGCGCTCATAGGTGTTTTTATACGACTGCCAAATATACCTGTTAATGTCTGTTTACATGAATGTTTTGCCACTTGTTACTTTTATGCATTCCGCTTTGTCCATTGTCTTGAAGCTCACTGGCATTGTTTACTGTTCCCGTACCGTGGGGAAGCATGTCTGACGTTTATATAATGATACGGTATTGTGAAAGGGATTTCAATTCAAACCCAGTATAGAAGACCATGACGACAATTGCACCGGATAATGAAGCTCAAAAGTCGCATATTGATGACTTCACATGTCCCAGCTTGCTTGGAGTGGCCGGTTTAATCACGTGACTCTTCTACCGCTTTATGCAACAGGGTTGTATATTTTAGGCCGTGTTTAATCTAGCATGGCAAGCTCGACAATATTAAATCTCAGTTCTACCGCCTTGCAGTGGCCCGCGCTCCAACAGCTTTGCCGCACCTATATTGACGACGTCTGACGCGGCTTTTATTCACCTATGCGCGACAGCATCGCGAGTCCATCCGCGGGATTTTCGACTGACCGACATCCCATTCGACACGCGACACATCCCTCGTCCCATCCGTTGCCGTCCTCGCCATGGCCGACTTTGGCGACTACCCGCCCAACATGGCGCCGCAAGACGCCCTCGTGGTACGGTCGCAGGCCGAGCCCGACCACGCCGTCGTGCCCTACTCGGCCGAAGACTTGGCGCGCCCGACCGTGGGACCGGCCAACCCTTTTCGGCGCGCCAACATTGGCAGCAACACGCAGCTTGTGCGCAGCGCGGCGACGGGCACGGCGAAGCGCAAGAACGTGCTGTCTGGCACGGCCACGGAAGAGTTTGTGAGCGAGCACACGTTCCGGAGCAAGCACCGGGCAGTCGAGCGGCGCGGCGGACCGGCACGGGTGGTGCTGACGGGCGACGAGGTCAAGGCCCAGAACGCGGCCGTGCGCGCAGGGCGCGAGGGCAAGGGCAGCGCGACGGTGGCGGACGGCGACGGCGCGTACGTGGGGCCCTGGGCCAAGTTCCAGCGCAAGACCGTGTACGACGAGGTCGACGAGAACGAGGAAGACGACGGCGAAGAATACGAGTATGAGTACGAGGACGAGGACGAGGACGTGGTGGAAAGCGGCACAGTGATCCCGGCGCCGGCGCCGGCATTGGCGCGGCGCAAGCAGCTCGAGACCGTGGGCGACGAGACGACGGCGTTTGTGGGCAGCGAGCAGTACGACTACCAGGGCCGCACGTACATGCACGTGCCGCAAGACCTGGACGTGGACCTGCGCAAGGAGGTCGGCAGCATCACCAACTTCATCCCGCGCAAGCTGGTGCATACGTGGAAGGCACCCACGCCGGGCCAGGCGGTGACGGCACTGCGCCTGTTCCCCGACTCCGGCCACCTGATGCTGAGCGGCAGCGCGGACAACACGGTGCGCCTCTGGGACGTGTACCACCAGCGCGAGCTGCTGCGGACGTACACGGGCCACAAGCGGGCGATTACGGACCTGTCGTTCAACCGCGACGGCACCCGGTTCCTGACGGGCTCGCACGACCGGTGGATGAAGCTGTGGGACACGGAGACGGGCCAGTGCATCAACCGGTTCCGGACGGGCAAGACGCCGCACTGCCTGGTGTTCAACCCGTCGGTGGAGGGCGCGCACGAGTTCTTGTCGGGCATGTCCAACAACAAGATTCTGCAGTGGGACACGCGGGCTGCCGCCAGCAGCAGCGGCGGGGACGGCGGCGACAGCGTCAACGAGCCCGTGCAAGACTACGACCACCACTTGGCGGCCATCAACACGATTACGTTTGTCGACGAGAACCGGCGGTTCATGACCACGTCCGACGACAAGTCGGTGCGGGTGTGGGACTACAACATCCCCGTGCCCATTTCGTACACGAGCGAGCCGTGGATGTACCCGCTGACGCGGGCGGCGCTGCACCCGAGCAACAAGTACGTGGCGTACCAGTCGGGCGACAACCAGGTGCTCGTGTACTCGGCGCGCGACAAGTACCGGCAGAACCGCAAGAAGGCGTTCAAGGGCCACAACAATGCGGGCACGGCCATCGACGTGGCCATCAGCCCCGACGGGCAGTTCTTGGCGTCGGGCGACACGTCGGGGTATGTGTGCTTCTTTGACTGGAAGACGTGCAAGATGTACGAGAAGCTCAAGGCGGATCCGACGGGCGGGTCGGTCAACCATGTCGTGTGGCACCCGCAGGAGACGAGCAAGGTGGTGACGGCGGGCACGCACGGCGACATCAAGTTGTGGGATTAGGTGAGAATCGGGACGTTTGGATTGGGGAATCGCAGCATATTTCGGCGTTTGCGTACAGGTCTACACGGGACTAGGCTTTTGAAAACGGATTTGCTCAGGCAAAATATGTCATATTCAGCGTTACATAAGAAATCTATGATTTTAAAACCCAACAACCCGGCTATTCTTCATCGACATGAACCCATTTTGTATTGAATACAGTCTCGTTGCCAGCAGAAACATGGCAACGAGAACGAGGAAAGGTAGAACTCCAAACAAAACAACATATATCGCTGACACATCCAAGAAAGGTCCCCGGGGAATACACACAATTGCACGCTCGTCTATATAACAGGAAAATCAGACAGGAACACGCTCTAGTTCCGCAAGAACGACTTGAAGACGTTGCTCTCTGTGCAGTCGACCCAGGGGTAGCCAATCTCGCTCAGGTACGTCTCCAGCTCGCCGACCTCGGCATCGGGGCACAGGATGCCTGTCAGCACCTTGCCAATGTCGCTGCCCTCGTTGCGGTACTGGAACAGGCTGATGCTGTAGCGCGGGCGCAGCGTGGCCAAGAACTTGTCGAGGGCGCCGGGCCGCTCGGGGAAGTTGAACATGTACAGGCGCTCGTGGGGCACCGTCGAGCGGCCGCCCATCAGGTAGCGGATGTGGCTCTTGGCGAGCTCGTCGCCCGACACGTCGACGGCGTGCATGCCCTCGGTCGAGGCGATGCGGGCCATGAGGTTGCCGAGCTGCTGCACGCGCTCCGCGGCGTTGGCCGCCGTCAGCGACAGCCCCAGCAGCACATTGGCGGCGCGGCCGTCGTTGTAGCGGTAGCTGAACTCGGTGACGGCGTGGGGCATGATGGCATCAATGAGCTCGGCGAACGAGCCGGGCCGCTCGGGGATCTCGACGGCCAGCAGAGCCTCCTTGCCCTCGCCCAGGGTGGCGCGCTCGGCGACAAAGCGCAGGCGGTCAAAGTTCATGTTGGCGCCGCTCGTGATGGCGACGAGGGTGCGGGTCGGGTCGGACGACGGGTTCTGGGCGACGTACTTTTTGAGGCCGGCCACCGCCAGCGCGCCGGCCGGCTCGACAATGGACCGCGTGTCCTCAAAGACGTCCTTGATGGCGGCACAGGTCTCGTCGGTGGTGACCTGGATGACCTCGTCCACGACCTCCTGGCAGATGCGGAACGTCTCCTCGCCGACGGCCTTGACGGCCGCGCCGTCGGCGAACAGGCCCACCTCCTTGAGGACGACGCGCTCGCCCTTGGCCAGCGACTGGACCATGGCGTTGGCGTCGTACGCCTCGACGCCAATGATCTTGACGTGGGGTGCGATGCGCTTCACATAGACGCCGATGCCGCCAATGAGGCCGCCGCCGCCGACGCAGCAGAAGATGGCCTCGAGCTTCTGGATGTTGGTCTGGCGCAGCAGCTCCATGCCAATGGTGCCCTGGCCGGCAATGACGTACGGGTCGTCAAAGGGCGGGATGTCAATGAGGCCGTCCTGCTGCACGCGGCGGGCACACTCCTGCTTGGCCGCGTCAAAGTCGGGCCCGTGCAGCACGACGTGGCCGCCCATGCGCGAGACGTTCTTGTGCTTGATGCTGGGCGTGCCCTCGGGCATGATAATGGTGGCAGGAATCTTGAGCTTGCGGGCCGAGTAGGCAACGCCCTGGGCGTGGTTGCCGGCCGACGAGCAGACGACGCCGCGCCACGACTGGGCCGGGTCGAGGTGGGCCATTTTGTTGTAGGCGCCGCGCAGCTTGAAGCTGAAGACGGGCTGCTCGTCCTCGCGCTTGAGCAGCACGTTGCACTCGAGGCGGTTGCTGATGTTGACAGCATGGCTGAGGGAGGTCTCCTTGCAGACTTCGTAGACGCGGGAGGTGAGGATCAGGCGGAGGTAGTCGGGGTGGCCGTTGGGGAGGATGAACTCCTCGGGCAGCAGCTTGCGCACGCGGGCGGCACGCTCGTCAGCCTCAGCCGTGGCGAAATCGACCAGAGACTCGGTCCGTGACAGGCCCGATACACTGGGCGTCCGTGCCGGTGTTGGACGGCCGGGACTGCTGGTGCCGTTGCCATTGGGAGGAGTCGTGGTCGAGGTAGAAGAGGCGGCGGCGGCCGCCGACCGCAGCGGCACCGCATTGGGCGAGCCATTGACGACGGTGCTGCCGTTGGGCTTGCCTGTTGTTGGATCGGACATGATGGGTGTCTGAGTGTGCGTAAATATTGGTGGGTGCTGTGAATCAAACGGTGAGGCTGAAGAGAAGGAAAGAAATAAAGGAAACGGGGAAGAGGTCAAATTGATATATGTGAAAAACCCTTTGAAGAGTCACCGCTACCGGCAATCGCTAACAAAGCTCTCAATTCGGAAAGAGATAGCTAGCCACAGAGAAAAGTGACGGAAAGTGCAAACAGAGCCGCGCTAGCACACTAAAGTCCACAGCGGGGTTGCACCGTTGTCTGCTTGTGCTACAGCTTGCCGGGGACAGGAACCATCAGCGGCTTCAGCGTCCTGGGATGGCCGAGAGCGGGGCTCTGTGGCAGGGAGTCCAATCTTTGACGCCTGTCGTTGGCATCGTACAGTGGATATCTCTCGTCGCACAGGGTGCACATGGCCGCTGTGAGGGGGGTGAGTTACCCAACAGAGAGGAGAGACAGCGGCAATTGGTGCTTAAATTGTTGCACTGGCGTACTACACAGGCAAAAATCAGCCCATCTTTCTACAAGTACTTTCTACAAGTATCTCCGTTTGATTATTCTCACAGTTTTGAACCGCATCCGTTTTTGCAACCACCTCCCACGACCACCATTGACGACACCTCACGACTAATACAGGCACACGACCACCGACAACACAGCCTACACACATACACAAACACACAGATACAACACTTGCGCAGCCACCGGCACAACCGCCGGCACAACCGCCATCATGTCCAACCTGCCGCCGTCCGACGGAATGCCGTCGTCGTTTGACAGCAATGCGTGAGTCTTGCTCCACCGTTCTCTTTCTTTGTCTTGCGGCAGCTGCTGACACCTCCCCTTCCCCTCTCCTCCCCTCACCCCAGCGAAAATCAGTCGACGCCCCTGCAACGATTCGGCCGCAAGCTGCTCAAAGAACCGCTCATTCCCATCGGCTGCGTCCTGACCGTCGCCGCCTTTATCAACGCCACCCGCGCCATCCGCAAGGGCGACCACCACCAGGCCCAGCGCATGTTCCGCGCGCGCGTGCTCGCGCAGGGCTTTACCATCATGGCCATTGTCGGCGGCGGCATCTACCTCGCCGACGACCGGAAAAAGGAGCGGCAGCAGTGGGCGCTGGAGCGGCAGCAGAAGCAGCAGGCGGAGACGGAGAAGTGGGTCAAGGAGCTGGAGGCGCGCGACGCCGAGGACAAGGCGCTGCGGGAGCGGATTGCACGGCGGAAGGAGCTGCGCAAGGCCGCTGGGGCCGCCGGGGCCGCGGGCGGCGTGAGCGACGAGGCGGCCGAGGCGGAGCTGGAGGCGCAGCTGGTGGCGGCGGCCGAGCGGGAGGCGCGTGCCCAGGCGTCCGCCGCTGGAGGAAGCAACGGCGCAGGCGGTGGTGGTGTGCTGGCGGCACTGGGAGGACTGTTTGGCGGTGGACGAAGCAAGAAGGACGACGGCGCGAGCAGCACGGCAACACCAGCGACGGCAACACCAACAGAACCAGAGGCCGAGGCAGAGGCCAGAGCATCATCACAGCCCGCCGAGGTCAAGAAGGGCGTACGGAAGAGCCACGGCCGGAGCCAGCTGGATACGCTGGGCGACCTCTTTGGCAAGCGGGGAAGCGGTGCAGACGGCGAGGGGAAGAAATAAGAGAGTGTGGTGTACAAAATTTGTAACAGTACGCGACAACACGCACGAAACGATTGTACATAAGATTGACACAAAACAGGTTGGGCACTTGGCACCTGGATGGAACAATAGCATAGTGTGGAGAGAATATAGCTCTACTCAAAATTCAAGAACGGTCACAATGGCAATCGACACGTAACAATCATATAACCCAGAGACCACCCGTTATCATAAAACGCCAAAATCTCGCTCATACCATACTCCCACCACTCCGATTGGCACCGACCAGGCCGGCCATTTCCAACAGAGCACGGTCTGCGTCGACGTCGCCCGTGCCCAGGTTGATGCGCCGCCGCGCCTCGGCCTCCCGCGCCTCCCAGGCCCAGCGCTCTGCCTGTTCCTTGGCCTCGTCGTCGCCGCCGCAGCCCCAGACTTCGAGCGCCTCGATGGAGAAGCGGTCCTGGAAACTAAACAAGCGGGCAGCACTGGGATGGAAGGCGCCGCCGGCGCCACCACCGTGTGCCTTGGCGCTGTGTCCCCGGTCATGCGTCATGGCGCCAAACTCAAAGTTGCCGTCAATCATGAGCGACAGGGGGCCCAGCGGCAGGATGCCCTCGACGGCGGACTGGACGTGCTGGTGCTGCTTGAGGCTGGCCTTGACAGCAGCGCCCGTGGGCGAGGGACAGCCGAAGCCGATGCCGCCGGCGTGGTTGTTGGCGGCGGTCGGCTTGACAAAGGCGACATAGTCGCGGTTGATCGTCGACGCCCCAAACACATCGTGCACAGGGCTCAGCTGGAACAGCACGGTGTCGCTGTCGCCAAAGCAATCGCGATGCGTGAGACGCCAGGGCTGGCTGACGTAGGCGCCAAAGATGAGTGTTTCGTCGTCGCCGTCGTCATCACCGCCGTCGTCCACACGCTTGCCGTTGCCGTGCGGGAATCGCCGTGGAGGCAAGGCGGATGCAAAGGTGGCTTCTGGGCCACGCGGCGTGTCGCTGATGCGCGTGCCTTTGACGAGAAGGATGGTCGGCGCACGCCAATTAAAGACCTTGGACTCAAAGGAGCCCATGGAGAAGCCGTCGTTGTCGCCCGAGTAGAGCGGGCGCATGCGGTGGAAGAGGGAGGAGCCGGGAAGGAAGAAAGACAGCTGGGAGAGGATGTTGAGGTTCATGATTTTGTTCGCAGAGTCTTGGATGAGGAGTGGAGGAATGGGTATATTAGTTGCTGCAATCGTGGCAGCCGACGACTTTCGCCTGGCGAGCGTTGGCGGGGGGGTTGTTGTGGTAGTGGTTGTGGTGCTATCTGTGTTTGCATCGCTGGCGCTGGCGCCAGCGCCAGGTTTCGTCCGTGACAAGTCAAGGTTCTTGGAAAACAAAAAGTGTTCAAACAAGGCATTGAACCCGCTAAAGAGGAACGGGAAGCACACGGGAACGATGGCATCAAAGTGGGCAAACTTAATGCCCGGCGATGTCTCGACATCGAGGAACGTGGCCAAGATGCACTGGGCCGTCTCCCGCAGGCTCTCCAATGCATCTCCCGTAAAACGGCCGGCGTAGAGGGAGATTGGTTCCTGGGGGCCCAGTGGTGCCACCAAAATCAGCAGCATCAGCAGTCGCCGGAAGTTGTCGGCAGGGATGCGTGCACCGTGGAGCGTGGCGGCAATGTCGGCCGCCTTTCTCGCTGACGCTTTCGGGCCCGTGGGTACCGAGCTGTTGATGTAGTCGAGGGCATCAAAGGCGGCCATAGCGAGCTCGTCATTGTCGTCGTTTGGCAGGTCGTCGTCGCAGCCGTCATTCTCATCGGCAGGACTGCGCTTCACGACATCCTCTTCGCCGTCGTTGTCATCAATGGACGCGTCCACGGCAAAGCCCTCGTTGCCTGTTGGCACAGTCGACTGCGCGCGTGCGGCAGCCGCGGCCTCTTTTCTGTCGTCGGAAAACAGTTTGCGGTCGTGCACGGCCAGACTGCGGAAAAGAAGCGTGCGGCGGTCGCTCGCACCGTGGGCCAGCACGCGCTTGTACCGGTCGGTCAGCAGCGTGACAACAATGACCAGCTGCTCGAGGCCCAGCACAGCGGGCGCGTCGGACAGAAAGGGGAAGGCTCCGAGGTACGAGACCATCTGGAACACGACCGGCGACACGCCCAGGATGTCGGGGATGGCCAGGAAGCGCGCGACGGTGTCTTCCTTGAGGTAGCGCAGGACGTGGGGCTTCCTGCTGTGCTCCTCGGCCGTCTTGTTGCTTGTTCCGCTGCCGTTGCTGTTGACCGTGTTGTCGGTACTGGTTCCGCTTTTGCCATTTTCGGCGTCATTCTCACTGTCCTTTGGCTGGCTGCTGTCCCGAGTGACGTGTGGACTCTCCACGGTGGCGTCTGCGAGGCTCTTGAAGTTGTCCTTGAGCGAGTAGAGCTCCAGGGAGGTGAAGCACTTTTGCGCGAAGCGGTTTGCCTGTCAATGTTAGAGAGAGCAGTCCCAAACAACGATAATCTCTGTCAAGGGATGTCCTTAGACTCTTACCAGCTCTTTTACGAGCTCCTCGTGCGACCGCTGCAGCGATGGCGGAGTCGACTGGCCTTGGCCCATGGCGGCAGTAGATCGTAGTGGTTCGTACTTTGTAGTAGGAAGTGGTTGCACCAAACGACAAGCTATCGCTCTCTCGTCCGTTTCTTGCTCAAAGACGTCGTCGATGCCTCGTTATCCGTCTCGTTCCGTCGAATTGACTCTGCAAAGAGAGCTCGTTCCAGTTGCAGATGCAAGTGCAGATGCGCTGTAATCACAAACAGTCGCCGTCATCGTGGTGCAGAGGACAGCGAGCCGTGTGTGCGCGCGAGGAAAGCCGCAGTGTATCAATTGTCAATGGATGCGATGCAGTCGTTGTGGGTTTCTGTGTTGCGTATGTCTCGACCGTTTTGGGCATTTTGTGTGTGGAAGCAAATGAGATGTGAGACCAGGCAGCCGGCTTAAAAAGTAAGAGCCCCAAGTCAACAATTCGAGGCAGCATGTCTCGTATAGTTCGGGCACCACATGATTGGGAAGGAACGAAGTACTCGGCCCTTGCAAGGAAGGAATGCACGACTTGGCGGCGAAGAGGCGACCAGCTACGTAAAGCTCATGTGGGGTCCTAACCGGTCCTGGTTGGTGAGGCGGGGAAGGCACAGGCATTACTTGTTTCGTAGTACAAAGAACCATTTGGAGAAAATGAGGGCTGCGACAGTGTCTTCTGTTATATGGACCAACACGGTGTGGCATAATAACACGCCGTGCCGCAATTCCCAACAGATTCCTTACTCTAAGTGTGGCAGCTTATCGTACGGTTTGACAAGACAAACTCAGCATATAGGTTTCGAAGTTGTCGGAAGATGAAGGGAGTCCATGTCTATTTTTGATATATTGAAAAGGAGTTATTGGATTGTAGTTTTCGAACGAAAGGAGCATAAAATTATTTATTTAATTTTAAAATGGACTGGACATAAGATTGTTGCACATGGGGATGAGAGAAAATCTGCACACTATTTTCAGGCAAGTTCCAGACCAAACTTACATTATGTCTCAGTATTTGGTAAACGTGAAAGCCACTTTCTTGATACGTACGAAATACAGTGCACAACATTCCCATAAGAGAACTGGTCAAAAGGACGTTACATCTACATGCCTTTACACAGAGGTATGTGGGAGTCAATTGGACCCTAACCACCACAGTTCACGTTCAACGTAAAGGTTGTATCTGAAAACGGAAACTTGGACTGGTTTTACAGTGTAAGATCGTTAAATGTTGATGTGTTCTTGGCATCGTAGCCTGGACGTATCCTTTGTTGCTTTGGAACTCTTCTTGTCCCCTCTCTACAACTGTCGCTCTGGTCTCTTTAGCCACTCCGTGTCAAAAAAGCTCTCGTACTACCCTTGGCGAGGACGCTGGGCCGTATATCATGATGCCGCTGCCGGCTGCCACCGGCTCCGGTGTATCGCCACGTGGGTCGTCTAAGAACACATCCAGATCACTCTGAATGCCGATGTGCCACTGGGCCTCGCTGCTGTTGTAACCAATATCACGTTCCAGCGCCACATGCTCCGTGTCCCAGACCGTCTCACTATAATCGTCTTGGCTGTTGTCTCCTGTGGCTTCCCAGCCAGCTTCGTTCCACGGTCTGTCCACAGAGACGCTGGACAGTGGCGAAGAACATGGCATTGCATCCACGCCCATGCTCGAGATGTTTGTCCACGCGATCCTAAGCACATGAGTCTGTCGTACGAAATTATTGCCGACACGCTGTTGCTCGAGATCTTGCCCATTTTTATTTCCTCCAGCGTATATGTTGGGTCCTCTTGGCCTTCACTTCGCTGGATGGAGGAAAGCACAGCACACAGACCTTAGACTTCAAGCCTTTTTCCTGTGTAAAAAGCGAGAAATAAAGATCAGATTAGGGACAGTGATAGCATATTGATTCTTTCTACCCCCCCCCCCCTCCCCCCTTCGACGGCATGCGATGCAGTGGTTTTACACCCTCATATGCGTTTTGTGTTTACTTTGGTGCAGTCTGGAAGCTTGAAGGCAGCTCCCAGCTCCAGCCCCACTCTGCGTGCTGCCTGATTGGATGACTCACCCGCACGGCAAAAGGGCCCACTGTATTTTGGGCTGCTCTTCCCATAAATAAAAATTCGCGGTGCCCAAAATTTCGTCCCCTTTTTCTTCTTCTTTTTCTCTTCCTCGGGGAACGCATCGCCCTCGTCAACGTCGCGCCTCCATGCCACAAACGGAAAAAGAGAAGCAGCACAAGCGGTACGAATGCTGTGCGAAACGAGACATGGGGCATCGACGACGACGAAAGACACGATTGAGTGAGACACCAATCCCGACCACGACGATGGCAGCTATACCTTGCCCCCAGCACGGACAAGGAAAACAAGTCAGAAAAAGGATGGGGGCTCCAAAAGGGCTTCTTCCTTCAGCTTCGTTTCGTCTGGGGACCGAGGGCCGTCATTTGTGGTTGGGTGGTGTGTCCATGTCAGTCGTGTCGTGTCGTCGTGTCTCGCCTCTCGCCAGCGCGTCTTTCCCTGCTGCGTGCTTCTCTTTTTCACCAGGAACTCTTATTTCCCTTGCGCATGAGAAAAAGTCGGTGAACAGCTTCATACACGCGGTTTCTTTCTCTCCCCGGGGAGAAGAAACGGCTAGCCTGAAAGGGCCTTGCGCCACTGTGCGTCTGTGATTGGCATCAGAAAAGCAGGGGGCGGTGGGGCAGAGAGGGGTACGGTCGTCTTCCTTTTGGGGGGCGACTGGTCTCTCTTTTTTGTCACATCGCTTTCCTATGGGAGAGCCATCGCGAAGCTTCGTGGTCGCCGGGTGTCTCCTCTTCTTTTGAGGGGGAGGACGATGGGATAACACATTAGTTCGATGCGCGACGTGGGGCCTCGCATTCTTTTGGCCCTCTTCGTTCTTCCTTCGCCTTTTTGGTCTCTTGGCCGTTCTTTCCCCTTTTCCTTTTCCTTGTCACTTTGTTGTGTTCCCTGTCTTTGTCTTGTGCCATATAAAACTCTGCCGTCCTTGAAAGAGGGCGGTAGGTCTGGTACAGGAGGGGACAGACGCGGCGAGGAGACTTGGGAGGAGATTGGGAGGGCAGGGATTCCCCAAGGCATCGAGGATGCGAAGAGTCCGACGAGAGTCAAGGCGTGCATTTACGAGGCCTCCATATTGCAATGCCGCTTATTCTTTCGAGGGCGATGCGTTCCCCCTATTTTTTTATTTCCCCCTTGTGAGTTGATCTTCCCTAGACGACTGGAAAGGACGCCTTTTGCCGGGGATACTGCTAACAGGTGTGTGGCCTCCCGTCTCTCTACGGATGGTCGGTGGACGAGGCGTTGGAGGGAGAAAATGCGGCACAAGAGGCGGAACGAGTGGGTAGTGCTTGTTTAACATGAGGTAGCGTCATTCTTTGAATTGATCATGGCTGTTTTATCTATCATATAGTTGCTTGGGTATCTGTGTACGTGACCGACTCCGCTATGCTTGCGTCGACACGCCCGTCTTTCTGTGCTTCTCTAGCGCCGCCATGTCCTCTGGTTGCTCAAAGGCAGCCGTCATCACTGTCTCGGCCACCTGCAGCAGCCGTGCGTCGTCAAAGAACTGCCCGATCAGCTGGAAGCCCGGGCAGAACGCCTCTGCTTCCGTCGCCGCGCCTGTGTCCGCCGCCGGCATGGGGATGCTGATGGCCGGCAGGCCTGCCAGACTCGCCGGCACGGTAAAGACGTCGTTGATGTACGCATCCACGGCCGACGGTGCTGCTTCCACGTCGGCCACTCGCGGGGCCGGCGTGGGCGCCGTCGGGCACAGCAAGAAATCGACCTGGGCCGGGCCTCGCTTGTCGGCCAGCGGCAGGCCCTCGGGCAAGTCGCTCAAGTCAATGTGCCCGCGTGCGTCGTCCGCGTAGACGCCCTGGTGCTCGCCCACGGGCTCGTGGTCCCGCAGCGGGTTGGGCAGCCGGAAGACGGCGTCAAAGTCGCGCACGATGACGCGGCGGACGCGCTGGGCTTGGACAAAGTAGTTGTCGCGGGCCGAGGAGCTGAGCACGTAGTTGCCCAGCAGGATGCGGCGCTGCACCTCGCGTCCCAGACCCGCGCCACGCACGCGCTCGTACAGAACGGCCTCGTCTTGCTCGCCGTCGGCCTCCCGGGGGGGTGACGTAGTTTCTGGCTTCGCTTCCGGCTTCGTTTCCGGCTCCGCCTCTGCTTCTGCCTCGGAGGCCGTCTCCACCTCCGCACCCAGGTCACCGATTTGGCCATAGCGCACGCCGTCGTAGCGCGCCAGGTTGGACGCCGCCTCGGCGGGTGCGATCACGTAGTAGGCCGACAGCGCGTGGCGCGTGGAGGGCAGGGACACGGCGGCAATGGTGGCGCCGAGACTGCGCAGACGCTCGGCCGCGGCCGCCCATGCGGTGCGGATGCGCGGGTCCAGCTCTTTAATGTTGTACTCGAGCGGAATGCCAAACGTCATGCCGCGGAGGTCGGGTGCGAATGTCTCTCCATTGTAGCCCATCCGCTGCCCTGCGATCCGCAGTCGCGAGGAGAGTGTCAGGGACGTGGGGTCACGGTCCACGTCAGACTCCCGCCAAAGGCCGGTCTTTTGGACCTGCTCCTCGCTGTGCTTGCTCGTTGGGTCCTCGCTCCGCTCGCTGGCCTCGACCTCGACCTCGACCTCGACCTCGACCTCGACCTCGCCCACAATCAGCCGTCGAATGGGCGCCACGGTCGGCGCCAACAGGCCCACCGTATCCAAGCTGTTGGCGTACGGCACGACGCCAAACCGCGACAGCATGCCGTAGCTCGGCTTGAACCCGACGACGCCGCCGTACGCCGCCGGCAGCCGCACAGAACCGCCCGTGTCGGTGCCCAGGGCCACATCGACGTCGCCGAGACGCACCGCCACAGACGAGCCGCCGGAGCTGCCGCCGACGGACACCGCTGCGCCCGCCGAGCCGCTGGACGGGTCGTGCGGCCGCTCGTACGTGCCCCCAAAGTGCGAAAACAGCGAGTGCGACCCCATGCCAAACTCGTCGAGGTTGGTCTTGCCAACGACCCGGGCGCCGCGCCGCCGGAGCTGCGTGACAATGGTGGCCTCAAAGGGCGACTTGTAGTTTTGGAGAATGCGAGAGCCACACGTGGTGGAGGTGCTGCCATCGGGGCTGCGGGTGGCAATGTTGTCCTTGACGGCGAGTGTAAATGTGAATGGCGGGGAGGAGGCGTCGGCGTCGGTGTCCGTGGGTTCTGGAGGGGAAGCGTGGTTAGACACACTGACAGATGCCACTCTGTGAAAACGCGCGACTTACCTCGCGAGATGAACTGGTTCCAGTCATTTGTTCGCGGTCCTGCTACGGTGGTTTTGTCTCTGGCTGACGTCGTTGTCGAGAGTAAACGACGACAGGGCGAATGCCTCCCAGCCGACAGTATTGGTGTTCGTAACCGGCATGGCGCAGATGTATGTGAGAGGCGCAAGGATGAAGAGGATGACGAGGAGAAGGAGGAAGACGCCGTCCTTTTCCGGCAGAATTGCCGGAATGGCGCTGACATGGTCGGTGATCAAGCAGACGTAGACGGCCGACTTGCGGAATTGACCTAGGACCGCTCCTGTGGCCTCTGCCTCTTGAATTGTCGGCTTGGTCGGGTAATGTGCGGTCAAAATCTTTGGAACGGTGTTCGGTTTTCGGTGGGATGACGTTAAAATTCGAAGCTTCCCTTTTGCGTCCGCCGCCCAAGAAAATAAAGTGGGTCAACAGCTTCAACCTGTCTCAAACTCAAACGAAGGAGCAAACAGGCCGGTTTGGAAAGAATTCGATCTGCATTCACCTCAAGAACATAATTTATTATTATATTGTTACTATTCTTTATTATTTATTGCTTTGTATATATATATATTTCGAGATTCCTTAACGTTGTTTCATTCGATTTCCAGCAAATTTCTACATATAGAGCCCAACCTGTCCTTTATATTCGTTAATATTTGAAGCTTGTTGACCAAATTTAAGATCCTGAGAAATAGAGGACAAATAGAGGAAAACCAGTCATCATGAAAATCATTCGCCAGCCTCCTGTCCCGCTTGCACTGCAATTGTAAAGAAAGGAACGCCGCGAAAACAGAAATTCTGAACCGGGAAGACGTGACAATTGCGGATCGCGGTCATAAATCATAAATAGGATATCCGATACCAGAGTTTTGAAATTGGATTGGAATTTTTGGATTTGTGTAAAAGTGTGTATGCTTTCCGTTATATTATCCTGTGTTTTCTACATGACGTGGATTCATTCCCAGACCAAATTCACTTTTGGCGGGTATGTTACATTGATCGTTGGTGACGCCGCCTCTATCAAAAAGACTCGAAAAAATAAGGGAATGGTGAAATGAGTTCGGGGCACGGAGGGGCGGTGTAGTGAAGAGGGTGAAATAAAGGGGGCTGATACATGGTTACAATGGGATACATGAAGGGGTATGGGTTGCAAATGAGTCGAAAAAATGAGATAAAAAAGGGCAAATAGGAAAATACAGGCGGTGTATATGTGACATGAAGTGATGTGAAGGGTTGTGGGAGGGTGAATGTGCAGCGTGGCGCGTAATTAGAATGAGGGAACGAGATAATGAGGCCAAAATGATAAAAAGGAGGTCAACGGGAAAACAAGGACCGACCAAAATGGGGATAGGAATATTTGAGGGGGGTATAACGGGTGCGTGCCGCCGGATATGAGGGAGAGTTCACCACCAACAAACGAAAATGACATTGCCAAGACCGGCCAAGACCCTACTGTCGCGCTTACGCCTGGATGACGTTCGTCTGGCCACCAATCTGGCGCTTGACGAGCTCGCGCGCCCACCGGGCGGTCTCGACCGTGCGCGAGGAGTACTCCCGGTTGGTGCGCGTTTCCTTGATAATGCGCAGCACCCATTCTTGCCGCAGAGCCTCCGTGAGCTGCCCGTTGGGGAACGCCTCAGCAAGGTCACCGATGACACCCATTGCCGAGCGCATGAGCGACTCGCTGCGGTTGCCGTCGTTGGCGAGGACATTCAGGAGCTGGAAGATGGGCTGGACGTACGGCTGCAGAGCCTCGGCTGGTGGGTTGTTAGCGAACTACAATTCAATAACTTCAGGGGGTGGAGATGGGGGAACGTACTCTTCTGGCTGGAGGTCATAGCACCAATAATACCGCCCCAGGCGTCCATAATACCCTCGCGCAGCGAGACGATGTAGTCGAACATCTCGTAGCTTCCGTCGTTGCCAGCAGTGACTGTCGCGGCCTGCTGCAGAACCTGGGCAACAACAGACAGGTACGTCTCAAAGTGGCCGCCAATAGCGCCAGCAATATCGCCGAAGCACTGCAGGATGGCAGGCTTGAACTGGTTCGACAGGGTGGTGCTCTGTACAACATTAGTATTGCGTTGAAAGGAAAGAAAAATGACAAAAGTAAACCAAAGCGAGAGACGACTTACGCTCAGGTTGGTAAGCAGGTAGTTCATAAAGCTGTCGCACCACGGCTGGCTGCGCATTCCCATCGAGCGAGTAATGTCGCTCACAAGGCCGATAGCCATCGAACACAAGCTGGACTCCTCCTGGTTGCCGAGTGCCTTGATCAGGAAGGGCGAGAAGGCGTCCATGTACTTGACAAAGTCCTCCTCGAGGGCGTTGGCCAAGCTGCCGATCGCGGCAAAGACGGCCTCGGGTACCGACGACTTGCCGCCCGAGTTCTGCAGGATCAAGAGCAGCGCAGCCATCATGCGGTCGCCCTGCGGCGCAATCTCCTTGTCGAGACGGTTGACGATAGCCTGCAGGACGGTGCACAGACTTGTCTGCATATCCTCAAGCGTGATTTTGTCCTCGACGCTGACGACCTGGCTTTGGAGCGGGATGGTCTCCTCGAGACGCTTCAGAATGACGTCCGACAGCTGTGCAATGTCCTGCAGGCTGTCCTGGGCGGCATTCGATACAAAGGTGTTGAGCACCTCATAGGCGGCCGTGCGCACAGCGGGCTCGGCACCGGCCTCGGCGGCCGTGACGGACAGCAGCTGGGTCACGCTCTGGGTGAAATGCGGTGTCAGGGGGTTCTGGGCGGCACCGGCGTCGCCAGCGAAGCGCTCTGCTAGGTTCATCAGTGCCCAGCAGCACGACGCCGCCATCTTCGGGTTGCTCAGCAGACCACGGAACAGGGACTCGATCAGGGGGTTGAGGTGTGTTGCGGGGTCGATGGAGTGGGGGCAGTTCTCGGTGATGCGGCCCAGGGTGAAGGCGGTCGAATCGCGGACCTGGATGGACGGGTCGTCGATCATGGAGATCAGGATGCCGAGGGCGGATTGGATGATGGGCTCGAGAACCGCGTCGCCGGGGCCTTCCATGATGGCGCCGAACGCCGACACGGCAGCGTCACGCTGGTGCCAGTCGTCGTGCCGCAGGTTGGACTCGACAAACTGGATGACGTGGGGGATGATGGTGGGGCCGACGGCCTGGGCATAGAGGGTCAGGCACTGGTAGGCAGCGCGCGAAATGTTGTACTCGTCGTCGGCGGCATCCTCATCTTGCTTCGTCAGGAGAATGAGCAGGGCGGGCACAACCTCGCTTGTGGCGACGCGGGCGAAGTTGTAAAAGGGGCGGAGCTGGTCCTGGTCCTCGACGGGGCCGACCTGGGCGTTGTCGTCCTCGATGCCAATCTCCTCCTCGCACACGGTGGACCAGAACTCGACGGCCAGCTTGGCGACATCCTCGTCGTCGGACTTCATGCCCATGATGGTCAGGCCGAAGAGAGCCTTCTCCATGTAGTAGCGCATGTTCTCGTAATAGAGGGCCATGATGCGGTTCAAGCAGCCAAAGGCACCCTGTTGGATCCGGCTGTCGGACGCCTGTGTCGCCTCGCACACGACCTGCATAATGTAGTTGCGCTCGCCCTCGTGCTTGAAGTTGTTACCGACAAACTCGAGCGAGTCGCTGAGGGCGGTGATCGCGGCAAAGCGAACATCGTTGTTGGTCTCCTCCTTGCGCGCGCCCTGGACAACGGCAGTCAGGATGGAGTTGGAGAAGCCGACGAGGCTGGCGCGGAGGTCGGCGTCTTGGCTCTCGCAGATGAAGCCGATGGTGGTGAGAGAGGCCTGCTTCTGGTGCGCCTCGCCCTGGCTGACGTTCTGGACGAGCATGGGCATCAGCTCCGGCCATTGCTCGCGGGGCAGCTCGATGGCACCGATGGCGGCCACGACCTGTGCGGCCGCCTGCCCGGCCTGGCTGTTGGTAGAGGAGAGGGTTTGCAGGGTCAGCTGCTTGATATTTGTCTTTGTGTCCTGGTCGGTCTGCTGAAGCCATTTTGCTTGGAGTTCGGCCTGGCGGGTTGGGTCGCGACCTGTGAAGGCGTTCTTGAGGGCAATACCGGCAGCGGCACGAATGTGTCCTTGGGCGTCTTCCTTGGCGAGCTCCTGGACGAGCGTGGCAAGGTAGAGAGACTAGAGAGAGGGAAGGGGGGGAAGAAGAGGGCCATGTTAGTATGAGAGGCGAGTCACGCACACTTGGGTGGGGAGCAACACAACGTACAAAGTTGGTGGCCGCGGCCTGCTCGAGCTGCTGCTCAGCATGTTGACGCAACGCGTTGTCTAGAGATGTCGGTTAGCAAAGGGTGACCAAACGAATTTGAGCGTTGGACGAAAAATGCGCGCGGCCACGTTCGGCGAGGCGAAGCATCCGCCACCCAAAACCAGCCAAGCACTTCTGCCGCCAGACGGCACGGCGAAGCCTGCGGCGCGTTGCGGCGCGTCACAGTGGTGTTGCTACGCGCATGCTTCACAACGAACAATGCAATATGCCCTCTCCTTTCCCTCCGCCTCCTGCGCGTCAAGGCCGTGCCGTCGTGCCATCGTGTGAAGCTCCGCGCAGAAACAAACAGCCGTCGCCAGGAGAGCGGCAAACATACCGGGTGACAACGAATTGGTCAGGATTGTGTTGATGTCCGAGTTTCCGTCCATTGTGTCGATTCAGAAGGGATGTTTCTGTCGTGTGTCGTGATTCGATGTCCGTCCCTACTCGTGTCGTGGGTAGGAAAGGAAAGGAACGGTCTCGAGACGTGAGAAAAAACTAAAGGAAAAATGGTGGGCGTTGGCGTGGCCTCTGTGGGGGGTGCTAAAAGCAAGTAGTAGGCGTTAGACACGGAGAGCGGGCGATGGCAGCTAAAGAACGCCAATGAGAACAAAAGAAACCGAAATCTGCGTGAAAGAATGAAGCGGCGTGGGTTCTTTGTAAAAAGGAAGGTCGAGATGGATGCCCGAGGTGTCTGGAATGTCGGAAAGGGGACGAGGCTGGATGGAAGGAAAAGTGAGGGAGGAAGGAGGAAAGGGAGAGGAAGGAGAGTGGTAAGGAAGAAGACGATGTGGTGGGCCGCAGGTGGAAGGTGCGGCTAGGCGAGGATGCACTAATTCTTGTCCCCTATTCTGTATTTAACGGTGTTCTTTCTGTAATTACGGTTCATAACAGGCCATTGACCCCCGGACTTGTCTTCTTTGCCAACGCTCGAACGAAGTGGGTAATTTGCAGAAAAAAATAGCAGAGAATAATAACAAAAATAAACAAAAAGGGAGGCGAGCTCGAAAAAGGATGAAATGAGGAAAGAGCCGAAGCTAATTGACAATTACAGAACAGGAAAGAGAGAGGAAGCTCTTGCCCTGCGGACTCTACGTCTTGAAAAAGGAAACAGTTCAAGATGCCAGGCAAGGCAGGAACTACGCACACGACATGATCATAGAGATAGCAGGCCATTGCAGCCTGCTACAAGAGGCGGTCGCGCCTGCCCGCACTGGAGGATGTCAGCGATTCTTCGCACGGTGCGCTTTGTACTGTCCAGAACACCACGGCTGCACGGGAAGCAGCCATGCGCTGAGGGGCAAAAAGAGCCTAGCTCCAGCTTGACCGACAGCGAGCATGGAGACCCATTATGCCCCCGTAATGTATGGGCTAGTAAGGCATACAGCGCGCAAAGACAGTGCACAGGTCGCTGCGGAAAACCGAAGAGGGGGCCCTTGCAGGGACCGCGCGCCTTCCCTCTTGGCTTCTGCTGGGCAACGGGACTCAACGCATAACGAGACGCGTTTTTCCTCCTGAAGCGGGGACTGTAAACAATGGGAGGGGTTCTCCAGCTCAATCTGTGAATTGGTCTCGAAAGAGGCCTCTGGCAATTTGTGCAGTTAGGGCACGTCTGCCAGGGACACAAAGCGAAAGGATTACAGTGTGCAGCACGCACTGCTTCGAAACGAGAGCAAATCAGGTGGCTGCTGTCCGCTACCTTGGCTCCTTGGTTGCTCCTTCCTTGTCGGTTTTGTGGCTCTTTGTTTTGTTTGTTTGTGATGGTGGGGCAGCGCAAAGGGAAGGAAGTCAGGGCGTGAGCCGAGCAAAACGGAGAGGGGTTGTGGGATGACTGGCGGCACTTGGTTAACGGCCCCACACAGTGTTGTAACATATCGCACAGTGAGACCTGCCAGCGAGCTCAGCGAACCAGATTCGTTCCGTTGTTGCTTCGTGCGGGAAGCTGGCGCCTTGCCAGGCGTACCGAACGCACCTTCCCGCACAAGGCCTGGCCACACGAGATACGGACGCTGTGCTACCTTGTCTCCTTGTGTTCGGACAGGCCGCTCTTTCTCTTGCCGTTTTTCCAGTTCCCAAGTGCAGAACTTCCCGGCACAAAACCTCTCGATGTTTTCGTGATAGCCGAGCTTAATTTTCCTATTGATGTGGATGTGTGCCATTTTGATGATGCCTACGGAGTACGTGTTTTGCAGTTCAGTTGCCGCTGGACCCCTATTTTCTGAAAATGCCCATTCTGTCTCAGCCCCAAACGGTCCCCTTTTTTAAGACATGAACACCAACCCCTGAAACAGTCAAGAACAAAAATATAAATATACGTCCCGTGAATGCGATACTACGAAAACACCTCTAGAGGGAAGGAAACCTGGAAAGAACAATGGTGAAGATAGTAGAATGGTTGTTTCCCTCTCCTAAAACATGGACTCGGCCTGGGCCTCCAGACTCTGGATAATCTGGGGCTTGTCGGCCGTGGCGGCGGCACCGTTGCCGTTCGCCAGGTCCAGCTCTTTGCTGAGAGTGCGCTGCGGCACGGGGCGGGCCACCTGCGGCGTGCCGGGCTGGCTAGCCATGAACTGGTTTGATTTGTTAGCGGTCGGTGCATCAGACGAGACAACTGGACGAGAGAGAACAACATACATTTGAAGCGGCGCTCAGGACGGCGTGCAGGGAACTCGTCAGGACATCCTCGTGCAGGCCAACACCCCACACTTTTTGGTTCGTGCCCGTGGTGCACTCGATGTAGGTGGCGGCGCGCACATCGCGGCCGCGGCCGACGGCGTGCTCCTTATAGTCGTGGACCTCCAAGTCGGTGCCGATAATTGGCTTCAGCGCCGCCGCCAGCGACGAGATGGGGCCCGTGCCGCGGCCCGACAGGTGGTGCTCCTCGCCGTTGATCAGCAGGACGCCGTCAAAGACGCGCTTCATGTTCTTGGTGTCCTGGGTGCGTCCGGGCGCGGGGGGCGCGGGGCTCGTGGAGCGGTCCGGCAGGATCTTGTAGTCGACGAGGCCGAAGCGGCGGTTCTCCTTGAGGAAATAGGTCGTCTCAAACAGCTCGGTGATCTCGACGGGCAGCAGCTCGCGGCCGCGGGTCTCGGCCATGCGCTGGACGGTCTGCGAAAAGTCGACCTGCAGGCCGCGCGGCAGGTCGAGGTGCAGGTACTGCTGGATGATCCAGGCGGCGCCGCCTTTGCCGCTCTGCGAGTTGACGCGGATGACGGCCTGGTAGTCGCGGCCAATGTCGTGGGGGTCCAGGGGCAGGTACGGCACCTGCCAGCGGTCGGTGGCGTCCAGGCCGCCCTTCTCGCGCACCTGGAAGCCCTTTTTGATGGCGTCCTGGTGCGAGCCGCTGAAGGCGCAGACGACCAGGGAGCCGCCGTAGGGCGCGCGCGGGTGCACGGGGATCTTGTTGCAGACCTCGACGACGCCAATGACGCGGTTCAGGTCCGAGAAGTCAATGTTGGGCGTGACGCCCTGCGTGTACAGATTCAGAGCCAGGGTCACCAGGTCGACGTTGCCCGTGCGCTCGCCGTTGCCAAACAGACAGCCCTCGACACGGTCGGCGCCGGCCATCTGGGCCAGCTCGGCGGCGGCGACGGCGCAGCCGCGGTCGTTGTGGGGGTGCAGGGAAATGCAAATGGTGTCGCGGTTGGAGATGTGGCGGCTAAAGTACTCGATCTGGTCGGCGTAGACGTTGGGCGTGGCCATCTCCACGGTGGCCGGCAGGTTGAAAATGATGGGCTGCTCGACGGTGGGCTCCCAGGCGGCCTTGACCGCCTCGCAGACCTGCACGGTAAAGTCCAGGCGGGTGTCGGAAAAGGTCTCCGGGCTGAACTCAAAGGCCCACTCGGTGGCGCGCACGGCCGGGTCGGGGCTGTCCTTGGTCAGCGAGCGGACCAGGCGCGCACAGCGGGTGGCCAGCTCCAGGGACTCCTCCTCGGTGAAGTTGAAGACGATGCGTCGGAAGCACTCGCTGGTGGCGAGGTAGATGTGGATGATGGCCTTCTTGGCGCCGTGTACCGACTCGATGGTGCGCTTGATCAGGTCTTCGCGGCAGGGCGACAGGACCTGCAGGTAGACGTCGTCGGGGACGGCGCCGGGGGTCTCGATCAGGCGGCGGGTGAAGTCGAAGTCGGTCTGCGAGGCGGAGGGGAAGGAGACCTCGATCTCCTTGTAGCCCAGGTCGGTCAGCATCTTAAAGTACTGCCACTTCTCGTCGCCGTTCATGGGGTCGACCAGGCTCTGGTTGCCATCGCGCAGGTCCGTCGACAGCCACCGCGGCGCCTTGGTGATGGTCTTGCTGGGCCATTGGCGGTCCGGCAGGTGTACTGGCGGGAACGGCTTGTATTTTGTGGAGGGATCTTTGAGCCTGCGAAGAAAAGAAAAAAGGTTGTCAGTAGGGAATCTCAACGCCGGTGCCGGAGCACCGCAGAGAACCACGAATTGCGAATCGCAATCAAGAATGCGCCGAGGGGTAGAGACAGGGGGTCAGGTCGACACGTACATTGGCATTTTGGCTGAATGTGGACAATGCCAGTAGAAAGAAAGAGACGGGGGATGGAAGCAAAAAAAGAAAGAAAGACAAGATAATGTCAAGAGCCAGACCAAAAAGGGCGGGAAAGGTCGATGTCGAGCAATTGGGCAGGCAATTGGGCGTGGATGACGGGGGGACTGGTTGGTGAGGGGCGAGGAATGACACGGGAAAAAGTTTTGACTGGGGGGAGGCAAAATTGTACAATGGTGAAGCTGGTGAGCAATGACGAGAATGGTCAGCCAAGTCTCCTATTTAAAGATATCCAGAAGCCGGGGAAGACACACGCTTTTTGAATGTGAGAAGGCTGAAGGGTCTCGAATGTCTCGAATTTCCCGAGGCCGAGTCTGAGTCACGATGTTGGGGAAACAGAAAAAAAAAAGAATGGAGCGTGGGAAGCCAAAGCGAGGGTTCGAAAACGAAAAACTCGGGGTAGACTAAGAAAAAATATGACTATAATATATTAGTGACGTTTTCAACGTCCTTATGTCACCGCGAAGGGTGAAAGGCCGAGAATAGCAAAATGCTACTATAGCTGTTGCTGCTGTGTTGCTCTGTCGCTCTTTCCTTCTTTTGTCTTCTATTTACGTTTTCTATGTGGTCTTCACGGTGACTCCTTTCTGTGCCTTCCCGTTTCTCGTCTGTTTTGTCGTCCTGTTTTGAAGTCGGCTGCCACCTGCACCTTCCCGTTTGCTACCGCTGAGCCGACGCAAGGCGGGCAGGAAGAGGTTTGAAAGGACCAGGAAAGAACGATTGACGCCGGTGCCGGTAAAGCAAAGTTCACTAAAAGTGGAAAGGCTGGTGAAGGGGCCTGCTAAGACGGGAAAAAAAAAAAAAAAAGAGAAAGCGAGCAAAAAAACAGTGACAAGAAACGAAGCGAAGAATTGCCAATTGTAAACCGGCCGCGTCAAACGCCATTGCCAGTTGGCTGTTCTGGCAAGCATGCAATGAGGGGCTGCAAGTGTCAGAAGCATCAGACAAGGTAACGGCCAGGCCGACCATCGGGGGCCAGGTGAAAACAGAAGAGAGACATAGCAAGGCACAGAAGACAGAAAAGGTCACTGAGCGTGCTGGGAGTGGATCTGCCGCTCGGGTTTTTGTTGTTGTTAGCGGATTCGCTGGAGGGAAAGGAAGGTCGCACACAAAGTGCTCGTCCGGCGGAGAACACTACGGCTGCTGGACCCGCCCTGGAGTGTCACGTCGTATGGACAGCGCCGGAGAGTCAAGCCGTCCCCGGACACACAACTTGCCCAGCAGGTTTACTATACGAAATACATGACCCGCGATTGACGCAGCGGGTGGGGGTCGCTGCGGCGTGCCTGTGTTCAAAGGAGGGTGAAGGCGACGTTCTCCGCGAAACGCCCGGTTGATGCGAGGCAGAGGACGACCGCCCCATACTCACAATGCAAGGACATCATCGGATGCTCGGTCGTCCTCTCATAGAACGCTTGTCGTTGCAAGGGCGCACTAAGCGAGATGCGTATTTTTGTTCTTTGCTTCGCTTTGACCTGTTTTTTGCTTCGCACGTCACTGCAAAAGAGTGGAGAGAAGCGCAAGCTCGGAACCTGTCATAAGAAGCCAATGGGGTGACTCAGTGCTCAATGAAAACAGTGACTAGCAGGTCCGTTGTTTGGCAATACGCCCAAGTCACAGAAGACACTCTGTATTGTGACAGGACGTCGTGTCCCGGCCGTTGGTTTGACCTGTCTATGACACTTTTGATTTTATTTGTCTACTGTTTCCTTTGTACCTCAGGTGCGCCTGTCCTCCGTACGCAACGAGACGCCAGCTGTCAGGCCATACAGGCAAGACCAACAACGTGCGCGTTTCCTCTTGTACGACGGAGAATTTGTGCTTCACGAGGCACGGAGCATGCTCCATGCCGATATACTGTTGTGTCTCAGTTGGACTGGGACCTGATTTTGACGGCTTGGTATTGAAAGGCTGTTTTTTATTTTTATTTTTTCTTTTTTCTTTCTTTTTCTTTACTTTTCTTTTCTTTTTATTGCTTTCAAGAAATATATACTAAGGGAAAACCCAACATAGCTTTAAAAAATAAATAATAGTTAAATGTATGATTGTTGGTATCTCTCGTAACGTAATAAAAAGTCTCAAATAAAAAAAAAAAACATGTAAGGAGTGAAAGCGAGAAGAAATTCTTCCACGCCGGTGAATACAGAACCCGAAAATTGTACTCCAAAGACACCATACAAGCAAGTAAATGCAAGTGACCTCTCTCACCAAAAAAGACAGTCAGATCATACATTACATCCCCTCCGTCTCTTTATTGTAGACGTTTTCTCATTCTCTGATTTTCATCCTATTGGTCTTTGTCGAGAGGTATCGCCTGGATTCAACGCAGTCCTGGAACGGCACGTCGGGACGGGCATGCGTCAACTCTCCCCTCCATTACAGAGAATAGTTCTCCGTGTGCAGGAAGATCTCCTCGAGCATGTCGTCGCCCCAAATCTCCGCCTGCAAGCGAGCCACCGTATTGGCCACGCCCACACGCATGCTCGCCGGGCCGCACACAAAGACGGCCGTGCGGCGGCCGAGCACGCCGCGTCCGTCGCTGCCGCCCGTGGCCCACTCGCGCAGCATGTACCCCAGATCCGGGCGGCCGTACTCGACGCTCCAGCCGCCGTCGATCTGGTGCGGCACGGGGAAGGCAAAGCGCATGAGCGACTTTTGGAACTCGGTGGGCGTTTCGGGGAAGCCAAAGTCGAAGCCAGAGGGCGGGCCGAATGTGGAGGTAGGACGTGCGCCAGCGGCCGCATCTGGTCGCCGCTGGATGCCACCGACGTCCGTCCGCAGGTGGGCCAGCTCAGGCGGGCGCATACCGGTGTGGTCGCCGTTCGGAGCGGGCTCTGGCAGGCCGTCCCCACCATACTGTTCACCGTCCTGCAACTGGACCTCGCCCGCCTCGGCAGCTTTCCGCATGGCGGACGGCGGCACCAGGTTAAAGTGCGGCGCGTCGGCGCGCGGGTGCGGCGTGAAGTGAAAGTTGCTCTCCTCCTCCTCAGCAGTGTAGGCCGCCGTTGACGACACGAGCGTGCTCAGGCCGCTGATGCTCATGCGGTTCTTTTGTTTTTGTTTTGCGTCTCTCTGATCTCTCTGAGGGACAGATAGGGTGTCTGCTGCCAGCGACTTGCTGTCCTTGTAGTCTCTGACGTCGGTGCTGCCACGGCCCTCGAGCTGCCGCAGCGACTCGTCGGGCGTCATGGACATGTGTTTTGCTGGTGGCGGGTTTGGCGGCGGCGGCGGCACCTGGTAAGGCTGAAGATACTTTTGCTGCGGCAGTGCCGTGATGCGGTCCTCGTCCTCGGCGCGCAGCTCGCGCTCGCGTTCCGGGTCGCCCTGCGCCTCGGCCGCGATGAGAGCCGAGTTGCGCTTGGAGGCGATGCCGGCGACAAAGCCGTCGAGACGATCATGGAACAGATTGCTGAGCGGACGCGGTGCGCGCGTGTTGTGATGCGCGCCCATGCCGTTTCCGTTGCCGTTGCCGTTGCCGTCCTCGCCAGGGTTGCCGAACAGGTGGCCCAGAGCTTGGTTGCGGTGTTCGGCGCGGGTGGCCGAGGTGACAAAGAATTTGCACGTCACAGACTCGGGCGGCGCGGCCTCACGGCAAATGCGCAGCTCTTCGCGGAACCAGTCCATGGCCTCGAGGCGCTTGAGCGCCCAGACGACGACAATCTTCTTGGTGATGGCCTTGCCGTCGCGCATGCGCTTGATGAGGTTGAGCAGCTGGGCCATGAGCGACGTGATACCCGAGCCGCCGGCGATGAGAATGCACGTGTCAAAGGCTGCCAACTCGCGGCGCATGCCGCCGTAAGGCCCGTCGAGGAAGGCACGATAGGTGTGGAAGGGCCCCTTATCCAGGGCCGTCTCGAGCACGCGCCGCGTGAAGCCGCCATAGGGACGGAAGACGAGGACACAATCCCGGTATGCGTCGCCGTAGGCGGAGGGGAAATCTTCGCTGCAAAGTGACGATACGGTGAAGGGGTGGTTGTCGAACAGCGAGATGCCGGGCATGCGCAGGTATACGTACTGGCCGGGCCGCCAGCGCATCTGGGTCGGGATGGTGATCTTGATGGCGTTTTCGGTCATGAGCGTGATGGCGGCCTCGTCGCCGACAAAAAAGGAGATGCGCCAGGGGCGCGACCAGTTGAGGTTGCGCAGGCGGACGACCTGGCAGACGACAAATATGCCCAGCGTGGTGTACAGGTACGCCCACGAGCCCAAGAAGTTCTTGGTGTGCCAGAACAGCAGGCCGACGTACAGCAAGCCCACGGGGATGTGCAGCATGACAAACGCCTCGTAGGCGACGCGGCGAATGATGGGCAGCGACGCGACACAGAGCCAGATGAGCGGTACAAGGCACGCGATGCCGGTGCCGTAGACAATGACAGAGCTGTTGGCGGGGAACAGGGACTGGAAAATGGCCATGCCGCCGCCGTCCCAGACGGGCTGGATGTAAAAGGGGACGGCGTGCACGAGCGACAAGAACAGGCAAAGGTAGCCGGCCCAGCGGTGCAGCACGTTGAGGCGCTCTGGGCCGATGCCGGTAACGAGCGTGAGAATGTTCGCCTTGGTGCTGGTGGCGATGATCCAGGGGGTCATGGCGACGGCGATCATGCCCGAGCGGATGGCCAGCGGCGGCGAGCCGTACTGGATGCTGTCCCAGTAGAGGGGCTGTGGCAGGAAGCAGTACAAGGTGGTGAAAGCGAGCGCAATGAAGCCGCAGGTCAGGACGGCAAGCGAGGAAAAGGTGAAGCGGTGCTTGAAGATGACGAGGTCGGGGATGGGTCGGTAGAAGATCCAGCGGAAGAGGGCGAGGGCATCGTTGACAAAGGTGATGGAGGACATGTGCGCTTTCGGGCGGAAAGCGGTTTCGGCCTTGACCTCGTCGGGGAAGAAATGGCGGCTCGAGTTATGGCCGATCGTGTAGGCCGTCGGCGGTGTCGCATTGCCGTGACCGGCGTTGGCGTTGGCATTGGCAGCGGCAGCAGCAGCAGCTATCGATGCAGCTGTACCGGGTGGCTGGTCCCATTCAGGGTCGGCCAAGTACAGGTGATTGTAGTGCTCCTCAACTTCCTGTTTGTAGATGGCCTGGCGAATCTTGTCCTGCCAGTAGTGCCAGAGCCGGACGACGAGGACGCTCGCGGTCAGGGCGGCGGCGAAGTAGGTAAAAGCCAAGCCATACTTGCCCGACTTGATCCACGGATCGACGGTATCGGCCTCGACAAGGCCTGGCGGGCTCGTCGGCGTCAGCGGGATGTATATTCGTCGTGCCAGAGACGGCGGATCTGGAGTCAGGTGTGCCGCCATTGTGTATGTGCGTGCGTGTGTGTGTGTGTGAGTATGTTTGGGGAGAGGTGTACGAGGCGTGGAAGTTTGAGAGGTGGATTTGGCACGTCAACGCGGTGTTCTGTCGCCGTGCTTGTTGTTGCACAAGAAGTGCAGACTCAATGGTCGAGGGATACCAGATCTCTCGGTGTGCGGCCGTCCTCGAGTGTAATTAGTATATGCGACAAGAGGCAGCGGCGGTGATGACAATGGCGACGGCCATTGATTTGGCATCAACTGGAAGGACGTGATGGTGGAACACGAGCGACGATGACAAGAAAAGGGAAATCAAAAGGAGAAAAAGAAAGGGAAAGATCGACAAGATGAAGGACGACGACGGCGTGAGAAAGAGAGAGGGGGGCAGGAAAAGATAAAAGACGATCCACGACAAATGGACAACCTGGAGAGACGAAAGCCGACAGTAAAGAGATGGAGACGAGTCGAGACGGAAGGGTGGAGTGGGTCGGAGGTATTGTGCAGTCGTCCCGGGCGGGTAGATATATTGCAGACTGGGGGCCCTCGAGGTCGAAGATGTTGCAGAACGCAAGCACGACGTACTTTCAGGAACGCACGGAGATGCAGTACAGATGCATACGCGGGAGATATGCGGGATCAGGGCCCAGTCTCAGTCTCAGACTTAATCCCAGTCTCGGAGTGCCGTGTTCAGCGATGGTGTGCCTCAAAGGCTCCTTGATAATGATCAAGATGCTGAAAGAGGGCTCTGGTTGGTTCAGAGCCTGCGCGATGGTAGCGCTTGGGATGAAGGAGAAGGGGATCAGAAAAGTCACGGTGACGACTGGACGCGATAGACAAGTGCCGAGACAAAGAATGGGTGCCTTTGAGAAGGAGAGTCTGCAGCCGCCGAATGATTAGAAGCGAGAGAGAAAGAGGAAAAGCGTCTGCCCCAAGAGAATGGGAGAGAGAGAGGAAAAAGAGGTAAACGGCGGTAGGGGAGATTGAGAATCTGCATGTATGCAGAATGCATGCAAGGTTCGTGGTGAATGTTGTACAGAAGCAAGTTGATGGTGACGAGAAAACACGTTGTTGACAGCGGCTGCGAGTTGTCGCGGACAGGGGCGTTCAAGAGAAGGTCAGCAAAAATGCGGCCATATTAGATGAAAGGAAGAAGGAGAAGTGAGGATGATGGGTAACAGCTCCACGGAGAGTGAAAGGCGTGGAGGTGCGACAGCAAATGTGAATGCACAAAAGCACGAAAGCACGAAAGCACACTGCAGATGAAAACCCAATGTCTGGCTAAGCGGGCTCAGATGCAGAAGCTCAGCGCCAGACGCAGCATTGATATTGGCTGGAAGGGCTGGGAAAACTGACTGGGATGGTACGGTGGTGAGAGTGGAAGTGTGGGTGGAGGAGGTGATGGATGGGGACAATGGTGATGGGTGATGGGTGTTGGGGACAAGGATGCGAACTGGGGGTGATGAAGCCGGAGGTGAAGAGGGCGGGGCGACAAAAGTGACGAACAAAAAAGGGAAAGAGGTGGTCGGTGCTTCTTTCTGCATGTCACACGGGCGAGAAGAGGGAAGGAGCGTGAGGTACGTCGTAGGTGGCGGAAGGTGCTGTGGGTGCTGCGACGAGATGCAAGTTCTCCAATTCTACAAGCATCTGACAGATGTGGTATTCCATAGGTGTTGCAGCAATTCATGGAACAATGCCGAGTAGTGTACAAGACGATGAGTGCGAATTCCCGGTTTCCTCGGCTTCGGAAGCTCGCCGACCTGCGATCCATTTAGAAAGCTGAATGGCACAGCCCGTCTTTTCATGTAGCAATCTATTTCAGTCGCGACAAGCCAGCACCGCGAGTGAGGACGGAACGAGAGACAAATTTAGAGACAAATTTAGAGACGCACAGAGGGCGCACAGAGGGCGCACAGAGACGCAAAGGCATGCAATACGGGAGGAAAGCGGACGATCAGAGGACAGAGCACACTTTGGTGGGACATGGACGGTTGAGTGAGACTGAAGTCCTCGAGGAAGGTGCCGTCAACGCACAGCCTTCTGCATCGGCCATTGGCGGGCGGGGAGTGGGGGGAGGAACGGGCACTAAGCTGTCAAGCGCCCCCAATGTGACTGGGCCTCCCATCACGGTCCGCTGATTCGCTGGCGACGCTGGAAAAGGGACCACAGAGCGTTGAAATTGTGTGCTGTCCAGTGGTCCGTGGATGATGGTCAACAGGGATGGGGGAGACCGCTGGGCAAGGTGGTGGACAGGGGTTGAGGGCGCGGGCGGCAAACGGGGAACTGTGATTGGCTGGATGAGCAACAAAACAAATACGGACAGTCACGTGAAATTATGCTCCTTGATTGACTTGGGCGAGAGCTGCAATAATTGGCCAATCAGAGTCTCATGTCTCTCCATCACCAACAGACAAAGAACCACATCACCAAACCGGTGCGGCCACAGTATTATCGATGGGTTTGTTGGCCTCGACGGGCCTGGACCTTGAACTTGGCCCGACCTTGGTCCCGACCGTGTTTGCCGTCATCCAATGTACCTTTACCTTGCATACTTTCTCGGTGTCGAGGCCGTAAAGCCCACGGCGCTGCAGCTCCGGCACTGATCGGTCGACTTCGTCAGTCCAGTTACCTTCAGTCATGATATGTCTACGTTTTGGCATACGCCATGGCATGCCCATGGCGGCAGAATGTTATGCTGCCGCAGTCTGGTGGGTGCAGCACTGGTCTGACTTTGCACATGCATGTCAGGAACGAACGCTTTATTGGCGTGCTTGTGAGCCTCCCATTACTCCAGATCATGGCCAGCAGTCTTTGTATTCCTTTTGTACGCGTCCCGCCAACCAGAACTGCGTCAGCGTGCCTTGCCAAGATTGCCTCAAGGCCGTGGAAGTGCTTGGGTCCCGAGTGGAGACGCCGCGGGACTGAAAGTAGAGCTCTCATCGACGACTGATCATTGTAGGCCATGGTGAAGAAGCATGTTTCTGTTGGCGCATTGCCCAGTCTAGCGAGCGAGTGGTCAAGGGCTCTTAATACTTGACTGGTATACCTGTCAAAGGAATCGTGTCGCCGCACAAGAACAAGACTAACCTCATTCGATTTCAACTCCCACCGTTGGAGTATATTGTCGATCCATTTCCATTGCATCGTGTTGCCGCGCCGTATCGTCGTCCTTAGTACCCATGCAGCGCATCGAACCCGGCGGCCACGAGACTCTCGCCTGTTTCGACAGCATCGCCGGCGCCTGTCCAGTAAAACAGCCCACCCAGGCCGGCCCGCCGCACAAACTCGGCCTTGGCGCGCACTGTGGCTGGCACGTCCATGCTCACAAAGGCAGAGCCACTTCCCTTGCCCCGGCGACGCGGCACGACGGCCCATGCGGCTGCTCGCGAAGGATCGACGTGGAGCACGCCCTGCTGTTTCCATTCGGCAGGGACGTCGCGGTAGTCCATCTCAGTCTCTTCTTTTTCGTCGTCATCGTCATCGTCAGTGGCACTCTTTTGAAACGAGTCGCCCTCGTAGCGTGCGCCCAAAAAGACGCGCGCGTACGCAGGGATGCCCAGGAGGATGCGCTGTGGCGGCACGCCGCGGTCCAGCAGGTATTGCACGCCCGATTGTGCTGACGGCAGATGCGGTGGCGCCAACAGCTGTGCGTGATGGCCGGCCGACGTGCTCCAGGGCCCCGCAAAGTCGTAGCACATCAAGTTGATGTGGTCGACGAGGGCCGCCACGCCGCGCACGTCGAGCCGGCCCAGCACGGACGGATCGACGGGCAGCGCCGTGGCCAGCAGGTACTGCGGCGAAGGAAGCACGGCGCGACAGGCCTGCAGGAGAAGCACATAGTCCCGGCCCTCCGCGGGGGTCGCCGGGTGCTCCCAGTCGATGTCGACGCCGTCAAACGAGTAGCGATGCACCCACGCCCGTGCGGCCTGCGCAAAGGCCGTGCGCCCTGTCGCGGTGGATGCGGTCTGGGCAAACGCGCCACTGCCCGCGCCGCCGCCAATCGACAGAACCGTGCGCACGTGCGGGTTGTCGCGCTTCACGCGGGCGAGTGCGTCGAGGCAGCCGTGCTCGGCATCGACATCAATCTGCGCATCGGCGTACTCGTCGAGGAACCCGAGAGAACCATCCGGTTGGGGGCTGCAGGCAGTTAGCAAGGATTTCGTCTGGAAAACCCCCTGTTCCTCAACATACATTGCAAACGCGTAAAAGATGGTCGAGATTTTGTCGAGTCGCAGACTGGACGGCGGAATGTCCTTGTACACGCGCCACGACGGGTAGTAGACGGCGTTCACGAGAGGAGGCGGACGATCCATGGTGGTGCGTAGTAAAGAGACAGTCGTGGGGACAGATGGAAAGGATGAGAGAAGAACAGATTGTGAAACGGTATGCCGTGCCGTGTAAGGTGTAAGGTGGTGCTTCTGGAGGCCTGCCACACGTGACTGCTGACTTGCACGGAAGTTGCCGATTTCATGGCGACGACATCGATCGTTGTCAAGTAGGAGGAATGTGAGGAACGAATAATTGGAAGCAAAGGTGTTGGATAGTTCTGCCATAGCCACGATGCTGTGCTTTGCAGTTGATTTATACTATATTTGCCTCAGCCACAGCATAGGGTAGGGCAAAGCGACCCTGCATTCCACGACACATTTTGGAGAGCGGGAAATCAAATCTTTTGTAAACGAACTCGGAAACACTAAGGGAAGATATAAAAAGAATATAAAACCGACCTGTCAGACATCGCTGTGGCAAGATCTGAATTCGAATGGATCTGGGGACGGATGGATCCCCTGAGCGGCCCGTCGGCTCATGTGCGTGCAAGCGGTCAGGTGCTATCATCGGGATGGGGTAAACACCACGTGGGATAGTCCTGTGCTTTGAAGGACATGGGAGCGAGAGACCTCTCTGAATGAAGATCGGTGTGTGTCAAAGTCGCCACAGGCAAGACACGAGACGATCCAGGGCAACTTTTGCTATGGAGCACGCCAGACACCTCGCATCCGATCCAGTGACGCCTTGCCTCAACCGTCTTGGGCTCTGCATCTTTGGTACCACGCAGCCGTTTGGCACGCGGGTCCCACTGCCGCCCCAAGCCATGCCCTCCTCACCAGCCCTATACCATGCCATATCATGCTATGCCATGCCGTATAGGCTATGGGGCGTGGGATGTCCGCCACTCACCAGCAGCCACGTTGGTTCTCGCCCTAGTACATACTCCGAACCTACCGCACTCGGTGGTGGTTGCCTCAAGCAGCCAAGAGGCCAAGCCTGGGAGGGGATCTGTCGGGGGGTGGCAGAAGGTAGTGGAGGGTCGCAGCGTCTATCAGATCGGGGCGATGCGTCTGGGGCAAAACGTGCGGTCCCTATGGCAGAGCCGGCTACGGGTGTTAATCGGGTTGTGTAGGTGGCGTGTATGTGGACAGTCGAGTAGTGAGTTGTGCATGCCAAAGGGAAGTACATCCGAGTACTTCAGGCGACTTTGATGCTTTGCGTATGGTCGAGTCCGAGGCAATATATAGGTGTGGGACACGCCGGGAAGGATCACAACAGTCACAAAACATGTTTGGCAGCCATCTGGAATGCCGGTAGACGACCGCATACGCAAAAGGCAAGGTGTGGAAGGCTGTACGAATCAAGATAGGTTTCCGTATACAACCGATGTCATTGTCTAACAGGGCCTGGGGGACAACGAGGGCGACACTATCACCTATTACTTTAGACGTAACATCTGCACTGACGATCTTCGAGACACAACCAAGAGGCTATCGTGGGATATGTCCATGGCGTTATGCAAGTATTGAATGGTATACCGAAGATGACTACATCAGTATGTGTTGATACGTGTAGGGAAGAATGGTAAATACGAGTGAGAGCGACGTTTAAGGATACGGCCAAGACGCACATCTCGGCACACCGAGGTGCAGATATCTATGGTAACGCCAATATAAAATCTGAACAGACTCGGGTAGGCACATAATTTTACCGCTTGATACAATTCCCAGGCCCTGGCATTCTAGGATGACAGTTTATGACGACGTTGAGAGACGCCTCAAAAAGTACCTTTCCGAGTTGGGAAAACGCATACCCACCACCTGTCCCGGTATGAGCCGTCCATACGATGTATGACTGTCCTCGGAGCAGACGGGCGGCCCATGGTATGGAGATTTTTGTCTTTTGACATTTTGTCTTTTGTCTTCTGGCCAGGTGACAGATGACAAATTACAGGTCGACGCCCAGGAACTTTTCGTAGTGGGAAAGGCGAGGAAGGCATAGAAGCAATGGAAAGAAAAAAAACGGGAACGAAACAAACAAGCCACTGTATTCGGAAGGTCCCACTATAAACGTGCTGTAACGGCAAAGGGCGAGAGGCGAAACATGGCGAACCAAGACGAAATGTGGTAATTCCCTGTCGCGCCTCGTGTCTGCCAAATACGCTGGAAATGCAGGCGGCGGAGATCGGGGCTTTGGGGCAGCTATCGCCGACAATCCCGGACGGAGGCGAGTTGTGACGGGCTCATGCCGTCAACGCCTCAGTGCCCAACTGCCCAAATGCCCAAAACGTTGTCACAAATAAAGAGACTGTTCAAAACATGTAGCTTTCTACGAAATGAAACGGTGTAGCAAAAGTCGAGCGCAAAGTCGCGAGACGAAATGGCCAGCACGCCCCTTCAGTGTAACGTTGTCGAGCTTAGTTCCGCTTACACTTTAGCCAGTTCCACTTGCAGAGTGCCGACCGTCGGCGGCTGTTGGTGCAGGATGGGCGATCGTTTTACGTCGTGAAGTCTGTGAGCATCACGTTGTCCTCGTGGGCAGTAATTACAGAGTGCGCTAGACGATGCTTGGCCAGGCCTTCTATTCGTGTGGATGTTTGGTTTGGATATGCAGGGGTACGGTAGGCGGGTGTGTTTGCTTGATTCTTGTTTTTGTGATTTTCTGATGCATTTTGAAAAAAAAAAAGAAAAAAAGAAAGCTTTTCATTTGTTTTGCACTCTACTTGGCGTCGTACTTTGTTGATCTTGGCAAAAGCTTTTTGCAAGCCTGGCAGGGTCCGGTGCCGAAATTTAGGAGGATGTAAGAGAAGCTCGTCCCCGCTCCGGTTTTCTGCCGTTTCTGAAAAGTTGATGATCAATCAAGAATTCGACGGAGAGACGGGATGACACTAACACTGTGACACAAGGGTGCAAAGATTCAAGAACGCAGAAATATAGGGCAGTCGTCGTGTTGGTGGATGTAAGACGGTCCATCCAGAGAAAAAAGAACATCCCCCGTCGGAGTAGTCAGAAAATTAGAAAATCAGAAGCAGTGGGCCTGATTGTAAAACGACCAACGACAAATAGTCATGCTTGCTCATCACAACATCGCTTCTGTAGTCCTGCCGTATGACTCTTACAGTCGTCGCGTCTCCTCTTTTCACAACGGGACGGCAATACAAAGAAATGTTACTTTGTCTTGGCATGTTGTGACATCGATGGCGTCGCCACATGGTCTATCGTCGACGCACATGCCCTCCTATCCCGGCCTTCTTTCCTCCGTTAGCCGCAGCCGATTCCGGCGGATGTAGAGGCCGGTGTGGACTCGATGAGGAGAAGAGGGGACAGGCTCGGCAGGGGTGCCTTTAAGAAAATTCGTCTCGTCCCGATTTGTCGTCTTGTCGTCTTGTCGTCAGGGTCCTGTGGTCGTTTGGTCGTTTGGTCCCACCGTGGCCGGGAGTTGCTACCCAGACTATTCGCCAGGACGACCAGGGTGGTCACGGTCGTAGTCCGGAAGCAGGACAAGGAAAGAGGGGCCCGATTCTCCGCAGGTCAGAAGAAGCTCCCAAAACTGCGCTGTACGTTGTGTGCCATATCCGAGAGAGAATGAAAACTACCAACAAATAACAATGATCTACAACCACAGAGGAAACCAAAGCAACAAGCGGCACCAACACGAACAAGACGAAAATGCAACGGCGTGAAAAGCCAGGCAATGGTGGCCGGCAAGCTCGTCAGACCGTAAGCCTGTGTAAGTCGTATGGGCGGTCCCATGTGGTCGTGGTGCTGGCGCAAGAAAGCGGAGACCGGCACACACATGGGAAGAAAATCAGACGATTTCACGCTACAAGCTCACACCTCCATGTCCAGACTGGGCTGAAGGCTGCTTTAATTTTATTTGGTGGGTATCCAGCGCGGCCTTGCGTGGGCCGACGACACGAACTACAAAACGAAAAAGACGAGCTGCTCGAAGACTGGACTTGAGCTACGGTGCCAGCGGACGAATACGGGAGGATGGGGGATGCTGGTGGACATGGTGGACATGGCGGACACGGTGGACATAAAGTATTGAAACCAAACAAAGAGGGGACGAAAACCGACAAGTAAAAATGGCACATGCAGCCTCCCATTTCCTGCACTCACCGCTCCCTTCTCGTTGCCGGATACTCTATTCCCTAGATGTGCATTTCAAGTTTGTGATATCGGATGCAGACTCCCTTGTTGCTTTATTCCTCGTTGTGGATGGCCGGCTGGATGATCTTCGGACTGACTGCAGGGCTATGCGTCTGCCTCTTGCAGGTTTTGCGACGTTTGTCCGTAAATACGGGCTCTCTGGTATCCCACAGACGATCTTATGTACGGAGTACTAAACGTCTCCAGGTCGTCGAGCATCATGTGTCTGTCACGTCAATCTTACTCGCTCCCTCTTTCCTTGAAAGTCTCCGATTGCTGTCGGCGTTCCCTCCGTTGTTATTCTGAATGACGTCATGTCAGGCATGGGAGGTTAGTAAAGACTAATATTTTCTCGTCGACATGGGGCAGTGAAGAAGAAAACGCTCCGTAAAATCACTCTTTAGTCAAACAGTCACAAAACAAAGTATGGACATGTAAAATGCATGATTCTAAGAACATGCAAAGGAGTGCAAAGAAAGTGTAATGAAACATTCTTTTCGAGAGCGCGCTAGTGGAGCACAATTAGCTTCCCGCCTCCACCACACCCGGAAGCGTCGGGACAAGGAGCGATCAAGCGACCAGGCGATCCAGCGCCGGCGGCAGGCGGTAGGCGGTAGACGACAAAACAAATGGCTGGAGCGATGGAGGGACCGACCAGGCGAGTGAATATACGGTTAAATACTATGGGCCAACGGTAACAAAATGTCCCTTTCTTGTGTGGTTCTTGCTTCGTATATACGGCATACGTAGTTGCCTTTTGTATGTCGTTCTGATCTCAGAATGAAGTTGACACATTACTTTGTAGAACCTGGACTTGTCAGATCCATCGGCCAAGTGGGCAGAAACACGCAAAAAGACAAAACACCAACACACGAAGAGGGGAAACTGCATATCGCACACTGCGGGTGAGATTCAGGGAGCGGAGTATTGGACGGACAGCTGACGGAATGCCATCCCGATGATAGCCACTGGATACAAAGGCGCAACTACATCTGGGTACATGTGTCTGTGCAAAAGGTACATACTCCTCGAGCGGCACCCTGGCCTTGGGACTGTCCTCGTCGAACGAGCGGACGAACATTCCTGCCCGCAGTTCTTCCGACATGCTTCCGTACTTTGGGCAATTCACACAAATTACAGCTACCCCAAAACCAGGAAAAAACAAAAACTTTATTTTCCCATGCATGGCATGTCCCCACTCCGCCCGTCCATCATGTCGAGCCTTTCCTACTGTCGTCTCAGATCTTGCTGGCACCCTAGGGGGTGGCGACAACGGCACTGAACGAGCCCTGCTAGCCTTCTGCCATCCCAATTCACGGTTCTTTGACGCCTCCCCGGCCGTGCCTCCCGCGTGTCTTTCATTAACGTCGTGGTTTGTAATTCGATCGCCCGTCTCGCTCCTGTACGCCATGGCTCTCGCGCAGTCGCGCCCTCGGCTCGCAGCCTTTGTCTTGCCTCTCTCCGTTTCTCATCCTTCATGTCCATCCGATGCACATGGCCCCGTCCACTCTTCCGCATGACTGATGCATACGTTTGTGATCTGTCAGCAGGCGTCGATATGTCAGAAGAGAAGGGTTACCTTTACGGCCCCTCCTTACTCTTGCTCGTACTCGTTTTGTGTCTCATTTCTCTCGTCATTTTACCACCTTGGTCCATTTTTATATGATGGTACATTATTTTATGTATTATTAATTTTACGTCAGTGAACTCCGATATGCTCGGCCTTGTGTTGGAAAGGACTTTGCCGTGCCATGAAGCTCTATGGATAGCCACTGCTGTCGACAGTTGGGATTTCTTCACAATCCATGTTCGTCATACCTTTCTCGTCTCCGGCTGTTACTGAACTTCCGCTCTTCGGTACGTTTCCACGAGCATTGACGGTCTCCAGCGTCCAAAGACCCTAGAACGTTCCCCTGTTCCCTCGACCCTCGGGCTTAAACGGCCTAAACGGGCCTAAACAGGCCTAAAAGAGTAGGATCCACTTTTGACTAACACGGATTTTGGGGGCGCTCGGGGGCGTGTGCACGTTCGCAGCCCTGCCGCCGTTCTTGGGCCCGTCCGATTTCGTTGTTCGACTGTTGTATTTGGTAACCCGCAGTCTCGCGTTGATCATTGCGCGCTTTCTGTACGTTGTATTGCCGTAACATTTTCTGTGCACCTGGTAGCTTTTCTTTTCGGCGGTTTTTATTGCATGTGGCTCGTCCTCCTTCCCTCTTAGGCTCATAGTTTCCCCTCCCGGAAGTAGCCAAGGCAGGGGACGGTCGAGGCACGAGGAAGGCGGTAGGAGGTCAGGAGAAGAAGCTCCTTCCGTGTTTTCCTTTAAATGGCCACCGACCTCTGCTCCTTCTGTCTTTGTTCGAACTCGGCCTCCTTCTTCACTTCCTCCGTTTCAAGAAGCAAGCTTTCCTTGTTACAAGAGCATCCCATCAAACAAAGCTGTAAACTTGAAGACACCACACTGCATATCACAACATACTACTGCGTCACCCCAGCACCATCACCAGCACACACACACGAGGCAAGCAACAATGAGTACCGCCGTCATGTCCCAGGCCCCAGGCGCCGCGCCCGCCCGGGCTGAGGGCCTTGTCGCCAACGATCGCTCGAGTACGTCAAGTGCCCAGAGCACCGAGACGCTCTACGATGCCGCCGAGGCCAAGCACCTCGAGCCGGCCGCGCACAAGCTCCGCAAGCAGTTCTTCCACCTGCATCATCATCATGCCCACAGTAGTAACGGCAAAGAGAGCATTGCCGTCGAGGAGCGGTCTGCCTCCACCAAGCGGTCCACCACCTTCATCCGCTCCTTCAAGTACCTCAACAACCTGACGCCCAAGCAGGTCGACGACTTTATGGCCTCGTACGTCATTTACAACCTCGACTGGGAGGACGAGCCGGCCATGGTGGCGGCGCTCGGCACGGACTACAAGCAAAAGGTCGGCGACTCGCTGCGGGCCTACTACGGCGTCATGAACCACCTCTGCGCGCTGGGGTCCGTCGAAAAGATGTACATCCCGCCGCTGATGGACAGGCACGTGTCGGTGCTCGACAACCAGCTGCTGTACGAGGAGTCGATTGCGCGCGACCTGGGCCTCAAGCCGGGCGACCGCGTGCTCGACATTGGCTGCGGCCGCGGCCGCGTCGCCGCGCACATGGCCAAGTACTCGGGCGCGCACGTCACGGGCCTCAACATCGACCCGAACCAGCTGGCCCAGGCGCGGGCGTTCAATGCCGAGCAGGGGCTGAGCAACACCTTTGTGGAGCGCGACCAGAACGACCTGCCGCTGCCCTTTGCGGACGCGTCCTTTCACGCCTTCTACCAGATCCAGGCCTTCAGCCTGTGCAAGGACCTGCCGGCCATGTTCCGCGAAATCTACCGCGTGCTCAAGCCCGGTGCGCGCTTCTCGATGCTCGACTGGGTCAGCCTGCCGGCCTACGACCCGGCCAACGAGCAGCATGCCGAGCTCATGCGCCGCGTCAAGCCGCTGATTGGTGCTGTCGGCACGCCCACGCCGGCCGGTCTCGAGCAGGCCTTGGCGGACGCCGGGTTCACGGTGACGCGGTCGGACAATGCGAGCGTCGGCGGTCTGCAGGCGCCGTTGATCGACAAGGTCGACGTGTACTTCCGCGCCGTGCGGCAGATGATCCTGGGCCTCGTGCGCGTGCACGTGCTGCCCAAGCACTTCAAGACGCTCATCAACCGGCTGTGTCTCGACGGCCAGGCGTTTGTCAAGATGGACGAGATGCGCCTCATCTCGACGAGTTATCGCATCATTGCGCAGAAGCCGCTGGACACGCCGTCGGAGGCATAGATCAATGCATCTCTCTACGGGTTGATTGTAGGAACGGCGTTTTGGTGTGTTTCTTCTTTTTGTTATTCGGCGGCTGTTTCTCTTCATTCACATCTCTCGGCATCATCGCATTTGCCTCTGAATTCTGTCCTTCCTTTTGCTTCCGATCGGCATTCTCTTCTTGCACTCTTTACTCTTCATTTGCCATTGAACTTGCGCGATAGACTTTAGAAAGATATCCACGGCGTCTGGGAGCTTTGGACTATCCTTATCTTAATTCACAGGCGGGTTGCCTACAATAAAAAAATATGAATGCAAAACATCGTATCGTGGATATTGGCTGCAATGCGAATCATTGCAGTGACATCACAGCGACAGCCCTAGGCCTTGTGGTCGCCCCTCGGGCTAACGTCCCCCGTAGGACCTTACAGCGCCGAAACCTCATAGGCGGCTCGCGACTTCGCAATGTTTTTCCGCCTCCCGGACATGCATTAATCATCAAGTCGAGCCTGCCATCCACACCTGCCTTCAACAGGCGCTATATACCAATAGCACCTGCCCTGGAGCGCTTTTGGCTAACAGTTACGACAGCACTAGCAGTAGCAGTTACGAGTGGCAGTCGCGACTGGCACCTCTTCAACGACTCTCATCTTCCAAGTCAATCCAACATGCTTCAGGCGCGACCAAAGCACACAGGACAGCCCACGATTCAACCCGTTCTATTCGTGCCGCTCGGCGTTGCCTCGTAGGACACCGGTCGGCAGATAGGGTTGCATGTTGCATGCCCGAGGCAAAGGACGGAGAGACCACAGACAAATAGAGCAGTTCGGCACCTCCTCTACTTGACTTGCTTGACTTTCTTCAACGTGTCGAATCAACTCGACGAAACACGACGACGGGAACGGAGGCAACGACAGAGACAGTGCACATGAGACTGCCCACGGGCAAGCCCATTGAGAGACCTGGCACCAGGACGGCCATACACGGTACGGCACAGCGCTACCGTCGACACATCACATCGGCGTAACCACCAGCATCGTATTCCCAAGCATGGGCCGTGCGCCGACCAGTGGCAACTGCCACACGTGCCGCAAGCGGCGTGTCAAGTGCGACCAAGCACGACCGGCATGCGAGCGCTGTGTGCGCGGTGGCTTCGCATGCCAAGGCTACGAGACGGTGCTGCGGATGCAGAATCACGCGGTAGTGGCCGGTGTGGCGCCCGGGTCGGTGCGGCTGGCCAAGGTGCAGGACATGACGTCGTTTCCCCGGAAGGAAAAGGAGGTGGCGGCCACACCGACGTCCCGGAGGGCAAGCAAACGAGCCGCCGCCACGGCGGCCCAGCCGACGACCGCTGCCAAACAGACACCGTCGCCATCACCTCCGTCGATGCCCCAGGAACTCAGCCTCGTCGGTTTTGTCGACGACATGGCCTTTTCCTACTTCTTCCAGGCCTACGGCTGGATCAATATGCACAGCATTCTGCTCCAAGACAGCGCCATGCGCGGCCACCTGCTGGCGTCGGACAGCACCGTCCACAGTCCAGATGCGTCGTCATCCTCATCCTCGTCGTCATTTTCATCCCCATCCTCTTCCTCGCTTTCTTCTGCGCACTTGGCTGGCGGCATGGCCCAAGACAGCCTGCGCGCCCTCTGCTACGGCCTGCTCGGCCGCGACAAGCACGTCCCCGCCCTGCAAGACGCCGCTCGCCGCGCCTATGGCAAAGCCATTGCCGACCTCCGTGCCGCCATCGCCACACCCACCGCCGAAGCCGCCGACCTTGCCTTGCTCGTCAAGCCCATTTCGCTGCTCGGCGCCTACTCTGTCGCCATCGAGCGCGACCGCCGCTTCACGCACCATGCCGGCCTCGCCCGCATTCTCGAGATCTGCGGCCCGGCGGCCTTCCAGTCGCCCACGCTGCTGCCCGTGTTTGAGTCGGCGCGCATGACGCTGGTGGCTGATGCCGTCGTGCGTCGGCAAGAGTCGACGTTTTTAGACAGCGACGAGTGGAAGACGGTGCCGTGGGCACGCAACCCGGCGGCCAAGTCGCCCACCAACCGGCTGCTGGACGTCTTGTCGGCCGTTCCCGCGCTCATCCACGGCGCCTGGGCCGTTTTTAACGACCGCGTAGCATGGCTGGCGGCGGGGGGTCCAAACGAGCTGCCGCGGATCGAGAGCCCAGACGCCGTGCCGTCGTTGTTGGCACGCGTGCGCCAACTACGAAGCAAGGCCGCCGCCTGGCATCGGTGGTGGACCGAAGACGCCTCGCCCGCAGAGCGCCTGGCCCGCCGTCGTGTTTTGGCCTGGGCCTACGCCCACACCGGCGACGACTCCTACCGCCCGGGCATCATGGGCGTCCAGGGTCCGGACCATTTCGAGACATCTCTCTACAGTGTTCTCCAGGGATGGCACGACGACACCGCCTTCTCCACCGTCTCCCTTCGCGATCTGGAGGACGATCCCCGTCTTCCCACGCACATGCAGGACGCCGCCCTCTACACCACGGCCCTCGTCTGGGCCGACCGGCTCGACCGCTACCTGGGCCACGCCGCCCGCTCGCCTACCTGCACCGACTTCTTCAGCAAACCCTTCCGCTCGCCCTGCCCCTGCCGCAGCACCATGACGCCCACCGTGTGCCAGACCGTCCCGCCGCGCATCGACACGGCCCGCGCCAGCCAGGCCGTCGCCTGGAATGCGGCCACCTGTACCATGGCCGGCGGGCCTGTGCGGTGCGTCAATGCCGTTCGGCCGGAGATGGAGTGGCCGGCGACGGCCTCGCCAACCGCCTCGCCGTTGGGGTCGGGTTGGGGTCGTCAGAGTCGCACGCCACGCTCGACCCCATTACAACCGTCGACCCGGCCGAGCTTACCAAAGGCGCCTCCCTGGCATCCGACCATGGCGCGTTGGCTGGCGACCTCCTCCTGCCCGGCGACATTCGCTTCGTCGCCCACATGCGGATCTTGTCGTATCTCTGCGCCCGCCTACCCACCACCCGCGGTCCAATGCTTGCCACCTTGGCGGCCGTCGGCCTCGCGCACTGCTCCCACGACGTCCGGCCGTCTGAGGGTCATGCGGACATTGCTGCCGTGGCCGTGGCGCGCGTCTTTGAAGGCACTGGCGTCGATGGAGCGGCGGACATTCTGCTGCGACAGTACACCCCAGCGACGGCTGCAGTGGCAGGTTGAAAAACTAAACGAAAAAGTATATTTGGATAAATCACGATGCGGATATTGCACTACATACAATTTGATATCACGATTCAAGGACAAAGGTCTGTTTCGTGACGCGTTGTTCAAATCTCCACCAGTTCGCCCATCGATCCACTATCCACTACCAAACGCACTCCGCTGCCCCTACGTGTACTGCCACGCGCCGATCGTGCCCGAGGGCTGCGGGTTGACCTTGAGGTTCACGGGCGTGCAGCCGGCCAGCGTCGCCTTGTTGTCGGCATTGACGGCGAAGAGGGTGTAGCCCGTTCCGCCGCCACCGGCCGCCGTCGGCGGGCAGGCCGCCCAGCCGTAGCCGCCCGAGTTGAGGTTCACAAACCCGCCGCCGCTGTACGGCACCAGGCCGCCCGTGATCGACCCGCCGGGCATCTGCGCCGAGTGCGCCTGCGTGTAGCCGACGGCGCCCGACGGGTCCAGGTACACGGCCTGGCCGCCGGGCACGACGACGTCCATGGCGGGCGTGGAGCTGCCGGCCGCCGTGTCGGGCGCCGACACGACGGTCGTGTTGCCGACGGGGCACTCGACGCCCGTGGTGGGGCAGTACGAGCAGGTCTCGATGCCGAGGTTCCAGCGCAGGTTGCAGGCGTCGACGGCGAGCCCGTCGACGGCCGCGGCCGTCGGGTTCGAGACGGTCAGCGTGAAGGGCGTGCCGGCGGCGAGCGGCGTGAGCTGGGCCAGGGCGTTGTTGGTGCACGTGTACATGAACTTGCTGTAGCAGGCGCCGCTGCAGTACGAGAGGCCCTCGCCCGCGACAATGGGGCACAAAAAGTTGCCGTCGTCGCAGACGTACTGGGACGGGTCGTACTGGGCATCGCCGCAGGTCTGCAGGTCCGCACGCGCAGAGCCGGCGGCGGCGAGCAGGCCAGCCAGAGCGAGGCCAAGAGTCTTGGTCATGATGGAGGATGGAAGATGGAGGGAGGTGCTTGTGATGTGGTGGTTGTATGTTGATGTGTGGAGTGATGTGCTCTTGTGTTGCGTTGAGTGCAAAGTGTTGATGAGGACGAGGATGCGGATGGGAATGGGAATGGGAATGGACATGGGGAAAAGAGGCGGAAGCGTCTTTTTATGTCTGTTTCTCGAAGCAAGTCATCTCAGCCAACGTCTGTGTACGCATGGGCAAGCAACTTTGCCGTCGCCCGCGAAAACCGGCCGCGACGATATCGTTAACCGAGCTGGTCAATCGAGGGACGGAAACTGTGGAGAGACTAGGCTGAATACGAGCTCGGGGAGCATCCTCTCCGACGATGCTGATGAAAACAGAAACGAGAGTAAGCCAGGAAAACAAGAAACAAAACACAGGCTACGGAAAAGCAGACGACGGCCTCAGATGACAGCTCAGCTCCAGGGAGCACAACCTTGCACAAAACCTCGTGTTCGTTGCAGGGTTCGCAAGTCGCCGCTGGTGTGGTGATCGACACTTTTGTGTGGTACGCGAGTGTGTGCACCAGTAAACTGGTCTTTTCCACCCCAACGCCATATTTGGGATACGACCTGAACGACGGACGGTAGCGGCTAAGCACAACTCCATAACGAGCGACGTCAGGCATCGATCACGCCCCTTATCTTCTGGTCGGACGGAGAGCAACGTCGCATTTTTACCCCGGACACCGGTGGCTGTCGTGTCGTGTTTCTTGTTTCTTGTTTCTTGTTTCTTGTCTGCTTGCTCGTCGTGTTCTTCCCGTCCGCCTGGTTGGGCTGTGCTCTGCCGTGTTCGTACCTGGTAGTAACATCCCGTGTCTCTTGCGGCTCTATGTCTCTGCTCGGCACTCTCTGTGTATCTGACTCTCTCTCTCATTCTGCGACTTCTGTGTCTGAGGTTCTTCAGAACAGTCTAAGCAAGCTTAAATCGTCATAAGACGAGACTCGAGGTGCACAGAGTGCCGAGAGTACAGCACGTAGTAATACAGAGATAGAGTCTGTTTCACTTCTCATATGTTGCAAAAATAGAACACCAGCTAAATGCAAAAGGCCGTTCTGCCTTGTCCCAAGATGCCATCAACCTTTGCCGAGACACCAGTGCTAGTGGCGGCACTCGTTGTTAGTGCTGCAGACGGAAAGGGATGCCGCGCCTCCTTTTAAAGTCTTCTTTTACATTGCAGGGCTGACGGAACAGAACAGTGGCTCGAATGGATAGCCCTTGTGTGCCTCGTTCCTTTGTTTCCTTTCATTTCTGCTCGTTTGCTTTCTTTCCCGCCGTTGCCGTATTCTCAAAGTTTGTTTTGTTTGTCTTCCTCATCGTTTTTCTCGTTCTTTTCCTTGTTTCTTTTCGCCCTCGTTTTCGTTTTCGTGCAACACCAAGAGAAGCGGAGAGACCCTCCACCTGGCCAAAAAAACGCGTACACACAAACGCTTTTTGGTTGAGATGTCCGCACTGTTACAGTGCTAAATTAAAGATTTCTTGCACTGAAAGACTGCTAGAACATTTTGTGTGTACGCCTTTTTTTGTCCAGGGGGAGAGACCGTCGAGAGTCATGCACAGCCTCTTGTGTCCATGAGAACCCGTAAGGTACACGAATCAGAGGCAAATAATGAACCAAGTTGACCAGGTTTAAGTCAAGTCAAAGGTCAACTTCGCTTACCGCCCACCTCTCCACAAGACAAAGGTCGCCACTTCCCCGCCTAGCATTGAAAAGACGCACCAGTCCCAAGGCAAAACATGGCCCTCCGCGGTCCGCTGGCACACCTGCTCCATACCTTTCTTTCAGGCGATTCAGGGTACTTTGAAGTGTGCCTGGGTGTACTAGAGAATAAAATTGTCGTCACGACTGCTTTCTGCATGTCCAGCATCTTTTACATTTTCTTTACAGTTCCCATGTATTGTATGTGAACAGAATGGCTGTTGATTTTCTTTGACAGCGGGGCATTCAAGGCCTTCAAGTTGGGACGTAAAGCACATTTGCATTTACTGATGAGTTGTCTGACTCGTGTAGTTGGTCACTCTGAGTGGGTGACGTCGCCATGGGTTGGGGGAACACGAAAAGTGAGAGCATCACACACCAAACGAAAACAGTAAAAAGATAAAAATAAGAAAAAAAGTGGAAAACGGGGGGGCAACAAAACGAGATCGTACTTTTGTACGCGGGAACGATCGACACTATTACGGCAGAGCGCTCCCCACAGTACGGGACGCGACCCCAACACACGGCAGGTGATGGTAGACTCGACTCGCTCGCTTGGCTCAGACTGCGAAACAAGCTGACAAGATACAAGATGCCCCGCCGCTTCCCCAGTCGAATACGAGATATGATGCAAGGCGACCAACCTTGTGCAGTCGGGACAGCAAACCGTGTCGTGTCTGACGACCGAACATAAGCAGAGAGCTCCCCGCGGTGACGCAGGCCAAGACTTTAGGACACAGCAGCCAAAAATTAAAATAAAATAAAATAAAATGAAACGACAACCGCTCGGAGCAGCTGGACCAAGTCGTCCTCCGTCGTCCTCGTCGCCCTCCTCGGCAACGCCAGCTGTGCACGGCAGATCATTTACTGTTTGGGAGTCGATGAACAGCACCGCTGTACCAACGTGCGTCGTATAAGAGGACTTCATACAGATGGAAAGCGGTGTGCGCACGGGAGCAGACGCAAAATACGAGGCGGAATTCAACAGTGCCCAATTGCGGCAAACAAATGGCGGCACACATACAACGCCTGACAAGGCTCAGAGCGCGCGATAAATTCCGCCTTATTCACGAGGTCAGTTGCCTGTGGATATTAATAGCTCTGTGCGAAGGAGCTACTGAGCGCTCTACAAGTCTACACGTCTACGGTCTACGAGTCATGTAGTCTTGTAGTCATGCAGTCAAGTAGGCAAGAGACCAATGCATCTTTGGTTCGCAAGACGAGTAACTTTTATTTGAAAATGGGCGCACATGTGGTAATGTAATGGGGCTATGGAAAAAGGAGAAAATGTATGTCTGAACGTCAATGGTAAGTCATAAGACTACGACGACGCGAGGAAGGTGCAAAGTCGACAGACAAGGGGACACGGATCGATGGGAGAGTGTCGGACTGGTTCGTCGAGGGAGAATACAAGAATCGTGAAAGGGAGACGTGGATTCGAGCATGGTTCATGTGCAGTGGCAGTCGTTATGCAGCGGTGTGAGGGAGGGGGTCGAGTGACAAACCGCAGCCGTCTACTCCGGTTTCCGCCCGTAGCAGTAGTAGGCCGGCCAGTATGCGTGAATGTTGGGGTTGCGGAGGTCGTTGCGGGCCTGCGCACAGAGCACCATTGTCTCCTCCTTGGTCATGCCGGCACCGCGGGTCAGCAGCGCCAAAAACAGGCCCTCCAGCCCGGGCTCGACGTTAGCCAGCGTCCAATAGCCAATGGTCTTCATCTTGCGGTCGCGGGGCCACGGGTTGGTGGGCCATTTGTACTTGGCAAACACAATGTCGACGAAGCCGGCCTCCTCCATCATCCTGGCGTACTGCGGCGACACGTCAATGGGCCGGCCGAGATTCGCCGAGGCCTGGGCGGCCAGCTTGGTCAGCTGCAGCAGGGCGCTGTCCTCGGTCAGCGTGCCGTCGTCGCACTCGGGCGGGAAGGTGCCGTCGTGCATCTCGAGGTAGCCGCCGGGCTCGAGGTTGTCGAAGCACTTCTGGACCATGGCCTGGGCGTCGGAGAAGCAGCCGAGCAGGGCGCGCCACCAGATAAAGTCAAAGGGCTTGGTCCACGTCCACTCCTTCTCGATGTCGTCGACCTCGAACGAGCAGTTGGGCGGGACGCTGACAAGGACACGGTCAGTCAGCCATCCAAAAATTGAACTGAACACATACGGCTGTGGTCACTTACAACTCGGGCTGTATGGGGCTCAGGTCGACACCAATGACCTCGGCGTCCGGGTGTTCATCGGCGTACTCCATGGCCCAGATGCCCGTGCCCGTGCCCAGGTCAAGCACTCGCTTGGCACCGGACTCCTTAGGGCAGCGGCAGAGCGCGCCATCAAACGTCAGACGGTGTGCATCTGTGGAAAGGCGTGGTCAGCGTTCTGGATAGTTGGAAGACTGGCAGCCACAAATTACTTACGGTGCTGAATGTCAAGACGGCTGTTCTCGGGCTGTTCAAAGTTCAAAGTCAGCATGAATATGCCACTGCCGTGATGCTCGAAGCGAGACAATCGTTTGACGACATCAAGACATCAATGTCGGGCATCCAAGCACTTACATCGTCGTTCGGGCACCAGTATTCTGTGCAATCAAAGTTAGCACGATGCCATGGGACTAGGAATTGTGTACGCTGTCTGGCAATTCTGGCAATACAAAGCGCACAAACTTACTGCCTGCACTCAAGGAGTGATATGTCCGGCCGTTCTCGTGGCGAAACTCGCGGATGCTGTCCGTCAATGACGTCAGGGACGAGTAGGAGAGCGAGCCGACGGCCGAGTCGACATCGCTGAAGCCGGCCGCGTCATCGGTGCCGGTGCCTTCGGTGTCGGTGGTCTGTTCGCCGACGGGGGCAGCCGGCTCGATTGGAGCCGAGACGGAGGCGTCGACAATTGTAGACGACGCAGCAGGAGCTGAGTGCGCTGCGGGAGCAGCGGGAGCAGCGGCGGCACTCGACGACTCGGCGGGGACGGTAGCTGCCGTCGAAGACTCGGCCACGGCGGGTGTGTTTGTTGCTGCGGGTGCGGCAATGGAGGCATCTTTAGCAGCGCCAGCGGACCCGGTCGCAGCAGGCACGGCCGTGGTCTCGGCTGCCTTTGCGGCTTCTTGCGGTGCGGCCTCTTGCGGTGCGGCCTCTTGCGGTGCGGTTCCCTTGGCAGGCGCGGCGGCGGAGGCTGCGGATGTGGTGGCAGCAACATCCTGGATATCGAGTTAGCGTTGTCTAGATGATCGCCAACCTCTCGCGAGGTCAGCCACGACGACGACGCCCAGAACAACATATACTCACCGACAATGCAAGGCGCTCTTCTTCTCCGGTTCCAGCCATGGTGTCGGTTGTTAAGGAACGAGAGTAAGAGAAAAAAAAAGACGTGGGTTGTGGGAAAGTCAAGTCAAATAAAAAAGGTCGCCGCGCCGCGCAATGTGATCTTGGAGGCTGGTGGTCTGTTTAGAGCGTCAGTGACGAACGAGGTAAGCTCCCGTTGGTGTCGAAATAGTCAAGGTAGGGGTAAAGAAACGACCACGACAAACACAAGGACGAGGGGTAGAGACGGGGGGAAATGAATGGAGAAAACGGAAAAGAAGGAAAAGAAGGAAACGAAAAGAGCATGGACTCAGAACAATGAGCAATCGAGGAGAGGTCGTTGTTCATATTTGTGGGAAGCGAAATCCGCCGTCTACGCCCTGGCCGAGAGCTCGACTGCGTCACCACCTTTGCTTCGTACTCTCTCTTCCTCCCCCGATACATACCCGCCCCCACCAGTCGCTGTCGTTTCTAAGCGACACGGCGATTTTGACGTCGAGCTAGAGGGGAACAAGCACACAGAAGAAGAAAAACAAGGGCCAGCGTGCGGGGACTCGAATGGCCTGGCCCACTGCGTGGCGCGAAACATGAACGTTATGCACCAGCGTCAACGTCCCACCTTTCCTCTTTCCCTTGTTGTCTTGTCGTTTCTGAGCGTGACATCTACTCAAACGGATCCCGGAGCCCCTCCACTCTCCAAGACGTGCAGATGCTATCCTCGTCGATCAATGTCCCACCTGTCACACAGGGCGAGTTCTTGTCTTTATAAAACGCGCTTGTGTTTTTCTGTGCCGTTGTACGCCGTAAGTCGTATTTGCAACGACTCCTCGGCGGCTTGCATGGTCTTGTGTTTCCCGTTCTTTTTTTTCTTTCTTTTATTTTGCTGTCCCTGCTCCTGTTTCCGCGTCACAATGCAAGTAGTGATATGAGATGGAATTCTGTCTCGAGTACGACATACTGAGAATTGGGTTGGCCCTGCCGTAGATTTTCGGGACATCCCGTCCAGCTGGGTGTCAAATAAGATGCCAGGTACGTGAGACCCGACAGACGGGGACGTGATAATGGAATCTAGAGTAATTCTACTCTATACAGTCTCCTCCTTGGGTGGTAATTGGGAAACACCTGTTCGACGTGTTCGACGTGTTCGACTTGTTCGCGGTGGTCCAGATGGTCAAGGCGGTTGTGGTCGATAGGGCACGGCTTGGATGTTCGTTGGGGGCGGTTTGGAAATCGGAGAGGAAAGGGGGGTTGTCAAGATTGGTTCTGCTTGGACGATCGGGTTCGCATGCCGTCGTCGGGCAGCCGTCCGGTCAGTGCAGGTCACGTCTTCTATCGTATTTTATTAGATTGTGTTATGAATGTGACAAAAAGTAGGTTTTGTCAGAGTAGCTGGTTGCAGTAAACGCTGCGTAAATGCTGCCTTAGGTCTGCAGAGTGCGAGAGCAGCGACAACAACGCAGTTCGGATTCCGTGCAGCAAGAAGCATACAGACAAGAGCAACAAAGATACTGACCGTTCCGGTCCAGTCGTGTATTTTGTCGGGATGCGTTGCTCTTCCAGTCATTTCTTGACCACGCTCAACTGGTCGCAGCACTGGACGGATGCGGTAGACGGTTTTGTGCTAAAGCATTGAAATGGTCGCTAGCTTACAGCCTGGCCTAGCCCAAAATGCAGCCGCTGATCGACATGCCTGGTGGGGAGTAGGGGGCGAGGATCATTGGCGACGACAGTATGTCAAGGTGATACGTTATACCTCTCGAGAAGGAAAAGGAGAAACGAGATAAACAGAATATGAGCAAAAAAAAAAATCTTTTTGGGCTACAGGAAGCTACAGGAATTGTAAAGAACGCAGGAGCGATGGAGCAGGGACGGGGCCAGAACAAAATAGGGCAAACCAGTCGATACCAACAGTTTGTAGTACATATTGAATGAAACATGGAAAGAGCAACCGACGCAGCCAAGCAATAGGTGGAAGCCACGACCAACAGACAACTGCAACCACTCTTGGAGGGGAAACAGCGCCGCAAGCTACAAAGAGAAAGGAAGGGACGAGGGGAGGTCGGTAAGTGGAGGGGCACGGAGAGCAGCAATGGCCGTTTTGGGTGTGCACTTCGTAATGCTAAGAGGGAAAGAGCGACGCAAAAAGTGACAGGTAATAAATCCAGTCAAGGAGGCATTTGACAGCAACACATAACTCGATAGGGCAAAGGAGGAAACAGTATGTCGTAGTGGGACAATAGAGCAATGAATGTGGTGGCGATGAAGCAGTACCAGCCGTGAAGAAGGAGTGTGCTGCATTGGGGCTCTTGGCGAGATGTGTCGTATTCACAGATAGTTGGTGATGGTGATGATGTCCAAGGATTGAGGAGGCCGGGTATAATACGCGGCTAGTTGTCGTTCAGATGTAGTACAGACGGGATGAAACGAGGCTTGCAACGAGAGAAGGGGAGGTACCTCTCTCGGGATGGGAGAGGCGGACAGAAAGTAAAAGAAAAAGTAAGGAAAAAAAGAAAAATAGCAAAAAACAGACGCTCAGGAAGTGTGGTCCGGACCGCGGCCGCTACTCTAGTTTGTTGTTTTACAGCAGCTGCATGCCAATAGCGAGCGTCAATAGCGTGAGTGCGTGCAGTTTAGCGGATGGCCGTCGACTGCTGCATGAGACAGTGCGTGGGCCGATCAGAGCGCCCGTCTTTTCCTTTTGCTGCGGCGTCGACTGCGAATTACTATACGGACAGAGCAGTTGGCATAAATCGTACAGCTTATATTTTCTCTTTTGTGCGCGGCTGAACTCTTGCCACTTTCGGCCATGGAGCTGCATACGGAGCCTGGAACCGCTTCTGCCTCGTCGGCTGCAGTCGACAGTCGACAGCCATCTCGCCTCCCTTGGTCGTGCATCGAGCCAAAGCAGGCTAGCGATTGGGTCACATTGGGCTGCCGGTTTCTCTTTTTCTCTTTTTCTCTTGGTCCCTCTTGGTCCCCATCGCAAGGCCACGCGCGCGCTCAAGTGTGTCTTTCTTAGAAGGGAATATGCACATGGGGTCACGATCCGACGCGGCGCTGCACCTGAACTGACCTGTCGTATAGTACGCTGCCTGTCAGCTTGATCTCCCATGATGTGAGATGTGTTTTGTCATGGCTCTCGCTTCGTATAGACAAATGTCAGAAACAAGACGGCCCGTCCTTTCTTGTCCTCTTGCCTTGTTGCCCGCCACATTTTTTTTTCTTTTTGGTCTCTGAGTTTTTCCTGGTTATACCTCGCTTCCGGTCGGGCCAAGACACTGATCATAAGCGAGAATGTGCGGTGAGGAAACGAGCGTGGAAGGGTATGTGACAAAAAGTAGGAAACGCAGGGGTCATCAAAAAAAAAAAAAAAAAAAAAAAAAAAAAAAAAAAAAAAAGAAGATGCCCAGGTACTCGTTGGCTGCCATCGACATGGGACGTTGGCCCCTGGCTCTGCCGGCTTTTCTTGGTCTACCAAATGCTTTTTTGTCGTTGGTCTTAGTAGTAAGGCTCGCAGACAAGATCGAAGATGGAATGTCCTGTCACGGTGCTAGCAGGCTTCTGTCTTTCCTTCGTTTCATTTCAGGGACCCTCCCCGCACCTCAACCTCCATCCGTTTCTTCCCCATTCCGGCGGTCAGCAAGATGGGGAGCGGATGCGCAGATGGAAAACATGCTGGTGGGGTTGCAGCAATGCGACGCAATGGCGTGGTCGATGGGCGCATGGTCGGGGGATGAGGTGGCGGTAGTGAAACAAAAAGAATGGCAGGAAGGCGAGAGAACAGCTGCATGTGCAGCATGCAGACTGCAGCCTGCCACTTATATGTCAAAAAAAGCGGAATGCATCCCAACAAGGAAACAAAAGGAAAACACCCACATCCAGCACCATCCATGCAGGGCATATCCGACACGAATCGTTGTGACGAGGAGTTCACGTTGCTTCTGTATGCTTCTCTTCTGTTTTACAGATTGTACGGTACGTGACCACATTGTGAGTATCCAATATGTACATGTATTATCATAAACTATGGGTTGTACATCATCATCCCAGGGCCACAACCGAGGCTGAGCCACGTACTGTAACGTCACGCAACAATGTATTGCTCTAAAAAGCACTTTTCGGGTATCTGTGTCGAGTCCTAGGGAGAGCATCCGCGGACCATCCTGCACACTGGATCGCCCCCACCGTTCACTTCCCCTTCTCGAGGTCGCGCGTGCGCTCAAGGCTGGCTCGCCATCCGCGGCCGGCGCTGCTCCCTGCACTGTATTTGCGCTCGTGAAGACCGTCACCGCCGCCGCCACTACCGCCAGACATGGCCGCCACCGAGCCGGGTCCACCACCGCCACGTGGACCCAGTCCGCCTCCACTGCCGCCGCCCGTACCGGCCGCGACGGCCCACGCGGGTGGATGCAGCAGCTGGTGCTGGTGCGGGTGCGGATGGAGGGCGTTGAGCTGGCGCTGGTGCGACGAGAGGCGGCGCAGGTCGTGCAGCTGCTGCTGGCCGTCGTCAGTGGACCCGTAGCGGCCATGGCTGGGAGTGTGACTGGGGTTGTGACTGGGGTTGAGGCTGTGGGCGCCGGACATGCCATCACGGTCGTCGTCTGCCAAAGGACCGCCACTGCGAATCGCGGGCCGGCCGCCGCTGGCACCGCCGCCAATGCTCCAGCTGCGGCTCTTCCGCCCAGCACCTGGCGCTCCACCATGGCCAAAGAGGCCGCCGCCGCCGCCGCCGCCGCCGTCCCGCGAGTGGTTGGCCCCGCGGCTGCCCATCAGCAGCGACCGCTTCACCTTCTCAATGGTGGCCAGGCTCTCCACGTCACTGTCGGCTTTGCCTTTGCCAGCGAGAGACACCAGGTCGGCGCTGGCGTGGCCGTCGGCGCCAAGGCCGCCCGGCCGCTTGTTGTGTGGCGCCTTGAGGTGCCCGCGGGTGCGCTGCACGTGGAGGGCAGCCATGACGTTGTGGACGGCATCGTAAATGTCGCTCACGGTAAAGGCCATGATGACGAGCGGGATCGAGATGCCGAGGCCGATGCCAAAGAGGTACTTGGACACGTAGCTGAGCGACAGCTCCGTCGACCAGTCGGTAATTTGCATGGAAAAAAAGGACGAAATAAAGGACATGGGCAGGAAGATGATGGTGACAATGGTAAAGGCCATAATGGTCTGGCCCTGGCGTGCAGCAATCATGGCATGGTCGCGCCCGAAGCGGGCCTCGAGGGCGTTGGAGTGCTTTTGCTTGAGGTCCAGCAGGTTGGTCAGGCTCAGATAGATGCTCTCGGCCTGCCGGTCCATGCGGTCAATGTCCTTTTGGTGGATCTCGAGCAGGCGGCGCTGGTCGCGCGAGCGCTTGCGGATCTCGTTGACGATGCTATCGACGGTAACGGGCGCAGCGTAACCGGCCGCGGTAGGAACGCCGCCGCTTGTGCCTGGACCTGACGCGTAATTGTTGCTATTGGCACGTCGGCCGGTGGCGGTCCCTTCGGGCCGCAGCTCTTCGGTCAGGTGGTTCTCAAACTCGTCGAGGGTCGCCTTTTGCGAGGCCAGCACGACGGCCAAGATGTTGAGCTCGTCGCGGATGTCCTTGATCTCGGCCAGCAGCGACGTCTCGGTGCCAATGTCCAGCAGCGCGTCGGGGAACACGGGCACCGTGGCGTGCAGGCGGCCGTCACCGCTCGCGTCGGTAGGCACAAGCGACGGCTGCGACGGCGAGGACTGCAGGGACGAGGCCAGCCCGCCGACGTGGCGGCGCGAGGGCCGGCGGTGCAGCTCGAGCCACTCGGCCGACATCTCCGAGGCCTTGTTGAAGCGGCTGAACAGCTCGCTCTCCGTGTTGGTGACCAGCCCGACCGAGCTCTCAAACATGTCCAGAAACTGGTAGTCCTGGTCGGCGAGGCGGTAGCGGTCAAACATGCCGGAGCAGCGGTTGGTGATGAGCATGGCCAGATCGTAGACCGACTGGATGGGCGGCCGCGTCTTGGCGTTGGTCTCCTCGATGATGCCGTCGACCACATTGAGCGGGTCGCGCGCCGGCTGGTCCCAGCGCTGCGGGAAGCACGTAATCACGAGGTCCTTGCCCAGCACCCACAGCCACAGCTGGTCGACCATAAACACCTTCTTCTCAATGCTGTGCCGCTTGCAGTAGCGGTAGACGACCTGGTCCGTGTCGCGGATGGACGTGTCGATGCCGTGGTAGAAGAACTGGTCGAGCGTGCGCCGCGGGTGGAGCGGCGGCGTGTTGCAGAGATAGCCCTTGGTCAGCATAATGTCGCGCGGCGAGCCCACGGGCGGGTCCCAGCCGTCGCGCACGAGGTTGATGGCGTGCGTCATGCGCTGCCGCCGCTCGTCCGTCTCGTAGTGCAGGAACGGCATGAACAGCACGACCTTGCCGTTGAGCGCCGGCAGCTTGGAGGCATCCCATGCGGCGGGCGCCAGGCCCGCCGACCGTGCGGCCGCGGCCGCTTTCATGGCCTTCGTGCCGGGAGGATTGCCGGGCGGCCCGCTGGCGCGCTTGGCCCGCCGTGGGTGGCGCTCAGCAATCAGCTCGCCTTTGCTCTTCTTCTTGTCGGACCGCGGCGTCCCCGAACTACCTTCCCCAGCATCGGCCGTGCCGGACTTTTTGGGCGTGGGCGTTGTCGTGCCGTCGGTGCTGGTCATCGTCGTTGTCGTCGTCGAGGACACCTTGGAGAGGTTTGTGCCGGCCGACAGGTTTGTCGACGCAACGCTCGCATCCGTGGGCTCTTCGGAGAGTGGCGGGAAGGGCTGCTTCGCGTCTTTTTCGTTGGCTGGGGCCGGGCCATGGCTATGGCCATGCAGCGAGGGGATGCGGTGGCAGAAGGTGCGCATAAAGTGCGCATGGGCCAGCGGGCCGCGGTGCTCCTGGTCAAAGCACTTCTCGAGCGCCTTGAAGGGCTCAATGTCGCGGTGGCCGCCCTCGATGAACCACTTGGACAGCAGCGTCTCGACCCAGGCAATGTTGTTGGCCGGCAGGTGGATCCAGCGGAAGTCGGGCTGGTACTTGACGTTCTTGATTTGCGTGTCAACCTTGGGCTTGCCGTTCTCCTCGTCCCAGCCGTACAGCACGTCAAACACCGACCGCTTGAACACCTGGTGCTGTTTGCCGTCGCGGAAACTGCCAAAGTCGACCACCGTGGCCTTGAACTCCTGGCACGCCGCGCGCGCCGTCGGCGACAGACGCTGCGCCGCGTGCACCGGCGACAGCAGCTGTACAATGTCGCGGTGGAACCGCTCAGCGGCACACAGCATTGGCGTGCGGTCGAAGCTGTCCTTGACGTCGAGCTTCGTCTCGTCGCGCGCCAGCAGCAGCTTGACGACCGCCTCGAACCCGTTGAAGGCCGCCCAGTGCAGCGGGGTCATGCCGTTGGACAGCTCGGCGTTGACATTGGCGTCCTCGGCCAGAAGCAGCGCCACGACGCCCGCGTGGCCATTTTGCACCGCGTTGTGCAGCGGCGTCCATCCGCCATCGCTCGCGGCGTTGGGGTCGGCCTTGTGCTTCAGCAGCAGCCGCACCATGGCCTCGTGGTTGGCCTCGGCCGCCAGGTGCAGCGCCGATCGTCCGCGGTTATTGGACGCCGACACGTCCGCAGCCACCGCGCCGCCCAGGGATCCGTTCAGCAGCGCCTCGACCAGCTGCAGGTTGCCGTTTGTGGCCGCCCACAGCAGCGGCGTGCGCCCAATGTTGTCGCGCACCTCAACGTTGGCGCCGCCGCGGTCAATGAGCAGCCGCAGCGTGTCCATTGTCCACTTGACTTTTTCTTTTTCGGACGCCAGGTACAGCAGCGGCGTGCGGCCCTCCTTGTCGCGGATGCGCACGTCGGCGCCGTGGTCCAGCAGCAAACCCACGACTTTGTTGTGGCCCCGAAAACACGCCGGAAACAGCGCCGTCTGCCCCAGCCGCGACCGCACCACGACATTCGGGTTGGCGCGGTGCTGCAGCAGTTCTTGCACCACGGCAAAGTGGCCTGCTTCCGCTGCTTTGAACAACGCCGGCATCTCGCTCTCGCGCCGCGGCTCGACGTCCGCGCCCTTTTCCAGCAGCAGCCGCGTCACGGTCAGGTTGCCGCGCGCGGCCACTTTTTGTAGCGACTGCCGCAACGCATCTTGGTCGTGACGCGTGCTCCAGACACTCTCTTCGGCCAGAATCTCGCGCACGCGGGTCTCGTTGGCCTGTGCAGACGCCGCGATCAGCTGCAGGTGCCGCGGATCGGGCGTGCTACTCGCGACGCTGGCCATTGTGTGAGAAGGGAAGAAAGACGAGGAGGTGTCGTAGAAAGGGGATAGTATCGCATCCAGTCGCAGAGGATTCGAGGAGAGACTTCACGGCCGCAGCCCGCAGCCACTGAGAAAGTGCGCTTGCCCGCTCGGCTCACATAGACCGATCCATTCGCGTGGCTGTGGGAGTGCGTGGTCGTGTAATGTAAACTATATGGAAGTCGATGGAGTCGATGGACTTGATGTAGTTTGATGTAGTAGAATAGGGTCGAGAAAGGGGCGATTCGCTTGTTGGACTGCAAATGTCGTGATAATTAAAAAAAAGAAAGAGCCGAACGCTCGCACAGAAAACGGCAAGAAGGGCAACAGCATAGACAAGCTTTCTTGTCGCACGGCCACCAATGGAGAAGGAGGGAACAGCCGACTGGTGGTGTCTCGGTGGCGCGCAAAGGCAGAATCAACAATCTCACTAAGAATAAAAAAAGATGCAGGAGCCCCACAGCTGTGCACCTGCCATTTTGCCATATCCTCGAGAACGCCATTGCTTGCCCCTGCTATTCTCTTTTTGGAGTGCCGGATCCCTGTTCAAAGTTTTCCATCTTCCCCTTCATCTGCCCAGTTGTCGATCGACAGGGCCCTGTTTGCTCTGGGTTTCGTTTCGCCAAGGCACGATGTACTGAACGATTTGTTGATTAGCGCATCTGGCATGCGGCTTGTGCCAGAAAGTTAAAAAGGACAATGGCGGAGCCACGGGACAGAACTCGAAAAAGGATTAAAACGGGAGTTACAGAGAATATGTGATGTGACAATGTACGAAGTATTACCGCTGACTGGACTAGCCTGATATGGCAATTAAACAAGCTTTGCACTGAAAATGCCGTGCTTTGTAGAACATAAGATTACTTGACACGCGAACGCAAACAAGAAGAATCAAAGGCCTAGAACGGCCTGTGGCCTGCGTCTCCAGTTCAAGACAACCTCCGGGTCTCTGTGCCAGACGAAACCACGACGCAAACAACAACCATCAGAACCGGGTTTGCGTTCGAGGGTTGTCTTTGTCCGAGGTAATACATGTACGACGTGTGAACATTCAATGTAGAACTCGGCACAGGTGGACCCGTGCTCAATCGAGTCTGTGCCACGGCAGATCTCAAACAATGTTTTGTAATTATCATAATTTTGTGTTCTGTCTGGACGGTGCGGAGTACACCGTAATTTCTCCTTTCCTATGCCATGCTCAGTACAGCCAAACGATGACGTCGGCTATTAAAGTAACAGGACTTCGTTTAACACTACAATTCCCACGTTCTCATGTCCATAGCTGATGTTGTGCCCATAGACTCGTCTTCCTAACAATGCCTAAAGCGAACTTAGAAACAAGACCGTGTCTCAGCTGATACCTCGCTCCGTCCCGTCCCGCCGCATTCCATTCTTTGTTCTTTAGCACTGCTTCCTTCCCCTCCATAACGTACGTCGATGCTGTTTCGTCCACCGTCCATCAGATTGCCGAACGGAATGGTCTTGTCGGAAATGGCATCAGTCTAGGCCGTGATCGTCCGCACAACGGACGACTTGGTGAGGAGTGGCTCGGTCTCGGATGCAGAGGAGGCAGCAGGCAGCAGCCCAGTAACTGGCTCGGCCACCGTCTCAATCACCGGCTCAATCCCTTGCTCGATCACTGGCTCGGTCGCCGGCTCGGTTGCTGGCTCGGTCGTCGCCACGGCCGTCGTCGTTTCGACAATGGTGGCCTCCTGCACGGTTGCCGAATCAAAGCAGCAGCAGCAGCAGCGACAAATGGCTCTGCAGGCCAGGAACGGCAGGCAACAAAGGATGCCCAAGCCACAGTGGTGATTGCAATTGCAGCAGCCGCAGCAGCCGTCGCTGTCACAGCAATTGTCGCAGCAGCTGCAACACTTGCAGCACTTCGTTTGACAAAGATGATGATGCGGGTACCAGGAGCGGCGGGCCAGCTCTTGTTCTTCAGGATGCCCTCCGGAGGTGAGGATTGCCTCGTGTGTTTCAGCTACTTCCACGGCCTGCTGAGCATCGGCAGGCGGCTCTTGGGCGGACTGACCGGGGGCCAGCGAGTCGGTGAATTGCTCAGCCTCCGAAGAAGCAGTCTTTGCGGCGTCGCCTTTGCCGAACGGGAAGAGGGTTCTGAAGCAGCCCATGGTGGTCGAGAACAGGAAGGATGTGTCGCGTATGGGATTGTATGAAGGCAGATTCAAAACTGTATCCTGTTGACAGCTGGACAAATGGACAAGAGTTTGTTTGCGAGAGGAGAGTCCATGTACATATTGCTCGATATTGAGGTCGACATGTTGACAGATGAAAAGGAGGTGAAGACCGAGGCAAGTGCAAGTCAAAACAACGACTAGTGCGGAAGGAGCGTTGTAAACAAGAGATACAACATCAAAGAGCAGCACCTTCCTTGACCAAACATCACTAGCAAGGAAGGTGCGGTGCAAAGGCAGGTGCAGGCGGCAACAATAACGAAGAAGGAGCTTTGGCAAGTGGTCAATGAATTTTTTAAGGTATTGTCGTAGCCGTAAAAATACGGATTTTGTGGAAATGTATCTGTAATATTTTTTTTTTTTAAAAAAAAATAACAATTTAAATTCGTCGAAATTCATGTTTTTGTCCATAAAATGAGCGAAGCCATGAAATAAACATTTTCAATAGGCAATCAACGCCTATGCAGTGGGAGTGGATTGCAACGTCAAAAAGAAAAACAAAACTAAATGTGACCTTGGTAATACAACAGCATATAATAAAAAACAGCACCGTATAAACGCCGTTACAATAGCTGATGCTCCGGCGTCGTTGATCGCGACAGATACGTGGAAAGACGAAAACAAGAAAACAAGACAAGAAAATAGACAACGGGGAATCAACGCAAAATACACGTCGTAAACCATCATGACAAATTGCAATGAACAAATATCTTCCGTTAGTAAAATCCCACACATTACTTCGTCGTGGTCGGCGCAGCAGCCTCAACGTTAATCTCGGTCTCGGTCTCGGCCTCGGCCTCGTCCCCGCCAGCCGCCGGTTTCGACATGAGAGGATGAGATGGGTCGTAGCCCACGGATTTGATGATACCAAGACCCTTTGTGCGGCCCTCGCGGAAGAGCAGGCGGTCGCCCGGCACCAAAAACTCGGGCCGCTGCAGGAAGCGGAACGCAACGAGGGCGCGCTCACCCGTGCGCAGCAGCGGACGGTCCATGTCGACGATGGCGCAGGTCTGGTGGACGGGGCCGACGTGCACGGTGGCCTGGTACTTGTGCTTGATGGTGGTGGCGTGCGACAGAATCAGCACCTCGGCCACAAACTCGCGGTAGACGCGGGGCGGCGTGCTGTCGTCGGTGCGGTGCAGGACCACCTGGCCTTTGCGGACGTCTTTGCGGCGCATCTTTTTGAGGGCAAAGGACGCGGACTGCCCGGCCGACGCGGCCGGCACGCCGAGACGCTTGCGCTCGATGGAGCGGATGCTGGTGGGGGCAAAGTGGCCGTTGGTGTCCGGGCCGATCCAGATGGCGTCGCCGGCGTGGGCGACACCGGACTTGACGATGCCGCTGACGACGGTGCCGACAAAAGGCACGGAGTAGGTGTCGTTGACGTGGAACTCAAAGGCGCCGCCCGCGTCGTAGCGGCCGTGGTGCGGCAGGATGTTGAGGAACGTGCGCACGAGGTCCAGGTTCTGGCCGGTCACGTTGGAAATCTGGAACACGGGGCAGATGCGCTGGCTGACAAACTGCGTGGCCGTGTTGACGCAGTCGTCGCGGTTCTTGATAAAGATGGGAATCTTGCGGGCGCCCGGGCTTTTGAGGACACGCGTGATCTGCGTAATGGTCTCGGCCAGGATGTTGGGCGGGCAGATGTCGATTTTGGTGATGATGACCATGATGGGCACGTTGAGGGCGAGGGCAATGCCCAGGTGCTCTTTGCTCATGCCGATCAGGCCGTTGTTGGCTGCCACCATAAGCAGACAATAATTGGGCGCCGTCGACATCATGCCGAACATGGTGGTGCGCAGGTACCGCTCGTGGCCTGCGAGATCGGTAAACGTGATGACTTTGGCGCTGCGCTTGCCAATCTCTTCCCACGACAGCTTGCGGCCCGGGGTGTCGGACGCCACGACGCGGCCGCGCGTGTCGAACCCGAGAATCTCCATGCCGACAGAACTCGTGCGGCCCGTCTCGAACTCGTGCTTGTGCCGGAACAGATTGACGCGCGCTCGACCGCGGCCGTCATCGAGGTCGCCCTTGACAAGCACGCCCAGCAGCGAACTCTTGCCGGCGTCGACGTTGCCCACGACGGCAATGCGCGTCTCAATGACGTCCTCGACTTTGCGCGGCCGGCGGCGGATCATGAGCTTGCCCGTGCAGTCCGTGGCCGAACCCACGCCCGTCCCTGCGCCTGCGCCTGCGCTTGCGCCTGCACCGTTGCCACCCTCCTGCACGACATCGAGTGGACCGCCCAGGTTGCGCGTCAGCAGAAGCTCGCAGTCCGCGCCGGCGCGGTCAGCAGCGCGCTCCACACGTGCGAGCGCCACGGCCCACTGGTCGCGGGTGAGCCCGAGGGTATCCCCCGTGTGCTCGAACCCCAGGTCCAACACAGCCTCGCCGTTGCCCTCGTCGATGCGCTCGGCGAGGAGGGTGCTGAGGGCCACAAAGTTGGCATCGGCGTCCCCTGCGCTGGTCTCGTCTCCGGGCGCCGTCAGCAACTGCCGCATGGGGATGAGTGGGACGGCATCGTCAAGGTCGAGGGCGTCGAGGATGTCGTCGAGCTCGTCGAGCGTGTCGTCGCGGTTGGCAGCGGAGGTGACCGAGGTCGGTGCAGTCGAAGTTGTCGAGGGCGAAGCCGTTGTGGCGGCCGAAGCACCGGCGGCGCCCGCGTTTAGCGGATAGCGGACGGCTTGCTGCCGCTCAACGTAGTCGGCGAAATCGCTCAAGGCCTGGTAAGGTTAACAATGCGAGACAACAACGTCCAGAGCTTCTCCACGTCGGGTAGATGTCGTACAGATTCGCCTTTTCGCCGCTCGTGCGGCAATACTGCTGATCTAGAAGTCATGGCTGTGGCGTGTGTGTGGTCTCGGCCAAGGCAATGCGAGACCTATGATGATGTGGCGTTCGGCGCTATAGAGTGAGCAACATGAGAGACTGCGGTCGGTGCGCAGCAGCAGAGACAGGTGTTGTTTATTGCGGTATTCGAGGAATCATGGGTGCTAGTTTTGGAGGATGCGACACGAATATGGAGGTTGTCGAAAGCAAAGAACGATACAAGAGATGACGGGCGAGGATGATCCGTGGTATCCTTTATAAAGCGTTCGAGGGTGGCGGCAGCAGGCCGAATGGTGAAGGAGGGAGATGGATGACGATCCAAGTATGACTCTTTCGACGTGTCTCACGAAGGAATGCCTCACACACACAGACAGCCTTATGGGCAGGATGGAAGAAACGGCCATTGACTTGTCGCAGGGGAAAGAGCGACCAAGGCGAGGAGGAGAACAGCCTAGCGAATGAGTAATTCGGCGGGGTTGTTCTGCTCTGAGGCGCGTTAATGGCCAACTTTGCGGGGCCAGTTTAGCACCTCGTCCAGCGCGTTCAGCCTCTTTCTAATCGATAAGAGATATAGTGGAAGCTCCGTGTATATATCCAGTCTGTACATATTATAGGTCATGCCGTTTGGTCTTTGCAAAAGTCACAGTTGACAAGACGCTCCATGTAGTCATTGTTTGCAGGGGTAGACGAACATGTTTTAAAATGTTTTGTATTTAAATATTTGATAATTAAAAAGTAGTAAGTTATATCCAGTTCAATTTCCAGGAAAGCCTCGAAATAGACATCAATAAACGCCGACTGTCCATGCCCGTTTTGGTGGACCAGTATGCTCTGAGTTTTTCTTTTGTGGGTTTGTCAACAACTCCTGAACGAGGTATATATAAGAAACAGAAAAGCGACTTTTTTCCAATCCAGACGCGCCCAAAATGATAAGCCAAAGACGAAAAGGGAAAAGAAGAAAGAAGAGAAGAAACAGCAGGGCAAGTCATGACCAAATAAAAATATTTTAAAAGTTAAAAGTTAAGGATGGGCTGCTGTGCTGTCGCTCGCTTCGTGAGAATAAAAGGGACAATGTAAGAAAAACAAGGGGTATTAAGTAAGGTCGTATGCATGTAGGATTGGGTAGATGTCCTCGCAGGTCCTCGCCCTCGTGGGCTCTGGTCATGATCGGACAGTGTCGAGCGGCTCGATGTAGTCGGGCAGCGCGGCCTGCCCGCCGCGGATCTCTTCGCTGTAGCAGGGCGGGCTGGGCGGCACGTCCTGGTAGATGGGCGGGGCCTCGTTGTCCCAGGACACGCCGATGCCGCCGCGCTGTGTCAGGATGTCGGTAAAGTGCATGCGCAGGATGCGGCCGACGCCGGTCTGGGTGACCATGGAGGGCTTGTTGGCGGGGGCCCATTCTTGGGAGACGACCATTTCGAGCATGAGCTGGTGCGTGACCTCGGTGCCGTCGCGGGTGTGCGTGTCGCACGAGTACTTGGCGTTCTTGCCGAGCAGGTAGTCGAGCTCGAGCTCGACACTGGCGTCCTCGGCCCCGCTGTAGTTGCTCTTCCAGCCGCTCAGCAGCGTCTTTTCGCCAATGATGCGCGTGTCGGCGCGCTGGACGCCGGTGGGGGGCGCGGCAGACGCAGACTCTGCGTCGTCGGCCGGCCGCGGGGCGTGCTTCTTGCAGGCAGGGGCGATGGTCTTGGCCGTCTCTTCGAGGCGCCAGGTGAGCTTCTTGAGCTTCCAGAACTCGAGCGTCTTGGACCTTTCGTTGAGGCGGGCGACGCCGTCGATGCGCAGCGACAGCGTGTTCTGGCCAATGGGGTAGATGACCTGGGGGAAGTGCACGCTGGCCTTGATGTTGGTGGGCGGAAAGATGCGAACGGAGTGGTGTGGCAGCTCGGGCGCGGGCAGCGAGCGCTTGACGTCAAACAGCTTCTCGAGCTTGACGGGCAGGCCCGAGCCGGCCTTTGGCACGGCCTCGGCGTGGAACTCGTAGGCAATGGACACCAGCTGGCCGTCCATGCTGGCGGGCAGGTGGCCGGCGAGCAGCACCGAGAAGGGGAAGCCGTGCCGGCCCTTTGTGAGGATCAGCGGGCCCTGGACAAACGACCACTTTTGCAGTTCCTGGTACTGGTGGATGCAGTTGTGGCAGTGTGCGGTGTAGGGCCGCTTCTGGGTGGTGTGGATGTTGAGGGTGGCGATAAAGGAGTCGAGGTGGACGGGCTCGTCCTTGACGGTCAAGAACAGCAGGCCGGACACGAGCGCACCCGTGCTGTTCTCGGCGTCACCGTACAGCACAATGGGCGGCGACTCGACCTTCCAGTCGAGCGTCATGTTGGCGCTGACGTGCGAATCGCGGCTGGAGCGGCCAAAGTGCAGCGGCCCAAAGGACAGGCGGTGGTGGACGCCGTGCTCGGCAGCTGCCGCGGCTTCGCGCCGCTCGGTAGAGGACGCGCGCTGGAGCGACGTCATGGTCTTCATAGTGCCGTGGTGCCCCGGCTGCTGCTGGTCGTGTGCCGTGGATGCGTGTGTGGATGTGGATGCTGGCGGTGTTACCACGCCGCCGCTGCTGCTGCTGTGGTGATCGTCGGATGCGTCGTCGTCGCCGAGAGAGGAGGCGTACGAAAAGGTGCGGTGGCCGTGGGCGGCGCGGATGGACGAGGAGGAGGACGCCGAGGAGTGCGGCTTGGGCGAGGGGCGCCGGACGGTGGCTTTCTTGAGGCTGGCGACTTGTGCTTCGAGGGAGGCCGAGGGGTTGCGGAGGAAGCTGCTGACCCGGTGTGGCATTTTTTGGGTGAAAGGGGAAGGGGTGTTTGTTTTCATGAGGTGAATTGGGAGGGTAGGATCGAGGGGGAAGAACAAAAAATAAACGAGGAAGGAGGGGGGTGGTAAATAAAAGGGGCCAGTGTTTTATGAGTATATGTATTGAGTCGCGGTCCAAAGAGGCGATTGGTTCTCCACCACTTTTTTGGTCCTTCTTTTTTCTTCTTTTTTTTCTGTTGTTCTTCTTTTTTTTTTACTGTTTTAGTCGCCCGCTTACACGAAGCCGACCAGGGTATACCTCCCAAGAGGGGAACCGTCGAAAACGGACCGCTCTAAGAGATGGAGGGGCGTGTGCCAATGGCGAATGAATGACACTGGCGCGGAAGGCCCTTTGCTTTTCCCAGTAAGAGTGGGGCAAATTTTTTTGGACTGTGGCTCTGGCGCAGACTATGACGACAAGGCGCAAGGGAGTAAACGCAGAAAGGGCGACGCAGCGAAGGTGCTAGAGTCTAGACGTTCCAAAACGGTGTGCGAACTGGCGACTTGCCCAAATTTGGATGGTGCGGGCCAATTACCTTTTGTCCGGTGTGCTGTTTCCCGTGTTGATTCAATTTACGGCCTCTTCGTTGCGATTGAGAAGGCGCGCGTTGTGAAGATCGCGTTGCTCTTTCCTTCTGGAATGTACTTTCGTAGGAAAGTGCTCTTTCCCTGTGCTAGCGTCTTCAATGACATCGATCCCTGGGAAAGAGCGATGAGCGATGCGCGGAAGGAGCTAAAACGCGGAGACGAGACGAGGTGATGAGGGGCTGTCCCTGTTGTTGTAGGATCAGGTGCGAAAGATCAAGCATATGCAGGTCGAGCCGTCCTGCTGTGCGCGAGCGTGCGGGGCTGTGTCTTTGATACTCGCAAAACGCTCGTCGGTTGACCTCGTGGACAACGTTCCACTCTCTTTTCCTTTTTCTTCTTTTCTTTTTTCTTCTTTTCTTTTTTCTTCTTTCTTCTTTTTTTGGCTTCTTTTTGTGTGTTTACCGTGGTGTGAGTGGCTCGTCTGGGGAAAGGGAGAAAAGAGTAAAGCGGCGTTCGCGGAGGCGTCGTTGTGTCCGGCGGCAGCGACGGGTGAATGATTGGTGTGGCTCGGCGTCTGCTGGTTTGCTGGATCGAGCGCAGTTCCTCTGGTCAGGCGTCGACTTCCCCAGGATATCCAGACGCTTGAGCTGGTTTGGGCTGGCGTTGCAGGAAGAACCGGGATCTGGTTGCGACCGGCGGCGGCGGTTGGCAGATTTGCGGATGGTGTGGTAGGGTTTGGCAAGTGGGATGACGTCGAGGACGGAGAAGATGGCGAACTGGGTCAGGCGGTGGGCAGACGAAGTGTCGAAGAGTTTGCAGTACGACTGCGTCGGAAGACAGCGCAGGGCTAGTTGTGTGTGGAAGCGTGAAGCTGTAGGCAAGAAGATGGTTGATAGATAAGCGTGGTCGCGATAATGCGTGATAGACGCAACGACTGGGGTACGGCGTAACGATGGTATCCGAAGGGGTGTGAAGCTTAATGCAGACCAGAATAAAACACACTGGTCGATTAAGTAAAACGAAAAATATCCAAATCTCGCGATGTCAACAAAAGAAGATTCAAGAAGAGGTTCGGGAAAAAGAAAACAAATCAACGTCTAGAACCTTTCGACCTGGGCCGCCCTACGTATTTATTTCACACATTATTTTTATATGTCTTCTTTAACATGTCTGGTATGTGACCATTCATGTGCTGCAAGGCGTGCCTTTGAAAACGTGCCTCCGAATTAGGGTGCAGCCTCGATTTCCATCAAGTAATTATGTGTCATGGTTTGCTCCTTCCCGCCCGTTTTGCAACAAGCGGCCGCTCTCCCTGGTCCTCGTTCCTGGGAAAGTCCAAAAGACGGTGCGCCGTCAGCCCAAAACAACGTGCGTTTTTGTGATTTGCATCTCAACGACGATGTGTTGGATGCCCATCATCCATCTGCCAGCGCCTCCTTTGTCGGGCTGAGCAAGAACGGAGCCAAGTTAGGTACGTGTAGCCAACGCGTATCAATGTCTGACAGCGTTTCCTCTTTGGGGCTTGTCGAGACTTGCCCTATTGTAATATTTTTTTTTTTAAAAAAAACAAGAATGGAATAAAACTACAACAACACGAACCTTCAACAATGGCATCGTCACATTTGGATGGAAGACTCGTCTGTGACGCCGCACGGCTGATCGTTTCCAGAGCGCAGCCGACAAGAGTTCACTGCATTCTCCGTACGGTCGTAGCGATTACACAAACCCATTATTACGACGGCCTACATGTACGATGCAGTCCCTCCCTTGGCCCAGGTGACTTTCCACTGCCCATCTCCGCTTTCTAGGCAGATGAGACCAACTGCCAAAAGCAAAACAAAAGCGAACAGAAGCGAGACGAACACAGCCAAGTGGGTATAAACACTGGTTCACAACAGCACCTGTGAGTCAAGGACCGCAAACATGATGGAGGCGAGGGAGGCTCGAAGCACCCGGATAGCCCAGGCTTACTCAAAAAGGAGTTGGTATACGGGCGTAATGCTCGCCGTCGGTTACGTGCTTTGGCGGCCACAGAATGGCGCACGAACGGGGAGAACACGCCATGCACGCCATTCAGCCCCTGTCGAGTGATCAAGGCCCGAGATCGCTGCGGTTAGCCTGATTGAAAGGTGGCCTGAGCGTGTTGGTGGTCTGGTCTCGGGCTCTGGCCTCTGGTCTGTCAAAACATTCTGTCTTGCGTCACGAGTGGACAGAAACACTTGTCCCATTGGCCAATCTCTGAACAAGGCGGGAGGGGGGGTGGTAGTCTTCTTTTGCGCTTGGCTCGTTTTATTCTTTTTTTGAGAGTCAGCTGGCCAGGCCTAGAAGCGGGCTCTTTGCCTAGGGGGTGTTAGCATGCTGGCGTTTTGGCGTATTGCAAGGCCAAAGGAATGGCATGATGCACCACCTGAAAAATTTTCATGACCATCGGCGCTTTTGTCCCTGAAGGGTCCTGGTGTTGTTTTGTTAGGAGGATCTAGTGGCCGAGAGAAAATCCACAGGAAGAATACCCACGACTAGCCTTTCCTACCCGTGTTAATGACCGTTTTCCAGTTCAACCCCTGTTCTTGTTGCTTCTGAACTTTGGTAGGAGCCGAAGACGGAGGGGACAAAGAAGAAAACGGTAGACGCCATCGAGATCGATCAGAATGGATGGGATGTGGAATTGTGTATTATTTTGCCAATGGACAGCTCATGACAATGTCAGGCCATGCTACAAGTATATCGATCGCACCGTATGACGTCCTCTGTACGGTTCCTCTGAAAACGACAAACACAAACATATGAACGTGGATGATCAGCAGGAAAACCGCACCCTATCCCTTCTCCCTTCTATAAACATCCATTTTTTCACATTGTCTGCTTCTGTCTGGATCGGCACAGACAACGCTAGCCGCAGAAACAGTACGTAACTAGGGGCCTGTATTTGATACAAACGAACGACAGAAAAAAAAATCGAGGAGCATGACATGTTTAAGGAACTGCGGTCCATCGGCACGAACCTCCCAATAAGTGTGCTGCAAGATCAAAAACGGACAACGCAAAAACGCATAACCAAAGGTGATGGACTTATTCGCAAGGTCCAGCTGACTTATTTTGTGCCCCTTCTCCCTGTTTCCCCTCATCAACAACTTTTGGGTGATTGGTTGCAAAACGAGGCTAAATCGAGAGGACGAGAAGATGCACATGCACTTTGCATCGCATTGTGACGACTGGCTAGGAACACGGCATCGCAATGGAGGCACCAAGCTACCTCGACGCCGTCGCGTGCCATAAAATGCGTAGCTTCGCGGCTCGACTTGGCCCTGGCACTGTCCACGATTGGCATGCATCGAAGCAAGGATTGAAAGGAAATACGCACCTTCCCATGGTCATGTGTTCTCCGCCAGACCTCCAACACGCAGATTGTACTCGCCGTTTTGGCCATCTCCGCGGCTGTCGGAGTATTCCCGGGATTGGTAGGACCATGTGGATGCCGAGACGGCTTAACCCGTCTTTTGTCCGTTTCGTCATAATTTATATGCACAACGTAACTTGTGATCTCATGATGTCGATGACGGTGTATTCAATGTTCGCAGACTACTGGCAGCAACTTTGACAGCTCTCGGCACATCAGACCGCATGCATGCCGGCAATACGTAATATCTGCGAGAGTTTTCCGGCGTGCCTGGGCCGGTGTCAACCAGGCGAACACCATGGGCCGGCTCGACTGGCACAATTGGCGGAGCTAGTAGAACGGAGAAAACGCAAAGGAGCATGTAACATGCCCTTTGCAAAAACTGACATCGTAAGATTCTAGACTGGCGACGTCGTTCCCACAGCGGCCCACCGCTGCGTGTCCCGTTTCGTTCGTTCCGTCGGGATCGTTTCGTCGCCAACACTGGCTTCCTCCGCCTCGTTTCTTTCGCGTCTACCCGCTCTTTGGCGCCCGTTCTTCCTTGTCCGTCCTAGCGGAACGGTACGTGAGGGATTCAATTTCAAACTTCAAGTTCGCCGCCTCTCTTGTTGTTGCGCATACGGAGTAGTCATACGCTGTAGATAGCGAAAGAAGCAATCGCGGAAGCAAAGACGAGGTACGCCATGCAAAAGTGGCCAGATCCTGCACATAGATGGGACTCAACAGCAAAATGGAACGGCTTTCCGCCTGATACTCCGATCAGGAACCCGACATGCAGTTTCCAAGTGAAAATTTCACCACAACAAGGAACATACTCCGAACAGAGTGGATGCCGGGCCTTGTGGATGTGGCTCACCGTTTCTTCGTGTTAGGCCACCCACTCGTATTGTTGCAAGGGGGAACGTGAATTCAAGATCGTGTAATGTGTCTGAGCGAACGGCGATCCAGGATCAGAAAACCTTGCAAAATGTGGATGTGCACTGTCCTCAAAGAGGAAGAAACGAAACCGTCAGACGGGAGCTGAGAAAGGCAGGCTCCACAGAAACTGGCAGATGGATGCGGCTGGACGCGGTGATGGAGAGTTGAGGCAATACAGCCTAGACAGGCAGTTGAAAGGGTTTTACGAGAATCACCATATACGGCAATCTTCACCACATGGCCGTCGGACTGGGAACACACCGTATGCTCTTGTTCCTCGCAGCACGGCACAACCAGGCTTCCTTTGCTATTTGTCGTCTCCGTTTTCAACGCAACCTCTCGTATGTTGCTCTGTAAAACCTCCACATATTGATCAACGGTCCCGCTTCTACACGGAGTCCTCATAAAGATACCCCATTATGGACTCCATCTTTTGCCGCGTCTTTCCATTGTTTTGTGTCTTCGGCCTGTCTATGTATCCCAGTGGGCATTGCCCGCCCGTCTCCATATACCAATTTTATTTTTCTTGTCCCGACTTCTAGAACGTCCATGGCAAACTATGGAGGAACGAGTCCATGACAAAAATACGGTGAAGGGCAATTTCTGTAAGCCTCCTTCCCGATACGGTGTGCCTTCCATTCGTGAAATTAACGAGAAAACTTTTTCGCCCTGATTGCCATTTTTAACAGTATTTTCCTTACTGAGAACCGGGCAGCAACGGGCCCAGTGGCGCCAGTGGCCACAAAGCCCATCGGCGTTAACAAAAGTACCCGTCTCGACTTTCCTGTTTGGGCCAAAAGGCGAGGCAAAACTGTTTTGCCATTGTAGACTATCGGAGGTCACCGATGCGGGCGACTGACTCAGTCTCATCCGCCGCCTTACACGTGGCTCACCATACAAAAATTCGTCGTACGGAGTGCACAAACAAGACGAGGCTGATGGGCGCGCCCGATGATTTGGTAATGGCAACTCACGATAATTTTGTGTATCCTCTCTTGCCCCCATTTTGCCTCCTCTTTGGGGTGGACCATTTCACCGCCAATTTCTCCTTTGAATGTGATTTACATAATACAAACGCTCTCTCACCGTACTTTTCGGTGTTGCAACACCGTCATTTCGTTGGCAGCGGATCGCAAACGGCCGGGAGAATTCGTCGCCGCCCGAGTGTAGTATTTGCAACATGTATGTCGAAGGAGTATAGTGCAATACGTTTCTATGCCCTCGCTGCCGCACGTCGCGCTCCTGTACTTGGATTCCAATGGAGATCCGAGCGGCTGTCAGCGGTTAAAACGGCGAGGCCCGTGTGCATCTGACTTGAAGCGCCTCGGCCGCTCTTGTCCGCCACGTCCGGCGCCGCTCGTCTAGACTTGTCATGGCCACCGTTGAGCTCCACCTCTTTCGCCGGCCTTTTTATGTCCCCCCAGCGGCCGGCTCCTAGCCTCCTTCGTATGTTTTGTTGCCTTTGGCTTTGTTTCCTTGTCCCGCCCGGAACAATCCTTCTGGAAGCATGTACCCCAGATCATTATGCACGTGGTCTGCATATCGCCCATCTGAAGTGGTGTCACCGGTTGCCATCCGCGGTGTCCAAACTGTCGCATCCGCACACCACCACTCCTCTGGACATCGTTGGCCGCCGTGGACCGATGTCTCATCTCATGGGGTGTACCTATCGTCGGTCCATCGTTGCTGCCATCGACTGGAAGCACAGCACCCGTGTCCACGGTTCCGCACCAATGTCATCTTGCAAGGCTGTTGGCGTGATTTGCCATGCGCTTATGCGGCTCTTGTGTAACCATTGCTGATTGGTGGGATATGCTGCACAGTAGAGAAAATGTGGCGTGCCTTTCACACACAGTCGACACGCAAGGCAATCGCCGACGAAGAGGGTTTGTCCAGAAGGTGTATCAACTCGTGACGGGCGAGATTGACGACAACAGAGATAGTGTTGATCGAAAGCACGGATGGAGATGCTTTGTGAGCAAGGGCACGCTGGTGGATGTGTCGCTCGCACATCCGATACTAGACACGGGAGGCAGATGATAGGCAGACAAGCTGGCCAAGCGGACGACGATGGCGGAGACTCCGTGACCGTAGCGTACAGCAATCGTCGTTGTATGAGTTCAATTGACTCGAGACGTCGCCTCGACACATCTCTGGTGCGACAACGTCGAGACTCGAGTCAGATAACGGCGTTCCATTCGTTGGGCTACAGCAGAGTTACAGCAGAACGCAAACGGCCTGATGGGTCTGTGACGTTGCCTGGCGACAGACCGCGTGCATCTCCACGCAACCAACCCAATCCCTATATCGTGTAGCCCATGAGCTTCATGTAGCCGGCGGCAATGGCGAGGCTCGGCACCGCCCATTTGAGATCTAGCTCAATCACGGCCCACACCCACAAGCATCCAATCGGCGGCGCCTGCTTGAGGACGGCAATGTAGCTGTACTCGTTGGTGATGTGGACCAGGTAGCAGCCAGTCACCGAGCTCGTGACGAAGAAGAGCAGCTGCCGCAGCGGGTCCTGGAAGCGGGTGGGCAGGCCCGGCAGCAGGCGCGGATCGGACGGGTGCCGGTGCAGGTTGTAAAAGATGAGGGAAAAGACGCCGAGGGCCTGGAGGGCGCGCGTGATGACGACGTGCCACTCGATCTCGACGGCGTACTGGTTCTGGACGAGCACATCGAGGGTGAAGTGTAGCATGGTGAGGCTGACACACCACAGGATGGTGTCGAGGATACGCTCGGCGCGTGGAGAGACGGTGGCCGCATCGTTGTCGTTCTCGTCCTCGTCCTCGTCATCGTCGTCATCATCGTCGTTGTCGCTGTCTGCTTCGCCAGCCTTCTTCGGCACGCCCCTCTCCTTGTTGAGCTGCCGCTGGCGGGCATCAGCCTGCTGGAAGAGGTTTTGGTCGCCGGCAAAGTCGAGCAGGGTCTTGCCCTGGGGCGCCGAGCGGTCCGGCTGGACGAGCTTGATGCCGGCGGCGTCGATGTCAGCTATCGAGGAGGCCGCTGCAACGCCCTTGCGTGTCTTTTTGGCCATTGTCGGGGTTGGATAAGCTTGGAGGACGGATGTAGGCGTATCGCATTAGACGGGATGATAAAGCTATCTATCATGGGGAGCTCTGTCGAAGTGTGGTTACCAGTCTTGGGGAGCATGGGAGTGTATGGGAGAGTGTAAATCGTACAAACACGTGTAGTCAGTCATCTTACGGTCGGATGAACAGGGAAATGCGGACCGCGTCAATGCACGGCCACGCCAAATAAGAATGCGCGCTTGGCTTGGCCCCTCTCCCCTGTTACCATGCCCTTTGGTGCCCTGAAACCGGGAATTTTTGGCCTGTTGGGACCAACCAGGTATGAAATCATGCGGTGCTGCAGTGGTCTTAGCGCGAGATCGCATGCTGTCAATTGGTGTCTTGTGCCTCGTTGTGCCGGGTGCTGTAATTAAAGCCCCCGCTCCACGCGCCTGCCTTAGAAGCCACAGTATCGCAGCTTGGAGCGTGTAATTGGAAGCTGCGTGTCATTGAATACAGAAGGTACGGCCGAGCCGCCGACCCAACAAAATTAGCTGTGCATGGCAAACTGGGGGCCGTTAATTACAACGTACAGACTGCGCATTTTCGTCTGTCTCTCCTTATTTCTCGCCAGTGCACGACCCGAGCCCGCAGTCCAAGCTGTATTCGAATTGACCAGGGGTGTTGGATCCCGTTGTCGTTCCAGGCCAGGTGGCATTATCGTGTCCTGTCTAGTGTCGTGCGCCCCGATCGCGCCTTCCTTCTCACGAGACCACCTGTCGACGAACGCGCCTGCCCTTTTCGCTTCTCCGACGCAATTCCAATTGCCGCATCTATCGCGGGCACGACGCCTACGGACGACTGTCGACTTCTCACCTCCCTCGTGCTCCCTCGTGCTCCCCGACAGCCTCCCACAACACCCCCACCGCCATGAGCCTTCTGTCGCTGCTCGGCGCGCTCGTCGTGCTCGTCCCCGTGCTCTACATGTACACTGTCTCCGTCGTCGGCGGGCGGTTTCCGACCTTGCGCAACAAGCGCATCTGCCTCCTGATTGCCCACCCGGACGACGAGGCCATGTTCTTTGCGCCCTCGGTGCTCGCGCTCACGCGGCCCGAGACCGGCAACCACGTCAAAATCCTGTGCTTGAGCAGCGGCAACGCCGAGGGGCTCGGCGAGACGCGCAAGCGCGAGCTCGTCAAGAGCGCCATGACGCTGGGGCTGCGCCACGAGGACGACGTCTTTGTCGTCGACAGCCCCGACTTCCCGGACAGCATGACCACCGAGTGGGACAGCCAGACGATTGCAACGCTGCTGGCGAGCGCGTTTACGCCGCCGGGCCCGGGGTGGCGTCCAAAACTACCAAACCCGCCAAACCCGCCAAACCCGCCAGTGCGCCGGACCAGCCGCCCGCCGCCACCATTGACGTCCTCCTGACGTTTGACGACCGCGGCGTCTCGGGCCACCCCAACCACATTTCCCTGTACCGCGGCGCGCGCCGGTTCGTCGCCTCCTTGGTGCAGGGCAAACCCGGCTGGCGCCCGCCCGTGGACCTGTACACCTTGACAACGGTGTCGCTGCTCCGCAAGTACACGTGGGTCTTTGACCTGCTGCCGACGGTCGTCTCGTGGGGGCTGCGGCTGGGGTCCAAGGGCACGAGCGCGGCCAAGATCAAGGAGCACCCGCCGGCGCTGGTGTACTTGGCGGACCTGAACCCGACGGCGACGGGCGGCGGTCTGGGCACGGCGTGGCGGGCCATGACGACGGCGCACCAGAGCCAGATGGTGTGGTTCCGGTATGGATGGATTGCGCTCAGCCGGTACATGGTGATGAACGACCTGCAGCTGCAGCACAGCTTTGGCCCGAACGACATGAAGAAGCCATAGGAGACGCGGACGGGACAGCCTGCTTTCACTTGACAAAAAAAAAGAGAAAAAAAATACAATGACGAGGCTGCCATGGCCAATCTCATCGAGACCGTCACAGACGATGACCAACATCAAACAACAATAACCAAAAAACAACAAAATGGATCCCCCCAAAAAATAAACGAATTTACGACCTTTTCAAATTATTACAACAACGTTTTCACCAACACATAATTGCATAATGTGGTTATCCTTGCAGACACTGCAAGGTGAGATGGGGGAGGGAAGAGGAAAGAAAAAAGAAACGGGCAGAGAATTTTACATATCTGGACCAAGAATCATCGACATGATCAGGTTGCCCTGTATAGTATTTCCTTGCGTCATTTTTGTATACCAGACTGTATCAATTGGAGAATCCCAGCGGAGACATGTACATACCGAAAGGGACAGCAAGTAATGTATGGAGACAGATCATTTTCATACATCCGTTCATTTCAGCAGGAAATGAATATACACAGATCAAAATGCAAACAAATTGAAACTAATTAAACAAATCCAAAATATATTCAAAGAAATCGATTTAAATTCATATACAAGACAAACTACAAACACAGCCATGTTTACGAGAACTCTCGCACCAGCGAGTCCCGGTCCCTGCCCAGTGATCCTTGCAGATCCACCAAACTGTTGGGGAAAGCCCGCTGGCGCATAACAACGCGCCGCAGGTCGGCGTCACGGACAAACCGCCGGTCGTACCACCGCAGTTGCTCCGGCGTCAGGACATTGCCCAACTTGTCCACCACGGAGTCGTGGGCGATGGTGTCCAGGTCGACTCTGACCTTGTACGTCTCCATTTCGTTTCCGGGAGCCCCACTGTACGATTCCTGCAGTGCCGATCCATCATCCGCGGTGGTGGTGTTGGTGGAGTTGTTGGTCGCTGCGCCGCCTGTGGCGATGGCGGACCCAGAAAAGAACTCGGTGTCAAAGTGGTTCACGGGAGGCGGCCGGCCGGCCGGCTCGTCCTCGTCGAGCTGGCTCACATCTCTGTACTGGAACCGGGCCGAGGGCCGCGAGGCGGGGATCTTGTACGCAATCTTTTCCGACAGCAGCTTCGAGTGGTTGTGCGGCTCGCGCAGCGTCACGGTGCCCGTCGGCGTCGGGTACCACGTGTACCGATGCACAAACGGCCGGAACTCGTCAATGACCTGGGGGATGAGGCGTGCCAGGAGCTCGTCGCCGGGCTTGGCACGGGCGCCGTTCTTGAGGATGCGCAGGCACCACGAGTGGAAGTAGTACCACATGCGCCACTTTTCGGCAATCACGCGCTGCAGGCGGAAGGCCGCCGCACCCCGATCCCGATGCCCCAGCATGCGCGTCTCGGCCACCACCTGCATCGCCTCTTCCTGCTTGCGCAGCTGGGCCTGGTACACCGGCTTGAGTTGGCGCATGAGCCGCAGCGCGGGCAGGATCGACGAGTCGTTGGCGAGCATCGTCTTGATCAGAATGTTGTACTGCTCCAAGCCCGGCTTCACGCTGTACGGCTCCGACGTCATGGTCTTCCAGATCCGCTTGATCGCCGTCGGCGAGTTGCGCTGCGAAATGCCAGCAATGCGCGACTCCTGCGTGACCTGCGGCGACGCCAACGCGTAGGCCCAGTTGAGGAGATCGAACCAGACACGGTCTGGGATCTTGACCTTGTATTCGCGCGAGAGATGCATCACCAATTGCATGGCCAAGGCGACTCGGTTGTTGCAGCAATACGCCTGCACAACAGCATCCAACAGAACCTCGGACGGGTACAGGGCCGAGGTCGTCGGGATTTTTGTGCGTCCTCTCACCCTGTATCCATTGGTTCCCCGAATGCGCTTCACGGACACGCCGTACTTGGTGGCGAGGAGGTCTTGGATAAGGCGCATCGAGGCGCTCCGTCCAAAGCCCACCATGGCAGCTGCCTGGACGCGTTCTTCGTTTCCATGGCGTCGCAGAACCGCTTTGTAGTACACCTTCATCAGCGGCTTCCTGCTTCGCAGGATGCGCGTCAGGTGTTCGGCATGGTCGGGGGCGTTGACGTTGTGGCCGAAGCGATGCATCATGCCCCTCTCGGCGCGGATGCGGATGCGCTCGAGGTGGTAGAGCCGAGACGTATGCATCACCTTTTTCTGTCGGTGGCGGTTGACGGCCTGCACCCGCATGCGCACGGGGTCGTGCTGGACGTACAGCCGCTCGGTCAGAAACCGCGCACGCAAGAACTCGGCGTACAGCTGACCATGGCGCATTTCCATGAACCCCGACGGAACCATGGCCTTCCAGACGCTCTTCGCCTGGACCAGGTCTGAGGCGGCACCGGCGGCACGCAATAGGACGATGAAGTCGTTGAGGAGGAGGTGTCCCTGCTGGCCCAAGAGCTGCACCCGCAGTTCACAGATGGACAGCAGGGTGTCGAGAAGGCGCGTGAACAAAACGCGGATGCCAAACACGCTGACGCCGGCGCCGAGCGGGGTCAGCTGAGCCATGCTCGGCGAGACGGCAATGTCGGCCAGCGCGTCAATGTTCTTCGAGACGACATACGGATCGAGCACCCGCAGGGCTTCGGCGAAGACCACGGGCGGAAGACGGGCAATGGCCGCCGCGCGATTTTTCCTCTCTTCCGAGATCTGCGCTTCGTCCACGTACGTCTGGCGACCGTCGGGCCCCGTGGCAACGACGGGGTTTGTCAGCCAGTGGAAGAGGGAGTTTGTATCTTTGGCGCGCAGGGTCTGGAGGACGAAGTCGACGCGCTGGTCGGACGTCGTCAGGCGCATCGTGTGCTCGCGCGACTCCGTCATCTCTGTTTCTTCAGTCGCGGAAACCGTGGGATGGCCAACTTGTGGCTGCGGGGTTTGTGTTTTGCGCAGAGCAAGAAGCATGTTTCGCAGAATCATAATCTCGTCTCCGGTGGCTTCTGGCGCGTAGGCTCTCGATGCTGCATGGTCCAGTGCAGGCCACGATGCTTCGTTGTTCGCGTCACGGTCCGCAGACGACCGTCGTCCCTTGACATTCTTGTTTCCATGGCGTTCCCCTGCTTGGACCAATGCTGCCCATGCCGCCTCGCTGTCCGAGACACGGTTTGCAGACGACCGTCCTCCCTGGACAACCTTGTTTCCATGGCGTTCCCCTGCCTGGACCAATGCTGCCCACGCCGCCTCGCTGTCCGAGACATGGTTTGCAAACGACCGTCGGCTTGTTTTGTCGAGACGATTTTTGAGGATGCGTGATGTCGTGCCCCGAGGAGGGCTCGGCAGAAGGCCAATACGCGACCGTAGGACCAATGGGGCCCAGACGGCAGTGTTCATCGCGAAATATCGTCGCCGTTGTTGTCCTGATGTGTTAGTGTCGAGAGGACGCAGCTTCAGCCGCGCCTTGTTGGACGAAATGGCTCACAATGGTCTACAGCAAAAATAGACACGGGGTGGTTGTCCCCCAAATACGATGTAATTAGTGGTAAGTAATAATCGCGCCCGCGTGGACTGTAATTACAGGGCAAGACATCAGCCTGCCCAGCCACGGAAGGAGTGAGGTGCTCACGCCATGGTCCCGGGGGAGGGCCAGGGCCTCTACTTCGTACACTCCTGCCTAAGTCTGGGGAAACGGGGACGCCAATTCCTTAGGCGCCGTTTCCCCCCATAAGTGGTGTCTTTCGTGCGGGTTTTCCCCCTCGTTTGGCTGCAGCAGTGGGTACGATCTGCCCCCTGTGTAAGTCCTTTCCACGCCAAATGTGCCCTGTTTTGTCGCTAAAACGACTTGCGAAAAGAGGAGTCGTGGCAAATGGGTCTAGTGGGTACGAATGGAATTTGTGCCCGAAAATCGGTGCAAAACAGTGAGAGTAATAGCGCCAGGCTTGCTGTAAATAGAGGATGGTGGAGACATTGTAAGCTGGTGGTCGACTGCTGAAACGGTCATATATTTCTCCGCTGCCGAGCTTTCCCTGAGAAGCTCCGCGTAAGACACCAGTGCGAGACCCCTCGCCGCAAATGCTAGGGATCCACTAAATTGAGGTGCTGAACGATCGCGAAAACCCAATCGGTCGCGAGCTTTCAATTTGCACTGACGTATTGCCTCACTGTCCACCGCTGCGAATCCGCGACCGCTGATCCAACCCCTCAGCGGCACCTCTCGAAACACGCTACCGACTCCTCACCTTCTCACCTATACACACACAGATCATGGCTGACGACGCGTCCGACGCAGGCCCGGTCTCGGAGCCGCTCGACCTGGTGAAGCTGTTGCTCGACGAGCTGGTGTTTGTCAAGCTCCGTGGCGACCGTGAGCTCAAGGGGCGGCTACATGTAGGTTGATCGGGTGGCAGGAGACACGAGAGGACGAGCGCCCCCATCTGGAGCTTTGCTGACGCGCATCACAGGCCTACGACAGCCACTGCAACCTCGTGCTTGGCGACGTGGAAGAGACGATTTACGTGACGGAGGACGACGATGAGGAGGAGGAGACCCCAGACGTTCGGGTGCGTATAGGGATGTGTTGTACGAAGAGGCTAGGAGGATGATTATGCTAACTTTGTCCCTGCATGGGAACAGACTGTGAGCCGCAAGTCGGAGATGCTCTTTGTGCGCGGTACGTCCTCGGCTTCCTGATCGAAATCGAAATATGCCCACTGGGTAGCCACGGGGCATTTTGCTGACAAAAACTGTTGCAGGCGACTCGGTTGTTCTTATTTCTCCCGTACCGCAGAGCTGAACAGGCTGAGATAGCGTACGGCACCATCTATCAACGAGACGCTCGGCGAACCCAAAAGCTCTTTACGCTCCGTACCGGGCAAAAGGCGTTGTCGAGAGAAAAGCAAACGCCTCGACACCGACAATACGATTCGGCCCCAGGAAACCACCCTGAAAGGACCGCAGATGTTTAGCGGTTGGCAGAAGACGAGAAGATATCCGCACTTCATGCCAGCCAAAACATTTTGATTTTAAGCGACGCGAGGCTCTACCGTAAACGGTGGCAGCTCAATAAAATATATCATTTTGTTTTGGTACTCGGACGATGCAAACAGAGCGAAGCGAATGTAAGGGTAGAAAAAAGACAAAAATTCAAGACATAAGAACAGAACATGAAACTACCATTGCTGGCTTTTCCTTTCCAACTTGAACATATCCTTCACAGTGCTGTCTCGGTAACGAGCTCCTAATCCTACTCCATTGCCCAGGAAACAAACGAACGTATTGTAATACAATGAAAGTAGTGGCAAGTAGAAACACAAAGTAAAAGAAAAAACACGGTACGTCATAAGGCGTGAAAATAAAACATATCGGTGGCAAAAGTCATACTATGTAAAAAAGCAATCCAAATCCATGTAGCATGGCGCGGACAATAAACTGCCAACGGCACACCAGGAGAGTTCATCATTCGGAAGGCGGCGGCTGGGATGGCCCCGGTGCTCCGTCGGCCGGTGACGGTGGTGCGCTGTCGGACGCCGACTTGGAGGACTTGGAGGACTTGGAACCAGCATGGCGACGCCGTCTGTGGCGACGCTTCTTGCGGCTACGAATGCGGATGGTGTAGCGGTATCGATACATAAAAGCCACCACGCAGACAACAAAGAGGGTCAAGAGAACGGCGACAACGACACCGATAGTGACGTTGGTCGTCTGTGCGCTCTGCCGCTTGGATAGCACATTGGACGCTGCATTGTTTTTGCTGTTGCCGTCAAAGGAAGAGTGTATCTTTGGTGCTGATTGCCCGCTAAGGATTCGTACAGCTGCCCAGTTTTGCTCGGCTGCTGCCTTGGCAAAGCCAGCTACCGATCTGTCCGTAGCTACATGGCTGTCGACGGTAGGTGGCAGCGCCGAGGAGGAAACCGGAAGTGACGCCGAGTGTGGCGGAGAAGAATCGACGGAGCGGTGTTGCGATGGAATGTACATCTAAGCACCCACTGACGGAATCGAATTCGGAGAGGAAGCCAAAGAATATAAGCAGTCGGAACCGACCGAAGAGCCGTGCTCTTGGTGGATGTGACAGTATCAGTAGCGAAGATGTGCGGCTAGGTCAAACATGGAATGTCGAAGGAAGATGCTGGTGCTGGATTGTTGACGTTGTTGATTGGGCTGCTGAGGTAAATATCAGACGAGCCTGTCGGATAGATACGGGCACTCGATGAGGAATCCGATGCGAGCCAAACAAGCAACCTGGTTGAATATCATGCAGCATAAGTTATAGCCACGACGCATATGGGACAAAGGTAGGGGAGTTGGTTGGTGGTGAATAGCGAGTCTGTCAAAACAAAGACACATGAGGTGAAGCCCAAACAGCAATCCGAAAGAAAAAGACAGGAGAAGGGGGAAAAAAATAAAAGCAGAGGCAACAGAAGGCAAGCCATATGCAGGGCGGCGGAGACGACGAGGTTATAATGCATAGACAAGACGCAGGTGTTTGTCTACCTCCGAGTGTGGGGGTTGAGAACAAAATGCTCACATATCGAATCACGGTGCCACGGCTTCCTGCCGCATCATATCAACGAGACGCAGGAGAAGAGGGGAAGGGACGAGAGGAACAAATAATGCGGCCAGTTTAGTGGAGTAGGGGAGCAAACGAAGACAAACGCCTGGCTGAACCTACAGGCAGAGTTCCACCCAACGGCTGGATGTGCAGTGGGCAAAGAGGGCACGGAATGAAAAGGAAGCATGCAGTGCGACAATTGCTGGCGCTTCATCGATGTCTGCCGATACACCGTGCAAACGTCCATTAATGAATTTTCCGTCACAGCTACCAGAGAACACTCAAGACTGGCAAGAGGGATGCCATCATCCAGATGCAACGCATGCGGTAGCATCAAAATGTACAAATCAGGCCGCCACAAGATAGATCGACTCTGCCGAGGAGTCCGGAAAGTCTCATTTGCGTGCGGAATCAATATATTGAAGGCCTGCTCGATCTCACATACTGGGTTCATTTGCCTCGTGTTGGGCCCCATTGACTTGACGGCATGCTATGCCGTGTTCTGGGGGGTCAATGGACACGGAGAGGGCCTTCCTGTAATGAAGACACTATCTGTCGAGAAGTTAATCGTGAGACAAAGAAGGGGAAACCGACACCAAGAAAGAGCCAGCGCAAAAGCATTGGTCGACAAAATCTGTGGCGAAGCTCAAAACGGTGCCATAGAGGTAAGGCGAAATGCCAACTCGGAGTACAACAGTCGAGGGCATGCCGCATTAGCGTTGGGCAGCTGCAGGCTTTTGCAAACGCATCGACGGCACACTGCATGCTTGGTAATTTGGAAACCGGACGTGATGAATCCTTTGAAAGGAATATGAAGGGATACGGGAAACAGTATTTCCCAGGGAGCACGTCAAGCAAGCCCAGTTGGTGTGAATTTCGGAGGGTAGCCGTGATAAGACTTGACAAAGTTGAAGGAGCGCACATATATACTGAGGCATGAAGACGACTGTTGTTGGTGATGAACGAAGAGAACGCAGAAGAGAAGAAGAGAGGAACCAAAAAGATACGACCGGAAGTGGAAATTTGGCAGAGATGGGAAACACAACTGGACTTAGGAAAGAGCGAGCATCACAACTGCGGTACCTCTGCAATGTTCTTCTGTTCTGTTCCGTTGTTGGCCTAAACGGGTAGGAACCAGTCAACGCGACGATATTTTTGGCAATAGCGATCCAGCATCACGCAAATGGAAACGGTAAGAGCAACCGACACCAAAAGACTTTCTCCAACAAATATTGTCGTACTCCGAACATCTTTTGAGGAAAAGGGTGTACGTCCCTTTGTTCTCAAAGAGCAGCACTGCCCCCCTGCCATCGATTCCTCAAAGACGAGCTTGCATTGTGTCCGCCTCATGCGGGGAGCTCAAGGAGCCCAGGCTGATCGGGCCCCAACGGCGACAATGCAACCTCACGCTGCACGGCGACAGCCACTCGACGGGCGCCGCCTCGTTCTGCACAAAGACCACAAAGGGCATTCAGGGCACAACGAACAGTTCTTCTCTGGTATGGAGTGGGGGCCAGATATTATCCCCAGACTTTTTTGGTATTGCTTCATTTCCCCACAGGCGGCGAGGACGGTAGCCATGCGATTTGCGTCGCACGCATTTGCGTCGGATTCCTGTCCGAACGTGCCTCGAGTCCTTGTGCAAGTGAGTGCAGACAGGCCAATGGCTCGCCTGCAATGGACAGATGGTCGTGTTCGGTTTTCTGCGCGGCGAGTGTAACCTGTAGGATTCGAAAACGAGGCGCAAGAACCCGCAGTTCTTCAGGAGCCAATGGCAGTGCCAGCGCATGACGACGTGGGCTTGATCATTCATCACATTCATTTTTGTGTGGAGAAGGTTTCACGAACAAGGTATCATATTAAATAAAATGGTTGTATGTACAAAGGAACAAACGAAGAAAACAAGAACGCTCTATGTCCATTTGTTATTGCACTTAGTTGTACACAATGCAGTAGACGACCGCAACGGCCGCCAGAGCCGATTGCAGCTGGGCGGCGCCGGTGGCCAACGCGCCGCTCGTGGAGGTGGACGTCGGCTTGGCCGTCCTGCTGCTTTGGCTGGCTTCGCTGGCTTGCGCCTGGCCCGTCGCCAAGCTCGAGGCCATGCTGCCCAGCGCGGAGCGCGTTGCCGCGTCCACGGTGGCGGCACAGGGTGTGCCGTAGGAGGAGGCGGTTTCGACGTCCAGCAGGGTCGAGCACGTCGTGTATACGGTGCTGGGCGTGTCGCTTGCGAACGAGATGCGGCCGTAGACGGTGCTACTCGCATAGTCGGAGAGAATGGCGCCGAACACGGGGCAGTCGGGTGCCTGGGCCACGTCGGCCGGGATGGATGAGTTGTCGGGCTGGGAGGCACGCTGGATGTCAGACTCAACGCGGAACAAGATGCTTGTCATCGCAGTCCCCCCACGGGCCGGATGGTCGCAGAGGTAGGTAAAGTTCCAGAGGACGTTGACGGTCAGCAGCACATGGCTGGTGTAGTTGAGCTTGCTGATCCAGCTGGTCATGTTGGTGTGGCCGAGCTGAATGGTGCCCTCTGTGGTGTTGGCGGGAACAAACAGTCCGCTGTCGAGGTCATTGTAGACACCGAGCTTGTGGTCGGGGTCGTAGACGTCCAGGTTCCAGATGAAGGAGAGCTCGCCGACATTGCGCACTTCCGGCAGGCGCTGGACATTGATGGCGACGGGGAGAATCTCGGTCTCCTGGTAGGTTTCGTTGAGCGGGAAGATGACGTCCACCTCGAGCACGGGCAGGAACGGGCCCGTCGTGGCGCTGCTGCTGGGCGGCGCAGCGGTCGTAGCCGGAGATGACGCTGACGACTGGGCGACTGCGAGGCCCGAGAACGCGAGACTGGCAAAACCGGCAAGGCGCATGATGGACGCGACGGCGCGCCGCGACGATCGGAACACCATGATCGCGGTGGATTTTGGGTTGTGCTGAGGACGAGTTGGAGAAACAAATGAGCGGAGTTCGTGAAGAAAGGAGAAAGAAAACAAGAAAGAGAAAGGAACAACAATTTGACGACGACGGGAAGAGAACTAATACTAACTTCAACGGCTGTGCCCCACAAGCCACTTCGTCACTTCGACTCTGCGGCATGTTTGTGCCGTCTTGTAAGGATCGTCGGTCACAGGCTTGGCGTTTGCTGCGCCTAATCCTCATAGAGCCTTGGCCCACGAGCAATAAAACAGGCGGCCAGGGGTTCTTGGATAATGAAGGGGGTTCTTGGATAATGAAGAACAACGAGATGCTCCGTGGCGTTTAGCAGGCTAACGAGATCGCGTTCTACGATTTAAGACAACAGTAATTCTCGCAGAGAAGATAAAAAGAACCCCGAGAAGCGCATTGGGCCATTGAGGCACTGTCCAACATACTGATCAACTTATGTTGCGACGATCGTGTCGAGGAGCTTACTTTTTGGAGCCTTGCATAGGGGTAATTTCCCATTAGGATTGGCGGATACAGGGCCTCGGAACATCGGCCCTCTTGGAGCGACCAGTCAGAGGAGGTTTGGTGTTGTCGAAGCTGTTACCAAGACGCTTTCTGAACGAATGATGCAACTGAAGGAGCAAATGCAATTGATCGCTTAGATAAGTTGGATGAAAGAAAGTAAACAAGCCTCCGCGCCTGCGAACCTCTTTTGTTAGTGTCCTCGAACCTTCCAAATAAGGCAAAGATTACGACGGCCGCGCTTTTCCCTTCGTGAGGAAGTAGCGATGCTACCACTCTTTGCACCAGGAAAGAGCGACCGTTGTCCAACGGAAGTCGCCAATGCTCTTTTGGGGCCATGGGGCCAAAGCAGGGCCGTATGCTCTTGTCCCTCTTCAGGAACCTTTTTGTCAACTATCGCCAGTTTGTTTTTGATATGTCTGCCTTCCAGCCAGCACCTCTGGCCAATGCACAATCCCAGGTGGGCTGAATGGATTGCTCTGGGAGGACTCCGACGAGTCCCCGCCATGAGGCGGAGTCAAATGCAGCCTCGGAGGCATGACAATCGGTTGAACAGAATAGTCGATTGAAATCTCATTCAGTTCGATTGTGTTTTTTATGGCTTTCTTTTATTTTGCTTTATCTCCCTGTCTTCCTCAATTTCCACTAACGAAGAACCTGGAGAGTATAGAAACAGGAGACACAATAACTACCAGACTTACGACCAACCCTTTCCAGCGATGAAGCTTCTCGATTGCCTCACGAAGCAGGTCGTTGACTTTGTGCAGAACGTGCCGCGCTATGCAATCCTCTCCCATACGTGGGAGGCCGGGGAACTGACCTTTGCGCTCGTCAGCCAAGCCAAAGACACACTGCGCAAGGGCAAGTCCTGTGACGTGACCAGGCGCCAGGGCTGGCTCAAGGTCAATTGGGCATGCGAGCAGGCCTTGAAGGACAACATCTACTATCTCTGGGTCGACACGGTCTGCATCGACAAAAGCTCGTCCGCAGAGCTGTCCGAGGCCATCAATTCCATGTATGCCTACTATCGCAAGGCCGCCGTTTGCTATGTGTACCTCTACGACGTCTGCAGAGGCGTCAGCCTCTTGTCGACGCCGGGGCATGGCGCCTGCAGCTCGGACCGCGTCGTGCCGTTCGACAAGAGCCGCTGGTTTTTGCGCGGCTGGACGCTGCAAGAGCTGATTGCTCCGCAGAACATGTTCTTTTTCGACCACCATTGGAACGAGATCACCACCAAGACGAACGCGCTCGCCTTGCTCGCCCACGTCACGGGCATCGACGAGTTTGTGCTCGGCGGCGGCAATCTGCGACTCGTCAGCATTGCCCGCATCATGTCGTGGGCCGCACGGCGCACAACCACCCGACAAGAAGACATGGCTTACTCGCTGTTGGGTCTCTTCGGCATCTCCATGCCGATGCTGTACGGAGAGGGCAGCGAAGCGTTCCTCCGGCTGCAGAAGCTGCTGATTGAGACATACAACGACCAGACGGTGTTTGCCTGGGAGTTCCCGCCGGACAACAAACTGGAATGGGACGGCGTGCTGGCACCGTCCCCGCACGTGTTCCTTCACTCGGCAAACATGTCCCCGACGGAGTACCGCTTTGCATCAGCCAAGATGTCGTGGCACGTCAAGCCCACGGAGGTGACGAGCCGGGGCGTCTTTTTCAACTCCTGTGTCCACTCTACGAAAACAAAGTATGAACTTCCGAGTCTTCAGGCCACCATCATGCTTGGCTGCGTGGATATGGCACTCAAGGGGTCGATGCAGCCGGCGAGCTTGGTCACCATTGACGTCGAGTTTACCGACAACAGCCGCCAGCGTTGCATTCGCAGACGCAACACGCCGCTGCGCATGCGGTGTGGCCGTACTCTGTCCGAAGTGCACGATGTGTACGCCAAAGCATCGGGCTCCTACGCCACACTGAACCGCACTGCCGACCAGTTCTGCGTGGTGCAAATCTGCACGCTGCCCAAGTGGCCACCGGGGCATTCGTACACACGTGTCTTTCCGACGACAGCTGCGCACGATCAGCCGCCCGGTCTGCATGTGGTGGTTCCTGACTGTTCATTTATTGTCTACCGAGAAGACTCGCGTCGGCGTGCTGTCAGCGACAACGACATCCAACACAAAACACACCATATTGTCATCTACCTCGCCCACGAATCCCACCTGGGTATCGCCTCCGAGTTCGATGAGCTGCTTGCCTCGTCGGGCACAACCCCCAACGGCTTGGTCCTGGCCGTGCGCTCGTATGAAGGATACACAGCTGTCCAAAAAAGCATCGCGGCGAAGGGGACGGATTTAAAGGTGGGGGAACTGTCGTCTCGAGCGATCGAGTTCCAGCAGTCGGGTGTCCGGCTCAACGCACACCTCAGCGTATCCGACACGGACGGGTCATACTGCCTCGACCTCTTTGCGAACACCTCTACCGCTGGTGCTGAGGTCACGTACTCACGGCTGAAAGACTGGCGCGGCCTGCCGGAGCCGTGAAGCGTCGCGCACAGGAAGGCTCTCCAGTGTGCGCGTGGCTAGGTGGAGGTGATCGCCGAGGCTGGACAGCATGTGCAGGAGCTCACTGCGGGCCTCGTCGCGTCCGGCTACGCCCTGTAAGACACGGCTTGTGGGCACCATTGGCACCGGCGGCAGCGACCGTGGTGCGGTGTCGCCACGATCAAAGGCTTGTGCATCCAGCGTGCTGAGGGTCGCAGGTGTGTCAAACTCAAACGGTGCCTCATCTTCAACGTACTCGCCGTCGGATCCGTTCCCCGTCGCATCATAGAGGTCGATCAGACTGTCGGTCGATACGCGGTTGATTTGGTTGCCTTCGTTGGTGGCGGTGTGCCTCTCCATCCTGCTTTTCATGCCAGCCATCTGGACCTGGCCCTTGATCGGCGATGTGGACGCCACCGGAAATGTCCAGTCTTGTGTCCGGTGGCGCATCGCATTCAGTGAGGTTCGATTGGCGCCGGCTTCTCTACCACTCGGGCGAATCGTGTCTTGGTCAGACGTATCCATGGCGGTAGTATCCGTCCTCGATGTGTCTTCTGCCACAATGGAGAGGTCGAGGTCAATCAAGGACTCGCGGTCTGGCTCTCGTCCTGGCTCGTTCGAGTAGCTGCGCAGTGGCAGGTCGGACACGCGGCCTGTCGAAGGCGGCAAAGGCTTGGAGTCGAGGACCAGAGCCGGCGGCGGGCGTCGTCCGTAGGTGGCACGGGCTTTGTCGCGGTAGCTCGTGAGCGTGTTTGGGTCAAACACGCCTTGGAGTGGGACCTGTGGAAGCGCTCGGCCCAGCTGCGGCGGCCGTCGACGAAGACGCGACTGCGGCGGAAGCTCTGGAGGCGGCATCTGGGGCAGCGGGGGCAGAGGCTTTGGTGTGGGCGGCAGCGATGGACTCTTGTCGAGAGAGATGCCATAGGCTTCATACACGGCGAGGGTATTGGCTTCATAGTCGAGCGAAAATGCGTCACCATCGTCATCGTCGTCGTCGTCTTCGTCGTCGCCAAAGTCCCATGCCGGGAGACTAGCGGTCGGACTTGCGTCAGCCACCCCTTTCGCACCACCCGCTGAGAACAACGACACGCGACCACCACCACGGGCCTGCCAGAGCCGATAGGCTGACAGCAGCGCCGACAGAGACGTCGTTGGATGCGAAACAGCTGTACCTGCAATGTATCGCATTTGCTGCACCTGCTCAATCGAGGGCCGTTGTGTCGGGTCGTGCACCATACAAGCGGCAACAAGCTCCTTGAGACCGTCCGAGTACTGGTTGCCGACAAGACGCGGACAGTTCTGCTCAAGATACGACCCAAACGTCGAGAGGTCAAAGTTCCCGCCACCGGCGCCGGCGAGAGTCCGCGTGGCATTGGGCGGCAGACCGGTGGCGACCTCGTACGCCATGGAGCCAAACGCCCAGATGTCGACCTCGGTCCCGTACTGGACATCGGCACGGAACAGCTCTGGCGCCATCCAGTGCAGCGTGCCCGTGACGGTGCGCCGCTTGTCGACGGCGGTCTCGACGAACCCGGCGACGCCAAAATCGCACAGCTGGACCCGGGAGGGTGTGTCTGCTTCGCCCCGCGTCTCTGATTCCGAAAGGTCGGCCACCAACACGTTGGCGCACTTGATGTCGCGGTGGATGATGCCCTGGCCGTGCACCCAGTACAGCGCCTCGGCGGCCTCGCGCAGGATGGGCACAATCCACTTTTCCGGCAAATGGCCCGTCGGCCGCATCAGCGTGGCCACGCTGCCGCCGCCGCAGTACTCGGTGACCATCCACACGGTGGGGCCGACGAGCAGCGAGTCCAGCACGGTGTTGATGTTGCGTGCGCCGCTGGTGCCCAGCAGCTGCAGCGTGCGGATCTCCTTCAGGACGTCGGCAAAGGTGTCGACCACGGCCGTGGGGGCCGCCTGTAGCGTCTGGGCCGTCTGTCCCGGCGCATTGATGTTGATGTCACTCGCACCGCCCGAGTCGTCGGCCGCCGCGGCGTCGCCCTCTTCGATGCTGATGATCTTGACGGCCACCACGCCGTCGGTCTTGGCGGACGTCGCTCGGAAGACGCGGCCGAACGTACCCTTGCCGATGAGCTCGGTCAGGACATAGGGGGGCGGGTCCCGGCCGGCAGCCATGCAGTCGCGTACGACAGCGGCCTGGGTGCGGCGGGCCTCGTCGATGGCCTTGTCCTGGGTCTGTGATGGCAGTGCCGGCATGGCCAGGCTGCGTCGACGGTCCATGGACGCCGTGTGAGCAACGTTGGAGAACGTGTAGTATGCAATGTCTTGTCGTAGTTGAGAAACGTGTACGGCATTTGCGTGGCACCGTTTGCCACTCGATTCGGCCGTGTCAATTGTTGTGATATGTGCAATTTTAATGGGAATTTTTACCATGCTCTCCTCCCCATATGACCTTTTTGTTCATTTCTATACCTTTTCCTATGACTTTTTCCATGACTTTGTTACTATGATTATTATCCCCGTTTTGGCCGATTTTCCCGCGTGTTTTGAATGTCTGTTTCGGGTAGATACATTTTGGGTCTTTATTTTCTGGCAGTTGACGATTGTCTGGGCTGTTTCGTGTCATGCTACAGCCGGGATGCTGGGAGAAGGCGACATTGGTCATGGATAAATGATCGTGCCGGTAGAATTCATGTCACTTCTACCAGTAACAGTCGCGGGGACTGAAAGTTTGTATTGTTCAAAAAGTAAAAAAGTAAAAAAAAAAAAAAAAAAAAAAAAAAAAAAACGAAAAAGAAATGGAAACTGCAAATCAAATCCAAAACTAACATGGATCCAGGTGAAGAGGTGAAGCAACATTGTCGAAACCCAACATTGCCTCTCTTACACTTCTCTTCCCACCCTGGCTACCTGTCACTCCTTGCCATGGCCAGGCAGCTCAGTGAGCCCTCGGACAAGTTAGTAACATGGTCTCGTAGACTTGGATCAGCAAACAACCATCGTCGCGCGTCGTCCCAAATGACAGCCGTCGGTGTCCTCTGCCACCGTGTCCTTGACGGCACACGTGCTGGCCTCCGCCGCCGTCTGGGTCGTGACGCCATCCGTGGTAGCTTGCGTACATGAACTGTAAATGAAGGGTTGGAGAGATAGAATAAAGGTTGCTTGATAGTCGACGGGAGGACACGAAAGAAAAAAGAAACAAGACACAGACGGAGGAAAAGAGAACAAAGTGATGGAAAAGTGTCCGGAAAGTGTCGTCTCAATTAATGCCAAGTCTCGGCCAACACGGCGGCGGACGCGTGCAATATCGTCGTTCGTGGGCATCTCAGTTGCCTCTCGGCAAATATGTGACTTTATGCTATCGTTGCAAGTCTGTCTGTGTTTGGATTGTTTTCAGCTTTGCCGTGACTTGTCAGATTTGTTTTGGCGGCTTTACCGATTTCATCAATTAGATTTGTTCGTCGATCGATGACACAAAATAGGAAGGGCAGCTCACTTTGAAGACGTATCGTAGAAACGAAAAGGAGACTGTAATATTCAAGTTCACCATGGCTCATAATAGAGAGAGAAAGACATCAGACTCTTCTGTAATCTGTCTGCGAGAAATAAAAATAATCAATCAAAAAAATATGGTGTTAGTTTATGTATTTTGTCTCCAATTTATCAACAACAACAGAAAAAGATCCACACAGACTATTTTCCGGAAAAGGAGAGAGTAAGCAAATCATGAGAGCATTGTTGACATAATACCGAGGAGAGAGCGATGGCAATATGAATAGAAAAGAAGAGGGAGTCGAAATAAATCATGTCGCTCTCGTGATCACAATGGCTCTCGTGCTTGCAAACCACCCATGGGATCCACTTGTAGCTCTCCTACTGTTTGCCCGTCTCCAAAACGGATATAAACGCCCTCTCTCTCCTCTTCCCTCGACCTTCTTTTCCTCTCTGTTTTTTCTTTTCCTCTCTCTAGCCATCTCCTTCTTATATTTGCTTTCCCTTATCCTACTCCCACCTCTGGCACTTTGTTTTCATCATCTCACCATGCCATCGACAACTCTACCTACCCGCAGAAATGCATGTGGTGTGCAGTCTGCCTTTGGGTTGACCAATCCCCGTTGGCTACGGAATGAATACCTCTGCGTCATAAACAAATGGTGCTCGTACGGCAGACTGCATCACGACGAGAGAGATGTGTCATGAGACTGGGGACCCATCGGGCCTTGGTATGTTGCAAGACGGGTGCCGGGGGTCATTGTCTCCTACACATCTGCGGCGGTTCACTGCATACTAACGTCGACAGACCAACAAATCTATTGCCAAGATGGAGGATGAACGCTGAGGGTTGTCACGAGATGTCAGCGCTGTGAGAAGAATCACTATTCTTGCGAAGAGACGCCGAGGTTGATGGTGGCAAACGTGCGCGCTGCGCCGCGGTCCATGTATATCCTCACATGCCCATTATGCGTGCCCCTTTTTGCGTCTCTTACGTCGTGCTGACTGTCAGTTTTAGGCGCGAAGGGTCATCCTTTGATCATGCATCGAAGAAGAAGAAACGCCGTCAAGAGAAAACTTTGGGTTGCACTTGAGCATCTGAACGGTGGCTTCAATGTCAACATGACGCCACTCCATGTGGCAGTTCAGATGCATGTCCTTGAAGACTGGCGTGACAGACGAACAGTACGTATTTTCGCTGTATCACGTCGACAGTTCTCCACGACACTTTCATCCATCGAGACGCTGCTGACCGAATCCTCCTTCTCATGAAGTCGGGGAAAACAGATATGACCGACAAGGCCATGTCAAGACTAACGAGGATCTTTGGCTTGGTCTTGGTCGGGAAACAGAAAGGTTATCGAGTTCCAATGCAGCGAACGGCAGAGGCCATGGAAAGGACGGCCGACGCAAAATACCACGCGGGCCAATACCAGTCCATCGCTCGGACGGATGACCGTGGATGGTGGAGTCCAGAAATGTCTGGGATGCGATGAAGTGAGAAGAGCCTGATTGCGTATCGAATCGGTCGCGGTCAAGTTGAGTCTGGACGACTGACAGTAGCTTCATGGAGCTGCTCGAACCCCAATGGTTGTGCCGTAGGGATTCGTGCAGAATGCCTGGTACAGTGGACGTCTGGTACCAAGTCACCAGAACGTGAAAAAAAGGGCAGTGCTGCTTCGGTGGCTTCGCCCAGTTTGAAAGCGACGAAAGTACATGTGCTTGTCAACGACGAGTGGCCTGTGCTGGATGATGTGGTTAGGGGACGTGCGCCTGCGTACAGTCGAGTTCTGGTGATAGCAACGGGTGGCAGGTTTGCAAAACTGAGAAAACGCTGCCAAGTCTCTGCCATTTCTACCCTGGCAACATCCACAGTCCACTGCATCAACGGTTTGGAGCGAAACGCCACGCCACACCATTATATCAACGAGACGTTGGTTGTCACCATGCTGATGTCGTCTGCCGTACGCGGCGTAGACAGAAGCGGTGGGGACTCTGTCTTAGTTTTTTTTTTTTTTTTTTTTTTTTTTTTTTTTTTTTTTCGAATGATTGAGATAATGATCTCGCGGATCTTATAACGTCACTGCCAATGGTAGACAGAGATGCCCGTCGGTGGGACATGGACTGGAACGACCACTTTGCGCCACGTCAAAGTGTGTGGCCGGTAAAGGCGTTTTTGCAAAATCACCAAACGAAAACGCGGGATTCGTCAGTATGTCGTGATGAGACGTGTTCACGCGAGAGACATGGAGGTCCGACATTCTTGAGCGTTATGTATGAAGGACATGGACGCTTGTTCACTCCACGAACACTTTGACGTAATGACAGAATCCAGCAAAGTGGCACACATGTGCACATCTCTCCGGGCTTTGTCGATGGAAAGAATGAAGAATATATGACACTGGAGTTGCAGTTGCGCAATGTCCACAAGTGCCTGTGGCTTGAAGTGTGGAAAGTCAACATTGCCAACTGGAACGAAGACGGGTCGATTGTATGTGGCAGACCAACCAACGTCATCCGGTCTCGAGCATAGCCTCTCTTCGACGTATTGGGAAACCCACATGCAGACGAACGAGAGCTGCGGACTATGTGGTGAGAAGACTTTCCCTGCCTCTCAAACCATGAGCTGTGTCGTTCAGTCTTTCTAACATTCTTCTGCAGGTGGGAAGTCGAGGCGGTCGAATAGAATCTGGACTCGTCGCCAATCACCTACACTGTTGGCGACATTGGTTGATGTCTTGGCTCTTCTGACCAGGAGAGAATGGTAAAGACAAATGCCCGACAGCTGTGTGTGGTCTCACAGACCCGTACAGCCTGATCAGAGTCACCTTGAAGAGCCCTTTGATAAGACGATCCAATTCTGTTGTTGGCCTTCCGGCATGGCAGGACAGCCAGTGTGCTGTTGAAAAAGCTTGGCATCGAATGTCACTGAGCGTGAAACATGTCGAGTCCACAGCCGAGCGGATGCCGTGGGTGTCTCGTTGACTCGTGGACAAAGAATGAGACAACGCAAACCCCAGACCTGCAAGGACTGTCCAAGGAATGTCTCTGGTGTTGGCATCTGAATTGATGCCCTCCTTGCAAGAGGAGAAATCTGTTGATGCAGTTGTGACCGATGCCGCCTCCCACAATGAAGTATGGTCAACGTGTTGGAGGCAAACGTTGACGATATGACAAGGCCCGCGAGCTGGCGCGACTCTATGGCAAGATCCCGCAAATATCGACAAGCGTACAAGTCAATGCCGGTGCGTTGAACACTGATCGTCCGGACGTGGACTATTTCAAAGCCATGTTGACTCCGTTGTACATGTTTGAAATGGAAGTTACCCTTTTCGCGACAAGCAATGCTTGGGCAGTGCTGATGGCAGATGGTTGATGGTCCGGTGCTTGAAAGCTTTCACACTTTGTTCCTTATTTTTGACGAGGAAGATGGTTGCAAGTCGCCCACAAAGAAACCGTTGTCAGCATGTCAAGGTTGGATTCATGGTTAATGGTTAATGGTGGATGGTTGATTGTACAGTCCTCGTGCGACATGGGCAACCGCCGTGTTAGAAGTGGCACGGTAGGACCTTTTCATGCACCCGTACCACGTACGGCGTCTCCTCCTTAGGTTACTGCCTTGCCTGGAAGTTTTTATATTCTTTTTCTTCCACCACGGCTAGGTGTTGCACCATATGACGCAGTAAATCACATAAATCAATAGGAACTAAAAATACAGCCTGCTCTACATTCTACTTGACTATATTGTTCCATCTTTGCCTCCTCTACATACCACGAGCGTCTACAGCCTCGCCTTCCCAGCGTGAAGACGCTCCCAGTCGTCTCGCTTAAACGGCACATACGTGGTGCCCTTGCCGTGGCCGTCGATCCACATAATGACATCGCCCGCCGCCACCTTGTCCGGATCAACGCCCTCGTTCTTGAGTGGCATCTTGTCCTGCTTGTTGTTGTGTGTCGTCGAGGCTTCCTGGACGTGCCGCACAAACACGGGCACGGCGTACTTTGGGAGGTGCTTGCGGGCGTGCCTACGCAAATGTCAGTGATGCGATCACCCGGCATGGGGGGACAGGGGAGAGAGAAGAGAGACGTACGCCAAAAACTGCTGATGATTAAAGTCGGCTCGCTTGGCTGGGTCCAGGTGCAGTGCCACAGCACCCGCCTTGCCGTCGTGCCCCGGCAGCCCGACGCCGTAGACGTTGGCCTCGAGCACGCCGGGGAACTTGCCGAGCACCTCGCCGACCTCGGTGGTCGACACGTTCTCGCCCTTCCACCGGAAGGTGTCGCCCAGCCGGTCCATGAAGAACCAGCGCCCGTCGTCGTCGCGCCGCAGCGCATCGCCCGTGCGGTAGAAGCAGTCGCCCTTCCGGAACACATTGCGCTCCAGCTTCTTCTCGGTGGCCGCCTCGTTGCCCACGTAGCCGCCAAAGACACGCTCGCCGGGGATGCGGATGAGCACCTCGCCGCCCTGCGCGTAGGGCACCCGGTAAGCAAAGCCCGTGTCCGGATTACGCGCAATGTCGCCCGTCTCGGGATCAATGGCCACGGGGATGTACTCGTCGTTGTATCGCCAGCGCAGCAGCAGGCCGTGGTGGCCGACCGAGTGCTTGTGGAAGTCGCCGCGGCAGACGTTGTCGAGCGGGAAGACGCCCTCGGTGCTGTTGAAAAACTCGTGGATGCGCTCGATGCCGAACCGGTCACGGAACTTGTCCCAGACGTCGGGCCGCAGGCCGTTGCCAAAGATGGTGTGCACATTGTGGTTCTTGTCGTCGGGCGACGGCGGTGCCGCCAGCAGATAGCGGAGCGTCTCGCCGACGTACACGAACCAGGTGGCCCGCGAGTCGCGAATGTCCCGCCAGAAGCCGGACACGCTGAACTTGGGCGCAATGCACAGCGTCGTGCCGCACAGCACCTGCGCCATGGCATTGATGCCGCCCGTGCCGTGGTAGTAGGGCATGCACACGTAGTAGCGCTCGTTGGGGCGGTCGACCGGGTTGAGTCCTGTCAAGTTGCTGGCACCGTGGCCAAACATGGGTGCAATCGGGAGGTAGCACGCCTTGGGCAGGCCGGTCGTGCCGCTCGTATAGAACATGGACGACGGCCAGTGGGGTTGCACGCCCGCCCGCAGCTCGTCGCCCGGTCGCCGCGCATCTATGGCATACACTTCGGGGCGCGCGTCGGCCAAATCGACCACGCGGTAGCCCTGTGCGTCCAGGTCGGTCTGGACAGCAGCGATGCGTGCGTGGGCGTCGGGTGGCCCGTCGACAAGAATCAGCTTGGCTGCACTGATGCCCAGGCAGTGCAGCAGCGGCTTGTTCGTCAGGTGGAAGTTGATCATGGCCGGCGCAGCGCCAATGGCCAGCAGACCGAGCCATGCCGTGATAAAGTCGGGCGAGTTGATCATGAAGAAGGCCACGAGGTCGCCGGGCTGCACGCCCTGCTTGAGGAACCACTGGGCGTACTGGTTGGCGCGGTCGTACATCTCCTTGCGCGTGTAGCAGCCGTCGCGCGACCATATGGCCTCATGGTCGGGATTCTGGCGCGTGTTTTCTTCGATAAAGTAGTACGGCGAGAGCCGTTTCTCCTTGATGGCGCGGGCCATCATCTTGCCCAGGATGCGGCGGCCGCGGATGTACTGGATGTCTTTGCGGAGGTGGAAACGGGCCTCGAGGTAGGCCAGGCCGGCGGTGGTGGCCGCAGCTGCAGCCGCCGCCGTCGTTACTGGAAATCAAACAAAGCAAATGTTAGTGAGACGGCCGCGGAGAAGCTTGGTACAAAGTGAAAAAAGTGAAAAAAAAATGTCGTTCTGGCTGGTGAGACGCGAGGAACGTACCGAGTTCCATCTTTGCTGAACCGCGATGACTCCGCGTTAGTGAGGTGCCGTTAATAGTTCGATAGTATTAGTCAATCGTTTGCAGGGACGTTGGTGAGGTGAAGCTCGAGCTGTACGTCGAGATGGACGTTGGCGATAAAACAAAAACAAAAGAGCACCTTAGCAAAACACAAAAACGCAACGTCCAACGGCCAAAGAAATGATGGAACCGAATCCTTTTCTTATCCCTCCCAAACACACAGACGGCAGAGGCGCCTTGGCCGTGTATCGGGGTCCGCGGCTGTATTAAAAACAAAATGGGTGACCCAGTCGCCAGAAGAGATTCCCCTCATTGCAACGGCACCTCTGTCGCTGTGACACGACCAGGGTCCATCATTTTGGAAGCGTTGCTTCTGCTGCCTTGCCCGCTGGCAAATTTGCCGAGAACGACAAAGGAGCTTCTGCGTGCTTCCATGTCACTTTGTCCCTTGCGAGCATTCCCCGTGCATGTTCCCCAATATAGCCTCGTCGTCTGCCTCCCCTTCTGCGTCCTCTTTCTTGTCTGTCGTTGGCGGAGACAACTCATTGGCGGCTGCATTGGGCGGACTGTCCACTCTGCCAACGCTCGACTAACACATTTCCCCAGACAGAGGGGCTGAGCTAGGGAAGTAATGACGGGTTCAGTACGGAATAGGCAGTGGATTGATACAGCTAATGCGGAGTATTGTGACGAGCCGAAAGGTAAACCGGGCGTAGGAACGCGCGAGAAACGGCCATTGTCCACTGCCAGGCCCTTTTTGGCTGGTCGGCAATTGGAACCGCCATTTCGGCAAATGGGAGGCGGCCATATGAGGCTGCAGAATGGTTAAAGCTGGGCCAAAAAAGCTGCTCGAAGAGGTGAAAATGGCTGTGTTTCTTTCAAAAACATCGCCACACGTCGATAGACCGAGGTGTCGAGTGTTTACTCCCAAAACAGTGGTTTTGCTGAATCGTACCTTCCCTCGACAGCTGTCAATATGCTGCTGTTGTCACAACAGTATTAACAGGGGCATTTGTGTATTGTTGAGCACCGGCCTATAAGGGGCGTCGGCTTGTTCAAGCCGATGTCCCATTTTGTGGAGCCCGCTCTAGCCACAAATGCACGGCCGCATTATATTTGGATTATGTCATGTAGATGACATAATATATTAGTTAGCACATTTAGCGGAAGGGTTGGCGAGCCCTAGCTTTTCAAAGTGGGTCCCAACCCTGGCCAATTTTTTCCCAAATTTTCCTGGGCGGGCCCCTCTTCCCAATAGGCCGGCCCAGTGGAATTTTCAGACTTGGGAACGTCCGCTTCTCACGATCCGACTTTCTCTCCCTCGACAAACACTTCCCACGCCCAACGATCTCGACGACTCTATACCCCTTTCCTCCCCAAAACCCCAATATAACCTCTATCAAGATGGGTGGTGTTTCTGTTCGGGATGTCGATGTAGGTGTTTTCCCAGGATGAAGCAAGAAATGATGAAGCAGGAAGATTCCCAAAATCGAAGTCTCCCTCACGTCCGCGACCTCGACAATCGCAACCCAAACGCACAAAAATGGATCGACTGTTACGCAACTCCCTGGGCGGATGGCGGGAGTCTCTCTTCCTCTCTGAAACACGGGGAGGTGTGAGGTGCCGCCGTCACTTGTCCTTGAGACGGAGACACCGGAGCTCCTTATTCTCTCGTTCGCCTTGTCCTGAAAAGGAAGACGAGAGAGTCGGCCAGGCCCTGCGGACCAGCACGACATACAGTTCGATGCCATGAAAGAGACGGGCAACATACTCTGCTGGGCGACGTGGCGACCGTGGAAACATGGGACGGCCATGCGGCAGCAACGGGGCACATTCTGGAAACATTGTTTTGGAGCAGGCGTGAGGGAGTCGAAAGACTTCCTATGACGGAATATTTGCTAATTGGGTTTTCTTTTTTCTCCCTGGCTCTAGGCCCAGAAGTTCATCGTCGCCTACGCTGCTTTCCTGAAGCGCCAGGGCAAGCTCCCCATTCCTGGTAAGTGAAGCCAGAGCTTGACGTCGACAGCAAATGCACGCCCACAGGTACTAACGACTCCAGGCTGGGTCGACACGGTCAAGACGGGCCACGCCAAGGAGCTGCCTCCCCAGGACATTGACTGGTTCTACGTCCGCGCCGCCTCGGTTGCCCGCCACGTCTACCTCCGCAAGACGGTCGGTGTTGGCCGTCTCCGCAAGGTCCACGGCACCGCCAAGAACCGCGGCACCCGCCCCGGCAAGCACGTCAACGCCTCCGGCTCCGTCGACCGCAAGGTCCTGCAGTCGCTGGCCGCCATTGGCATCGTCGAGGTCGACGAGGAGAAGGGTGGCCGCCGCATCACCCAGGCCGGCCAGCGTGATTTGGACCGTATCGCCCAGACCACCGCCGAGGAGGAGGAGGAGGACGAGGACGAGGACGACGAGTAAACGTGTCGTTTCCTGGCCACAGTCTGAATCATGATGAAGATGAAATTAAAATAAAATAAAGGGGTCTGTTTGGAAGAGCGTTCTTTCGATATACGGGGGCTTATTTTTATAAGTCTCTAGTCCACTCTGTCTGAATCGGACAGGGTTTCGGCGCTATTGGGGGTCTCTTGTTTTGCGTGTTCTCCTATTGTTTCGTTGACCCAAACATCTTTCTTACCAATACCACACCAAAAAAAGAAAGAAAACTTGAAAAAGACAACAGAAGCGGTCCCTCTACTTTCTTGTCGTTCACCAGTGCTTGTACTCGTTCTTGTGCTTGTTCTTGTGCCCATCCTTTGTGCCTGTGTACTGTGTTCATTCGTTGAACTGATATGTTATAGTCTTGCTGTTTCGTTGGCAACTCACCGCAACAAGCAGCCAAAGCACTGCCTTCACGCAGACATCGGATGAAATTCACTATTCACTCCTGCTCCTGCCCCTAACGGCCTATTGCTCGCCGGCTGTCCGTGAAAACGCCGTTTGGGGTGTCCTGGTGACTTCGTCTCGTTACTTTCTTGTCACTTTATGGCTCGCTGCCCTTTTCGCCCAAACTCGCGCGCCTTTGTCACGCTTTTTTGACATCGCCAGGCATTGCATCTTTTTGAGCCTGCAACCCGACGACTATAATTCGACTCTTGTCTTTTTACCTGTCTTTTCATCTCTTTTCGTCTCCTTCTATACGGCTGTAAAGTATGGCTTATTTTATTGTCTTGTCTCCAACCAAAGAACATTCATAGACGACATTTGAGGCCCCTTCACTGACGCGTTTCTGAATTTTGACACTTAGGGATGACATGCACCAAGAAGGCCAACAAGGCCAAGACGCGCAGTGTCACGGACATTGCCCGAGAACATCGAAGTTCCAGCCGTGACATACCCAAGAAAAAATGCGGCCGCAAACAGAAAAAGAAGCTGGACATTGCCTTCGCCTGGCGGGATCGAGGCCGAACAATGGTGATTATGAACGAAATCGCCTCAGCTTCGACCGGCCTGCCTGCCACTGACAACGTCCAGGCCACCCCGGCCTGCCTTATTCCCACCGGCAGCAACAAACCGCTCAAGTTTTGCACCAGCGGCTGGCGACAGACTGCCGCGCCCTGCAGCACGAGTCTTGACGGCGCGCGGTGGACGCAGCTGGTCCGTGACTTTGCTCAGGCTGCCGAGTTCCAGCTCACCCTGAGCGTTCGTGACTCGCCCAAGTCGTCCGAACGCATTCCGGAGAACGATGGCCGCTACGATGCATGCCACGCGGAAAAGAAGGTGAGTCTTTGTTTCCGTCGCTGGTTTTTCTTCTTGTTCTTCTTTTTCATGTTCCTTCCTCTGTTCATTAACTGACTCACTATAATGTATTATCAGCTGGGCCTGTTTTTTCTCGCCCACCAGATGAGGTTTACAAAGACCGGGCTCGGTGAGGCTCTCAGCGGCAAGCTTCTCGAAGCAAAACTGCCTCTCTACCGCCGAAGTGCTCGCATTTACCTCGGGCACAAGCCCTGCAAGAGTTGTTGTATGTCGGACCTGACAGAGAAATCAATACACCACTTGTGATATCGATGTTTATTAACGCCACGTTGTAGCTGCCTTTCTGCGCCTCATTAAACGTCGTACCGGAATCGACGTCCGCGCTGTGCCGTGCCCTGTTCTCTCCGAGCACGCCCGCATCCGCACCTTCTTCGACGCTCCTGCGAACAACGCTGGGGCTTTCACATCCGGCCCCAAGAACAGTGACCTGAAGGACGGCAGGAGCAACGAGGGAGACCTCAGCGACAAGGGTGAAACGGAGGGTGTAGATGGCGGAAAGAGTGGCGATGATGGAGACGATGAGGCAGAAGACGATGACAACGACGATGACAGCGAAGATGACGACGCCGACGACGCCGACGACGATAACATCGTCATGATCGATGGGTACGATACCCTCGAAGCCGCCGAGGACGTCCTAGCTGGTTTCCCTCTCGGAAACGTCACTCGACCGCGCTACACCACACCCGTGTCCGGGCTCCACGAGCAAGAGGAGTCGCCCCATTCTGGGCAAGTGGCCGACCTGGACGAGGGTGAGCCCGAGGCCGAGGACGACGAGCCCGACCTGCCTGCCAGACAACCTGCTCCCACCGCGAATCTTTCCGTTCGAAGCTCTCCCTCGCCGTCGGTCAGCCTTGCGTCTGTGCTGGACTCGTCCGTCATTGACCGCCGCGACCGCTTCCCCGTCTACACCTCGCCGTCGCACCGAGGCGGCAGTGCCGCGCCTCCGTCGACGTGGGGGGCCCGTCACAAGCCGCCCATTACGCCGTGCCTCGAGGCACCCGACTTTGGCCAGCACACGGGTGACTACAGCAACAACAACGACAACGGGGGAGTGTCGTCTTCGTGGGTGGCCGCCAACCAACAGTCGTACTTTTTTGGGACCCCCAGTGCTCCCAGCATCATGAGTGAGAGCGGACCAGCCCAAGCAAGTGCTTTTGCCCATGCAAACACAGGCGGACGGGAACGCCAGGACCAGCAGCAAGGTCTGCTACCAGAGGCCTCACTGCAGCAACGTGCTCCGCGTTCTCGGTCAAACCTGGACATCCTCAGTGAGGCGGCTCGCCACGTTGAAGCCAACGCTCACCGTGCCGTCCGTGCCGTTGCAGGTGCCGGACAAGGTGCTGCCACTGCGAGCACTGCTACAGATACTCCCGGGATGGTGCACACTCACATTCGTCAGCGCCATCCGGCCATCGCCTCGCTTGACAGCAGCCGCGTGCACTCTATTTCAACCACCCGCCACAGCAACGCCCAGGCAAACCGGATGCCCATGTCTACCGCAATGCACTCCACCGCCTCTCGCGTCCCGGTCGTCGACCTGACCGGCGACACCGAGGACTACGCCGCCAGCACACGTCTACCTTTTGTCCGCGGCCTACACAATCCGTGGGTGCCGAGACGTGAGGCCCCACCGCCACCGCACCCTGTCCTGCAGCCGCCCCCTCGTCCTCGACAGCAGGTCCACGCCGAGCAGCAGCAGCAGCAGCAGCAGCAGCAGCCGGACGTCATACTCCTCTCCACCCGCCCCGCCACAACTGGCGGTGGCTGCACTGTGCGTGGTGAGCGGCGGCCTAGCACGCCCCGGCCGCCGATCTTGGCCAATGGTCGCCAGACCATCTTCAATTCCGGCCACGGCCCAAACGCCGCCACTGTGCCTGTTCCTGTGGTTTCTGTGCAGGACCAGCACAGCCGTCGTCGTCGTGGCGTGGCCTTGCCGGTGCGACGGGGTGGCCGTAGAGGTCGTGGCGGTCGTGGCTGTCGTGGCGGGCCGCCGTCGTCGACGGCTCGGCCGTTTCCTGACCTTTCGTCGTTTATGTACGGCGACGGCTCGGGTTGGGTGTGAAGGACAGGCACGAGAGGGCTCTCGCGACCGACAAGACCGACAAGAGGGAGATCAGAGAAGAGCATGAATGGCAAGGCCGTCCATTCTCGCCGAGGAGTGAGTGACTGAGGAGGAGTGACGTGCTCGACGGAGAGAGTTTGTTTTCTGAAACGATTTACGAGCCACGATGTGCCATACTTACGTTTCTGTGTGTCTTGCTTCTGTCTCTCATGGTTTGCTTTAGTTTTCCTTTTTCCTTTTTCCTTTTTCTTTTCTTTTCCGGACACCGAATTCTGCCGAATGAAACGACACATTACGGACATGGACAAGGATTTGTTTGCTTTTCAGGGAGTTGACATGGCGTTTTTCAATGGCAAACGAAATATGAGAGGAAAGGGAGGGCATGATATGGAGTGCAAGGACGAACGCATATGGACGGTTTTCACGAGATATGAAATGTCTTCTTCTTGTAAAAACACCAATTTGTCTCATGGACCGATTGAAGGCCACGTCACAGTATGCACGGAACTGGGAACAGGCTGAGCCAATAATCCAATGGGTTTGCTGTTTATCGTTCTATGAGAAATGCCGTGATAAAATCCAACATAAATACCTAGACGCCGGAATCAAACCATGGCAATGATGCGTTAGAAATAAATTACATGAGACAAAATACCCTTGATAGCACCGTCCTCTCGACCCAGAGAGGTTTTTCAAAAAAGGAAAAGATTCCGTAAGAATTGGCATATCCATGCCCCCAAGTCGCACGCTATGATTAGGAAAAGAACAAGGAAAAGCAATAGTACGCAGAGGGCCTACGCCCACTTGGCCAGCAGGGCCATGAGACCGACGCCGACCGAGACGCACAAAAACGCCAGCATCTGCACGCTGAGCTTGGCGTCGCGCATCTCCGGATTGAACATGAACTCGTGGGCGAGCAGCTCGACGAGCGCCGTGTAGACGAGAATGCCCGCGCTGACCGCGTCAAAGATGCCGTTGATGAGCTGCGCCAGGTCGGGACGGGAGTTGAGGCCCGCGTTGACGCCCAGGCCAATGGCGATGCCAATGGGGGTGGTCACGCCGTACCCCAAAGCCATGAGGTATCCCGTCCACGCCTTCCAGTTGGACGGCCAGGAGGCGACGGCGAGCCGCGATCCCAAACCCAGGCCCTCGAAGAACTGGTGGAAGGCGATGACGATCAACAAAACGCGAAGGTTGTCGGACCCGGCCAGACTCAGACCAATGAACAGCGAGTGGAAGATGACGCCAAACTCGAGGATAAGCAGCGAGACAATCTGGCTGCCATAGTTGGCGTGGGAGTCGCCGTTGACGTGTTCGTGGTCGTGGGCGAGGTGGTCTTCGTTGCCTGGTGGATAGTTGAGCTGTTTGGGGAGGCCGCCGCTGCGACTTTGCGTGCGGGTCGTCGCAGCGGCCAGGACGCTACCGTCGAGTGCGGTGCTGCCAGTGGCCGCGGCGTTGGCCTCCTTCTTGTTTTGCGAGGAGGCTGAATCGACCGATAAGCTGGTCGTGCCGGTCTCGAGGTCGGGTTCGTGGTTGGGGTCGCGGTCGCGCTCCAGGTTGGCTGTGGCATAGGCTGCGAGGCCGCTGAGCGCGCTGTTATTGACGCTTTGCCGCCACTCGGTCATACCGGGTGCGTTGTTGTTGTTATTGTTGTTGTTGCCGTTGGTGTTGGCGTTGTAGTTTACGCTACGGACGCTGTGCAGACTTGCGGCGCGACCAGAGGCAAGTTTTGCTTGGTCGTTGCTGTGGCCGTTGGTTTTCTTCGAAATGTCGCTGGACGCTGGAGCCGGGCTGCCGTGCGAGTGGGCTCCGCTCTCCGAGTGGCCAAAGCTAAAGTTGAAGCGCATCGCCATCAACTCAATGTAGAACATGACCATGATGGCAATCAGGCAAATGACATGGCCCCAGTCGTACTTGGGCAGAATGTTGGAGAGGCAGTCGTCCGACAGAGCCTCGACGGCGGGCGACAGCAGGTGCATAAACGCTGTGGCCAGGATGACGCCGCTGCCAAAGTACTTGCAAACAAAAAAGGCCATCTGGGACGACCTGGAGTTGGCCGAGGTGCGGGCGAGGACGATGGGCAGGAAGACGCCGAGCATGGAGCCGGCAAGGATGATAAAAACGGAGGCGATGCGGAGCCCCTTGTCCGAGAGGTCGGTGCCCCAGCCGGAGCACTGCGGGACAACATCGGCGGCAGTGTCCCGCTCGAGGACGTAGTGCCGCATGATGGGCAGGTAGGAATACTCACAAACGACGTGGCAGTCCTGGCTGGCGAGGGAGTGGTGGTATCTCTTCATGGTGTCAGTACTCTCCTCTCTACAATATAGGAATGAAAACAAGTGCATCGACAACGCAACAAAACGTCACGATCGATAATAACAACAATGATAAGGAACTCGGTCAAGATAAAGGAATATGTGTGTGACGCAAAGGTGGTGGGCAAGGCTGAGAACTCTAGATGGCCTTGCTTTGCCTGGCAAGGTAGCTGAGAACCCGGACGGTCACTCAGGGGAGACTTGGACAACTCGGGCAAGACGGGGGCATGGCCGTTCGTGTCGAGCGAGTCAGTCGGTCAGACAGACCACAGAGCCAGACACACCAAACACAGGGCCACATGTTCAGCCTCGTCGACCCGACACGTCACCCTGGCCATCTAGGCTGTCCACACACGCGCACAAACACGAGCCCACGTACGTCATATACACAAGGGTAGATGTGCCCGCGGAAGAAGAGGAAAACAAGGCTGAAGCCAAGGAAACCATGCCAGAGCCAGGGCTGGGGCATGCAGTAGCTGACTCACCTATCGGAAAGAGGGATGAGTGGACGACGGGGTTCTAAGCGTCAATGGTCGTCGATGCTGTCGTCGACAGGCTCAATAGAGCCAAGGATGACGGAACGTGTCGACTCGTTAAAGACGTCGTCTATGGCTCTTTAAGAACGGTAGATGGTGTGGGAAAGGAGGAATGGTGTTATGAAAAGCCAAACATATCGAGAGACGAGGAAGACGGCGTCAGGTGAGCGAGAGTAATGAAATCGCCGCTCGAAATTGGCCACAGACGACGAGGCAAAGCTGGAAGACAGCAGGTGTCGACATCAAAGGCTTGGCGGAAACGAGAGAGGGGACACGGGACAGTGAAGGTGCTCCGTACGTCGTGCCGTGCAGGTCGTCGAGAAAGGATTCCGTGTTTCCAAATAGTTTGTAACGGTTAATTCTCTTCTGCGGCTCCTGTGCAATAATTAATGACCAGTTGTCGTCGCCTTTCGCCCACTTTGTGCCTTTGTGTGGTGGCTGTTAATAATACGGAGCATTGGACAAGGGCGCGGGCGGCAAGCGCAGAGACTGCGCTTTCCTGCTTTTCTTTTTTGGCGAGAACCCGGATGGCCAGTTTGGCTGGCAAAGAAATTCTGCGACATTGCGGGTAAGAACGCAAGAACCACAACCAGCGCAAGCTCCTTTGAGCTATTACGACCACCAGCGACGCCGTGTTGTCTACACCGCATCCAATTCGTTTGCATTCCATTTTTGCGACTTTTTTTGGTTCTTCTACTGCAAAAAGTGTCGACTGTCACTTTAGACCAGTCAAAGTCACAACCTCTCAAATATGTCGTCTTTCAGGGTGTAAAACGACGTACAGGGCAAATGCCTCCTTGGGCAGCGAAATGCCCACCGCTCCTTCTTCGTCTCGCATCTATTCTAATACAGCAGTACTTCCTGTCTCCGTTCCTGCTTATCTGTTTCGTCATCACTGCATTTTCAATCCCCTACAACTCAATATGAGCGAGCATGCCGTATTACTCCATCCGCCACTAATCTGCGTGTTCTGATTGGCTGGTCAGTGCAAGTCATGTCCCAATTCGGAAGGACAAGGCCAGCATTTGCACGGACCAAGAGGCAAGAGCAGTGCGAGGCGAGGGGCTGGCGTAGGCTACTCTGCTGGGCTGGCCATCCGGGTTCTCACGTCACAAATGGCGGCCCGCAAATACAGCAAAATATGGAAAAGAGTCGCCCACTTTCTGAGACAACAGCACAAACGTGCGCAACAAAGAGGGCCAAAGGTGAGACAGAGGAGTCAAAGAGGGTCTCGATGAAAGGGCAGGAAACTCCATTGAGCGAGATACGGAGCCGCGACCCCCACTGCGAAACAGGATTCCAATTGAAGAGCAATGAGCAGTAGCTTACAACTCACGATACTGGTCCTGTCTTGTTTGAATGCTTTTGTTTTTACATCTATTCTTTGTTTATCATGGAGTTTAGTTGCAAGAGATGGGAATATGCCATGGATGTTGGCCGGCGACGGCGTGCGAGGCTCCTGTGAGGGCCTCCTCGGAAAACGCTCTGGATCGGCGCGAATGCCCATTTCCCGCGGGAATGGATGTGCACCAAAGCGATGCCATTTGACAATAACAACGACAGACCCAATCACGACGAAAACTGAATCTCGAGACCCAGTGTGCGGAACGGCTGGTCCAGGCGGTGCAGGTCGATGGCCGACCCGAGACTAAACAGCAGCGATTGGATGCGGCCCTCCCACAGCAGGCCGATCTGGAGGTTCTGGTTGAGGCGCGCCTTGAGCACGCCCTGGTATTTTTCTTCGGAGGACCGTGGTGGTGGTGGTGGTGGTGGTGGTGATACTTCCGGTGGTGCTTCTAAGGAGGGCAGCGATACTGCCGGTGTCGACAAGACCGTGTCATCCAACCGCCACTCCATCTTGGCCTGGAAGCTCCGCTCCGGGATGCCAAACGTGGACGTCCTCCTTGCGGTGGGAGGCGATGGCGGTGTCGCCGCCGCCGCGGCCACCGTCGCCTCCGCGTCGTCGACAGCCACCAGCCCGGCCAGCCGCCGCGTGCTCCAGAGCTCCATGCCCACGGACCACTCGCTCTCGTAGCTGTAGACGTTGAAGTCGAAGCGCGTCGCCAGCGAGCAGTCCTCGCGCGCCACGACGGCGTACGCGGCCGATAGGTTGCCCATGAGGGGGTTGATGGTGAGGGTCGCCGTCAGGGGGGTGCCGGCCACCCCGCTCACCCCGTTTTTGTCGTTCTTTTCGTTCTTTTCGTTCTTTTCGTTCTTTTCGTTCTTTTCGTACCTTTCATTCTTTTCGAGGACCCCTGCCGTCGCCGCCGTCTCAAACCGGGCCCCCAACGACACGCCGCCCGACTTGTTCAGCGTGCCGTAGTAAATCTCGCCACCGGCGCTGAACCGGCCGTTCAGCCGGTCGTCGACGTCGCCGCCGCCGCCGCCACCACCGGCAAGAGACTTGGCCGCGTCCTGCTGCTGCTTGCCGCCGTGGCCAAAATTGTAGAGCCCGCGTACGCCCAGAAGTCCGCCATCCGACGACACCAGTCCCTCCAGGCCGTACCGCCCGCGGTCGAGCTGCATGACGCCCAGCACGGTGCCGCCGTTGGGCAGCTTGGCGTCGCTGACGGCGCGCAGCTGGAGCTGCACAGACGGCGCGAGGCGCTTGACCATGTAGGCCTCGAGCATGGAGCGCGGGAGGTAGAGGCGGCCGTAGAGGAGGGCGGGCTTGTCGACGAGGGCGCGGGCTTCATGGACAGCCGCGGCGAGCTGGTCGGCGACGGGAACGACGAGGGTGGAGGCGAGGACCGTCGCGGCGGGCGGGGACGCCCGCAATGGTGTTGCTGTCGTTGTTGTTGTGCTCGTAGAATCTGTCGTGGCTGTGATTGTCGTTGTCGATGTCGATGCGGTCGTCGTCGCCGGAACGTGTGTATGGACGGGCATCACCAAAAATGGAAAAAGACCCTCCAAGGTCACCCGCTCCCGGGGCGGCGTGACAAACGCGGCATCCAGAACAGGCGGCAGTCCGCTGGGCCGCGGCCGCTGGCGGTACGACCGGAGTAGTGTGGGCAGAGGCACCCGGCTGGACTGGGCGACGACGTTCCCCAGAGGCACAGACGAGTACAGGTAGGAAATAGCACCGTCCACGACGCCGACGGACCCCAGCGTGTAGCCCGTGGCAAAGTGCGGCGTGGCCAGCGACGACAGACTCAGGCGCAGGCCGCGCGGTGTGGGGAAGTTGAGCAGCTCGTTGGCGGCGATGTTGAGGTCCGAGTAGCCATTGTCGCGGCTCCAGCCGGTGGCGTCCCGGAACGACTCGAGGACGTAGCTAAGGAACTCGCGCATCCTCTGGCACGTCCTCGCGTCCTCGCTGCGCTCGCTTTGTCGAGTCCAGCACCCTGGCTGGCAGTTGGGGCTACCGGGCGGCGCAGCTGTGGCGGCTATAGCACATTGGATCGTATAGTTCCTCCCAGGTCGCCTGCAGTGTGGTCGAGGTTGTGCGTGTGGTCAATGCGTGTCGATGCGTGTCGATGCGTTCGTGTCCTCGGCCAGTCCAGGTCGTTTCGTTGTGATCCGCAATCGATAATCGAGATAATCGATTGGACTGGCAATTGGTGGCGAGCCTCAACGCATATCGTCATTGCTGGGGAAGCTGCCAGTTTTGCGTTCGGCGGATAAAATACCGGCCCGCCCTAGGGAGTATTGCCTGATTACGACGGGAATTCCCCCGTTACGCCTCGAGAACCCCCCTGTCTTAGTTTGTTGTGGGGCCTCTGCAAGGAACTGAAGCCGCTGTCGAGGCCAGGCCTTTGCGCAACGCTAAATTGCCCCACGGCTGTTGCCGATTCAGTGGCCCTCGATGGCCTCATTGTCACACAGACAGGGATGCATACTGAGCATTTGACATCGCCAACGGTGACTGGCTTACCTTTTGACGACCCGTCTGTCAGACATGTTGAGGTGTTTGCATGTCTTGACGGAGCGGATTCTGCCGTTGCTGGCCGGTCTCTGTTGCCTCATCCGTGCTCTTCCTCACGCCTCTCCGTCTTCTCTACCCCGTCTTTGCCCTCTCTGTCTGGCGCATGATCGTCCGTGTTCCATGTCCATCGTCCCGGCGGATGTGTATGCGAAATGGGCGATCCGAGTCTCTGTGATGTGAAAGGAGTGACGAAGAGAGAACTGCAGCCTGCACTCCCGTCTCGCGAGGGGCTTACCGTCGTGATTTTAAGGTTTCCTCTCGGAGCCACAGTTTTGCGCATAGAGCGCCCTTTGTTCATACGACGTATGGCATCCTTTGTACATCTGTGCATTTACCAAGATAGTACAAAATCCGTCGCGAAGGATGCCATAAAGCCCTTGAAGGATCTAAAAACTAGGCGACGCGGGACGGGAAAACTGGCTCGGGGTGATTCAAACTGAGCAAGAAGGATTGCGGTGCTCCGGCGTTTGTTGGAGCGGTATTCGTTGTATGTCGTAGTTGTGGAGGAGTCGCGAAGCACAAAGGATGCCGCCAAAGAAAGGCAGGTCCTAGACCTCGCAGAGCTGGCTAAATCGGGCGAGCAAGATGTGCAATGTACCGATGTAACAGGATTGCGCCAGGTAGACGAGGAAGATACATTCGTCTGTTTGAGAAAAGTGGTACTGCTCGGCCGACGTCCTCCATTCGTCTCGACGTTGTATTCAGTCTCTGATCTGAAAACTACATATGCTAAATCATTCCATTTTAAATACCAAGATGGATTTGCCCTTTGCTGTGCCACGCAATAAATTAAAAGGAGCGACCAAACTGAAGCGTATTAGAAGCGAATATACCTTTTTTTTCTCTCTCTCGCTTCGTGCAATTACGGCAAAACGTAAATGAACAAAAAGCAAAGCCACAGACGACGTGGTCCAGTGACAGATTCGGCGGAAAACACGACGAAAGAGGAAAGTCGGGGGCTGGATCGGGTGTGGTAACATGGTGACAAGCGCGAAGGCGTAGCAATGCCAGTCTGACTACCTGCCTGCCTGTCATTTGGTGGCCACCATTGGCTGTCCACGGAGTCGTGGCTGTCCTTGCGGTAGGGCCGAGATGCATTCTCTGCTTTGGCAGAGAGACGCAATGACGTTCAGTTCTGTGGCGTTCAACGAAGCGAATACCAATGCTGTGGTGACATGGCAGACGGTGAGAAAGGTGCAAAGACGGCTCAGCATCTGAGCATGTCTATGTGGAGGAAAGCAATAAAACCAAAACAGCATGGAGCTTGTGTCGATGAGCTTGTTGCCTGTTGCGGATACAGAGAAAAAGCATCTCCGGTGAGGCCTGCAATGCGTCGGATATTGATAGCGTATGACTGTAGGATGGTATGATAGTATGACTGCAAAGCGGCTGGGCGTCGACAAATCGAAAGACGGGAGGATGAGTGAACGGAGATGAGCAGATGCAGGGTGTGCATGTTGGACGAGAGAGTTGGTGTTGGAGGAAGACGGCGTTGCAAAGGGCTATAAGAAAACGGGTATGCCCACGATCGTCCTGTCCATCACCCCCTTTCTCCCGTTTTTTTCTTTTTTTTTCTTTTTTTTCTCCTTCTTCCTTACGTCTTTCTCTACCCCTGATTTTATTATCCGGTTGAGGAGTACTCGTTTGTTTTCATACTAATACTCTCGTTACCTACCCCTACGTCCCGACTCACTCGCTATTCATTTACATTCTTCACTCGTTCATAGCCTTCACCACATCCATTGTTCATACATATTAATTCTGTACATATTTTGCCTTTTCATCACTGTCTCCAAAATGCCCTCCTTCGCTTCGTTTGCGGCCGCTATGGCCTTGGGTGCCGCTGTCGTCCGCGCCCAGGATGCCAACTTTGACTCCGTCACCACCCCCCCCGTCGGCGCCCAAGTCCCAGCCGGCCAACCCTTCACGGTGACCTGGACGCTGATCTCGGACACAACGCCCACTGGTCCGACCACGATCACGCTGGTGGGCGGCGCCTCCTCTGGCGATTTGAAGCCAATTTCCGTCATCGGCCACGTGCAAAACCAGGACTTGAAGTTTGTGTGGAACGTCGACGCCGGCCTGGGCGCCGCCAAGGTGTATGGTCTCAACTTTACGCTGGACGCGGACAACAGCCACTTCCAGTACTCGAGCCCGTTTACGATTGTGAGCGGTGCGGCCAATGGCGGCGGCGGTGGTGGTACCACCGGGACGGCAACCGGCACCGCCACGGGCACGGGCACGGGCACGGGCACGGTGACCGCGACGGAAACGGCCCCAACCATGGGCACCGGCAGCGCCACGGACACTACGGGGACAACGTCGACGACCTCGGCCACCACGTCGCCGACCGGTGCGGGCACGACCGCCACCGTCCCGACGACCACCGCGGCGCCCACGCACGCCTCCAACTCGACACGCAACAGCACAACCGCGACGGCATCGGCCTCCAAGACGAGCGCGAAGCCGCCGACAGAGACGAGCGGCGCTACCGGATTGAGCGGACTGTCGGCGGTGGGTGCGCTGGCCATGGCACTGGTGGCCAGTGCAGCGATGCACTGGGGGCTGTAGACTGGCTGCGCTGTGTTGTTTGTTGTTGCTGGGTTTCCTTGCTGATTTTGTACTGTTTTTGAACGTCCATGAATTTGTTGTATGACGTTGCCTCATCACCCTAGATACTCTTTGTTGTCCAAATGGACTGAGTAATTGTTAATTGCCGTTTTATTTTACTACTTTCTTTACTATGGTCTCAATTTCTTCTGCCAACTTCGTCAAATACACATTCACTGCATTGACGTACTCGGCGGTTGTCACTGACTGACGTCCTTTCCGTCTCCCCTCACGGTATGCCAGGTCTTTGGTCATCAACCGCTCCGGGTCAGTGTCGACCGTCTCGATGCACGCCGGTTCGGCAGCTTGTGTAAAAGGTACAACACACGGTGTGCCGTCGAGCTCGCCGCGCTTGATGAGGACGCCGAAAGAGAAACAGTGCTCCTGGTTCTATTAGAGGATGCGTACTTTCGTTCCTAGCTCCGTCTCGATGTCCTTCAGTAGATGCTCCATCGGCGTGGCGTATGTGATATCATAGCCTTGCAAATGCCGCATAGCGTGGTTCGTGCCCCTAACCACGAGACCGCCAATGCGACCGGTGATGTCGAACACCACCGAACCAGAATCGCCTGCTTCCGTGAATGATTGTATCTTCTTGGCAGGCTCCCGATTTTTATCGATGCCGCTCGCGTGGATTATCGCCCACTCGTAGCTCTCCTGTTCCATAATGCCCTCCCGCAAGTAGGCCCGCGTGGTGGACTGTATATCGAGCGCGAGGCCAACGGTGATGCCAGTGCTGCGGCCTCTTTTGAAGACAATTGGGCGACTGTCATCTTGGCACATAGTTGTCCACGGGTGCAGGATGTGGGCGCCGCGTTGTTCTCGAAGCGGTATGATACCTCTGAGCCGCATCATGCCATCGGCAGGGAGGGCATCAGGAGCACAGCCCAGGACCTTTTCGACTGCCGTTTTGACTGGGGGCCCGGGAAGATCTGTCTCCAAATCAACCACGTTAGGAAACGTGAACTGTGTCGGGAACCTGTTGCGGTCCAGGGCAATCAGTGCCCAATCACGAGTATATCTTGGGTCCGTTGTGATACGAATCGGTGGAGCATGCTCAACAAAGCCAATGACGCAGTTTTCATTAGACTGTGCAAATGCTTCGAGAAGTTCCACCAACTCTCTTTGTCTAAGCAATGTTTTGTGTGTTGGCATTTGCAACGCAGCCTGGAGACCTTGCTGAGCAGTCGCGTTCTTGAATTCGTTTTCGGTGGATGCAACGACGTCTCTCATCGGCTTCAAACAACTCTCGATCACACTGGGCACAGGGAGGAGAACATTCACCCTGCAGGTGTTTGCCGATGTCTGCTTGCCCAGTTGTGACCCGCCAGCCTCTGCCTCTCGATTAGGGCGATTTGCGGGGGATTCCGAAAGATCAGGCAACACGACGTGGTAACACGTCAGTGCCCATATAGCGTCGTCATTCATAGAGGCGTCAGGGGCCAGATATAGACCCAACGTTCCATCGAAATTAGGGTTATTCGCTGGCGAAACGGCCTGGCCAAGGCTCGTCGACACCGCATGGGTCGCTGTAAGTTCCCATGCCGAGTGACTTCTCCTATCGATGTCATGTTGACGCTGACGAAGTCGAGTGCCTGAGGCATGTGACACGTCCGAGACGCGCAACTCGCATTCAACATCCTGCAGCCCGTCGCTGTCAAGGACGTGGCGAACGCGTTTTAGGACTATGCTGACAAGAGACCAGGGAACATGTCCGGCCTCTGCTGCCTGGGATGCAACACCCACCCAGACAATGACAGGCCGTTTGTTTTCCTCGATGGTCGTGCGGCCAATTCGCAAGACGTCAATCGATGTCCACGGAATGGGTGAGAGCGCATTGATGACCTTGCCCCGTGTGCCTGTCTCCCACGAGGCGTGAATCGGATGGGGTCCAACAGGCCCTGCCGCCGTCGCGGAATTGAGAGCGTCCTCCGGACCACTGTGGTAGTAGCGATATTTGGGAGGCCAGTCCTCGTTATAAAACCAAGGCGTAGTGGCACTTGACGTGCGGCCCAATAGACGGGGCTGGCTTGGGAACGCGGCGTAATAGTACGTCGCCTCGTGGTCCGAAGGCTCTTTGAATGCGACTCGATTCACCTCGCGCCCGCTCGTGGGCGACTCCGGGATAGTGATGATGTTCTCATTCAAAGCCTCTGTTCTGTCGGACTCGTCGGCGCTGTGGTTCGTTCGACGATGGTCAGGCGTCTCAGCAGGATTGGACGCCATGATTCGTGGCTCCCTTCAGAACCACATCGCTCAAATGGTTTTGTTTATAACAAGTGTTATGGCTGGTGGAAACAGGTCGAATGGTGGGCGCTGGCGCGGAAAGGAAGTTGTGATAGATAGGTTGGAAGAAGACAGAAGACGAGAGGAATCCAGCAGATATTTTGGGAACTTTATTTTGTCATGCCAACAGAGAGGATCAATCAGCAGCAATTAGTATGTGTAGGAAGTGTAGGGTCTGTGTAACCACATGGCCTTTAGTTCCATTTTGGGAAAGACTGAAGATGGGTAGCTCTTTCCGCGACAGCTTGAATAAAGCAAACAGAATCCACCGCAGGGGACTCCAAAAAAATGCAGTAAAAAGTAGTACAAACGCTCAAAATTCTGAATGAAAAGTAATTCACGGGTTATTCGAAGAAGACGTAAAGCGCACGGAGTCACGTCGAGGCCGTGGAAGATTATTGTTAAAACGTGCTAGCTGTGCTTTCAATGGAATAGTGTGTTTAGTTGAGATGTGCAGCACTATTGCTATATGCACTGTAGTGATTAATGAGACAATGACAATGACAACATAATAACGCCGAACAATGAGGCCTCGTGAACAATGCAGTACACAAAGGAAAGAACGTATTGAAATATTGTGAGAGAACAATGGCAAATAAAGAACTAAGGGCTGGAGGCTTTGTTCTTGTTCTTGTGAACTTGTACGTACCGTTGAGAACAACACAAACCACCATTTTATGAACAAGACATTTTGCTTCAATTGTGCAAATGTTCAAATGTTCAAGGAACAGCACCACAACGTGGCCGTCGGAACTATCGCGACAGTCGTGAACAAAAGTAAAGAAATCAAGTCGGTCGATCATGTATATAAGAAGGCCCTCGCCTCGCCTCAAGAACTGAGTTTGTTTTCGTTTCCTCCTCATCACCACCTACCTCTTCAACAAACCAACCAGATCTCGAAAACAACCACACCTCGTGCTACTTTGGACTCTAGTGTCTCTAACGGTCGTCTTTGCAGTGTTGTAGACCTTGTTTTCTGCTTAGTCTTCTTCCCACTTTCGAGGAAGAAAACGGCAGGTCTCTCTAGGATCATCTTCAACCCTCTACCCAATAACAAACACTGAAAAGACGTCTCGCCGAGACAGGTCCAACATGGCCGATCCGATGGCATGTGACGGAGACCACAAGTGTAGTCTCGACTTCAACGAGGAGCTGGACCGCTTTGTCTGTCGGGATCAAGACTTTGGCCACACGATGCTCGAGCACCTCGAGGACAATGCGTTGGCCGATGAGCGTCTCCCTGTGAACAAGTCCGTGTGGATTGAGTTCCGCGACACCAAGTCGCTGGGCACCACGAATGTGGGCCGCGACCTGCTGGTGGTCATTGCCTGCCCGACGGCCTGCATCGTCGCCCGGTTCGGCCTGCCTCACGGCCGCGTCGACGCCGGTGCCAGCCACCTCGACATGCTCGAGGAAAAGGAGAGCGCCTTCAACTTCATCGCGCTGCTGAAGGAGATGATTCAAGAAGTCGTCGCCGGCAGTCACTTTGAGTGCCCCTCCTCCGACATCGTCTGCGTCGTGCTGGGCCCGGTCGACGAGCTTGACCAGGGCTGCATCGAGCACCAAGTGCTCCGCATCATCAAGTCCGGCCTCGAGTGCTTGCAACTGCAGCCCGTGTTTCGCCAGCTCGATGAGCCGACCGGCGACGTCCGCTGCAACAAGGCCTTGGGCAGCGTAGTCGTCCTGGCGCCGGAGTTTACGCGCACAACCCTGCCCACCCTCCTCATCGATGACGAGGAGTTGCTCAGTCTGCCCCCTCCGCCGGAGTCGGATGTCCTGTGGCTCGGCGATTAAGAGACAAAACGGTACGTTCAAGAAAGAGGTAAGTCATTGCAAGTCGTAACAGCCGCTGGTCGGTCGTAGACGTAGCATTGTAAGTACTTCCCCCGTAGTTGTAAAACTCGGTTGATCTGGTGATCACTACATACATATTCAAACAATACAGGTAAGTCTTTTCTTTTCCCAAAATGAAACTCTTAATGCAACTAACGTAAAAAATGCATGTGGCCGAATCTTTTATTCACTTATTTGCAAATCAGCACTGGAGCATAAGTAAAAGAAATATAAATATTGGTAAGCAAAATACGAATAAACATAAACCAAGGAAAAAAGCCAACAAAGACACTGTGTACTATCCATGAACAACCCGTTATTACCGACAAAAACATACAACACTACATAACGGAGAGGATAAGCGTGATTTTCCATATTGTTCAGGTGCAGTACTGTTTGTTCCTTCATGAGCAAGAAAATGACAGTTTTGAACAAACATAGGATACTCGTACATATGCACAGTCTGTCATATAAATCTGCACAAATGGGCTGTTGAATTGAACATCATTTCACGAAGCACTTTCAAATTGTATATATACGTCTCCTGCCTCTGTCCTTGGACACTATGTTTTCATTCATCTGCTCCAAATTCACAACCACACATTTATCCAGTCTTACTATCTCCTTCCTTCTCACCATCTACACAATGTCTGCTCCTACGCCTCTCATGGAAGTCTACAAGGACGTCATGGTGGTCGTTCCCGTTGGTGACGTCGACGCTGTAGACTTCACAAAGATGCCAGCCATAGGCACAGACTGCCTCAACGGCGGCACCGTCATCGTCCTGGCCTGTCCGCTGGCGGCCATTCTGGCGCACATGCCCCGCCTGCCGCCGTCGCCGTCCGACCATGCCCTGACGGTCTCCATGGAAGAGCTGCAGCGGATCCTGAGCGAGGTAGTTGCACGGTATGCGAGCAAGCAGGCGGACGGCCAAGGCCACCACTTTCGGGCGCAGGACACGGTGAGCATGGTGGTCGCCGCCCAGGACGGCAGCGGCGAACTGCAGGCGCCGCACCACGTGGTGGCGATTGTGTCGGAGCTGCGGGCGCTGGGACTGGCGCCGACGATCCACCCATACGAGACGGAGGCCCTGCCCAAGGACAACAGCTCGCTGATGGTGGTCTCGCTGGACTTTGGCGACGGCCAGGAACTGCCCAGGCTCTACGTAGCGGACGAGCTCGCCACTGGGAGCACTAGATTGAAAGGTGAGTCGTAGTCGGTCACGCGGTGGTGAGATGCAAGGTATGTACAATGCACTTTCTTTCTCTTTAAACAAACTGTTTCTGAATCGACTGCAACGTGAACACATAAATGTGACATTATGCACCTAGGCGTGTCAGTGCAGGAATTGCCATATTAGGAAAGAAAGGCTGGGCAGCACGACCCTGGGATTAGGCTTTACGTGCTGTAGTTGCTCACCGCCTTATTCTGCCGGATTCTTTATCTCAGATCTTAACTGTTATCGGTCTAAAATTGGTGTAAACTAAATCCCAAAACAGGACCAGAAATGCACGGCCTCAATTACAAGCTGCAAAACAAAGACTCTGCACAAAGAGTGTTTACCCTCGAAACACAGCCATCGACGACCACTCTGCACGCTGACTCTTTTCATCATACGTTGCCATACGACGCATTACCACACGACGCAATACCACACAATCTAACGATAAGCCAATGACCGATCAGGCTCCGGGCAGAAAGCCCAACCGGCGGCCGAGACACCGTGGCCGCGGCGGCGGCGGTGGAGCAGGAGAAAACGGTGGAGGTGGTGGCCGGGGCGGTGGCCGTGGTGGTGGACGTGGTGGGCGCAACGGCGGGCCGCGTACGCAGGGCGACGACGGCGATGTCGCCATGACCGACGCCGTCGACACGCTGCGTCCGTTTCCGCCGCCTGTGGCCTCGGGCGTTTCGTCCAACAACATGTCCGGTGTGGCCACGCCGATGCTGAGCGAGGCGGTGCCGTCGGACACGCCGCGGTTCAGCGACATCAACGCCAACGGCGTGGTGGTGGACCCGGTGCTGATTGACACGATCACGCACGACCTCCAGTTTGCGCACATGATGCCCGTGCAGGCGGCCACGATCCACGAGCTGCTGCCGCCCAAGCGGCTGGACGCGCTGGTGCAGGCCAAGACGGGCACGGGCAAGACGATTGCCTTTTTGCTGCCGGCGATCCAGACGATGCTCGACAAGCAGCGGACGCTGGGGGGCGGCAGCAGCAACCGCGCGCGCGGCGGCGCGGGGCGAGGGCCATCGACGCGCCAGGACAACCACATCTCGCTGCTGGTGATGGCGCCGACGCGCGAGCTGGCGATGCAGATTGCCAAGGAGGCCAAGAACCTGCTGCAGCGCCTGCCCGACTACCACGTGTGCATTGCCGTGGGCGGCACGAACAAGGACCGCGAGGAAAAGCAGATCCTGGCCGGCTGCGACATCTTGGTGTCGACGCCGGGCCGCCTGCTGGACCACGTGTCGGGCACGCCCGCCATCCGGGACGCGCTGGCCCGGCTCGACACGCTGGTGCTCGACGAGGCCGACCGCCTGCTGGACATGGGCTTCCTGCCGGCCCTCAAGAGCATCGTCGCGTGCCTACCCGACAAGGTGTCGACGCGCCGGCAGGGCATGCTGTTTTCGGCGACCGTGCCGTCGCACGTCGCGCAGGTCGCCAGCCTCGTGCTGTCGCCTGGCTACCGCTCCATCTCCACCATCCCCCAGGGCGAGGCGTCGACGCACGCGCGCGTCACGCAGCTGCTCGTCGAGGTGCCCACGTTTGCCGAACTGGCGCCGGCCCTCGTGGGCGCCCTCCGCCGGGAGCAGCAGCAGCTGCTGCGCGCGCAGGGCGCCGGCGGCACGTTCAAGGCCATTGTGTTTGCCCAGACGGCGGCCCTCGCCGACTTTTACGGCTACCTGCTGGCGAACCTGCCGGACATGCCGCCCTCCTGGACGCTGCACGCGCGGCACGCGCAGTCCAAGCGCACAAACGTGACCAGCGCCTTCCGCGGCGCCGCCACCGGCATTTTGGTGGCCACGGACGTCGTGGCGCGCGGCATGGACTTCCCGGCCGTGACCACCGTGTTCCAGGTCGGCCTGCCCATGGACAAGGAGTCGTACATCCACCGGCTGGGCCGGACGGCGCGTGGCGCCGCGGGCACGGACCCGTCCAACGGCGCCGGCCCTGATGCCGGGTCGTCGGGCGCCGAGGTGGGGCGCGGCGTGTTCCTGGTGGCCGCGATCGAGTCCTACTTCCCGACACGCGTGCTGCGCGAAATCAACTTTGTGCGCACGGAGCCCGACTTGTCGAGCACCGCGCAGCTGGGCCCCATCATCGACCGCATGGAGGAGTCGATGGTCGGCAAGACGTACCAGGCGTGGCTCGGCTACTACAACGGGCACATGAAGGGCCTGCACTGGGACAAGGCGCTGCTAGTGGCGGCGGCCAACGAATTCGCGCGGGACGGGCTGCACGCGGTGAGTACGCCGGCCATCCAAAAGTCGACGGTGGGCAAGATGGGCCTCCGGGGCACGCCAGGGCTGGTGGTCGTGGCGGATGCGCCGCGGACGCACCGTGGCGGAGGCGGAGGTGGACGCGGCGGAGGTGGTGGCGGCGGTGGCGGCGGCAGACGCGGTGGTCGGAACTGAGAACCGCGAGGGGGGCGCACAAGCTACGACTGCATAACTGTTTGATTCTTTAGAGGGTCCCATGGGACAACGCCACGGTTGTTTTTCGTATAGATCAAGTGGACACAAAAGGCACGGACTGGCGATGGCGACGGAGAACCGGTTTACAAAAAGGAAAGGGATAGATGGGCGGCTATCATGCATGGGCAGAATGCGTTTTCACGTCGTTCTCTGTTATGGTGTTTTTACACGTAATGTGCAGTCATTCATCATCCATGTCAATTCATACCAACGTCAAACATGGCCATGTCTTTTACGGTGCGAAGAAAGTAGGAGCGGAATATAGAACGTTGTCACGACGGTTGTTGACATACCACGTCGATAGTATCGGATCTTGTATGCAAAGCATGGGACGGAAAAGAAGACATCCACGGTTGAAACATGACGCTATACCTTGTGTGGGCCGGTTGTGGACTTTTTTTAGGGTCCTTCCCCAGACTTCTTTGTCTGCTAGTGAGCTTTGTCGCCAAGGCTTCGAAAAGAAAAAGAAAAAAACTCGTGGAAAAACAGCTCTGTTAGATTTGCAAGTATATGATGATATCTATTTTTTAAGGATATTTAAATATGACTTTGATTAGGTTTCAATATTGTTTTTCTCTTTTTTTTAAAAAACAAAATGGAACATATCGTCCACTACGTGATTTTAAAAAATGGTCAATGCCTTCAGGTACTTAAATGAACAAATCATTGGCTTTGTACATAACAAAATTATGCGTAAATTCTCCAATCCAACACGGAAAACGTCCTTTGGGGCATTTCCACAATCCTAAAAGGGCAAGGATAACAGTTGCCGCAATTAGTGAACCAGAGCTGAGGTGATGTGGAATCAACTAACTTACACTTTGTCCCCAGATTATCCCAGGCCAAGAGATACCGGGACGCTGTTTGGGTGGGAAGGCGAAACGAGCTAAAAGACGCGACTGGTGAACAAAAAGATAGAAGAAAGTAAATAGCTACGAGGAGGCAATATAAGCCGACTGATGAAGACAGACAGACAGAGGTCCCAGAACAGCAAAGTGGGCTACGTGGACAGGTGATGTAAAGCAGAGTCTTGTAAAGAAAGCAGAGCTGGCTGATGACTTGAGTCACAGAAAATAGAAATGAGAGCCAGATGAAAAAAAAACAAAAAAAACAAAGGACCGTGCATAGCGGAGGTAACATGGAGAGCTGATGAGAGTCTGACACCAAAGACCAAAGCTTGGTGTTATAGATTTGGCGAAGAGATTAAAAACTGAGAAAACGCCCCACCAGTTATCGTAAAGGGCTGACAGAAAACTAAGTAAAATAAAATCAGATTTCGATGCTGGAACTGCTACAGAAGACAGACAGGGCTGACGATGAGGACAACACTCGAGTGCGTAAAGTTTGAGAGACGGATAACAAGAGTGAACCTGGAATGTCACCACCGGATGGGACAAGACTGAGATGATGAATAAATGACAAAAAACATAACAACGAAAGGGGAAGGAGAATAAGAGAGAACCAAGACGAGGCATAGATTGAGCTACGGAGAGTGGAATGGAGATTGACGCAAAGTACAAGAGTAGACTGACGGCAAGAAGACACAAAGAAGACCTGAAGGAGATACATCAACAGACTGGCTACTTTGTAACGAAAAAAGAAATAAACTTGCCCCGTTCCCCACCTCAAATAAAGAAAGAAGAAGCGATGGGTGGGTGAAGTGCAGCTGTAGTGAAGGTGGTAAGAGGCTGACAAAAGTTGGACAAGAGTAAAGTAATGGACTTCAAGAGTGACTTGACTGCTGGATGCCGGGTCGAGTGAAAGAAAGAAACGAGACCGAGAGAAATCAAAGTAGACAGAGAATAAATCGTAGAGATTCGACGACAGATGAGTCAACAGATACTGACTGAAAAGGCAAATAGAGAGTGACGACAATCAGGAACAGGAAACCAAAAGAAGTCTGAGAATAAATATGGGTGTGATTAAATTTAGTCTGAAGAGAAGACAAAGAAAACATGAAGAAAAGAAAGAAAACAACAAAACTCGGCAAAAGCCAGCAAAAACGGCACTTCAACTCAATCCGAAGGGCGTGTGAACAAACACTGACGAAAAAGAGGAACCTTCACAGCTCCCAGACTGAGCTTTGTCCCAAATGTAGCTAAAGCAATCTTCTGACCAAAAGAAAGAGCAGATTCAGTACAAAAGTGACGGATTGTGCGGTTTCGTAGGGCGCTTTGCATGCGGGCCTCTCGCCGCACCTTTGCGTCGATGTTTGCCCTGCCGATCCGTTAACCAGACTCAGCTCACATGCCCGCCTTTGCCCGCAGCTGTCCTCAGTCTGCCTGCCCAGAAAAAGTATATAAACCCCCTCCCCCCTCCCTCTCCCCCCTCCCTCTCTCCTTCTTCCTTTTCTCTCTCTTCTTCGACCATCACCAAATGTGGTGTTCAGGCTCCCAGTATCTGCGTCTTCTACCGGGTCTTGTTATGGTCTACGACTACATTTTCGGTCCTATGCAGACGCAGGTCAACCATGAGTCCGCGTAGCCCATCGAAAATGGCGACGCCAGAGAAGCATAGCATGCCGAATGATGTTTCACCAACAGACGTACGGATGTTTTTACGGAGCCATCAAGAGGTCAGTCACAGCACCAACCTTCCTTTGCCCTTCAGTTTCGTCCATTTTATTAACAAAGTACAGACAGTCAACCAATCCTCTTTTGGACGCCATGGACCCCCCGTTCGTCTTCGGCCACCGTTCTAACAGTGGTCCATTGTCGCAACTGTGGCCTACTCTATCATCCTCCACATTTTCTTTCACCAATTATGGACGACACTGTGGATGACCGGTAGCATCGCGAGACAGTCACCTCCGAGGCATCACCAAAGTCACTGTGTCGGCTAATGGATCGCCGCAAGGGGACAGCCTGCCACATATGTTCGATGGGCAACACTGAGACTGGGTTGGATCTGAGATACTGCCTTTAATCATCTGACATTCCTGAGAGGACAGGGAAATGAACGAGACGTACTCGAAGCCGTTCATTGGGTTAAGAGACGTGTTTGCAAGATCACACGACGCGCCCCTCGACAGTAGTCGAACAATTGTGATGTGTCCGGCGCTTGAATCTACAACAAGCCGAGGATTCGGTGCGCAAAAGACGGCGGTTGCCGAGGAGTGTCATCGGCTGCAGCAACGGTAGGTAATCGTTTGTTCCGGTTGGCACTACCATCGACACTGCTGAGTATGCGAACAGCAAACAGTGTTTGATCTTCTTTGAAAGACTTGCATGTTGGGCCTGTACTCTTTCAAAGATGGAATACTTGTGCCAGTCCGAGGGGACGGGTTGCCGGATGGTGTGCGTACTACCAACGGGTTGAAAAATGTTGCTTTGTCTTCAATTTTTGAGGAAACAAAGTGCGGTGCGAAGGGACATGTAAGCCCGCCAAATTCTGTTTTTTCTTTCTTTTTCTTCTTCTTCTTCTTCTTCTTTTTTTTCATTTTTTTTTTTTTTTCTCATTCACTTCCGCTGCTGTTTGTTGAAACCGACATGCTGACCAACGTCTTTCTGGAGTTTTAGCTGCCGTTCACGGCAATGATGGACGTGTTATGAAGGGACCAGCTTGCCTGTTGCACTCGTATTTTATGGTCGAGGTCGTACCGACACCACAGCTCCTCCGACGTTGGCCTTAGGCCACACACCGGCCAATGAAGTCCAGGAGAGCGAGCCACGCGTCTCGAGTATCGTGTCGTGGCCACGAAATGGACATGCGCGAGTGGTGGAGACCAGCCGTCTTGAATCTGCCTACAGAGGCATATATGGCCACCAAAAGTTGATTGTGTTTCGTGATGTCTTGTTTTATGAGCCGGTTTGAGGACGACAGTATGCTCGAAGACGAGTGAATGGAAATTTACAAGATTCTGTCCGGAGTCTACCTTTTGCCTCTCAAGTATACTTATCGGCACTTTGATAAGGCTCAGAAAATCGATCGAATGCCGGATGAGTCTCTTAGAGGCTTGCTGGCAGAAACATTGCGCGCTATGTCTGAAGAGCCTCCTCGGCGCCTGGCATCTGATTCAGATCCTGATTCATGTGTCCCGTGGGCTGTACGGTCAATGGCATGTTGTCCCTACAAAGGCTTCATCTTTGATGTGCCGAGAAGTGAACATCCCCACGGGTTTCAGGTACTTCTCTTATGGCCTGGGTTCGACTGTGTGCAACAGCTGTGAACTGTGCATCTCAGCTGCCAAATCCAACAACACAAAGCATCAAAGTTCTTTGCGCTGGTGCTTTTATGAACATCGACATGAACGCTTGATGTGTTTGGCCGATAAGGTTGCCAAGCGGAAGAATATTATTCTCACCGCGCTTTAATGGGAAGCTCTTTCACCAAACTGGGATATCGTCAAGAAATTCAACCCCATGTCATCCACGACACACTGTCGAAGAAGACAGTCGGATTATGAGACACGAAAGAGACCGTTGTGCTCCGGCCCCCGTCGCGCTTATGCCGTCTATTGCGAACGGTGCAATGTCCCCATGAATCAACCAGCTCAAGAAGCGATCTTGCAACGATTCTTGGCGATTCTTGACCAACAAGGGATGATGTCGCAAGAAGATGTGATATTTGTAAAGTCCCATGGTTGACATGCACGACATTCTTTTGGGTAGAATTGACATATTGGGACTCACCAAGCTCTACGACGAATGTGTCCTTGTAATATGCCCTGCGCACCTTACGCTTGGCTGAGATGGGTGACAGAGTCGTCCTTAACGACGGTGTCCCCGAGAGTTCAATCGGAGAACTCGAGCTCGAGCTCGACAGAGCAGAGAAGAAGATCCCGCGGGACCTTGAGGCCATCGAAACGTCGACATGTGATTTGGGTGACGCACGTGTTAAGTTTATTGAAGCCGTTACCTTGTCACTAAAACTGAACACCACGAGGTACTCATGCGCCGTCGGATGATGGGCTACAAATAAAAGGCAGCGTTAATGAAGGAGGCCACAACCATGCGGGCGAAACGTCCGGCTGGGGAGCTTACACGTGTGGAGCAGGAGCCGCCTTTGAACGCAAAGTACAATGACTCGTCTTTTCCGGTGAGATACTTCTTGGCACTTGATGAAGAAGCACGAGGCTAGAGTGTGCACATGTGCACCACGCCCTTCCACCGGGCCCCTGCAAGACTTCAGAAAAATGGCATGTTTAGCCGCCGTGGAGGTGCTCGGTACTGCCACAGTCAAGACCATCCCCAACGGCGTCACGCGCGACAAGGACGAGCCTTCTGTTCAGGAGGTGCAAGATGCCTGCTGTAGTGCTTGTCACGAATTCTACAGAACGCATGGCCTTTCAAGCTTGAAGCCGACAAAGGACACGGTCTGCTTAGATTGCGGTAAGACCAAAGACAACCAAAAAGACTTTTGGTTCATCGGGCTGGGATAGTGAAAGAGGACCATGGACCTTCTACTATTCTGCGCAGCGCGTGTCACCAGCGAGATATATACATCTACACGCCAACAGACAACAGACGGACCAAAATCATGGAGTCTGGGAGAGATTACAGTCTGTTCGAGTTGGGATCGGCCTACCAATCATGGCTGGTGTTTTCACCAGGAGCAGACGCAACCACATGAGGGCCGCACAACGTTTTATGTCAAAGTTGCCACGTTACATCTAGAAGAAAATACACATTTACTTCGATTTAGGTCCGAGGCAAAGACTTGGCCTGTTCTACAATACTTGTAACGGATCATCCAATCTCTAGCGTTGCAAGGCCAGAATCAGCCTACAAGACGTGGATCCGGCGAACGTGATCTGGGGATATGTGCCTGGAACAACTGCGGGCGACAAAAGCCCATCAAGCGTTGTTTGCGCACCGTGTTGCAAGAAAGCTTTGTTTAAAAGGTCGTATATTGCGTTATTGCTTACGAAGTACGGCGCGTTATGAGGCGGCACGTCGGTGTACCTTCTGTTTATTTCAAATACAAAGTTTTATACGATCAATACGACTGCTTATTATTGTTTATGTGGGAGATGGAACTATTTCAGTGAATGTTGTGTTTACAGCAGCTGTGTATACAAGATAAAGCAGACAAGTGATAGTAAGAGAGACCCGAATCGAGACCAGACAGAGACCCCCGCAACCCTCGAGCCGAGCATCAACGCACAACCAGCACAACAACTGTGACAAGCATGCCCTGTCCCAGCCCTGACCAAAGGCGGCCTCTCTGCCTGCTGCCCGCGCTTGCCACTGGTTGGATCTTTATGTGCCACGCGCACCCCCGTCCCTGGCACATGTAGTACGTCGTGGCATACCACCCGGGTGGCACGCTCATCCAGGCCGCCGCGGCATCGGGCGGTGGGCCGCCGGCACCGTAGGGCGGCAGCGTCACGGCCGGGTTCTCGACAATGACGGTTTTGTCGGGGCTGAGGATGACGGTGGCCGAGCCGCCGACGACGACGGGGGGCGGGCCTGCCACTTGCGGCGGCGGGCCGCCATGGGGAGGCGGTGGCTGAGGCTGTGGCTGAGGTTGCGGTGCCAGACTGGGCGCGGACGGCACACCGGGCGTCCAGGTCGGCGTCTGCGAGAACGGGACGGGCACGGGCTCCGGCGTCGGACTTGGACTCGGCAGGACCCAGGCCGTCGTTGGCGGCGCGGCGGGGGGTGCGGCGGGCGGGGGTGCTGGCACGAGCGTTGGGACGTTGCCGACGACGCTGGGCTGTCCGTTGGGTTCCCAGGTGGTGTAGGGTACGGGCATGGGGTTGAATGCTGCATTTGGGTCGGGCTGCCGTGGGCCGATGCTGGTTGTCTGTGCGCTCTGGGAGACGGCCGGGCTGAGAAAGGCTGTGGACACTTGCAGCCACGTCGGGATCAACATGTTGTTTTTTGGTTGCTTTTCGCAGATGTGTATCGGTCGTGCTGTTGACTGGTTTTCGAGGCTGCGTTGTTGTTCGTCGAGAGCTGATCACCAAATACACAAAGAAAGCATCGAGACGATGGATGGAAATACACTGTTTTGATGTGCATCATCAAGTATATTTATTGTGTTGAATATCTGTTCAGCCACTGTTCTTCTATGCCGAGATTATGTAGCCACTTTATTTGTAGGAAAATAACAACATCATGGCCAGGACATAACTTACCCATCCTTGCTCCATGCTGTTTATCGCGCCGAACGTGATTGGTTTGAAGGCAAAGATGGTCATGTTTACTTGAATGGTTGCGATGGTGATGCTTTTGTATTGTTTCCATGTTATTCGACAAGGCGGGAAATTGCCCTGGATAAATGCAAATGTAAACAGGCCAGAAACCAAGATGTTCGAACCCGCCAGTGGCTGGCAACTGCCGCCTGGGCCGCGTCTTGTACTTGGTAAGGGAATCGGGAGAGAAGGGAAGTACGTGAATAAGTGAATAGAAAAATCAGAAAAGGAATGGGGTAGTTTTTGTTTTAGAAGATTGAGAAAAAAAAAGAAAACAAAAAGACACATACAAATAATCTACCCAAATCTCACACCTAGGCTCATCAAAACACGGCGTGCACGGGCATTGCAGCCCTACGGAGGATTAATACGTTCATACGTCGAACATAAGATCATGTGCACAGACTTACAGCCCAGCGCTCCGTGTTCGACCTCCACAGCATATGAGACATGGTCAAGACGCCACACGCCTCAGACTCTTCAGCAGATAAATAGTCGACGCTTACTCTTTGTCGGACAGAAACAGAAACTTGCAAACTTGCCATTTGTGTGAAGCGCCCACAAATATATTGATGACAGCTTGCAGCAAACGCCACTTTGTCGACGATTTGGCGGTGGCTGCAGTCAGCTTCATGTAAGCCCTCCCTGCACACCCGCAGAGAAGGTTGTATCCCGTTTCGGACAGACGTACAGATGACGAAGCGATCCTTCACAATCCAGCCCACACGTCGCAGTCGCCGAGGAGAAATGGCCGAGGAAAATACTTGGAGCGGCCGGCGAGTCGACTGTACAAAGTAACCTCGTCACGTGAATGGCCGGCGACTACTCTCTCTGACTCGGCCGCCGAAAATAGGGTCGCCGACTGCTGGAATCGTTGGGCTGAGCCGCGTGAGGCCCCGTCGCCCCCACTGAAGCACCACTACCAATCCGCCCAGATCCCCGGCGACCACATTATCTTCGCCGTAACTGGTTTTCTCGTTTCCGCCACCCACACCCCAGCAATACCCACTTTTCCGGGCACTAACAACTAACACGCGCAAAGGGGTGTCCTGGAAATGCCGTTTCGAGTCATGCAGCCCAGAGGGGAGTACTGCAGCACAACGTCGGCGATTATGGGGCATCAAGAATGGAATCGACGATGGAAACTGGAGACTGAAAACTGGAGACCGGAGATCGAAACAGCGGCGGACATCTGCCGGCAATGATCTGTGTCTTGTAGACGGCACGCGGTTTTGTGGGTTTGCGGGTTTCGCTTTGGCTCTCTTGCCGTTCTAAACGGCTGTCGGCGGCCAGGCCGAGGAAGAGGCGGCCATTCAGACGGCATCTGGGCGCCCTGGACACTTGGGCCGTTGCCCATGCACGTCTCGGACAAGGGACGAAGGGCGTGGGACGGCCTCGGATAGGAGGACAGCCTGGCGGCGCACAGCAGCATGTCCCACCGAGCCGCGGGTTGTCGGGATAAGGGGCGGCTGACACGGAATATTTGAATAATTTCCCGTTCTGGACGTCGGCGAGGATGCAAGACAAGCTGAACGTGAAGCGAAGCGCGAGGAGCGAGTGGCCCGAGGAATCTGAGACGAGACGGAGCCAAGGAAAAGGAAATCAAGATCCAAGAACAGTGGCCACCGTTCAACGGACGAGACTGCCGCCGAGCTGTCTCCTTTCTTGTTATTTAAAAGAGCCGTCTGTCCTCCTTTGTTGACTCGTGATCCAGCACCATCCACAGATGTGATCGCAAACACGTTCATTTGCCCCCTGAAACCACCCTCCGCATCGACCCCTCCACTCCATTCCCACAATGTCGACGGCGACCACCGACGACATCGAACTCAACGCGGTGCCCTCGGCCCACCTCGTCAACGACGTCGTCGACCACTTCGCCTGGCGCGATGTCCGCGTCGTCGTCAAGGACCGCCAGACCCACGCGCCGCTCTCCATCCTCCAAGACGCCGCCGGCATCGTCTCCGCCGGCGAGATGCTCGCCCTCATGGGCCCCAGCGGCTCCGGCAAGACCACTCTGCTCAACGCCCTCGCCCACCGCCCGGCCGCCGCCGGCGCCGCCACGACGGGCCTCGTGCTGGCCAACGGCGAGCAGGCCACTGCCTCGGTGCTGCGCGACGTGTCCGCCTACGTCGAGCAGGAAGACGCCCTGATTGGCAGCATCACCGTGCGCGAGACGATGCTCTTTGCCGCCCGCCTGGCCCTGCCCAGCACCGTGTCCCGCGCCGAGGCCCGCCGCCGCGTCGACGACTTGATTACCAGCTTTGGCCTGCAGGCCCAGGCGCACACCATTGTCGGCACGCCCATCAAAAAGGGGCTCAGCGGCGGCCAGAAGAAGCGTCTCGGCGTCGCCAGTCGCCTCGTCACCAGCCCGCACATTCTCTTCCTCGACGAGCCCACGAGCGGCCTCGACTCGGCGCTGAGCGTCGAGGTCATCCGCTACATCAAGGAGATTGCCCGCCGCAACCATCTGGTCGTCGTCGCCTCCATCCACCAGCCGTCCACGACCACCTTCCGCCTGTTCGACAAGCTGGCCCTGCTGTCCGGCGGCCGCACGTGCTACTTTGGCCCCGTCGACGCCGCCCCGGCCTACTTTGCCCGCATCGGCTACCCCGTGGCCCCCGCCACCAACCCGGCCGAGCACCTGCTGGACCTCGTCAACGTCGATCTCGACCGCGGCGGCGAGGTGCGCGCGCGCACCCAGGCCGTCGTCGCCGCCTGGGCCGCCTCGCCCGAGCGCACCGCCCTCGACGCCGCCCTCGACGCCGCCGCCCACGCGCCCGCGAGCCGCCCCAGCCTCGCCAAGCTCAAGACGCCGCGCCCGCCCCTCTGGCGCGGGCCCCTGACCCTGCTGCACCGCGCCTGGATCAAGTCGCACCGCGACATTGTCGTCTACACCATCCGCGTCGTCATGTACCTGGGCCTCGGCGTCCTCATGGGCACCGTCTTCCTGCGCCTCTCCACGCACCAGGATGCCATCCAGCCGCGCATCAACTCCATCTTTTTTGGCGGCGCCTTTATGAGCTTCATGGCCGTCGCCTACGTCCCCGCCTTTCTCGAGGACCTGCACACCTTCCGCAGCGAGCGCGCCAACGGCCTCGTCGGCCCCCTCGCCTTCCTGGCCGCCAACTTTGTCATCGGGCTGCCCTTCTTGTTCCTCATTTCCGTCGTCTTCTCCGTCGTCGCCTACTGGCTGTCCAACTTCCGCCCCGACGCCGCCGCCTTTCTGCGCTGGGTCCTCTGGCTGTTCCTCGACCTGCTGGCCGCCGAGTCCCTCGTCGTCCTCGTCGCCAGCATCGTCCCCGTCTTCGTCGTCGCCCTCGCCGTCACCGCCTTCTCCAACGGCCTCTGGATGGCCGTCGGCGGCTTCCTCGTCCCCATGCCCCTGCTCAACGTCTTTTGGAAGTACGCCTTCCACTACATCGACTACCAGGCCTATGTCTTCCAGGGCATGATGGTCAACGAGTTTGGCGCCCGCGACTTCCAGTGCGACGCCGCCGCCCCCGCCGCCGCCAACGGCACCGCCGCGTCGTACCAGTGCATGTACGCCGGCGCCCGCAACGCCGAGGGCATCATCGAGGGCACCGACGTCCTCCGCGCGTTCAACATTGGGACCAACCACGTCGGCAAGTGGATCGGCATTTCCATCGCCATCACGGTCGGCTACCGTCTGTTGGCGTACCTGGTCCTGCGTTTCCTGCGAAAATGAGTAGCGGAGGGCATCGGTGGCGAGAGAGTTGAAAGACGGCATTTGAGTCCAAGTGTCAAATAGTAATACATACCCAGAGAGTATCGAATCGAGACAATCCCATCTTAGCAGAACGCAGACACCGTATGTGAGAGGAACAAGTAAGACAAAGAGAACATCAGTAAATAGCGCGAAACAACATGAGACATAAATCCAAACAAACTGTATACAGAACCCAACGCTATCCGTTATCCAAGAAACACCCAAAACTATATATATATACCCAAAAAAATGTCGTGTCGTTCGTTGGCCGTTCTCGACGGCATGCTGCGTACGCCTACTCGTCCTCGAGCAGCTCGTACCACTCGGGCGTCTCCTTGATCAGGCTCCACATGTACTTTTCCAGCCGCACCGCGCACTTGTTGTACACCGTCGTCGAGTCGTTGTACTGCCGGCAGTTGTTGATGACCAGCTTCAGGTCCTCCACCAGGTCCTTGGGCGTCGCGTACGCGTCGCGCTCCAGCTTCTCCTCCATGGTCGACAGGTCCATGGGCGACTTGATGACGTTGTAGTAGTCGGGCACCTCGTCGCGGTTCACCGGCGTCAAAAACGGCCACGCCTGCTTGTGGTTCTGGATCTGGTACAGGAACCGCCGCAGCTCGTTGAAGTGCGGGCCGTGCCGCGGCACCCGGCCCAGCGCGTCCATGTCGGGCGACCAGCCCGTGGCCTGGATGGCCGGGATCGCGAGCGGGTCAATCGCCGGCAGGGCCTCGCCCGCTGCCGCCGCCGCCGCCCACTGCGCCGGCGGCGCGTGCACCACGTGGCTCTTGCTGAGCGGCCGGATCTTGGCGCGGATCGTCTCCTTTTGTTTGAGGAGCAAACGGCCCACCTCCAGGTACCGCACCCGCGGCACCATGCTGCACTGCATCAGCGTGCCGCCCTCGTAGTCCTTGATGTACCCCATCCACAGCGGCTTGTCGAGCGTGATTTCCTTGGTGAACCCTTGCTTCTGGAAGTAGCCCGTCGCGTAGTTGTCCGCGTACGTCAGGAAATGCATCACCGGCGACGTCGCCTTGACGTAGTCCTTGAGGTGCGCCATCATGTGCGCGCCGTAGCCCTTGACCTGCTGGTCCGACGACACCGCGCAAAACACAATCTCGGCAAACTTGCGCTCGTTGAAGGGCCGGATCGCAATGCCGCCAATCACCTCCAGCGGGTGCCGCACAATCGCCAGCGACACGTGCGTCCGGTCGTACACGAGCCGCGCAATGTAGTCCTTGGGCATCTTGGGCAGCTGCTTCTGGAACAGGTTCTTGAGGCCCGTCAGGATGATCATGCTCTCGCGCGCATTGTCGTTGTTGACCACCTTGAACTGGATCTCGCCATTGCGTTCCTCGACGACGGCGGGCTGCAAGGGTTAGTGGTGCTGTGGCTTTCGAGAAAAAAAAAAAAAAAAAAAAGCAAACAACGCATGCCCACACTGCGTACCTTTTCTGGAAACGGAATCCGCGCCGGCATCGCCGGCTTGCCCGCCGCCGGCGGTGTCGACTCGGCTTTCGCGGCCGGCCCCTCGGCGGTCGCGGCCGCCGCCGCACCGGCTTTCGTGTCCTCGCCTCCAGCCGCGTCCGCGTCCGCCTCCACGTCCTCCGTCTTCACCACTGGCGCCGCAACGGCAGCATCGTCGACCGGCGAGTGCGAGCTCTTGAGCCGCTTCGTGTCCGACGCCGTTTCTGGTTCGTCGGACGCCGCCCGCTTGGCCACGCGCACCGCCGTCGCCTCGGTCTCAATCACCTGTGTCTCCGTGCTCGCCATTTTGGTCTGGTGCGTGCGCGCGTGTGTGGTCGCCGTGTGGTCCTGTCGTGAGCACGGTCCGACGACGACGGACGTTTTCGCGCAACTTGGGGAAAGGAGTCGAGGCTCCCCCGTATTTCGGTGGATGCCAAGCGGTCCGAGGCCTAGCGTGACGTAGTGGAGTCGAGTTCCAGGTGAATGCCGTTCGGAGTGCGGCTTTCGATTGCTCGCGCGTCGGGTTGTACTTGGGTCCAACGGCTGCGTCGCAGTGCATCAAAAGAAAAGAAAGTAACGATCGAAAGCGGCCGTCTGCCAAACAACGACTCGCGGTGTGGTGTGCAGACCGGTCTCGCGCGAGGTGGATGTCGGCATTGGCGAATGCGCATCAGATTTTGTGGATCGGAGTCGCAACGAGATGTCAGGGGCCGATCGCGTCAAATTTAGTGGAGCCCCGCATACCTGCATGTTTTAACTCCTTTAATCGCAATTGTATCACATGCTGTTAAACAGCTACATCAAGGCTGCCTTACACCACCCACAGCTTGTCACTCTCCTCGCTCGTAAGGCCGTCCCTCGTCCCGTGTCTGCCGTTTTGTTTATTCGGTGATGCTTTCGGCTTGTTTATTGTCTTTTCCCTCTTTCCCCACGTACATCCCCCGTTTCCTTCTCGCTTAGCCCTGTTTGTTTTCCGTATCGAGTATTTCGTACTTTCCAATGCGTTTTCCGCTAGCGTTGACCGAATTTCATTCTGCAGGTCATGGCGATCGGCGGAGCAAAGAGCTGTCGACTCGTCTTTCCTCCCTGCATCATCGCGGCACGTGGGCCAAGCCACTCGCTGACTTGCACCGCGCGCTGCCTTGATGGCTTGATGCTGCTCGTTTGTGCCCGTTTCTAGCGACCGACGGCACGAAAAGCTTTAACTGATAGACACGTGCCAAGACTTTGCATCGTGCATCGTGCATCGTGCATCTTTCGCCTCTGTCTAGATTGCTGACGGCCCAATCGACCGGCCGCTTCACGATCTGGGATATTCAGCCGGCTCCGACAGATATAAAAGCCCGCCTCCTCCTCGTGATGGGAGACCATCATTTTGCCAGTCACCCCTCCATCTCCATCGCCCCCTCTCCCTCCACCTCCCATCGTTCATCCTCTTGCCCGCCATGAAGACTGCTGTCCTCGTCTCTGCCCTTGGCCTGGCGGCCTCGGCTGCTGCGTCCGGCCCCACGGTCTACCTCATCCGCCACGGCGAGAAGCCCTCCTCGGGCAACGGCCTCAGCGCCCAGGGTCTGGAGCGCGCCCAGTGCCTGCGCACTGTTTTTGGCGCCTCGAGCAGCTACAACATTGGCCACATCATGGCCCAGCAGCCCTTGTCGAGTGGGTCCCCTGCCTCTTGTCCCTTTCTTTTCTTCCTTTTCTGATGCTGCGTCGTTGCTCGTCGGCATTCTCGCTAACAAGACACAACAGGCGGCAAGCGCCAGCGCCCCCTGGACACGGTGCAGCCGCTGGCCACCGACCTCGGCCTGACGGTCGACACCTCGTGCGACCGCGACGACGAGAGCTGCGTCAAGAATGTCATTGACAACTACTCGGGCAGCGGCAACATCCTGCTCTGCTGGGAGCACGATGAGCTGACCAACATTGCCGAGGCGCTGGGCGCCAACAACGCCCCGACGTACCCGGACGCCAGCTTCGACCTGATCTGGACGGACCCGTCCGACTACTCGTCCATCACCAGCATCACGTCGGAGAACTGCCCCGGCCTCGACAACTAGACGAGTACAGTGCACCTGTCAGAAACGTGCACGCTGCATTCCCGAAAGGGCTGCGTACGATGCAACAATGCACGGGGAGAGCGGACGGCTGCGGTTTCCGTGAAAAGGAAATTGGACAACCTGCCGCTCTACATTCATCGTCTCACATGCTTCTCATATTTCTTCTCTCCTGTACATATGCTACAAAACTTTTATTCCAGAAGAATGTCATATTCCGTAGAACCATTGGCTCCCATCTCTTTTACTGCCCCTGAATTGCTGTTATTCCTGTGTATCGTTGCATAACGTATGACTGCTGTGTGGATGCGAGCATCCGCCTTTGTTCCCGTGATATTGCACTCCTCTCCGTATCCGCTCCGTCCCTATTCGCCATTTCATGCCTTTCGGGTTCTCTTCCTATCGTCCGCGGCCGTCGGCGTACATTTCCTCGTACAGAATACCTTGGCTTATTTCCCATTTTAATCCACAACGCTTGCACGGATTCCCAATCCTTGCGCCGTACATTATAGTTTTTATCTTGTTTGCTGGCTCCACGACGGACAGCTGCAGCGTGTAATTTGCACGTGTGACGGACACGGCTACGGAGACGGCAGTCGACATCGACTTCTCATTCGTGCTCGGGGCCGACGCCTTCAAATTTTTCTTTTTGTTGTCTCCAGCAATGATTTCCGTCTCTCTCCATAAGACGACGCGCACGGTGAGGATGCCTTCCTGTTGGGGAATGGACGGTGACACAAGAATATGGTGTATGTTCCCGTGATGTTATGCCTTTGGTGGCCAGAAGAGGAAAGAGTGATGGAATCAAGGCAGGAACGAAGGGCCACTCTTGCCATTTATTTTGTTAACCGTGAAGTTTCTTTCCCCCTTTACAGCCCCTTTTATGTTTCTCTTTCGTTCACGTCTTTTTCTCACCCTCTTTCCTCTTCTCACCAAACATCCCAACATCAGCCGGCTCGATAGCAAGACAGCCACGGACACATACGCGACACCGACGCCATGACCTCCCCAACCGAACCCCATACCAGCGTGTTCTCGCACATCAACGGTCCCCGAGATGACCTTCTCGACCGCCTCGCCGTCGCCGAGATCTGCAAAGGCTGGCCGGTGTACCGTGACGCGTCGGAATGGCAAAACTTTCGCTCCCTCTTTGCCCCGAAGGCGACGGTGTGGACCAGTACGTCGTTCCCCTCTGTGCTCTCGTCACATTTGTATTGTTCGCCGCTCACCGCAGTAAAGCCTGGTCCGGTCCGTGCGACATTGACGCGTTCATCAACGTGTCCAAAGAAGGCAAGGCCCGTGGCGTGTTTATCCAGCACCGCGAGTGCGGCACACTGGTTGAGCTGGGCCCGGACGCGCCCGGCGAAGGATACGACGTCGAAGGCGAGGAGGCCGTCGCCGGCCACCGCAGCGGCAATGGCACGGACAAGGACACGGGCACAGACGCGGCGGGTGGCAACGCCACCGTCCTCTCCTCCGCTTCGTCCCGCAGCGTTCGCCGCGCCGTCGGCAAGATGAAGGCCACCATCACGCAGCGGTTCGTCAACCCGGGCGACGGTATCGCATTTGACGTCGACTGCGACTGCCGCTTCGTCTTCTTCTTGGAGAAGATAAAGGGCCCCGCCGGCGACGCTGCCTGGCGCACCGTGTATGTCAAGCTGTTTTACGAAAAGGACAAGATCGTGCCGGCCGACGGACACTCGACGCCCGCGCTCACGGCCGAGGAGAAGGCGTATATGCAGGACGAACTGCCCGAAGGATACCGGTACCTGGGCGTGATGCAGCGTCGGCTGGGATACGCGGTGGACGCGAAGCTGCCGACGCCGCGGAACGCCGGATGGGAGGCGATGTACAAGGCGATGGAGGCGTGGTTGGTGGGCGACAAGGCAGAGCTCTAGGTGTGAGATGGGGTTCGCAGGGCTGCAGGCCAGAGGTCGCACGATGAGACGGCGAGGCAACAGATGATGTTTTGGGAGCGGATCAAAAAAGATGTACTCGTAGCTGGCAAAAGTTAGGTAGCAAGGCGCAGACAAGCATGCTTGTGATGGGATGCAAGAAGTGAGAAGGAGAAAAGGAAGATGCATTTACATTAGTCCAACATACCAGGCGCATAAGCAAGGTGAAGAAAATAAAACGTGGTTTGCCTGGCGGAGTTTGCTCGACGGCCAAGGCGTATGTATCTTGAAGAAAAAAGTATGTACAGCAAACGCTACCGACCAGTCGGGTGTAGGATAAGTAAAAGAAAAATGAATATGAGGAAAATGCAAAGGTGCGTCTACTTCTTCCGTCCTGCACACTCGCAAGAGCCCCCTTTTTTGATGCCCCAGTACAGCAACAAACTCATACTGACAAAGATGGCGGCGACTGCACGGTTAGCGACGCCCAAAAGGCACATAAGTCAGCAGACTGGCTTGCCAAGGCAAGAGTAAACTCACCAACAGCGACCACTTCGCCGACGTGGTTGTTTGTGTCTCGCCGGAGCAGGACGTGGCCGACACTGTGCAGGCGGCGGGCGGCGAGGGTCAGGTCGTCGTCGAGGCCCTGCCGGATCGCGTCCAAGTCGATGACCAGCGGGAGGGCGGGCATGATGCAGGTGGCGTGTGAGAGCGGAAAGAGGCGCGTGTCGTTGAAAGACGGTCGTGCTGGTCAAATGCGAGGGTGCCCGTTGGGTATCGTTGTCGAAAAGGAGCAATAAGTAAGTGAATGGAAGTCGAGGCCGGCTGCGAGGAGATGAGACGAGATGTAGATGGTAGTAAACGAGGACAGAAGAGAATGGAATAAAATCAAAGAAAGACAGAGTGAAAGAATATGTGAATCAGTTGGAATAAACGCAGAGACAGGACAATCAGAACGAACAAAGGAAAGAAACGAGAATGTGGCGGGCAGCACATTTCATATGCAGCGAAGGAGACCAACCCCTTGTCACGGAAGGCATTCGTCACGGCTCACGATAATGCGATCTCATCACACATCGTACTCTGTACTGCATTTTCCTTGTCTTTATTTCCTCGCTTCGTCTCTCACTGCCACAGGAACCGACCAGGGTCTAGCCTGCTGTGGGCTTGGTGGACAAGGTGGACGTGACAGTCGCAGCCATGGGAAGCCCACCACCCTGGGCCAGTTTCAAAGAAGGGCGGTGCTGAGGTGGTCCAGTCCCAGCAGCAGCAGTCCCAAAGGTCAAAGAGAAAAGACGTTGGGTGCGCCGTCATGTTCTGGATCGCCGCCAGTCCAGAGACCAGAAAACCAGAGACCAAAAGAACAAGAGCCCTGGTCAGCGATCCCCGGCAGACGAGACGACCAAGACGACCAAGACGTCCTTTCTGGGCGTTCCCATTGGCACAACCCGTCGAGTGGTTCGATGATGTGTGTCCGGGGGTTGTCGTTTGGTGGCATTCACAGGCAATCGGAGACATTTTGGGGCTCTTGAGGTGAGTGGGTCCGGCGCCTGCCGTCGCGGGTGTTTCGATGTGGGTCACTTCTCGCTGTTTTGTAACAGTTGGGGGGGCTTTGGGGGTCTTTGGGGGAGAGGGGGGAGGGGATGTGGTGCAAACTCAGGCCATTTCAGGCCATTCTGCGCTGTGGTAGCGGGTCTTGTCAGAAAGCTACAGGGTTCTTGATGGTAAGATACTCTTTCGTACAGCCCTCTCACCGCGTCATCGCAACGGCCAATCGAGTCCCAAAATAAACCCAACGTGCATAACAATGCCGAGAAAAAGGGGCCGCAAAGCAAAGCGACGAAACAAACAAGAATTTGACTCGGCCTCTGGGCAGACTCGGCAGGCTGGGCAGGGCATTGTTGCTTGACAATTCTGTCGCACGAACGAAATAAACAGTGCCGCGTCGGCATCCACCCCTTTCTCGACAAAAGAATACCATGGTGAAACGGTGGGGAATACGTGACCAGCCACCGCAACAGAGCATCTCTCCTATTCCTCTCCTTTTTTTAATGTGAAGGTGCTTAAACTATTCTCCGTTCCATGGCTCTCCCCTTTGTGCATGTCATCTCCTTCTGCGCACGGACTTGTGGCGAGTAAATTCTCTCTTTTCTTTCTCTTTCAACGACGGGGTTCATGACCACGTTTAGTCACCACCAACACGCCATGAATGGCCGGGATCTAACTCTTAACGATACCATACGGGAGATCAGCCATGCGTCTTGGCTACTTGCTGGTGAGCTCGTGCTCTCGCTGACACTGCGGCGACCTGATGATGGACCGTTCTGGAGCGACGGCAACACTTCATTCTATACCATTTCTAGGGCCTCTTCTCCCTCGCCAGACTCCAGACCAGTTCGAAATACAAGTCATCTTTACAAAGTCTACGATGCGGGCGGCGTTTCCACTGTTTGGCGCGCGGGCGAAGCTTTTATTAAAGTGAAAAAAGCTACCCGACAGGCTACCCGAGAACACATTACCTTGCGTTCTTTCCGTGGCAAGGGCTGTGTCGGTTTCGATGTCCCGGACGTCCATTATTATGGCGAATTCGACGACGTATATTGTATCGTGCTCAGCAGGATCCCGGGTCCGACACTTGCAGAAGCTTGGCCTACATTGGGGGACGTGGCAAAACAAGGCTATGCATATCGAATTGCCAATGTATGCGACACGCTGGCGAGATGGCAAGGCACGAGCATCAGCGGCGTGGATGGTTGCCAGTTGTCCGATGTCTTTTTGACGAAGCGACATTCCGACAAAGACTGCGATCCTGAGCGCATACGAAAGAACTGTGAGGAGCTCGGTATGGACTGTACCGTGCTTGGATTTTATCACTGTGATTTAGGGCCGGGTAATATTATCGTGAACGGGGATACAATCGGGATTATTGACTGGGAAACAGCTGGTTTCGTCCCCAGGGAATGGGTGCGCACCAAATTCTGTGTATCGAGTGGGATGGATCTTGCGCTGGAAGACGAAGCTGCACGGTGCGACTGGAGGATACGGGTGTCCCGGGAGTTGCAGAAGCTGGGCTTCAAAGAAGTTGCGGACGAGTGGATGGCGTGGTGGAATTCGTCCGAGGTTGGCAGTGAAAGGATTTGAAGAGTCAGCCATGTTCAAGATGCGTGTGTACACAGATATGTCCCCCCCCCCCCATGAACTTTATGTACGGTTCATTGAGACCAAGTTGCATTGTCACTCACTCCGCTCGTGTTGCCTCGCTCGCTTCGCTCACTCGTCACGTCACGCATACACCTCCAACTCGGCCAGCTGCATGCGATAGCCAGTCTCGCCGCCGACGCCGCTCAGCTCGGTGGCCGTGACGCGCACGTAGCGGACGGTCGCGCTCGGAAAGGTAATGACCTCGGCGCGCCCGGCCTTGATGCTCGCGCCGTAGCTGGGCTGCGACGAGAGCGTGGTCCAGGCGTCGCCGCCGTCGATCGAGCCCTCAATGACAAACGCGACGGGGAACGCGGTGCCGGCGGCCGTCGAGACGTCGCTGCGGGGGTGCAGGACGACCTTGCCGACGGACTGGCGGCGGCCGAGGTCGACCGCGGCCCATTCGGTGGCGTGCGCCGCGGCATGGGCGGCGGACGACCAGCCGTTGCTCGTGGCCGCGTCGCCGCGGACGTTGCCGTCGGTCAGGTAGGCGGCGGCCCAGCCGCCGCCGGGGGCGCTGCGGTCGTCGGAGGAGGCGGTGACCGGGCTGTGGAGAGCCAGGTTGCTGGCGCGCGTGTCGCCGCCGGACGCGCCGGCGGGCGTCTGGTAGAGGGCCGGGGAGCCCCACTGGGTCCAGCCGTAGACGTCGTTGCCGGTGGTGCGCAGCGTGAAGGAGACGGTCTGGCCGGCCCAGGCGGTGACGTCGGCCAGGACGGGCAGCCAGTGCTTCCAGGTCCAGTAGGTGGGTGGGAGGATGATGCCGTTGCCGAGCAAGAGGCTGTCCCCGTCGTCCCCGCGGATGGCGGCCTGGAAGGTGGCGGTGCCGCCGTTGGGCCCGGCGCCGTCCTTGATGCCGAGGGCGGCGTAAAAGTTGAGGCGCTGGCCGTCGCGAACGGCCGGCAGCGAGACGGCGTAGGTGATGACGCCGCCGACGGCTTCGTAGACCGTCTTGAGGGCCACGCCGCCCGACGAGCCGTCGGCCGCGAGGTGGTTGTCCGGGCCGGACGCCGTGGCGGCCGCAAAGGCGTCGTAGAAATCAAAGACCTTGCGGCCCGGGTTCCAGCCCGGCGGCTGCTGCGGCCGGGCCGTGTCGGCGTACGCGGCGAGGAATTTGTGGATGGTGTTGCCCCAGGTGTCGCCCGTGGTCGGCGAGCCGAAGAGCGCGTACTGGTCCTTGGCCGTGACGTTCTCAAAGGCGTTGGGGCACAGGATCTTGGCGCCGTCGCGCCAGAGCGTCGTCAGCGTGTCGTACGAGAAGGCGTCGTCGGTGCTCAGCGGGTTGAGCTCAAACAGGCCGAAATTGTTGCCGCCGTCGGCGCGCAGCGGCGTGTCGATGCTCTGAAAGTCCAGCGGTGCGCGGCCGTACGCCGTGTAGCCGCCGGCGCCCAGCGCGGCCGTGGCGGTGGTGAGATCGTCGGCAAAGGCGTAGAACTCGAGCTCGGGCGTCTGGTGGCCGTAGACGAGGTCGCGCGGGATGCCGGCCTCGACGATCCACGCCGTCTCGTCGGACGTCGTGTGCACAATCGCCTGGATGCGCCAGCGCTGCCACTCCTCCGTGAGCGGGTCGCCCGTGCGCAGGGGCGCCGGCGGCGCGACGTCGTCCCACGACGCAAACGACTGGCCCGTGGCGGCGTTGAAGTCGGCGACGGACGCAAAGGCGGGCACGCGGCCCTGGCCAAAGTAGGCGCCGCCGGCGCCGTAGAGGCCCGCGTGCTGCATCCACTCCTTCCACTCGCGCACAAAGAGCGGGTTGTAGTCGGCGGCGTCGTTGGCGTACAGCGTCTCCGAGTCCAGGCTGATGCCGGCAAACAGCGCCGGGTGGTCGGCCGCCCACGCGGCAATCGTGCGCATGGACGCCTGCAGGTTGCGCCGCTTGTACGACCGGTAGTCGTCGTTGTACCGCGAAAACGAAAAGTAGTTGGACCCGTAGTCGTGCGCGTACAGCGAGTCGCCCGCGCTGTTCCGCATCGTCGTGTCCGGCTGCGCCGCAATCGCGTCCAGCAGCGCGTCGTTCCACCCGCCGTCCGAGTTGCTCGTGCAGCAGTCGGCCCAGCGGCCGTTGTTGGCGTGCACCAGGACGGGCAGCGCGAGCTCGGCGGCCAGCCCCAGCACGTAGTCCAGGTTCGTCGGGTCAAACGTGTAGTTGGCGGCCGCCGACGACACGTCGCGGCTCAGGCACCACGACGAAAAGGAAAAGCCCAGCTTCGTGTTGCGGCCGCCGGTGCCGAGCATCGACTTCATGCCGCTCAGGATGGCCAGGTCGCTGGCCCGGCTGTCGTTGGCCAGGGCGCCCTCGTAGATGGGCAGGACGTAGGTAATGTCTTCCGAGGCCGTGCCCCAGGCTGCGGCAAGCCGGCCGGCGACCACGAGGGCCAGCCACTTGTACGCGACCATGCTGGGGTGTCAATGGAGGGAAGCCAAAAGAAATGAAAGTCGCAGAGGATTGGTGAGGATGCAGATATCTAAATAAGTGTTCCAGAGTCCAGTACGTACCTCCCTTATATACAGCGCGGAGTCGCCATCGCGAACAACACCGTCAAAGAGGAGGCGCCAGCCGGTGCGCTTGACGCTGGAAAGCCGGTGTACTGCGTCGACTCTGTTGTAGACTCGAAAGACGCGAATGACGTAAAACAAACTACCCCGACTTCCCCATGTTTGCGAGGAGTGGCACGAGACGATCCGTTGTGGAAAAAGAGGAAGGACAGTGTATTTCTGCCGGGTACATACGTCGTGCCTCTCGCTCTGTATTCGTGCGAGGTCTGCCAAAGAATGAGAGATGACGAGTCAGTGAAGGGAATGCGACAGAATCGGTGCAACTAGATCCGAGTGGGCGGACATGCAGCTACTGCTCTGATTCTTCTGATCCCTGCGGCGTCCGCCTTCTCTGCACACGCATCCTTTGGCGTCAACAACCAGCACGAACTGCTGTCGATCATTTCCCAAATCACATGGAATTGCAGCAATGCCTCCCAGGTGCATTCGCTGCCAGTTGGGACGAGGCGAAGACGAATGAGTCGGGGCAAATGCAAGAACAGGATTCGAGGAGTGCAGATGGGGTACTGCAGCGGTGATCTTGGACCGAGAAGACGAAAGAGAGAGAGAAAGAGAGAGAATTAAAAAAGACAAGAAAACAAGAGAATAAGCATTAACGCATGGACTCAAACACTGAAATTGAGAAATAAGCCTTCGACCGAACCGCCACACGCACCACCAATACTAGAGAACTCCACTCCCCGTCTTCCCCATACTCGCTTCCACTCCACTGTATCGTGGGTCGGGGTTCCGTCCCGTCGCCGTTGCATGTCCGGCTGTTGTCGTCCGGTCGTAGACACCAAAATGGCCGCACTCCCTCGCGTCTCCCCAGATTTCAAGGCATGTATTCCCACTAACAGTGTGCGGTCGTCTCCGTATAGGAGCCCATAGCCCGCGCTTTCAAATAAACACCAACCTTGCCACATTTTTTACAATCGTCGGCGCCGTGATGCAGACGGCCGCCAACGACGTGGCCCTCGTGATTGTCGGCGGAGAAAGGGTGGTGGCTGTGCTAAGCAGATTATGAACGGTGTGAGGGCATTTGGCTTCTGTCAGTGGCTCGTCGAATGTTGCCCGACTGTGTTGGCAGTTCCCGACCGTGCCACGGCTTCCCGGCTGGACTTGGCGATGCTCGACGTACCTCCGGTGCCCGAATGTGCCTCCCACGCCCGACGAGCAAGATAGCTTTCAGCAAGCTGTAGGACTTTGGCAGTAATAGATTCGCTTCTTCTATGAAATTCAATATGATAAAGTGCCACCCCTGCTCTACAACCAAGTACTTCTGCAAGTCAGCACCGTTTTCTTTTCTTTTCTTTTTTTTTTTTTTTTTTGTGATATTTCCGTCCAAGCCTGCTTCATACCCTCGCAGTGCACCAATACTCTTTTTCACGATGAGCACATTTCAGTACTCGCCGCTTCAACCCGGCACAGATTCGATCAGATTGTTAATGTAAACGGAGGGCCGTTATCGAGCAATATTTCTTGCCAGCTATTCGAAACGTCCCTAGCAGAAGCACCCGGGTACTCGGCTTTATCATACACCTGGGAAAACGATGGGCCTGCTCGAGGTTCCGAATCTCCGTGCACCATTTCCATTGACGGTCATGCGGTCCCGGTAACGAGCAATTTACATGCAGCCCTACAGCAAATACGGCCGGAAACGGGACATATTATTCTATGGATCGATGCTCTTTGCATTAATCAAAGCGACGAACTGGAGCGAGGCGACCAAGTCAGGCAGATGGGACAAATCTTCAGCACCGCGGAAGAAGTACTCATCTGGCTAGGCCCGAGTCTGAGTGACAACGACGACAATGGCATCCAAATTCTTTTCGAGTCGATGAATTGGATCGCCGGACATGCAACACAAGCCCAAACAGTCGGCTACACAACGAGCTGGGCGACACTTTGCTCATACTGGATGCGCCCGCGGCCGTTGCATATGCTGGACACCAAGCGAATACAACGCCAAGCCCAGAAGGCACTTTTAACAAGACGATGGTTTACGCGGGTTTGGCTTCTGTAGCAGGTCGCCATGGCAAACACGGCGAGGGTTCTATGCGGGTCGCATGCTTGCCCGGCAAGATCGTTTGCGCTCATGCCCTCGCTCATAGGGCTTGACGTCGACGAACACACGCAAGCCATCCTTGACATCATGCCGCGATTCCGCCAAAACACATGGTGGTCATCACAGCGGCCTCTGCACGATCTTCTCAACAAGTTCGCCAACAGCGCGGCAAAACGACCAAAAGACAAAATCTACGCTTTGCTTGGCATGTCCGAAGATGCCTGCGGCCCGCAGCGGTTCTATCCCCCTACACCATACCCGACAGCGAAGCTTTTTGCAATACCGCTTTCTTTCTGTTGTTTGGAGACGTTCTGGATGCCTGGCATTCTTTTCTGGATTTTACCCTGGAGGAGCTGCGCCTTCCAATCTTTCAACTCGCCCAAAAAACACTTGAGTGGATGCTTTGCCAGAGGGAGGAATGGCGCGTGGCGTCACACCAGACAGCAGCTCTTCTCGTTGACCGTATCAACGAGGGCCAGTTGGAGAGAGACGATCTGTTGTTGTCTCTTGCCCGGACGCATGGACAGGAGTCTGCCATGGATGGCGTGTTGTTCCAAGGAGACATTCATGTTGACGTCATTTTCGGCTATGCCACCAATACATTAAGAGTGACTTCGCAAGCGCTGCCTCCTTTGCGAGCAAGTCTTGTTTATGAACATTCTCTTAAGAAAAGCATACTGGATTTGGAATTGGAATGAAATTGATCTGTTCCTAGTGAGAACTGTCATTGTGTTCAGATGGATTTGAAATGGTTGCCGATGGCCTTGGCTTGTGTTTTTCTTCTTCTTTTCTTTTCTGGTACGTATCTGTGTGTTGTGTGACAATGACCAAAAAAGAAAGGTACTGTTAAAGCAAGTATGTAGAGAACAAGCAAGACTCACAGCGAAAAACAAGGGGCGGCCGGTTAATGTGCCTTCTGACCAGACTCCAACTATGAGACCAAGCCGCACAAAGGCCTTCTTTCTCGACGTCTCTCTCTAGGAGTCTAAAAATAATTAAAATATTCTTGTCTAAAACAAGAGATAGTCTAGGTACCCATCTTGAAAAGTATGTGCGCTGGAAGCAGGCGACGCGCAGCCACCGCGGGCTCGGCCATGCCACGCTGAGCTCTTTGACCGCAAGAACGCCGCAATGATATTGCGGACAATGCCCACTGTCCAGGGACTTTTGTTGAAAGCGAGACTGTTGATCTTGCCCCTATTCGTCGGTAGTTAGCGTGTGGGGTAGAGGATGGCCGGTGCAACCGTGTGGGGAAGCAGCCGCTGTCGTTTCTCTCGTTCTCTCGTTCTCTCGTTCTCTCGTTCTCTCGTTCTTCTCTTCCATTTCCTTTTCGTCCTCTCCTCGCCGTTCCCTCGTCAGTGCATAATGCCGGCCGTATCGCAACGGCCGCGCTACAGATACCTGACAGATGCCTGTTTCGGACGTCTCCGCACTGGCTGACGCCTATCTCGCTTCCAACGTAGTCTAATCCTGTCATGTGTGGTGCAAAGCCTACGAGAAGAAGTTGTCGTCCTACGAAGTGAACGTACCGCTTCACCTTGAAGTTCCTCTCCTTGGCGCTCGTCCCTTGCTGTTTCCTATGACAGAATGGCCTCCCGGATCTCACTCATCCTGACTACCGAGCACATCCTCGTCGATGTCGGTGCTCGCGATAGTCTTGTACGAGAGACGATCTACTGCACTAGACCACTCGTCGCTGTGCTTATTTTCTGCCAATTTGCGGGGAAGGCCTCGCTGGATTGTATGCCGAGTGAAGGTGGTGTGGTTACTTCGTAGTATCACCATCTGCTCTTACTTGCTATCCCTGTCATCTCTTCTGGCAATTCACTATACTCCTTCTTGCGCCCTGTGGTCTCTGCAGCATTGTCGGCCGAGGTCGCGTTGGCCAAGAACCTTTGTATTTGTCGCCTTATATCACAGATCTCTGGAGACGAGTCCCAATCATCATATGCACAGAACACTATAATGCGATACGGAAAGTACACGTCTGTCCCTGTCTAACCGTCTTTTGTCCACGACATTCGACGTCAACCGACATCACCACCATCGAATCTCCAAGAACGACACACAAAGACACCGAGACACAGTCACAGTCACAGTCACAGTCACGACACGCAATGACCCCATCGTGGGACCTCTTCTCCGCGTCGCGGGCGCCCTTCTCGGCGGCCATGTTCCGGGCGCCCGGAAAAGAATACCGCGCGACGCCCCTCTGGTCGTGGAACAACAAGCTCACCGAGCCCGAGCTGCTGCGGCAGATTGACGAGCTCAAGGCCATGGGATTCGGCGGGTTCCACATGCACACGCGCGTGGGCCTCGACGTCGAGTACCTGGGCCCCGAGTTTATGCGGCTCGTGCGGGCGTGCGTGGACTACGCCAAGGACCACGACATGTACGCGTGGCTGTACGACGAGGACCGGTGGCCGTCGGGCTTTGCGGGCGGCAAGATCACCGAGGACGACGCGAACGCGTCGTTCCGGTGCCGCCACCTGCTGGTGACGCCATGGGCGTACGGCGACGCGTCGCATCCGGGGCGCGAGGGCCAGCCCATGTCCAACTCGGGGGAGGCGCGGCGCTCGGAGCTGGGCCGGCTGCTGGCGCGGTACGCCATCCGGCTGGACGAGGACGGCTACCTCGCGGGCCACCGTCGTCTTGCGGACGACGACGAGGACGGGGTCACGGACGGCGAGCAGTTGTGGTACGTCTACGACGAGACCAACGCGCCGTCCGAGTGGTTCAACGGCAGCTACTACGTGGACACGCTCAACCCGGAGGCGATGCGGGCGTTTGTGGCGGCGACGCACGAGACGTACAAGCGGGCCGTGGGCGACGAGTTTGGCCGGGCGGTGCCGGCCATCTTCACGGACGAGCCGCAGTTTGCGATGAAGAAGCGGCTGGCGCACGCGCGCGGCCAGGCCGACGTCTTTCTGCCGTGGACGCACGACCTCGCGGCGAGCTACCAGGCGCGCTACGGCGGCGACCTGCTCGCGGGCCTGCCGGAGATTGTCTGGGACACGCGCGGCGCGGCCTCGGCCACGCGCTACAACTTCCACGACCACGTCTGCGAGCGCTTCACGAGCGCCTTCACGGACCAGATTGCCGGCTGGTGCGCCGACAACGGCCTCGGGCTGACGGGCCACATGATGTTCGAGCCGGAGCTGGCGACGCAGACGGGGTCCGTCGGCGAGGCCATGCGCTGCTACCGCGGCATGCACCTGCCGGGCATCGACATGCTGTGCGACTGGCGCGAGTACACGACGGCCAAGCAGGCGCAGTCGGTCGCGCGCCAGTACGGCCGCTGCGGCGTGCTGTCGGAGATCTACGGCGTGACCAACTGGACGTTTGACTTTGTGGGCCACAAGGGGGCGGGCGACTGGCAGGCCGCGCTGGGCGTCAACGTGCGCTGCCCGCACCTCGCGTGGTACAGCATGGCCGGCGAGGCCAAGCGCGACTACCCGGCGGCCATTGGCTACCAGAGCCCGTGGTGCCGCGACTACAAGGCCGCCGTCGAGGACCACTTTGCGCGCGTGCACTACGCGCTGACGCGCGGCGTGCCGGCCGTCCGCGTCGCCGTCGTGCACCCCATCGAGAGCTTCTGGCTGGCCTACGGGCCGCACGACACGTCGGCGGCCGCCGTCGAGATGGAGCAGCGCTTCCAGGACGTCACCGACTGGCTGTGCCACGGCCTCGTCGACTTTGACTTTCTGGCCGAGTCGCTGCTCCTCGACCAGCCGGTCACGGCGCGCGGCCGCCAGCTGCACTTTGGCCACGGCCACTACGACGTCGTCGTCGTGCCGGCGCTGCACACGATCCGCTCGACCACGCTGGCCGCCCTCGCGGCCCTGCTGGCGGACGGCGGCACCGTCGTCGTGGCCGGGCCGCCGCCGGCGCTCGTGGACTGCGTGCCGACGACGAGCGCGGCCGACGCCCTGGCCGCGGCGGTGCACGTCCCCTTCAGCAAGACGGACATTCTGCGCGCGCTCGAGGGCGTGCGCGACGTGCGGGCGACGCGGACGCGCAGCGGCCTGGCGGCCGACGCGCTCCTCTACCAGATGCGCGCGGACGGCGACGACCGCTATGTGTTTGTCTGCAACACCGACCGCCAGCACGCGCGGGAGACGCAGCTCGACCTGCGCGGCGACTGGGATGTGCGTGTCCTCGACACCATGACGGGCGATGTCCGCGCACTCACAAACACGACGGCCGTCCGCAGACAGGGCGTGCCGTGGACGTCTTTCCCGTTTACGTTTGACGGCTGCGGGAGCGTCCTGCTGCGCCTGCAGCCAAAGACGTCCTCGTCCATGCCGCCCTCGCTCGCATTTTCGCGCCCCGCGTGGCACGTCGCCGGCGAGCTCGCCCTCCGCAAGGTCTCCCTCAGCGAGCCCAACGTCTTGCTGCTCGACATGGCGCGCTACCGCCTGGACGACGAGCCCGCCTGGTCGGACCACGCCGAGGAGATTCTGCGGACGGACAACATCGCCCGCCGGCGCGTCGGCCTGCCGCTGCGCCAGGACAATCTGGCGCAGCCGTACCGCGTGCCGCCGCGCACGCGGCCCGCGGCGCACACGATCCATCTGCGCTTCGCCTTTGAGGCCCGCCTGTCGAGCGCGGTCACGGACGCCCAGATCGCCCTGGAGGGCCTGGACACGGCCACCATCGTGCTCGACGGCCAGCCGGTCCCCGGCACCAAGACGGGCTGGTGGGTCGACCGCCTCATCGAGACGGCCGCTCTGCCGCCGCTGGCGTCGGGGCCGCACGTCCTCGACATCAGCCTGCCCCTGGACGTCCGCACCAACGTCGAGCGCGTCTACGTGCTGGGCACCTTTGGCGTCGACCTGCGCGGCCGCGACGCCACCGTCGTCGACCTCGCGCTCGACCGCGTCCGCATCGGCGACTGGACCCGCCAGCGGCTGCCCTTTTACGCCGGCGACGTCACCTACGAGTTTGCTGCCGTCGCCGGCCGCCACCGCACCGCCGTCCAGGTGCCGCGGTTCGCCGCGCCCGTCTTGCGCGTCGACGTGCGCGTCGGCGGGGACGGCGAGGAGGGGGAGGAAGACGTCGACGCCCACCACATCGCCTTCCCCCCGTACCGGGTCGACCTCGGCGACATCCCGCCCGGCCGCACCGCCACCGTGGCCATCACCGCCGTCGGCAACCGCAACAACGCGTTTGGCGCGCTCCACCTGCCCGACGGCCTCACCGCCTGGTACGGCCCCGACAGCTTCCGGACCAACGGCGACAAGTGGACGTACGAGTACGTGCTGCAGGACATGGGCCTGCTGGCGGCGCCGCGCCTGCTGACCACCGACAAGCAGCTGGCGTCGCCGACGTGGGACGCCGGCAGTGTCGACCAAGACGTGTGGTATCATTGGGTGTAGCTGTGTAGTTGTAGTTTGGTTGTTGATTTTGAGTTTGATTGAATTTGAATATAACATTGAAATTGAATTTCTGCTCATTTCCTGCTTCATCTGCCATCGACTCTAGTAAAGTACACCAGACAGTCCCCCCCCCCCCTACCACGGCTCGTACACAAAGCACAGCGGCGTCCCGCCCACCGTGTCCATGGCCGCCTGGATGGTAATGTTGCGGTGCAGCGGCTCAAAGCCCATGTTGTCCGTCAGCACGGCGTTGGCCGTCGGCGGCAGGTTGAACATGGTGTTGGTCCCCGCAATCGTCTGCCGCGCGGCCCAGTCGAGGTTCTGCCAGATAAAGTGCAGCCGGTCGAGGTTGGCGTGGTGCGGGTAGAAGCCCGGCTCGAGCGCCGAGAAGTGGAAGTCGCTGCCCGGGTCGCCGCTGATGGAAAAGTGCCCGCCGCTGTGCACGCCCGTCCCAAACGTGCGGCCGCCGTCGCCGCGCACGCCCTCGCCCTGCGCCGCGCTCTGGAACACGCCCACCGTGCTCGTGTACAGCACCAGCTCCGTCGCGTTGCGCAGCGACGCCCACTTGCGGCACACGTCGTCGTTGAGGTCGCGCTTGAGGCAGCGCGGGTTGTACGCCAGCGGGTTGCGCGCCTCCGTCGGCCCGATGTTGACCGTCAGGTTCGCAAACGGCCCCGTCGTCACGCACCCGCCGCCCGTGCCCGGCTTCGCGCCCCCAATCGCCGCCCGGTGGTTCTTGACAAACGCGCCGTTGCTGCCCAGCGACGTCTCGCTGCCGTCAAACAGCGGCGACGCGTCCAGGTGCCCGCAGTCCAGCCCCCACTCCCAGTACGGAAACGTGCCGTGGTAGCCGCAGTGCTCGGCCAGGTCCTGCTCCAGCACCCAGTTGAAGTGCCGGTGCCACAGCAAGAACGTCGCGTCGTCGTGCACGTACGGCGTCTGGTAGTAGTGCAGCACGCCGTAGTCGTCCCACAGCGTCTTGGGGCCCGGCAGCCCGTACCGCGACGGCTTCTGCATCAGGCACTGCACGGCCTCTTGGTACCCGCGGCGGTCGTCCATGGTCATGTTGCGCCTATACGTGGGGAGAGGATGGTTGTCAGTTTGAGTGTGCTTTGCTACACAAGACAAGTGCACAGACCACAGACACCTACCACTCCTTGCGGATCTTGACTTTGTCCGCGGTGCAGCCCGTCGTCGCTTTGGCCGCGCGCGCCATGGCCGTGTCGTAGGCAATCTTGCCGAGCTGGCGCATGGCCTCGCCCGAGTCGATCTGCGCCTGTGTAAACGTGGGAATCGTGGCGCCGAGGGCCGTGCTGGCTACCGCGGCCACCACGGCGGCAGTTTTGACGAGAGACAACATGGTGCAAGTCGTCGGTTGTTGGCTTGCGAGACGAAAGGATCGCAAACTCTCGGAAACGTTCACAGAGACGGGACATCAACGTCTTTGTATGATTTTGAACACCAGGTATTAAGACAGTCCATAACTGGGATGTCCACGGATATTGAGTCGGTATTGTCGTAGAGCACAAGTAGGACGAAAGGGGCGAAACAGGACCACAAATGGACAAATCTCGAAAATATAGATGAACTCGACGCTGCTCGGGTAATGTACCCCGGACTCGCCAATAAACGAGCGCGGCACACCCAACGCCATTCCGTGTCGCCAACGTGGTGGCGTTCAGTCGATGCAGTCGATACTATATATAAAGTGTTGCCGATAGTAAGTTGGCAGCCAATGGTCTTCTTCAGGTCCTGCTCGTACTCTTTCTATGCTTAAATAGGGTGTAAAGAGGCAACAAAACGAAGCGATGCCAACCTCGACGTAGGCTTCTCCCGTCCCGTCACGGTTCTTGTGTGTGTCGCGTATTCTGTCTACATTTACGGAATACAGCGAATTGAGGCAACTCGTGTCGGCAGTTGGGGCATTGGGACGTCTTTATCCTTCCGAATACTTCATGTTACCGAACAAAAGCCGTTGCGTGGTCCGAGATCAACGTTGGGAGAGTTTCTTTTACCTAACACAATGGCGAGATGCCACATTCGCGATCAAAATATATGCATTGCGGGGCCGGTCACGCCCAACACCCTTCTCGCCATGTTCCCTACAATGTGTGGACGGAAAATCTGAATCCGCATCTTGATGACCATTTTGATGAACGTTTTGATGAGCTTCTGATGAGCTTCTGATGGTTGTGGTTGCTCGGCTGGGATCACGGATGGCTAAACTGTGCGCCGCGATGGACTGCATCCGGAATGGATGAGGCAAAAGGAAGACTGTAGACACAACTTTGAAAGGCAAACATGGTTGGGGATGGCAAATGGCTGTTCTGAACTCAAATCAACATCACCGGCTAATAGCCTTGAGCTATTTGCAGAAGCAGGTCGTCAAAGTGCCGGTTGGGAAGATACTCCGTGGAGCTTGCCAAGGAAGAGTTATAGCCTTTCTGGATTATGTGATTCTCTCACCGTTGACGAGCACGGCAAGCCACACGGGGCGTCCACCGAACCCCAGCCACAATTGTTTGATTTTACATTGACTCCATCGAATTGTATGACGACGCCCCCCGGAGCAACAAGTCGTCTCCATGCCCTCATTCGCTCTTTGCTGTCGTTCGAAAACACATTACACCATTCGCGTCGTCATCGTCCTCCATGTCAACAGACTTCCCATAGTCCCCCATCGTCGGACCAGACAATGACATGGCTTATCTCCTTGATCGTCTCGTCGACCTATCCGAGCATCCGACCTTCTCTTCTTGGGTAGTTGCGGGGTTGGTCCCCGCCACTGTCTGTAGGTTTTCGTCTGTTCGTCTCGTCGTTTTTCAATTTCGGAAGGTTCCGTGCAGTAGCGCACACCTTGTTTTACGCCTTGCTTTATGCCGTGCTCTGCGCCGTTGTGCGCCGTCTTTACGCCTCCTACTTTTTACACTCCGTCTCGTCCCGCGAAGCTTAAAAGAGAAGCTCGTTTTGTTCGTGCATAGGCGATTACTCCGTACAAGGAAGCAACCTCCGGCTTGTTATCACGCGCGGAGCAAAGTGTGCTGTCGAGGTTGACATCGCATCATGATGCTCGTTTGGGCATCCCGGGCATCCGTGCTTCTCGGATGTAGGCACGTCCTCGGAAGTCGGCAGCGATGCGAGTTAACGATCGGCCAGCGTTGGAGCACAACGACTCAACCGCCGATCACTTGTGGTTTTGGTCATTCCTTGTCTTTGTCTCGGTTAGTTCACACGGAGAGCACATGGAGCCCACGAGCAAGCTGAGACCAGCTCGAGCCCAGAAGAAGTAGCGAAAAGAAACAGGCGGAAACAGACGGCGTGGCAAACAACCCCCAGAGCTGGCCCGATTGCATAAAACAGAATCTCGCCGACATCGACCACGTTCATTGCGGAAGGGCAGCGTGTCCCGATGTCGATTGGTCCGATCCGTCGCATAGCGCAAGGGAAACTGAAACTAGCTCGATGACCAAGCGATATCACCACTATTCAGTCGCGCGTCTCTCTTGTTTCGCTATTTTGCTGCGTCGTCGCTTCGCTGTTTAGTTGTTTCGTTTGTTGATTTCGGCCTCGCATAAAGAGCGCATTGCACCGCCATTCGCTGCAAGTAGAATTACTCGACGGTCCTGCTCTTCTCGGCGGACGTCCGGATCGGGCAACTGTTTACACTGAGAGACGAGGTGGCCGGCGTGCCTGACCGTCCTTACGTCGTATTGCATCTGCACATCTTCCAGCATCGTCTGCACTCTGTCCAACGGCGTCACAGTGTCTCCGTGTTTCACGAATGGCCGTCACAAGGCAACACGCCCAAACCAACCAGCCAGGACGATCGCGGGAGGACAAAGAAGCTTATCCAAGGCAGGGGCAGTCGGAGGCTGCATGGCCAGGCATGCCAAGAAAGCAGTGGGGACGACTGGGGGTTGTCGGTCAAGGGGACGTGGTTACCAGACGAAAGGAGGACCGAAGAAAAGAAAGACAATGCAAAGAAAAAATGACAAACAGTAAGATGAAAAATAAAAGATAAAATGACAGAAACTTGTTCACGTCACGACGGGCCATGCTGTCGCCATCGACAGTCATCGCCATGAGCTGATTTCAGTCGATACGAATTGCATAAGATGTGCGATACAAAAGAACCACAGGGATACACTAGAAGAAAAATGGAAGGCCAGCACGAGGTTGCGCTGCAGAGATAGGAGGATACGTCCCGATGCAATAGTACCCGGCAGTATCAAAGCGGATCTCTCATCCTTACAAAGTACGTCGTGCGCTGTGAAACATCTCCAGATGAGGAAGTCGAGCTCCGGACCGAGGCAGATGCAAAAATACACCCGCTGCACACAGTCGTTGCTGCCTCGCCCGTTTGTGGACAGTCGTTCTTGCCGTTATCAGCGGGTCTTGCATTCCAACAAGGAAGGCACGGAGCTGCTGCTCTTTCTTCGTTCGCGGACGGGCGACCGTTGAATATGCGTTGAACTGAGGGGCTCTAAGGGGCTCTAAGGGTAAGGGGCTCTAAGGGGCTCTGAGCTCTGCTGCTGCCCATTCGTCCTTTTGCCGTCCCTTGCAGCCCACTGGCCGCGCAAGTTTGCCGTTAACACTCTCTTGGCCAGCCAGTGTTGACGGCCGTTGTGCCGAATGCCACTCTTTGGCCCCAGATATGAGATATTCCGAGCCCGAACTCTTGCGCCATCCACGGGCAGTTGCAGTGTCTAGTGTACTGTGCTGTGCATAGCGTACTGTATTACAACTTTACAGGCAGTCAGGGCTGTGTCATTCACTGCCACTAACACCGATTCGGCAGGTCCTTGGCCACCACTGCCGCCCGCACCCTACGACGAGCCGGGAGGGAAGGTGTGACGGACAGCAAGCCTTCGTTCCTGCTGTTTTCCTGCTGTTCTCGTGCCGTTGGTCAGCCGGTGTCGTTGTTCTGTGTATGGCAAGCACAGTCAAGGACGCCCTGTCTTGCCTCTTGCGCCTTCCTTGTCTTTCATTGCACCTCCTTTTCCAGGCACCAGGCACGCCAAGGACCGGCACATGCTTTTTTGGTCTTACTTCTTGCAGACACTCTGCTTAGCGTGAGCGCTGAAAACAAGCACGAGGCTAATCTCTGAGGGGGAAGGGGCGATCGTGCTGATCGCTATGTGTCCAGGGGGAAGGTAGTATCGGCCCATCGCCCAATGCGACAACAATCGTTGGCGATGCGCGTTGACGACCCTCTTTCTCGCCGTCTCCACCAAGGATCATCTGCCGCACATCATTGTCGTCTTTGTCGTCGACCCCCCATGCAGCCCGGTCGTGACCCGCCTTGCCCGCGCCCTATCGTTATTATCACTGGTCCGCTGGGGAGATGAGAGGGGACTGCAGCAAGGCAACCAAGTCGGACCAGTCTTGCACATCACTTGCTTTTTGCCCTATTTTTCCTTCTTTTTCTTCTTTTCCCTCATGCCCCCTGTCTCCCTTTTGTTCTTCTGTTGAATCCCCTTTCACCATCCGTGGCCAACTTGACGAACCTGCCTATCTCGTCGCCAATCCGCGCCCGTCCTGCTGGCCTGTCCTGGCCTCTCTGGTTCGTTCTGCCCTACCGTCGTCGTATCGAACCGACCGTCGCGATGATCAGGGACAAGAGGTCCAACAACACACCACAGCCGCAAAATGGCTTCTCCAAGCTTCCTTTTTCGACCGATTTCGTGCTGGGGATCGCCATGTTGCGATAGCTCATGAGCCCGAAGGCGACCAGGGTGGAGAGGGCAGGGCCAGCAGGGGCAGCAGGACAAACAATACTACGTACAAACAATGGCGATGCCTTGTAACATCGACAGGGCCAGGCAGGGAGCATGACTACATGTAACATGTACACCTGCATCGACTGTGGCCGTGTTGATCCTGGCCCCGACCTTGACCGAACCAAACCTTCCTTTCTTGGCAAAGCCTCGACCGCCGCCGCCGCCTGGGTGTGTGTCTGCGACTTGCGTCTTCTTGTTCTGTCGACATTCATCTTTGTTGTTGCTCATATCGAGGATCCGCATCCCCAGGTCGACATCGACCATCAATCTTCGCTCATCACCTCGGACCATCGATCATCGACTGCCCATCTCTCGACAAACATAAAAGACGGCGTCCTGCTCTTCCTTTTGCAACGTCGTGTCTAAGATCCAGATCGCCAGCTCTCCCGCCCTCCTCCACTCATCCATCTCATCCTCTCGCTTTTCTCGGACTCTCCCTTGATCGTCCAGCAACCTTATTTTCTAGGACGTGACTTTCGTTCCTGACTTGTTCTCATCCCATCACGTTTTCCTCTGCCCAGCTCGCCATCGCCCTCGACCTGGTCCTCGTCATCGCCATGGCCCCCCTCACGCACCTGCTTACCGCCGCCGGCTTGGCTGGTCTGGCCGCTGCCGTTCCGGCCAAGCTCGGCGCTGGTTCCTCCACGCTGCACCAGGTCCGCAACCCCAACTACGTCTTCAACGGCGCTGTGTCGGTGTACAAGACCTACCTCAAGTTCGGCGTCCCCATCCCGGCCTCCCTGCAGGCCGCCGTCGACCGCACCGGTCTGCTGTCCAAGCGCAGCGAGGGCGTCGCTGTCGCGTCGCCCATCGACTCGCTGGACGACGCCTACACCATCCCCGTGAGCATTGGCACGCCGGCGCAGGTCCTGAACCTCGACCTGGACACGGGCTCGTCCGACCTCTGGGTCTTCAGCAGCGAGACGCCCTCGAGCGAGGTCAACGGCCAGCACCAGTACGACCCGAGCAAGAGCAGCACCTCCAAGGTCAAGTCGGGCTACACCTGGTCCATCTCGTACGGCGACGGCAGCTCGTCGAGCGGCAACATTTACACCGACGCCGTCAACATTGGCGGCGTGACCGTCCCCAACCAGGCCGTCGAGCTCGCCAAGTCGGTGTCGTCGACCTTTTCGTCCGACAGCGCCGTCGACGGCCTGGTCGGTCTGGGCTTCGACAGCCTCAACACGGCCTCGCCCAGCGCCGTCAACACCTTCTTTGACAACGCCGCGAGCCAGCTGGACGCGCCCCTCTTCACGGCCGACCTGAAGCACAACGAGCCCGGCTCCTACGACTTTGGCTTCATCGACTCGTCGCTCTACACGGGCGACATCACCTACGTGCCCGTCAACACCAACCCGGGCTACTGGACCTTTACGTCGTCGGGCTACTCCGTCGGCTCGGGCTCGTTCTCGTCGAGCTCCATCACCGGCATTGCCGACACCGGCACCACCCTGCTGTACCTGGACCTGGCCATCGTCAAGGCCTACTACGCCAAGGTCAGCGGCGCCTCCAACAGCAACACCTACGGCGGCTACGTCTTCCCCTGCAGCGCCACCCTGCCCTCCTTCACGTTCGGCGTCGACTCGGCCCGCATCACCATCCCCGGCGACTACATCAACTACGGCCCCGTGTCGTCCGGCTCCAAGACGTGCTTCGGCGGTCTGCAGGACAGCTCCAGCATTGGCATCAACATCTTTGGCGACGTCGCCCTGAAGGCTGCCTTTGTCGTCTTCAACGGCGGCAGCTCCCCGACTCTGGGCTGGGCCTCCAAGAACCTGTAAGCGGCCAACGTGTCGACTGCAGTTCGGCACACGCTGTCAAGTTGCCCGGTGCTAGTCACGATGGCGACGGACGACAGCAGATGACAGCAAGAAGGATGGATGGCTTGAGACAACGAGGATGGTGGAGGACAAGAACACAACAAAAAAAACCACTGGCTGCGATGCATTTTACACCGCACTTTCTGTACATAGTTTTCGCCTTTGGTTCTTGGTAAATATGTTGAGGGGAAACGTGAGAGGATTTGGTGTAGCCACAAGGGAGGTTCGATTCGTATTCAAATTTACTTTTGAATTTACATTATCTCAACGGGATTCACTGTTTGTGCCCGCTCCTCGCGAATTGTTCTCAAACGGCGGTGAGTCTAGATGTGTATTGTTAGTCACTGTGGGCAGTGACAAAAAGGATGGGCATCGTTCACGTACCTCCTCAGACCCTCTTAGAGTCTTCTTTGGCTGGCTAATGACGAGCCGAAACTGCCCTTCCGTCCCGGCATGCTCTTCGCACGGATGCACACCGACGCAGCCGTCCAGCAGTCGTTGGGCCAGGGCAAACTCGCGGTGGGCCGGTGGCTTCGTTGCGGGCAGGCAGCAAAGCGGCAGATGCATAAAGATGAAGAAGCCGGCATTCCTCGTCAGCACAAAGTAGAAGAGAGCGCCGGGGGGTCGGCAATAAGGTGAGAACGCGAACAATGGCGTGGACGATGGGGCTCACCCTCGCTCGTACTGGATGTCCACGATATATTCTGGTAGTCGACGAAGCTTGACGTATTTTCCCTTGACGTATTATCCACGGAACCGAAAACTTTTACAAGTTGATTCTTTGCTCATTTCAACTCGTCGAACATCTTATGGAGAGCAGGGTCCTCGTAGATTGTGGTTATGTTTATGTTGGCCATTTTTGCCGGCACGTTTGCTGTTCTTGTTCCTAACAACAAACTGGATATGCGCTGAACTTCCTTACGTTCGATCCCGTAGCGTAGACCTTACAAGTCGACCTTCAAAGTCTCGTTACAAGTCTCGTTACGGTAGTGGTTCCAATAAGCACTGTCTCTAGGATCCCTTGATTGCATAACGCTCCTTTTACGGGACGCTCTTTAAGAGCTGGAAAGCTGTCGATCGGCGTAGAAGGCCTAGGAGGATGCCAAACTCGAGCCCATAGAATTTGTCAAGGCTCCGTCACAGACAACTTGTTTAAACTGTCGTCATTTGCTTGTTAGATCTCAACTGCCTGGTGTCATTTGAGGCAGTGTGCTTGACTACACCCCCTGACGACAGCTAACGAGAAGCCATTCTTCTCAAATAATAAGACTTCCTTCTTTCTTTCGCAAAGAAGGGGTAAGAATTGGTCTTTATTTTAATACAAACCTACCTTCGCTCTCGATTCTATTACTATTCTTTAACCAGTACTATTGTGAAGATCTGTCGAGCCAGCAATCATAACATTAAAGGTGAGGAGACTACGGTTGTAATCTAACTTTCAATCTTTTTTAAGGAATTTGTATTTATTTATTTCGTAAATTCGTTGAATTATATTGAACATTAAGACAAGGTCATTCTTGCAAGGACTCGACAGGCGGGAAAGAAGGCAATTTAAGGAGACTTGTATTAACAAAATACACAGACACGCACACGATCTAACATAGCATTACGACATCTCGGCTCGGTGAAAGACACAGCCCTATCTGGACCCCTTCAGCTTGCTCCACAGCCCAGTCGACCTCTTCTCCTGTGCAGGTGGCGCCGGTGCCGGCATGATCTGCACCGCGCGCGACGGCCGTGTTGCCAGCAAGGCCCACTGCCGCAGGCACCACAGCGCCACGAGGGCGTCGCGGTGCTGCCGCGTCAGCGCCGTCGTGATCACCAGCCGCGGCAGCGCACCGTCACCGTCACCGTCACCGTCGCCGCCGCCGCCGCCGTACTCGAGCGCCACGCTCGCGGGGTCTTTGGGGTCGGTGGCCGCATGCTTGGCGTCGTGGCCCTTGTAGTACTTGTTGTCCTTGTCGTAGCGGAACCGGCCGTCGCGGGCGTCTTGCGCGACGTAGGCCTCGACCCATTTGGCGCGGCACGCCGCGGCGCCCTGTCCCTTGGTCCGCCGCGCCTCCCACAAGGCCACGCCGCCGGGCGTCGTGTACGGCGACGGCGGCCGGATGGCGGCCGACGTCGCGCCGTCGTTGTCGATGTCGTAGTCGATGTCGTCGTAGCGGAACGGTAGGGCCGTCCAGGTGTCGGCGGCAGCCAGCGCCGCGAGCGAGGGCGCCGACCACGACGGCATCACGGCCAACGCCGACGGCGCCGCACCGGCGACGAAGCCCAGGAGGCCCAGCCGGCGCGTGGGGCCGGCCGTCGGCTGCAGACAACAGTAGTCGGCGGCGGCGCCAAACACGTCGAGCGGCGGGCCGCCGAGCTGCGCGCCGTGGCGCAGATTGTAAATGTGGCGCGGCTTGCGCTGCGCCGGGTCGGACGCCTTGGGCTCCATGCGGGAAAACGCATTGTGCGTGGGCGGCGGCAGGGCCAGCGAGAACGACGGGCCGGGACGCTGCGGCACGGCGGCCGTGAGCGGCGCCCCGAGCGTGTAGACGGGCGTGCGCTGTGGGTCGGTAGCACTGTACATGACGGCGCCGTCCAGCACAAAAACAGCGGGCGGCAAGACGTCGTCGGGAGCAAAACGGTGGCTGGTCCCGTCGCCGACGTCGAGCATAGATGGAAGAGATGCCGGGGGTGCCGTCTTCCCCGTGGCCGTCCTTGGTGGACTGCTGGCCGGCTCATAGGCTGGTAGACGTGATGGTCCTGCTACTGCGTCTGGTTCTGAACGCGGTTCTGGCCGCTCCGAGTACTGCGGCAGAGTCTCCTCCTCTTCCTCAGGCGGGCGTGCATATGCACTTTCCGCTGGAGGAGCGCCCATGGCTGCTGACAGTGGTCGCGTGTAGGTGTCAGTCGACAATGTGAGGCACGAAAAGGCAAAGATCGTCGCGATGTCGGCAGACGAAACTTTGTGTCGATCGATCGTATGCTCCCGATCTAGCTATGTGTGCGCTCTGTGTGGGCGGGTTCAAGTCGCGATTGTAATTGAAAATGCGACACTTGAATGGCTCGTGTGATTCTGTCCATGTGCGATGGTGGTGCCCAACTGACTGACTGGTCGGCTAAGGCCGACGTCACGACGTCACAATTCAATTTCACGCTTTTCCGCAGAAGACACTCGGCCGAGCCAAGCGAAAGTTGGGGTGGCTTGCTCCATTGTGGCATTGTCCCGCTCCAACCATTCAGTTAGAATACATTCTGCGTAAGTTTGCCTTCAAAATTGTAAAGACGTTGACAAGATGTGACAAAATGCGAAATACTTTACGTTGAAGTGGATGAAAATGTCACAAACCAAATTTCTCCAAGTGGAAAAGACCATGGATGCAAGGACGCCAACTTCGATGACGATCTCCCGAGCTCTAGGGTATCTTCCTAATAGCGATCCCCAAGGGAAGGGACAAGAAGGTTTGAGATCGTGACCGAGACGCTCCGTATCGACCATCCCATAATGCGATCATTTGAGACGCCCATAGGCCTGGACGTTTTATTGTCTTCTGTTGTCCTGGCGCTCCCACTCTTATTTGGACGCCCTTCATGGCGAGAGTCGGTGACACAAACAATACACATCGTGTTGAACAGATAGAAATAGAACAATTGCATATTATTATGTGAGAATATATTAATATATACACTAAACAGTTCAACCACAGACATGGATGAAGCCTTTGTAGGGACAGTGACGCCCAGTCGATGTTTGCACGGGTGTGGCGACAGGAGGGCGAGCTGGATATGGGTACTCGATTGAGTTGGGAGTGAGAGTAGACGGTTTATGAATTGCACACGAATTGTGACAAAATCGTAAATCGTAAATATTAATGAAATGCATTTTCCAAAACTATAAAAACATGATGCTATTGGAACACTGTAAGATGAGTTTGCGTATGCAAGGTATTATGTAAATGATAAATGGCGACCTAAACCATTCTGTCACGTAGTTTCGTTTCTCTTTCTTCTTTTATCTTTTATAGCTCATTGAGAGAAAAAGGAGAGCATCCGAGAATGCTTGCTCGCCGCGCTCGCAACCACAGCGCGCACTTCATCTACTCAATTAGTGGTTCCCAGGACGCCCTCGTTCGGGTTGCCTCTGGCGCTGTTGACGTGCTCGGTCTCGGCCTCCAGGTCGGTACCGGCGGCCTTGCGGATCTTGGCAATCTCCTTGGCCGGCGGCGCCACCCACTTGGCGCTCTTGCGGGGGTTGACGCGCTCCAGGTACATGGTGTCAATCTCCTCGAGGGTGCGGCCCTGGGACTCCATGACGAAGAAGTAGACAATGAGGCCGCCGATGATGTTGGTGCCGGCAAAGACGTAGCCGTAGCGGAAGTCGATGGCGCCGGTGATGAAGGGCGTGAAGAAGGCGAGCAAGAAGTTCCAGAGCCAGTTGGAGGCGGTCGACATGGCCATGCCCTGGGCGCGGTAGCGCGAGGGGAAGAGCTCGGCCATGAGGGTCCAGATCATGGGGCCCCAGGTGGTGGCGAAGCCCAGGATGAAGAAGCAGGCAAAGACGATGAGGGCGACGCCGGCCGGGCGCGTCTGCTGGGGCGCGTCGCGGTTGAGCGCAAAGTGGCCGACGGACGCAAAGATGAGGAAGCAGATGAACATCCAGATGCTGCCGGTAATGAGCGAGCGGCGACGGCCAAAGTGCTCGACGAGGTACAGGCCGATAAAGGTGACGAGGAAGTTGATAGTGTTGAGGATGATCTGCGTAATGTAGGAGTCGATGTTGACGGACTGGAAAATGGTCGTGCCGTAGTAGAAGAAGTAGTTGGCACCCGTCAGCTGCTGGAACATCTGCAGGCTGACGCCCAGCAGGATGCGGTAGGCCATGCGGGGGGCGCGCCACATCTTGACAAACTCCTGGACGGCGTTGCCGTTCTTGATGGCCTCCTCGGCGCGCAGCTTGGTCTCAATCTCCTCAATCTGCGTCACGATGGACCAGTGGTTGGGCGGGGCGCCGTAGACGCTGCACAGGGTGTCGCGGGCGCGGTCGTAGTGGCCGCGGGAGTAGTCGTACCGGGGGGTCTCGGGGAAGAGCAGGATGCCGAGGCCGAGGACCAGGGCAAAGAGGAAGCCGATGCCGATGACGATGCGCCACGAGGCGGTGCTGTTGGCCAGGTGGGAGACGGTGCCGTAGTTGAAGGTGGCGGCCAAAAAGATGCCAAATGTGATGAACAGCTGGTAGGTGCAGACCATGGCGCCGCGAATCCATGGCGGCGCGGTCTCGGCCTGGTACATGGGCACGAGCAGCGACAGGGCGCCGACGCCCAGACCCGTGACCCAGCGGCCCATCATGACCTGGATCCACGACTGGCTGGCGGAGATCTGGATGATGAAGCCCACGCTGGTCATGAGGCTCCAGAAGGAGATGCTGTACTTGCGGCCGACGCGGTCGGCAATGGGGGCGGCCAGCAGGGCACCAATGAGGGTGCCGATGGACAGCATGCCGACAATCAGGCCGGAGCGCACGTTGCTAAAGTAGGGCTTGCCGGCGGCGTCGACCTGGCCGAAGCGCTGCAGGTAGTCGGGCATCTCGAGGAAGCCAGAGATCTGGCCGGTGTCGTAGCCAAAGAGCAGACCGCCCATGGACACGAAGAGGGCCAGCAGGAGAGAGCGGCCGGTGATGCGCCGGAGGGGCGAGTAGTCGAGGGCGTCGGAGGGCGGCTGGTTGCGGTCCCATTTTTCCGAGTTGGGGTTGTGGTTGTCAAACGGGACGGTCAAGGAGACCCAATTGGACAACATGATGGCGGTTCTGCGGTTCTGCGCAGTCGGTGTCAAAGTAGAGGTGGTGGTTAGAGTTGGTGATAGATGTTGAAAAGGGGGGGGAAAGTAAATAAAAGAAATAGAAGCCGGATGGGAAGGTGCGATGGCAAAGCCAACAAATTGCTCCGTGCTAATCCAGGAAAGAGCTATTCAAAAACACAGAAAACAGAAAAAAAGGAAAGACCCACGAGGACCGGCGCTGAGTCTATATATACGAGGTGAATGGGAAAGAAGGTGAACGGGAAGGAGCGACTGCCGAAAAAGGAAACGACGAGCAGGAATCAAGAAAACGGGCGACTTCACGACTAGTGTACCGTCTCCACCTACGTCAGAATGCCTTTGCGTAGATGCGCACTGCCGGCGCGGTCGACGGTAGTCCGGCTTTGGGACTTAGTCAGGGTGTTTTGTGGGGAACGCTTGCTGGCGTGCACGCCGGGCCTTGTGCAATACAGCGCAAACGGCTTCCTCGGCCTCGCCAGGTCGCGTAGGGGCGTGACCAGTGATTTGGTGCATTTTGGTGGGTTTTGGTCATTTTGGTGGGTTTTAGGCCTGCTTTCGTCGCCTCAGGGAAGGCGCCGGCAGTGTGAATCGGACCGCCTATGGGTCAGGTGCCGGGTCTAGCTTCTCAGGTTTCTTGGTTTCTTTCAGGGCTTCGGGGTGTCCTGGCCTGGAGGCGTCCTACAGACTTCGCTGCTCGAGCTGGTCCCTATTTTCTTTCTTTTCTTTTCTTCTGTCTGATTTTCTTGTTTTTGGCAGGCGGTGCAGTTGACGTAATTGGTCTATTTCGCCGAGTTCATTTCGTTCATCCAGTTCATCTGTTATCTGTTCATCCAGTTGACAATGTACAAAGTACTGCTTTGCCTCCTTGACCACCTTGCCTCTGCGTGTTGGGCCCCGCGTCTGGGGCGGCGACCGACAGCAGGAGTACTCCGTAACACGACACATGGGACATGTCAGGGCGGAGGGTGGAGGGCGACGGGCAGATGGCGGAGGTACATGGAGAAAGAAACACGGCCAGCATACGGGACGACAGAGCAAGATACGAATGCGTGGAGAACCAAGGAGGCTCGGAGGCAAATGGAGAAGATGGAGGCCCGTGGATGGAGGCGATTGGAGACGATTGGAGATTAATTGGGGACAATTGGAGATGGACGGAGATGGATGGACAGAGTGGGAGAGTGGGCACAGAAGATGGGCAAAAAAGATGGACCAAAATGGACCAAAATGGACCAAAATGGGACCAGACGACGCGAGACGCTCCGCAGCAGAAGCAGAAACGGACCGAATCTGGAGATGCTGCAGGTGATGGAGAGGAGAGATGGTGAGATGAACAAGGCCCGCGACATCAAGACGAGACGAGAGCAGGAGAAAAAGAAAAAAAGAAAACGGGCACGGAAGGGAAAACGTATGATGCACGTCGGGCGGCGGGCATGGCCGAGGCGAACGGGACAAGGAAGAAGTCGACAAAACAAACTCGCCAGATTCCAAATGGACCAGGGCAAGGAGAACACAGAAAACACGACAGCTGCGGCTGTGCCTTGGCAAGTCACAGTCGAGGTGCGCAATGCATCTCTTGATTTTCTATTTTGCTGTTTTACGCCCCTCGCGCCTCCTGCCCGTCGTCGACGTCGTCGACGTCGTCGACGTGTGGTCTCCATAGTCGTACGAAGTACAGAATATGTCGTCAACATTCTTGACGGCAACGCCGTTGTGCCTTCTTTGGCCTTTTTGCCCCTGCGCCCACGACGGGGCCTTGCGTCGTATATTACACGCAACTAGCCAATGGCGGCTTTTGTTGAGATCCACTCCCGCGCAAAACCAACAACACGAACAAAACCAACGACGTCAATCTGACCAAGCATCCACTTTTGGTGGGGCTTAAAACGAATAAAAAAGAAAAGGTTGGACGCCAGACACCGTAAAACAGCACAGCCAAGAGAACAGGGCAACCACACCATCACTTTCACGAGTGGATGATACCTCACGTGTATTCGTATCCTGTCTTTCTTCCCATGTCCTTCCACCGTTCGTTTTCCTCACCAACCGTTGTAGTCTGGGGTCATCTGGGGCATTAGTCCTTGAACACATCACTGGCCTTCAAGATGTATCTGTCAAAATTAAGTACGGGCGTGTATGTCTCTCGTTAACCCATTTTTCGTTTAATAAAATTAACGGTTGCGTTTATAACGGCTCGTACGAGCCGCCTTTTTCGTCTTTTCATCTAATTTCAATGATTAATAGCGCCTTTTTGGCTCGCATTTCTCGCTGGTCCCGTCCAAGCCCTCTTGCCTCAAGTTCGCCCTTGGCTTGGTCAATGGTTGTAGAACTGAACTGCTAAGCCGGAGCAGTGTGTGTCGAGCGATGCAGGAAGGATGTTCAGAGCGAAGAGCGAAGAGCGACGAGCGAGCATCTCCAGGCCTGCCTCGGGGCGGCAAATGCCCGAGTACAGCCGGTTTCTTTGTTATGGCCCCCCCGAATAGTCATCACAGCCGCCGCTGGGACAAAATGCCGCTGTTCCTTTCCGGGACAGCAAGATATACGGGTCCAGGGCACGGGATGAGCAGACTGCACGACATACGAACGACTGAATACTCTGTATTTTAGGGTTTGTTGTCGTTCGCTGACACTGTACTCACGCACGAACACGACCCAGCACTCCCCAGTTTCGGTGCCGAAAGCGTATGAACAAGCCCTGGAATGTGTCTTGTCTTGGATTTGACAGTCTGCAAATCCCACCACAAACCTCTGCGACCGCAATCATCGACTGAGACAGTCTTTGAATTATTTTGGGTGGCTCCCGAGGCGGAAGTAGAGATTGTGCTCCCAAAAGTCCCAAAAGTCCCAAAAGGCCCAGAAATCCCAGAAATCCCAAAATGGACCGATCGCCACCATCATACTGCGATCGGCGCACCGAGAGGTCCACCGTTACGCCGGTGGGTCTAGCCGGATTCGGTGAACAACTTGTAAGTGCGGCGCCGAGGGCCACTGGCGGAAGCAGTGAGCAGCACAGATGCGTCGACCTGAGAAACACAGTAAAATTACGCAAAACCAAATGAGAAGCCACAATCACGACGCACTATACAGAGTACTACAAACAAAACAATAGTATTGTTTGAGCGCCTAGAATGGCATTGTACTGTCGTTCCTATTTTCCTTTTTCTTCTTGGTTACAAAATAAACTCATTCATTTAATGAATCTGACCTTCAAGAACAGCATTCGGGCCGTATGTGTATCCAGTTTATCCTTCCCCGTTACTCCCTTTTACCATGTCGTTGTCGTCTGGGTCGTCTGGGGTATTTTGAGAATGGTATGAACCGCTCCCCTTATTATGCCGACTGACTCCAAGGTCTACGATGTATGCACATGTCACATCCCCTCGCAGGATGTACCTCTGACCAATTGATACTTGTGCTCGTATCCCGACAGGAGCGTCGTCTCCTTCCGGTTTGGAACAATACCGCCGACTCGGTGCGTATGTACTATACTAGTACAGAGCCAGTGTCTGGAATGACGATGTGCGGGCGGGTCGCATGAGAATGGCGATTAAGACATTTTATGGCCAAAGGTTACGAAGCTTTCTGAATTCTCATTCTCGCGCCGTCGCTCTACTGCTCAACACTCTCCTTCCGCTTCGTTCGTGCCTCGGCCCGCCGCCGCCTGTCCGACCCCGTGCCGCGCCGTCGCCAGCACCAAAGTTGGGGGGCGAGTAGTCGAGTCGGCGGTGGCACAACGACGGCGTCGACCCGATCGACCGGATGGATCGACCGGGCGGACCGACTCCAGCGCGTGCATCGGCACGGCTTCCACGGCACTGTCCCCATGATGGCGGTGGAGGTTGCAGTGCAGTGATTGTAATGATGTGACGGTTCATACTGTGGCGTTGCAAATAAACCCCTCCTGGGGAGCAATGGAGGTCGAATACACCGCCAAAGCCAACCATGGTAACGACTGCCATATGACGCCTCAGACCCTACCGGCTCCAACACGGTGCAAGAGCCACAGCAGCCGTTGTGCGGCACCAAAAGATCCCACGATTGGTCCAGCCCAGCTGTTGCGTTCGGGACGATTCGTCGGAAGATGTTAGTGGAGACGGGCAGCTTCGTTAGCGTCTATTCGGTCTGCAGGTCCCCTAAACAGCGGCCGCGAGACTTATCGAGATCAGGCCCACTTTCAGTCATTGCATCGCTGCCCTTCTCTACAAGTACCGCCAACGGCTCACTACAAATGGAACCTGTCGACACGTTGACCCTCGTCAGGGATAGCCAAACGTGTGTTAGCCAGAGCCGCAGTGATGTGATCGTGTGCCAGTCCGTCTTGTTGTCGGGTATCCCGCCGCGAGTGTCCACTGTATTTCCAGGTCCCTTCCTGTCACTAAGGCACTGTAATGCCGCTACAGTGCTAAGCCAGAAATGGTAACTAACATGGCCAGCGCGAGGGAAGATGAAGATGATAAATGAAATAAATCATTTGTTTACAATACTCTCGCAACTCCTCCATGCAGCGTAGTTGTGTTCAGTGGTCTGTGATGGCATGTATGCAGAGCAGAGCTTAGCAGGTTGGGGGCCGTGGCCTGGAAAGTTGGGCGGCAACGGGAACCAATCCGAAGGACAGTAAAGAGAAAAGAGAAAAGAGAAAAGAGAAAAGAGAAAAGAGACGAGAGAACGTCACCCTGAGACTGCCGTCCCAATGTCTCTGTGAATTCAAACTGAACAGCCACCAACACGTTCACCCTCCTCCTCCGTTCCATTCAGACAATGTGGAGGAGCCGGCTGCCCAGTCGGTCCTTGCGCCTGTCTCTGTCTCTGTCCTGCCGCGCAATGTCGTCCTCCTCCTCACCGCCACGGCCACCGGCCACCACCCAGGCAACGAAAGGGTGCCGGCCGCGCGTGTTTCCCACCAGCGGCTTCGAGCTCATTGATCCTGGCCAGCTGGTGGAAGAGGAGAGGCTGCCGACGTACGACCGCGCCGCGTACTATCCGATGCACCTGGGCGACATTGTCGGCGGCCACTTTCAGGTCGTCGCCAAGCTCGGCTACGGCACGACGTCGACCGTCTGGCTGGCCCGCGATCTCAAGTAGGTTGTCCACGATGCGTTGCGGCTGCACAGCTGCACAGCTGCACATGTGTACAGTTGTACAGCTGCACAGCCGTGTACTAACGGCCGCAGCAAAGAACGGGTGTTCAAAGCCCTCAAGGTCCACACCCACACGGCGCCCTTTCACCACGAGCTCTCCATCTACGAACATCTCCAGAAACCCATCGAGCAGGAGATGGAGGAAGACCACCCGCACCCCGGGCGCGACCATGTCCGCCAGCTGGATGAAATGTTCTTTGTCGACGGCCCGCACGGCCGACACGCTGTGTTTGTCATGGCGCCGCTGGGCATGAGCATGGCGACCATGCAGGCGATGCACCGAGCGCACGTGTTCCCGCCGGCCATGGTCGCCAAGGCCATCAGCCAGACGCTGCTCGGCCTGGCGCTGCTGCACGGCGGCGATATTGTCCACACGGATCTCCACGCCGACAACGTCCTGGTCGCCATGACGGACGACTCGATTTTGTCGACGATGGAAGACAGCGAGGCCGCCAACAAGCCGTCGGCGCGGAAAGTCGTCGACCGCGACACGACCATCTACACCTCGCGCTACGTCCTGGGCGGCGCCGGGCCGCTCACCATCAGCGACCTCGGCCAGGCCAGCATCGGCCGCGAGCTCGCGGGCCACGCCATGCCGACACAGTACCGCGCGCCCGAGGTCATTCTCGACATGACATGGGGCATGTCCGTCGACATTTGGAGCACGGGGCTGCTGGTGAGTCATGTACTGAAGAACATGGAAATCATAAAATACACAGACACTGACATCCGCAGGCCTGGGCTCTGCTCGAGCCAGACAATCGTTTTGACGTCTACGACAAGGACTCGCCGGAGCGCAACAATGCACACCACCTGGCCGCCCTGACGGCCCTGCTGGGCCCGCCGCCCAAAGCGTTCGTGGAGCGCAGCAGCGCGTGCGCCCAATACTGGGACGCAGACGGCCACTGGCACGGCCCTGTGCCTCTTCCGCCCGCCAAGCCGCTGGCCGACCGCGTGACGGCCGATGTGGGCGATGCCAAGCAAAAGGCCCTGTTTGTCGACTTTCTCGAGTGTTTCCTGCAGTGGCTGCCGGACGAGCGGCTCAAGGCGGCGCAAATCTACTTTCATCCATGGTTGCGGGGCTTCGATGAGGTATGAGGTGTGAGGTGTGAGGTAGGATACCGCATAACAGTTGCCGTGTACCACGCTAGACATACTCCACTTAACGCTCGTCTTGTACGTACGGCCATAGATACAGGACAATACGGGATCCCGTCCGCTCTCCCCTAGTCAAACCTGTAATCGGCGGATTAGTAGTTGGGTCGGTGACGACCAGCGAATACCCGCTGCTGTACGTTTTTTTTTGTGATGCGTAGTGCTCATGTTTTGATGCGTACATGACTTGCTGTCGTGTATGCTTCTTCGACGGGCTTACAAGTTCTTGCTCTCGATAATCGTGGTCAAGGACGCGCCCAGATCGGCAAACCCCTGTATCGTGCCGAGTTGGGCGATGAGGTACGCCACGTCGCGAGACATGCTAAACACGAAGCGTTAGCGGAGTTGCCACATGCACGGCATACAGTGATCACTGATATTCATCCGTTCTTACCTTGCTTTGCCGGCGTCCGTCTTGGGGTCCGCCGCCTGGAACGCCTCGCTCAGCTGCTCCTTGTAGCCGGCAACGACCGGCACCATGACCAGCTCGACCTCGCGTGCCGGCCAGTACTTGTCCAGAACCGTGTAGAGCTTGTTCATGTCCCGGACCAGGTCGGCCATATACGCCCGCACGTCCTGAGTGCTGCTCGCCTCTGCATCCCAGTCGGTCTGGCGCGCGTTGGTAGGCAGCACCAGCGCACGGGACGCCATGATGTCGGCCAGTTTTTGGCGGATGGCGTCCTGGTGCTCCTCAAAGGCCCGCTGCACCTTGTCGAACTCGCCCGCTGAGCCACCGTCGGTCGGGGCGGGGATGGGACGATGGCGCCGGACACACGCGCGCAGGTACGGAAGCAACGCAGCGACAAAGGCCATGGCGCGCGACACAAGGGCCAGGTGGGACGTCTTGATGTTGCGGAGACCCACCGTGCGCAATGCGCCGGCGCCCAGGACCAGCTGACGGCCCCGGGCGTCAAACATCCGAAGGTACGCAGCGAGCGACAGTGAAACATCTGGCGTCCTCGTCGATGAAAGGTTACACAGGAGGCGAAGATAGCGCGACACACCTGCAAGGCAGACGAGAGCCGAGCGCGGCACGAAGAACGTGTCGTTTCCCACGACCATAGGTCCTCGGGCCGCCGCATCTCCCGCATCGCCAGCAGCATCCGTATCACCCACTGTGCTTCCGTCGGGCGTCCCGTTCTGGACGGGCGGCACGGCCCATGGAGCCGGGTCAGACGCGCTGGAGGCGAGAATCTGCTGCAGCATCGCCCGGTCCTTGGCCGTGCCGTCCTGGACTTGCCAACGGTCAGCGTCCATGGCCTGGGTGAGGGCCTGTATTTCTCGGTCGTGGTGGGCAGCGACAAAGTCGTGGATGTGGCTGTCGAGACTGGCCTGGAGTGATGATGCTCCGGCCCGTCCCGCGACGGCCTCGCATGCGTCGCCAAAGAGCCGCGTGAGCGCAACGTAACGGAGGAAGTCGTCCAGCGGCAAGCGCGTGGACTGCTCCGACCGGACGCGGAGGATCTTGCTGATGCTTTCGTGGCTGGCGTCCACCGCGTCTCCCAAGAGGCCAGGGAGATTCAACGCCATGTGCATCTCCTGTTGCCTCTCCGATCGCACGTCGTTTGCTTCTCCAGCATCGGCGGCCTCCTGGGCCTCCTGCATCGTGTAGGCGACATCAAGAAGGATACCGGCTTGTGTTTGGAGCCGCCGGAGCGTCTCTGTGACGCCGATGAAGATGGACGCCAAGAGCCTCTCGGCTTCGACGGCGTCCAGAGCGCGGATGCTTCGCGCGAGCATCGTCGACTTCTCCTCGTTTGTGCGTGACCGGGCCGTGCCGGCCGTGGACGTGGGAGCAGCAGAGTCGGCATCGTCGGCCGAGCGCGGAAGTGGTCTGCGTAGCACGTCTCGGATCTCTCGAAGCACCTGCTCACGATACGACCGAATGGCCGACGCCAAGGCTTTTGATCGATACAGGCCTCGAATAGCAGGGGACAGTGCCTCCCGCAGCTCGTTGGTCATGTGCGTCGAAGCAGGGGCGTCCGCGAGCGCCTGTGATTGGCGTCCTTTGGCTCTTTCACGTTGCCATGCCGCTCCCCACCGCACGAGGACGCTGTCGGTCGATACAGATTGGACGTGCTGCCGGAGGTCGCCAACAAGCGTCTCCACGGCCCGTTTCTCAAACGCCTTGCCGATGCGAGACCGGAGGACAGACAGGTCACGCAGTGGCCCTTGCAAGGCATCGATCCCGCTCAGGTCGCGGCGCGGTACGGCGTCTAGTGCATCACTGCCCTCGTCACCACCACCACCAATCAGTCGCTCGGTAGCATCGATGGCGTCCAGGGCTGCTTCCACATGCCCCTGCTCGACCAAGGCCTCGATGTGGCCCACGCCGTCCACAATGCGCTGCAGCTGCCGGACCGCGTCGCTCATCACGCGCAGGTTGCAGAGCATGCGCCGTCGCCGGACAAGGTCCAGGTACGCGGCGACCGTATCCGTCTCGAGCACGGCGACGCTCTCGCGCAGCAGCTTGATTTTCTGGAGCGAGTCGTTGACGTCTGCGGAGAGATGGCGCAGCGACACGAGCGCCGAGAAAAAGGCAGCCGCGGACTGGGCGATGGCGTCCACCAGATAGACCTCCACCGTGTCGAGATACCAAGACAGCTTTTCCTGGAGAATGGCATTCGTCGCGAGCGACTTGAGCGCCGTAGTGGTGGGCGCTGTTCGCGTTCCTGCTCGCGGTCCCGCTCCGGTCATTGCACTGCGTGCCGTTCCGGCAATGTATGACTGCTCGCTAACCACATCAAAGGTCCTCGGGTTTTGGAGGTGGAAGTCCTCGTCAAAGTACACCGCTGGGATGGTGGACAGGGCCGGTGGGCGGCCGTGCTGGTTTGCACTTGATCCTTGCAGATATGCTGCCGGGCGCTCGGTCGTGTCTTCCGTCCGCTGCAGCTTGCCAAAGACGGCGCCCACGCGCTGGTTGTACGCGTCAAACGCAGCATCGTCCACCGTCTCGATGGTCGTCAGAGCCACAGGCGGTATGTCGTGTGTGGTCGGCGCAGCATTCTGGGGTCGAAGCCCGGCACGGAGCACCGGCGGCTGCAAGAGTGTGAAGATGGCTGTAGCGGGAGATCGACGTTAGCAAAGAGCAGTATGGAGCAATACGACGCACGCTAGTCGGGACAAGAACGCAGAGCTAAGACACCAAGGATGTTTGCTAGTTACCATTTTGGCTCTGTTCAAATACGGCGCCCGTGGCCGGCATCGTGGCGATCATCGTGTCAGGTGTCGGAGCATGCGGCGGATGGAGGGCGATGTGCTGGGACGAAGGTCTGTTTTGACGTGCTTTGGTGAATTGATCACGTCCAGAGAGGAGAAAGGGAAGGGCAGACATGGATGCCTAGGTCACGTGGTACGAGCTGTTGGAACAAGAAAAGGCGATTGAAAATGGACTGACAAACAAACGTCGATCACAGTGGCACATAACATACAGAACAGTCCTAACAGTCATAATTCATTAGTTAAATACGGTGTACTCAATACTTCAAGTACAGAGGGTATAAAACTGAAGAAAGACATAAAAAACCAAAAGGTCAGGGAAGATCAGCAAAAGCAAAAGCAAGAAAACACAAGCAGGACAAAGTAAAAAGTAAAAGCAATCGCTGCCTCGCTGCCCAGATGGCAGTGCCGTTTATTCTTCCAGCGGCGCATTTTCCTTCGTCCCGACAGTGCTGCTCTTTGCCCGTTTGGCCGGCTGGGACCTGGCCAGGTCTGTCGATTTCCGTCGCTTGAGAAGGGGGCTGCTCCCAGGCGCAGCCGTCTGCTTCCGCTCCGGCGTTTGCGTTTGCGTCTCGCCAGGCCTCCACACAGGCTTGACGTAGGCGTAGTCCAGGTCAAAGGCCATGACCCGCTGCAGCTCCTCGTTCCACGCCATGTTGGTGTAGTTGACATCGTCGTGCACGACGTCGTACGGCTCCAGGTCCTCCAGCGTGCGCATCATTGCGTCGTGGTGGCGACGGCACAGCGCATACTCGTCTGCCGTCCATTCCGTCCGGCCCATGTTGCCCATCTTGCGGCGGTAGTGCCACAGCGATTCGCCCGCAAAGGACAACACCATCATGTGCGAAATGTGCGCGCCGCACTCGGTCCAGTACTCGTCGACAAGCTCAATGATGCCGAGGTTGACCGGCACCAGGCGGCCCTGGCAGGCCTCGAGGTGGCCGTACATTGCGGCCTCGGAGGCGAGTTGTTTCTGATGCGTCCGCTGCACGCCCTTGGCAACAAAGCAGTAGCCGTAGGCACTGAGCGCAATCTTGAACAGGGCGCCAATGGCACCGTACATGCCAAACTTCTCCAAGCTCTGGCAGTCGTTGTCCATATCGTCGGCCAGTTGTTGCTGCAAGAGCGTGCGGAACTCCTCCACAGAGATGGGATGCCGTCCGTCGCCCTCGCCGTCGTTGTCATTGTCGTCGTTAGCATTGTCGGCTGCACCGTTCCATTGGTGTAGACGATAGTTGGGACACCTTTTGTCCTTGACACCGCCTGCCTTCAGGCCGAGAAGGCAAGCTTGTGTGCAGTATGGGAGGGTAGGCGAGAGTGGCGCATTCACCGGACGCGACCACACCGACGACGACGACGCCGGCTGCTGTCGTGAGCCGTGTGGTGCCGACGAGCCTCGTGTTGACTGACCGGACGACGATTGCATTGTGCTTGTTGAGCCAGCGCTGGTCGCTGTGAAAGCCGCAGATGCTTGCGTGGCAGTCCCTGGCCCCGACGACGGCCCAGCGCCCCCATCACCCTCGTCGTCCTCATCTCGCCTGCGAGCGAGGCTCTGCTTGTGAGGGTCCCCGCAGCTGTCCACGGTTTCCGTTGTGTTGCGAGCCAGCAAGACTACCTGTCTAGGATTGGTTAGAGACGGTGATGCATCGGGCGGTTGTGCCGACGTGCCACCGCCGTAGAGGGTCGGCCACCTCGGTTGCTCTTTTTGTAGCGTCTTCTTCCACCGTTGCGTCATGTACTGTCCAGTCATCGACATGAGCACGAACGCGACAACGAGGGCGACGGCCGAGTGTTTCAGGTCGTCGCGATCGGCCGAGCGCACCGTCCGCTTCGGCTCTTCCATGTGGTAGTAGAGCGTGTCAGGCTGCGCCGGGTCGAGGTACAAAAAGATCAGGGCGTCACCTGTGGTCGCGTAGCTGTACTGCAGTCCGTAGTCCACCATGTAGTGGAACGTCTGCACAAACACCTTTGCAATGTCACGCTTCGCCAGAGCATCGCCGTCCTTTTCGCCTTTGTCGCCTTTGTCGCCTTTGTCGCCTTTGTCGCCTTTGTCGCCTTTGTCGGTATTGTCGCCATCGCCAGCTCGATCGATGCTCTTGGACAGCCACAGCACCCGTAGTGTGTCGTCCATCAACGACGCGGCCGTCTCGGGCTCGAGGCACTTGCGCAACAGCGCCCGGTCAATCTTGTGGGCTGCTTTGTACTCGATAACAAACAGGGGGCGCGCCGTGCCGTCGGTGCCGTGCCGAAAACACCATTGGTCGGGGAAGACCTTGGTCCGCTCGGGCGATCGGCGCTTGTGCCGATGCCCAGACGTCTCCTGCTCTTCAGCCTCGGCCGCCGCGCGTTCGACGGCAGCGTCCATGTCGCGCTTGGCGACCCCGAGCGCGGCAATGTACGCAGGCCGGTCTTCCTTGATCTTGAGTGGCTTTCTGTGGCGGTGACCACCCGCTGCAGCGCCGCGAGCTCGGCTCCGGTTCCGGTTTCGCGTTCGGCCCCGTCCCCGTCCCCGGACCGGGCTCTCGTCCTCTGCAGGGCGGCGAGGAGAGGGGCTCTCGGTTTGGTCCAGCTCGGCCTCGCTTTCTGCCTCGTCGGATTCGTTCGCGACAACGCCATGTGGATAGTTGTTGAACGAGACGCTGGCCGGTACATCGGCAGTGGGGATCGCCGCCGCGGCGTCGCCGTTGTGGACACGCTCGAGAAACGGCGGCAAAACGTCGAGCGCGCAGCCCTCGACCGCCAGGCACTCAAATGTCTTCAGGTCTTCCTCGCTGGCCAGCTTCTTGTCGCGCAGCTTGCTCGCCAGGTAGTCCAGGCCGGCGGGCGACGGAAACAAGGACGGCTGGTGCTCAAAGGCCTGTTCAAGCACCGCAAAGCTGGCACTGTGCCGGGCACCAAACTCTGTCCACGGCTTGAGGTAGCGGGGATACAGCTTGCCGTCCACACGCGTCAAGCCGCCGGTGGTCGAGCGCAGGCTGTTTCGCTCCACATTAAGATGTAAAAAGATGTCATGATGGCAAATGTTGAGGAATTCGAGGAACGTCGTCTTTGTCAGCTGCTGCTGCGCCTGCTGGAGACGCTGCTCCGCATCTCTGCGTGCGCGTTCTGCTTCTTCATACAACGCTCGGTAGTCAATCTGGTCGGCCATTTGGTCGTTTTGTTGGTGGATCGTCTTTATTTGAATGGTGGATTCGAGGTTGCCACAAGCTGCGTGAATAGCTTCGAGCCAGGCGCGCGCCAACTCCCACAACATAAGAGCGGTGGGCCAATCAAAAGCCAAGAAAAGAGGGGACTGTTTACTCCGCAACCAACCCAACACCGATCACCTGATACGTCATGTGATTTTCCCTTGACCGCATCAAAACGAAGCTGAAGGGAGACTGACTTTACAATATCAATCCATGTGCTTGTCCCCTAGCGATGCGTTTGGACGAAGATTCCCTTTCAGGCGAGACTTTTCAAACTGGATAGAGGACCATGAGGAGACGGTGAGCCGTCCGGTGTTAACTGATCCTCAGGAACCATCTTCTTTCAAAACGGTCAGCTATGTTTCCTTCCCTTGTGTTTTTCCTGCTGTCTTGTTTCCTCGTTCTTTTCTGCGTTTACTGTTTTTTAATACAGTTAATATACTCACTTATGCAGGCCATATATTCGTATCACAAGATTACCCCGTGACCGTTCACCACCTTCCTAGGTATAGATGTGAACCACGAATAAACACACACATACATAAAAGAAAACAGGAACAGAAAGAACAGAAGAAGAAAAAAAGTCTTCAACCTCTTTTCCTATTATCTGTGCACAATATTCAACGAGAGTAGAATTGGTCAGCTGCTGATTGGACACTGAAAGCCAGCCTCCCTCACTTTGGCTTTGTCGGATGCACCTTGATGGTCGGTCTCCAGGAACAGCCAACACACGATTCGTCCGCTTCGAACCAGTCAACACGCTAAACTCTACCCTACAGGACTTACAGGGACCTGGATGGGAGAAACGATCATATAAATGTGGTCGACGAAGCATATAGGTACAAATTCTTATTCACTCTCAACGAAAATGACGTCGAACTACACACAGCATCGAGCAACCTTGATGGCCAGACGTGAATTTTGCCGTCGATGGCACAACATTGGTGCGCACCAATGGAACAATGCAGTTCAGTATACATGGAGGAGAGAAAGACGAGAAAAAGTGCGAGTACGGGAAGGCCTATTTATAAAAAGGGGAGGGCACAGAAAATCATGGACGGCCATCCTCCTTCTTTTGATTTTCCCGTGTGAATGTGACTGAACAGCTTGTGCTCCTTCTGTCGTTTGGTTTTCCCACGTTACTCTCGGTGGACAGTTTCCTTTTCATCCATATTTTATTCACACACAGCAAGCCATCGCACCATTATACCACTCAAGATGGTCAGAACATCTAGCAAGAGGCTCGGGTCGGCCTCCAAGAACAAGAAGAAGGAAAAGGCTGCGGCCGCCCTCCAGCCCAAGGCCCCCCTGCCCGTCACGCTGTTGTCCGGCTTCCTCGGCAGCGGCAAGACGACGCTGCTCCAGCACGTCCTCAAGACCAACCACGGCCTCAAGATCGCCGTCATTGTCAACGACATTGGTGCCGTCAATGTCGACGCGTCCCTGATCAAGAGCAGCACCATCACGCAGTCTAAAGAAAAGGTCATTGCCCTGCAGAACGGTTGCATTTGCTGTACGCTGCGCGGCGATCTGCTCGAAGAGCTCGTGCGCCTGTCGGCCCTGCAGCAGTTTGACTATGTCCTAGTGGAGAGCAGCGGCATCAGCGAGCCCGAGCAGGTGGCCGAGACGTTTGACGCGCGGCTGGCCGACGCGATGGCCCTGGCGGCCGACGGGCCGGACGCGCTGGACGCGGGCGTGCGCAAGGCGCTGCGCGCCATCCGGCGGGCGGGCGGCCTCGACAAGTTTGCCAAGCTCGACACGACCGTCACCGTCATCGACGCGTTCACGCTCTTCCACGACTTTGACACGGACGACATGCTGTCGAGCCGGCGCGACGACGTCGATGCCGCGGACGAGCGCACCGTCTCGGACCTGATGGTCGACCAGATCGAGTTTGCCGACGTCATCGTGCTCAACAAGGTCGGCCTGGTCGACGCGCCGACCCTGGCACGCATACGGGCGCTCCTCCAGCGCCTCAACCACCGGGCCCGGATCCTCGAGACCAACTACGGCCGCATCGACGACCTGACGTCGATCCTGAACACGGGCCTCTTCAGCCTCGAGCAGGCCCAGACCGGCTACGGCTGGCTCCAGGACCTGCACGCCATGACGGTGCGCCAGGTCAACGGCAAGAACGTCGTGACGCCCAAGCCCGAGACGGAGGAGTACGGCGTGCAAAACTTTGTCTACACGCGCCGGCGGCCGTTCCATCCGCGCCGGCTGTACACGCTGCTCTACGACAAGTTTATCTTGCAGATGGAGCACCCGGACGACGAAGACGACGACGATGACGACGACGAGGGCGGCGCGGCGGGCGACGCCTGCGAGATGGACGTGGATGGCCTGGGCAGCGAGGGCGACAGCGAGGATAGCATGCTCCGGGATGCTCCAGACAAGGAGGAGGGCGACAACAACGGCGTCGGCGGCGACGACGACGACGGCGACGAATGGGGCGGCATCGACGACGCTCCCCCGGCAAACAGCGTCATCCTCGCCAACAAGCGCGCCTCGCCGCTCTTCCGCCGCCTCTTCCGCTCCAAGGGCGAGTTCTTCCTGGCCACCCGGCCCCAGCAGGCCGGCGAGTGGTCCCAGGCCGGCGCCATGCTGACGCTGCGCGGCGGTCGGCCCTGGTTCGTGACGCTCCCGCCGGAGGACTACATGACCGGCGATGCCGACGTCGACCGCCTCGTGCAGTTTGACCTCAAGTCCGGCGGCGAGTGGGGCGACCGCCGGCAGGAGTTGGTCTTCATCGGCGAGTCGCTGGACGTGGCCGGCCTCGAGGCGGCGCTGGATGCGTGCCTGCTGGACGACGAGGAGTTTGCCCAGTGGGAGGCGCTGATGCGCAAGGCTGCCTTGGACGAGGATACGGACAGCAATGACGCCGGGGCGGACGGCGAGGACGCCAAGGACAACGGCAAGCGGACCAGCAGAGAGAGGCTGGAAGCCGCCCTCCAGGACCTGTTTGAGGACGGCTTCCCGGACTGGCCACCGCCGGATGAGGTTCTTACGATGGACCACGAGGGCCACAACCACAAATAAGGTGGACGACGAGGGCACAGAACATAACAGGGAAATATGACCGGGAGTTCGTTTTAAAAGTATCACGTCGCTTAGCATCAAAAGTAAACTTGCATATTTATTTCAATAAATAAGAAATAATATATTTATTTTCCGTGTGTCTCTTTACGGCACCATGTTGACTTATCAGATATGCTTTCTGTGCTTTAGTGTTGTTTTATTTTTAGTTTCACTGTTACAAATGGAAAAGAATGTCACACACGATAAGTGTTGATTTTTTTGAGTTTTTTAAAAAAAAATTCAAAATAAAGTACCGGAACTTTTGTTTACTGAGGGAATAAACTTCTAGGAAAATTAAAAAATAAACACGATATTAAATACGCCCAATATACATTCTACACTGCCACCGATTATGTCTTTAATCGAGCTCTGTCGGCCTTGTACTTACCTACCCTCAAATACACTTCACCCCAGTCCTGGGCACAAGTTGTACATGAGTTTTTGGTGATACAATGTTGTTCCAGTACATTACACAACAAAACTTTGACTTCGTTCCGCCCCTCCCGCAAAAACATGCGTTTCTATTGCCAAGCTTGCATCTGGTCGCGTGGCATTCCGTATTTTCCCCGTGTACGAAGCCAAGGAGGAAAGTCATGTGCCACGCCCCCAAAGTGGCATGATGGTCGCAGAAAGATGCCAAGAACCATAGCCTCGTCGTGGCGGATCGTCCAAGGGTCTCCGAGAGGCTGTCTGGAGTGTCGGCCGGGCATGGCGAATTCTCGGCATCTTGGCTACACGTGAACAAAACGACGAGTTGCAGCATCAACATCCAGAGGCCATTCAGTCGTCCAGCGCCACCCGTCGTTCCAACGTCGTGGCTGTCAAGCCATGCCTTTGCGTCGACTCGTTGTGGAGTTGTGTATCCGTCAGATTGGACCGAGATTGGCGGCACGCTCAACATGCATCCGTAAATAGAAAAAAAAACCCCCAAAAAAATCCGCCATGCAACATGCAACATGGGGCGTTCCCTGATTTCGTGATCTCCAGACTTTGGCGGCTGTTTCTCGCAGCCTCAACGCATCTCACTCGCATCGACTTGCCGTTTTGTTCCCTTTCAAGCCGCACTTCGTACAGAAAATCAACAAGCGTCACACATCGCCTCGAATGGCACCCAAGACGTCGCCCAGCAGCCGCCAGCATGCTGCCAAGCCCATTACGGCGCTAGTTCCTGGGGAAACCCTCGTTGGATGCTGCACAGTTGCATCATTGATTTTGGGATGAGTTTTGCAGGGTTTTGCAGTGCGGAGGTTTCCACCAACACAGAGACGCGTAAGGACCCCTGTTGGTGCTCAGACGCCGTTCTTAGTGCCGCCTCTGTCACCAACAGAACAAAGGCTGGGCCGCTGTCATGCCACTATTGTGGCGTCCAATCGCTGGCCAACTTAACGCTGTAGTTCCTCCTCGTTCCCTGCGGGGTGTGTTTGACAGCTGAAGCGAGGGGCGAACATTACCGGCAGAGGGGAGCAAGTCCACTGCAGTCGCCCAATAGAGTATCGTTTCAGGGCCTGAACAGGAATCGCTTCAGCGACCCAGAGGTCAGGTGGGCGAGCTGTCAAAATCTAGGCCCTGGGCAGGGTCGCGAACGAAGGCCCTAAAGAGACCCCCAAAACCTCCAGAAAGTATCGCCAGGCGTGTCCTAGGCCTACAAATGCTTGTGCTGATGGAATAAGGGCCATTCTCTGTACAGCAGTTATGCGACAGAGAAAGAAAGCTCCAATGCCAATTATCAAAGACAAAGACGGACAATGTCCCATATCGACATGTCAAGCCACGTTCATGTGATGAGAAAGACAAAAACCAACCAAAAAAAAAGGCATGCATGCGTCATACCATTCTGCCAGCCAACCATTTTGCTCGTTTTTAGTGGCCGCCTGCAATCTTACTTTTTTCATCTACTGTGAATGACCTCCTGCCCGGCTCACGGCATGAGCCCCCTGTCCCTGCCGCGCAAAAACTCCACCCCTCCTTCCTCGCACTGACGAAACTTGGTGACGTAAATGGGTCCCGCTCCATACGACGTTAACTGTGGCAGGGAAGGCACGTCGTCGAATAGAGACTGTTACAACCTACCAAACAAAGATGATAGAATGAAAATTCTTACTGTCACGACGATTGGAGGATAGACTGAGCTCTCGACGCGAAAAAGTAAGACTGCACGAAAAATGCGCCGAACAGCAAGCGCACGCGCCACAGTGCAGGAAGAGACTGCACAAAAAAAGAAAAGAAAAAGAAAAAAAGAAAAAGAAAATCCTTGACAAAATTTTGTAAGCGGCTACGACATCATTCGGCGCAAGGTACAACTAGGCAGGCGTTCCTGCCACTGAGTTGTTTGTATTTTCCATTTCATGCCGTTGCAGAGGCACGCATCTACTGTTACAAATCTGGCCGACTTTGTTTCATGCACCAGTCGAGTGCCGGTCAATATGAAGGTGCGTCGTATTGGTGCGGCCGTCTGACTCTCCCGGCCGTCTTTATGCGCTTTGCCCGTCTCGCCCAATTCGTCCAATTCGTCGGGGTCCCACCCACCAATGCAAAAACGGCAGAGTAAATGTCCCGGCCGACACCGCGCAGCCATTTCTGGCGACGGGCAGCGCACGCCAGGCAACCACTGCTCCCCCGCTTGTGTGTTTGGTTTTGCATCGAAAAGTCTCGAATCTCGAGCTGGGTCTAGACTCCGCACTGAGACATGCCCTTGACATTTGTGACTCTTGACACGTGGCCATCACAGACGCATGCAGATGCGAGTACCTTCCTTCCCAATACTGTATCTCAAAGGGAAAAAATGTCCCTCTCGACGCTTTGCCATGTCATGCCCATTGCGCCTTCCTTTGTGCAGTCACAGATATGTGGTGCTCTTGTCAAATTGCACAGTCACGGAAGGAGCTCCCGGGCGTAAACCAACCTTTCGGGCACCTCATGGAACTGCTGCGCCCCAGCAGTGTTAAGGTTTTGGTGATTGTACAAACTGTAGTCTCTGGACCACCTATAGCAATCTATCAACTTACGGAGCATTTTTGGAATCGACTTTACGGTTTGGTAGCTGGGGCTTGGCCGCTTTGTGCCTGTCGTTCACATTCTCACAAAACACACTAAATCTCGCCTGTCTCCCTGTGACTGACTCCCGGTACCACAGCTGGGGCCCACGCTTTCCCCTTTTGGGAATCTCAGATCAGTCATCGCCCCTCAAACAGTCAACAACGATTCCAATGGCGTCCCTCCCTGGCTCCTTCCACTCCAGTGAACGATATTCCGTACACCCCTGTGCCTGCCAGTCAAAGCCCAAAGCCCGTCCGCCTTCGCTTCGCTCGCGGATCTTCGTCGTGCGTTTTTTCTGCAGGAAAGTGGTGCCTGAAGGGCAGAGTATTACTTCCTGATTTCTTACACTGGCTGCCTGGCTGCAACACGACGCTGGTTGTTTGTTGATCGTCGCTTCGTTTTTATCACTGCGCTCAGTCACTACGGGTCTAATATCTTTGACTCCTCCTTTATTACTTTATTGATCGGCCATTCTGCTCTTTCTTCGACTGTAATCTGACCCGGTCGTCTCCTTCCCTGGGAAGCAAACAAAATTAAAGAAGAAGCCTTCCGCTCTTTCCCTTTGACGGCGGGGTGCCATTGACTTGTCAACACTGCCACTTGCGCCTTCCCGTCGCACGTTCTTTTCTCACTGCAGTCTACACACTGCGCCTGCTCACTTTAGCTTCACGGTCGCACTTTCCATTTCTATAAAGAAACCCTTCTCTTTCGTTCCTCGCCTCTTGGAGATTACAACATACAGTCTTTTTCGTTCTCGAGCTTCCTCTTCTCAAACGTCTCATCCCATCGACCTAGTTCACTTAGTCGCCGAACCCTCGTCATTGGCTCAACGGAGTCCGTTCTCTTTGATCAGTCTCCGTTCAGACTGCGCTTGCATGCTTTCGCTACACTGCGACCGCGGCCCTTTTCACAATTCACGACCTTTTTCACAGTCTTCGACCGACCGCCTTGTTTCGAAACCCCTCGACCTCCGTAACGTCTTGTCTTGCGAGGCACAAGCCACAGCCACACCAACGACGGCACTCGACACGCCGCGCGGACGTTAACGCCCGACAACCCTTGGTGCCCCTTGGTGCCCCTTTGTTGCCCGTCATCTGACATCAGCGCCCTGGTACCGCATAAGGCCGTCGCCACACCCCCAGCCGCTATTAGCTATTATTGCTCTATTGCTCTGTTGCTCTCCTGATCTCCACCTGACGGACCCCATCTCCGCATACTGCATACTGCGTACGCCGACCTCGATCTGATCAAAGCCTCCCGACCTCTTCACTTCCGCCTTTTTGTCTCGGCGTGCGGCATCGTACATATACCTGTCGACGTCCAGTTTGCAAATCTTCACACGATTCACACGATTTTGCCGCTCCTTGCGCGTCGATTGCCTGAGCCCTCTTTCTGGCCTTGTCCTCCATTTGTCGATACTCGCTGCATCTGGATCGTCGCAACCGCAGCCGCATTGCCCACCCAATAGCGACCCCTGTTATGATTCACATTGATACACTTGTACTTCCGTAAGTGGTTATTTTCTTCTCAGGTTTCTGCATTGTCTGATTGTGTTCGCATTTGCGGCATCGGGCATCTGGGGCATCATCCTGTTCCTTTCTTCCCCTCCTTACATGTGGGCCTATCATGGATCATCCTTCAATTGCCCTCACGCGTCGTCTCTGGCTGGCACCCACATGTCCCTTTGCCTTCCTTCGTTTTAAGTGATCGACCCAAGGAAATACAATGACAATCAAGGACCACGGATTTGCTGCAGTGTCCACAGAGCACGGGAGTACTTGCATCGAGATCTGGCTCCCTCACTCCCACTCTTTACCCTGTTTTCCTGTGATTTTTGATCCTTGTTATTTTTGGAGTTCTTCACAACTCTTTCATCAGCCTTCTCACATTTGTTCCTTTAACCTTCCTTCCTCCACCTCACCCCCAGAGCCGTTGTCGACGACTGCTTCACCAGTTTCGGCCATTCGACGTCTTTCACATTCCACTGGTTTGCAACGTCAGCAATCTACCCGGGGCAGCAGCGCACATTCCAGCCGACTCCTGATTATTTCCCCTTTCACCGTCCTTGTTATTTTTATTTTTTTTTTTTTTTTTTTTTTTTTTTTTTGTGCCGCATGCAGACTGCAGATACGTTTCCCCCCTCTTTGACCGTGCCCTCGAGCGTTGGGCGTCATCAAGAACCCCTGTCAGTTGCCCCCAGCCAAGTGGTGTTGCCGAGCGGAACCCGATCGCTGCATTCAATTGCCCCTCTTAGTTTGGAGCGATGTCATCGACCACAAGACGTGCTGAAGAGGGCCCGGGCGTGACCGCCACAGGCCCACAAGACAATTGTTTGTTTCCCTGTTTCCCTGCCCTGTTTCTGCGCTGGGAGCTGCAAACCACAGGATCCATTGTAGTCAATTCATGACGACATAAATCCAATTGCATGGCGCTTCCTATTTTTATTTCAGCCACGTTTTTCCAATTCCTATTTTATTTACCCATTTCTTTCCCGATTTTGGTCCTTTGGTCTTTTTAGTTTTTATTTTGTGTTATGATTCATTATCATCGTACTTCTCGCTCTTTCGCGCCTGCTCGCGTTGTTTGTTCCGCACAAAACATAAATACACCACCCAGTTGCGGCTTAGAGCGGCCCGTTACTGACCCAAAATGCCGCCACCTACAGCAGATTTCCGACATAATCCCGCCAGTGCGAGCACTGCAGCCACTGCGAATCCCGTCCGCACAACCAGCAATTTACGGCGCGTGCAATCCAGGGCTGTCCATGGTACGGTCCTCTACACACCGAGAAGTGGCATAGAACGCCGACCACGTCCACCAGGCCCGACCTTTCCGACGCCTCTCATCCGGGCTCGGCCGCGCCGTCCCCACACAATCCACATTGTCTCGTATCCTGCCGGCTACGTCCCGTCTGAATTGCGAGGTGTTTTGGAACCCGGCCACGTTAAGAAGGGCAACACCTCCCGTCCGTCACTCGGTCGCACCAAGACGCTGCAACACAGAGCTTCTGGCCAAGCCAATTCAGCCAAGCGACAATTTGAAAAAATCATTGCCGCGTTTTCGACACTGCCAGCACCTGCAGCTGCCCTAGCAAATCCTTTGCCTTTGGGGCAAATCCAGTCCACCTCGGAGCAAAATCAACTTCCACCGCCGACCGAGGTATCAATCGCACTGGCCCGGACCAACTCCAGCTCTGGATCGTCCCGGCCCAATAGCTTTCTGAACCTCAGCGGACGCTTGTCGTTGACGCAAACACGCTCTCTCGACAGCACCCAGCCGCCGCTTACCGCACCAGTTCCTGCTATCGACCTTCGCTCACCCGTGAACCGTGCCTCAACGATTCCGCAATCATTACACCAGGGCGAAAGCACCAATCTCAACATGTTATCCGCACAATCCAATAGCAACCGCAACAGCTTAATATCTGTTCGGTCGGTCAAAAACATTATATCGTCATCCGTCGCCGAGGTCAATGAAAAGCCCATTGCTTCAGCCGGCGGCATGTCCTTTGACATTGCCCTGACCGAGCCACATCTGTTCCTCTACGGGTTCGACCACGACACCCGCACCGAGCGCCGCCCAGTTCAGAACACCCCCGCCATCCTGCGCGGCACGTTGCGGCTCAAAGTCACAAAAAATGTCAAAATACGAGCCATCACCGTCAAGCTGCAGGCCCGGGGCCGCACGAAGTGGCCCGAGGGCCTACCGTTCGACAGAGAGGTGCGACATGAGGACATCTCGCTGCGCAACAGCAACCAGACCTTCTTCAACGCTATGCACGGCTCGTGGTCCACCCCGTACGGCAACAACTGCAACATCATCAAGACGCAGAAAGAGTTGCCGTCGGACAGCTCGCTCGCGGTCACGTTCGACAAGTTTGGCTCCAGCAGCAACGAGTCTCAATTGGCGCCCCCCGGCATGTCGGTCCGCGACATCAAGCGGCTGTCGCTGCAGCAAGTGCAAGCGCGCAGCTTCGGCAAAGAGGACTCGCCGATTGTCCAAGCCACTCAAGCCAAAGGCTACAAAGTCTTCGAGCCGGGATGCTATGAGTACACTTTCGACTTCCCCATTGACCACCACCAGCTCGAGTCCATCAACCTCCCTTTTGCCAGCGTGAATTGGTGGCTCGAGGGCTCCATCGAGCGCGCCGGTGCGTTCAAGCCCAACCTGCACGGCGTCAAGGACGTCAGCATCATTCGTGTGCCCGACCAGCTGTCACTCGAGACCGTCGAGCCCATCTCCATCTCGCGCAGCTGGGAGGACCAGCTGTTCTACGACATTGTCATCTCGGGCAAATCGTTCCCCATTGGCAGCAAGATCCCCATCGCCTTCAAGCTGACGCCACTGGCCAAGGTGCAGCTGCACAAGATCAAGGTGTTTATCACCGAAAGTGCAGAGTACTGGAGCAGCAACCGCCGCGTCACCCGGAAAGACCCCGGCCGCAAGATCCTCCTGTTTGAGAAGGTGGCCGGCAAGCCCCTCGACGAACAGTACGCGTCAAGCGACATCAACTTCACTGCGGGCGGCGAGCTGACGCCCGAAGAACGTGCCGACGCCCGCAACTCTGCCATACGCCGGCGCGAGCTGGAGGCTCGCCGCCTCCAGCAGCCCGCCGAACCCGTCCCGGAAACGGGCGAGAACCTGCTGGGCGATTTGGATCTGGGCCTCGAAGCCTACTGGGGCTCGACGGAGCTCGAGATGAACGTGCAGGTCCCGACCTGCGAGCAAATGGCCCGCGATCCCGCTCTCCGCCTGCACCCTGACGTAAGCTGGCGCAACGCCCACGTCTACCACTGGATCAAGATTGTCCTGCGCATCTCCAAGCTCGACCCAGAGGACCCGGCTGGCGTCCGCCGCCGCCACTTTGAGATCAGCATCGATTCGCCATTCAGCATCCTCAACTGCCGCGCCACGCAGACCAACACGTCTCTGCCCCGCTACACGGGCATGGATATGAGCCTAGCCGATTCTTGCGTCGAGTCGGCATGCGGTTGCAGCGACGCCATGAACAAGTGCCGCCCATCGGCACCGAGTCCAAGCGCATCGAGCCGCACCGGTTCGTTTCCTTTCGGCTCGGAGCTTAACGTGGGGATGATGCCCGCACCGCCCCAGGCGGCACACCTGCATTCCGGCACGCACCAACCAGGAGCGTCGGGTGACAGCATGTCGGTGTACACGCCGCCGACGAGCAACCGAGGCAGCCAGATGTCGCTGGCCTCGGCAACGCGGGATTCCATGATGGCGCACGCGGCGGAGATTGGCGCAGCATCCCGCGCCTCCCAAGCGGTGCACACTGCGCAGACGGAGCAGGAGGCGTTCGAGAACCCCCGTCCCATCCACCTGTTGCGGGTGCCGTCGTACGCACCACCTGCCTTTGACGCCGACTCCTCGCCACCGCTGGCGGCCGACATCATGACGCCACCGCCCAACTACGACTTGATTGTGGGCACGCCCAGCGTCGATGGGCTGGCGGATTACTTTTCGCGCCTGGCCAACTACGACGACGACCAGCAGGGCTCGGGATCGGATGGCACCGTGACGGACACGGACACGATCAACATTGGGCTGGACGACGACGACTCGGACAGCAGCGAGGGCGACAATGTGCCGGCGCGCATCAGCTCGCGGGGCGGCCGCGTGAACGTACCACACCCCAACACGCCGGGCGGCCTGCAGCGCGCTCCGAGCCGCAGCATGGACATCCAGCGGCCGATGGTGCCGTTCAACTTGCACATGGCGAACCACGCCGTCCGCCACGCCGCCCAGTAGAGCTCGGGCGGCGGCGAAGAGGGCAGGCGACAGGGGGCGGCGGCGTTAGAGATGGACGAAAAGCACCTGAGCAACCTAGCGCGGCGATCTGCATGGCATACGTTGTGTGCGGCGTTTTGCGTTCTGCGTTGCCTTTGATGAGCGTTTGGACAGAGCAGCCCATATGGGATTGGCTGAATCAGTACGCGTCCTTTTCGTTTCATGACTTGTTGGGTCATGGCGTTTTTATGTTTTATGTTTTACTTGCTTTTTTATTACGGCGCATCTTGGAAGGAAATATTATGGGAAAATCAGGACATTTGCACCAGGGCAGCTTGGTACTGAGATTGCTACATCATACCACATACTAGCGAGGAGTTATGATAAGGAGTTTTATGGTAATAAAAAAAATGTACTTGCATTTTTATTTTCACTGCAACTTGCTTGGTCACTAAGTACTTGCACATGTCGTGTACCGCAGCTACAGATCTGCCCGGGCCGGCTCGCCTGCCCAGATGCGGCGTATGACCTCCCGGATGGCCTCCCGCTCCAGCGGCCGTGGGCTCCAGTACGGCTGGGCCAGGGCAATGTCGGCGGCCTTGTCAATGTCCTCCTCGCGGAAGCCGTAGTCGCGCAGGGCCAGCTTGACGGGCAGCTTGGCCAGCAGCGCGTTGAGGCCGGCCACGGCGTCGCCGTGGCTCTCGGGCAGCAGGCCGGCCAGCGTGGCCATGACGCCGCCGATGCGGGGCGCCACATACGACAGGCTGTGCGGCAGCACGGCGGTGTGGGTCTCGCCGTGGGGCAGGTTGAAGGAGCCGCCGAGGACGTGGCACAGCTTGTGGTGGATGGACATGCTGACGTTGCCGAGGCACATGCCGCACAGCCAGGCGCCGTAGAGGGCGTCCTCTTCGGCCTTTTGGCGGGCGGCCGTCTTTTCTCCGGGGGTGGCATCGTCGTCCTCGGCACCGTCCTCGGCCAGCTGCGGGAGGGCGACGGCCAGCGAGCGGATCGCCTCGGCGGCCATGGCCGCGACAACGGGGCTCGCGTTCTGCGTGTACAGGGCCTCGACGGCGTGCGCCAGCGCGTTGATGCCGCTGGTGGCGCGCATGGTGCGGGGCAGCGTGCCGGTGAGGTCGACGTCGTAGAGGACGGTGCGGGGCAGGATGCGGGGGTCGCTGCGGGTGGATTTGCGGCCGTCGGCGGTCTCGCCGAGGATGGGGGTCATTTCGCTGCCGGCGTAGGAGGTGGGGATGCAGAGGTGGGCGCGGCCGGTGCGGATGGCCATGGCCTTGCCGAGGCCAATGGTGCTGCCGCCGCCCATGGAGACGAGGACGACGTTGTTGTTGTTGTTGTTGTTGTTGTCGTCTCCCGCGACGGCCGCCGCCAGCGCCGCCAGCGCTTTCTCGGTGATGCCCGCCGGCGTGTGCATGGCCGCCTCCGTAAACACACCGGCCACGCCCACGTCGCGCCCCGCCAGCAGCGCCTTGATTCGGTCGAGCTGGTCGGCCTGCTGGGGCGTCGACAGCAAAAAGGCCCTGGCCCCCTTGCCGCCGAGCAGGGCGGCCTCTTCGGGCAGCTTGGCCAGAGTGCCGCGGCCAAAGACGACACGCGGGACGTTGAAGTGTTGGAAGGACATGGTCGGCGGAGGTTGCTGTGGGAGGCTGGAATGTGTGATACAGGCGTTTATTAGAAGGACAAAAGGACAACGACAGGACAAAAGACATACGAAACAAAAAGACACCGTCCGGCGGGATATTCCCCACGTTTCGGTTCGGCAGCAAGAGCTACATCCGGAGACGGGTGACAAAGCGCTGACAGCGAACGTACAAGCACTACGGGAGCAGTTGGTGCACTGGGTTTAGTGAGTGTAGTGGGTTTTGGTTCTTCGGGTAAGGGAGTCCCCACTTTTCTTGTCGGTTCCCGGGACGGGTACGGAGAGAATACGGGCGACGACAAGATCAGGGCATTGTCGCCGTGCTTGCAAAGGGACGAGAATGCCCTCTTTTCCCTCTCAATTTAGTCAATGACTCGATTATGATGCCGTGTTGTTCTGCAGATGTTGTGGCTGGTATTCAGATATCGTCTTGATCGGGCCGGTCCTTCCGAAAGAGGAAATTCGTCAACACGCATTAATACCAAGAAAGCGTGAAAGTCAAACCACCAAACGAATTGATACAGATGGCGCCTTGATAGGGAGATAACGTAAGGGAAGCTGTGTTCTTTATTCATTAATTTGAGCGAACAAAATAGAAAGCCGCGTGGCGTTGGATGAAACAGTTGGCGACGCCGAGTTTCGTAATCGTGACAGAACGTTGGACTGGGAGGGCTTCCTTGCTTTCATGATGTCTTTCTCACGATATGATCAAACAAAGCGGTCGATTTTCGTGGATGGTCTTCTCAAAGAGGGAAGACCAAGCCGACGTTGTTTTGTTGGTGTCTGGCTTACTTAAGGTACCAAATGGAGGTATCTTTTAATGAACGTATTTTGACAAAGAGTTGCTCAAGACTATGTAGACAGGTTGCTTGGCATCGTCCAGACCAGGCACAGGAATATCCAGCAATTTGATGCATCGGTGAGCTATATCAGCTCTCTCCTCTGGTTTTGTGTCAAAGAAAGAATCGGACAAGACTTCGAGACTCTCGTGTAAGTGAGCTTGATCCACCCGTAACGAAGCACGGTTAATGGAATAAAAGACAAGACTCGTTAAATGCAGCAAAATGTACTAAAGCGATTTCACTTTTAGAGGGCGGGATCGACGATGATGAAGAAGAGAACGATGGGGAAGGAACGCAAAAGCGACGCTGGGACACGGAAAAGCGGCTGTCAGCCATGCTGCACGTCCCGCTGGCTGCTCAGAACTCTCCACCCACAGCCTAACCCAACACAGCACCGACCGACTGGAGCGAATGGAGACGACGTCGCAGTGTGGTCTTGGCAGCGAAACGAGTCGTGAGCATTTGGGTGCGAGGGCGCTCACTTGAAATGAGACAGCTGCGCGGCCGTCATCTGCCAAGCCCGTTGATGGCCCACGTTCTTGGACAACAGCTCGACCGACAGCCAAGACGGCACACCAAGGCCGACAGACAGCCACGAACGCCATGTACGCCACCGCACGACGCTGCACGCGTACGCGCGCACAGCCGTTGTGCCGCTCAGAAAAAAGCTTGTGGACGCCTCCCGCAACGATGGCGTTTTTGGATCTTGGTTTGTGGGCGATGAGGATGAAGGGGGAAAGGAGACGAAACGAGAAAGTAAAGAAACGAATGGCAATAAAGAATAGAACGAAACAAAACAAAACAACGAAACAATATCATCGCCATCTCAACCTTATTTCCTTTATTTTCTACAAACAATCAGTGAGTTGTTTTTTGTCGATCTTGCCTCCTGTCGTTGGTTTCGTCGTTAGTAGAGGACGGGGCCGTAGCCTAAATTACGCGTTCAGAGTGCAGGATTGACTGGGGCAAGAAGGCGGACGGGACGAAAACGTGGTCTTGCATTCTTGCCTGTGGGTAGTCTCATCCTTATTTACGTTTGCTCGTCGTCGTGCTGTTTATGCAATCTAATTTCCTTTGTCTGGAAATACTTTGCATACAAGTGTATGTGGTCCATCGTCTCTAGTACATCAACTTGTAGGACCTTTCAACAATTCCGTTATTCTGTCGAGTAGAGGGACAAAGGTTCTGTCCGCGAGGCACGTCTGTTCCAACACTCGGTATGAATGTCATCCAGAGTGTGCCGTCTAGGTCGTCCAGAACAGAGCTATTTCTGCCAGCAGCAAAGCAACAATCGACAAACCATAGTCCTGCCGTCCTGCCATCCTGCCATCCTGCCATCATTACATTAAGCTTATTCCCCATTTTCCCTATTTTGTACCTCCAATGTCTCCATGTACACTTCTCATCTCATGTTACTTCGACTCTGTCTTGCCCAATGGGGCATCTGGGAAAGGGTTATCCCTGTCGATGTCGAGCCAGGGCACCCCACGTGCGCCACCAACAGATATTGGGCTGCTGCAATTGGTCAGCAGTAGGCCAACAGTGTCGACATCGCGAATTGGGGCCCCACTCCACGTGTAAGTGATCGTCCGTGTTGATTGGGAATTGGTGGCGTGGATGGGGCATTTTGCAGGCAGACGACGCTTCCTACGCTGTCGCTTCTCGCATTTCGCAGTTGGGTCCTCCAGCCTGCTTCGTACGGCTTAGGTCAGGCACACTGCCATTGATGACCGACTTGACCGACGACCACAAACGGGCAGGTGCAAAGTGGAACTGGAAGGAAAGAACAGACGGAAAGAACGATGAGGAAGGACGGCAGGGGAAGAAAGAGTGCCCACGACCCGCCAATCAGACGACGACAAAAACAAACGACAATCGACAACCAAACAATCGGCAAACGGCAAACGACATACAACAATACGGCGTACGACACCATGTACGGTCCACGCCAGAGAACCAGGAACCGGGGTGTTTATTTCTGGGACTGGGTAGTGGTTGTCCGACGGCTGCTCGATGCAGCTGTCGATGTCGACGATTTCCCTCCATCCACTCTACTCCGACCCACCGAATGACAACGCTGCCCACGTTTTTTGCGTCTGTTCGATGCAGTCGACTTTCCCAGCGACCAGGGTCGACGGTGCCCTCGGTGTTGTAAACGTGGACGTCTTGACGATTGCGGGCGGGGCCCCTGTCACTGCATGGCCGTACATTCATAAACTGGTGATCGCCAGTTGATTGTCGCGCTGTCCCTGTGTCTTCTTCCCTTTTTCCCTTTTTCCCTTTGCCCCTTGTTTCTTCCCGTTTTTCAACCTCGCCGATCACAGGGCTCCAGCACTCGTCCTGCGTACGTGTTGTGCTTCGTTCCCGTCCGTCACTCGTTTGCCCAGCATGAAGTCCTCTGCGCAGTTCTCGGCTCTGGCCGGCGCCGTTCTCCTGGCCGCCACCGGCAGCCATGCCGCCCCCACGATCGACACCACCTACCCCTACACGGGCCCCGACGTGCCCGTCGGCGACTGGGTCGACAACACGCCCAGCGGCAACGGCCGCGGCTTCCCGCGCCTGGTGGAGGCGCCCGCCGTGACGCCTGCTTCCAAGAACCCGACCAACAACGTCAACGTCATCTCGCTGGCGTACGTCCCCGGCGGCATCAACATCCACTACCAGACGCCCTTTGGCCTGGGCGAGGCGCCGTCGGTCGCCTGGGGCACGAGCGCGGCCGCGCTGACCAACACGGCCACGGGCGCGTCGCACAGCTACGAGCGCACGCCGCCGTGCTCGCTGGTGGCCGCCGTGACGCAGTGCTCGCAGTTCTTCCACGAGGTGCAGCTGACGGGCCTCAAGCCGGACACGACGTACTACTACCAGATCCCCGCGGCCAACGGCACGACCGCGTCCGAGGTGCTGCACTTCACGACGGCGCGCGCCGCCGGCGACGCCAAGCCCTTTACCGTGGCCGTGCTCAACGACATGGGCTACACCAACGCGCAGGGCACCTTCTCGCAGCTGCGCGCCCTGACCGACGACGGCACGCTGGCCTTTGCCTGGCACGGCGGCGACATCAGCTACGCCGACGACTGGTACTCGGGCATCCTGCCGTGCGAGGACTCGTGGCCCGTCTGCTACAACGGCTCCGACACGCGCCTCCCCCCCGGCGAGATCCCCGGCGACGCCTACGCCAAGGCGCCCCTCCCGGACGGCGAGGTGCCCAACCAGGGCGGCCCCCAGGGCGGCGACATGAGCGTGCTCTACGAGAGCAACTAGGATCTGTGGCAGCAGTGGCTGCAGGGCGTCGCCGGCAAGGTGCCCTACATGGTGATGCCGGGCAACCACGAGGCCGCCTGCGCCGAGTTCGACGGCCCCAACAACGAGCTGACGGCCTATCTCGTCAACGACAAGGCCAACTCGACCGCCAGCAAGTCGGGGCTCAACTACTTCTCCTGCCCGCCGACGCAGCGCAACTTCACTGCCTACCAGCACCGCTTCCGCATGCCCGGCGCCGAGTCCGGCGGCGTCGGCAACATGTGGTACTCGTTCGACTACGGCCTGGCGCACTTTGTGTCGCTCAACGGCGAGACCGACTACGCCAACAGCCCCGAGTGGCCCTTCATCCGCGACACCAAGGGCGCTGCCGGCGAGCCCGCCGAGAGCGTGACGTTCATCACGGACTCGGGCCCCTTTGGCTTCATCGAGAACAACGCCTACCAGACCACCTCGGCCTACGAGCAGTACCAGTGGCTCGTCAACGACCTCAAGAGCGTCGACCGCACCAAGACGCCCTGGGTCTTTGTCATGTCCCACCGCCCCATGTACTCGAGCGGCTCCTCGGCCTACCAGAAGAACATCCGCGACGCCTTTGAGGCCGTGCTGCTCGAGTACGGCGTCGACGCCTACTTTGCCGGCCACATCCACTGGTACGAGCGTCTCGTCCCGCTCGCCGCCAACGGCGTCATCGACACCGACGCCATCATCGACAAGAACACCTACTACGCCAACAACGGCAAGTCCATCACCCACATCACCAACGGCATGGCCGGCAACATCGAGTCCCACTCCACCCTCACGTCCTCCGAGACCGTCGAGGACATCACCGCCGTCCTCGACACCACCCACTACGGCTTCAGCCGCCTCGACATCCACAACGCCTCCGTCGTCACCCTCAACTTTGTGCTCGGCAACGGCAACGGCTTCGGCGACTCCCTGACGCTCATCAAGAAGGAGGCGACGCCGCCGCCGTCTTCGTCGTCCGCGTCGTCCTCGGCCCCTGCGTCGTCTGCATCGTCTGTGTCGTCCGCTTCGTCTGCTTCCTCTGCTTCTGCGTCTGCGTCTGTCTCCTCTGCGTCTGTCTCCTCTGCCTCCTCCTCCGAGGACTGCAGCGCGTCGTCCGAGGCGGGCGCCTCGTCGTCGCAGTCGTCGTCGGCTAGCCAGAGTGCGTCGGCCTCGGCGTCGTCCTCTGCGCCTGCTTCTGTGTCGGCCTCGCTCAGCGGCTCTGCCTCGTCTTCTGCCTCCAAGAGCGCGTCTGCCTCCGAATCCGCCTCGGTCGTCGTGCCGCCCGTCTCGGTCTCGTCCGCCTCGTCCGCCTCGTCTGCCTCCGAGTCTGCTGCGTCCTCGTCGATTGCCGACTGTGAATCGTCGTCGATTTCCGCCTCGGCCTCTGCCTCTGGCTCTGCTTCGGCGTCTGCTTCTGCTTCTGTTTCTGCCTCGGAGTCTGGGTCCTCGTCGATTGCCGACTGTGAGTCGTCGTCCGGGTCCGCCTCGGCCTCTGCGTCTGCATCTGCTTCCGCCTCTGCCTCTGTCCCTGCGTCGGTCTCGGCGTCTTCGTCCGAGTCCATCGTCCCCTCTTCCATTGCCGACTGCGAGTCGACTTCGGTGAGTGGCTCCGCTTCTGCTTCGGTCTCGGCTTCGGTCTCGGCTTCCGCGTCGGCCTCGGAGTCTGGTGTCTCGTCCTCGATTGCAGACTGTGAGACTTCGAGTGGATCTGCCTCTGCTTCCGCTTCCGCTTCCGCTTCGGCCTCTGCCTCCTCGGAGTCGATTGTTCCCTCGTCCATTGCCGATTGTGAAACGTCGTCCACATCTGGCAGTGTCTCTGCTTCGGCCACCGGCTCGGCCTCTGCCAGCGGTTCGGCCATTGCCACTGGCTCGGCGTCAGCCTCAAAGTCCGCGTCGGCCTCTGCCTCGCCCTCTGGCTCTGCTTCCGCCTCCACATCTGGCGGAGCCTCCGCTTCGGCGTCCAGGTCCGCCGTCTCGTCCAACCCGGCTTCCGCCTCTGCCTCCGCCTCCAAGTCTGGCGGCGCTGGTGGTGTCGGTGGTGTCACCACCACCACCGAGGTCGTTACCGCCTACACCACCTACTGCCCCGGCGCCACTACCTTCACCCAGGGCTCGCACACCTACACCGTCTCCAGCGCCACCACCCTCACCATTACTGACTGCCCTTGCACCCTGACCCACACCATCTCTTCCGCCACGCCCTCCGCTAGCTCTACGGTTGTTGGCGGTGGCTCGGGTGGCAGTGGCAGTGGCTCGGGTAACAACAACGGCAATGGCAACGGTAACGGTAACGGTAACGGTAACGGCAACGGCAATGGCAATGGTAGTGGCAACAACAACGGCAACGGCAACGGCTCTGGCTCGGGCGCTGCCGCCGGTACTACCCCCGCTGGCACTACTCCTGCTGGCACTGCCCCTGCCGGCACTACTCCTGCCGCCGGTAGCCCTACCGGGTCTGCCGCCGCCTCCACGTCGTCGACGTCGACTGTTGTCACAGCCGGCGCCTTCCAGACCCAGGCTTCGACTCTGTTCGCCTCCGTCAGCGCCCTTCTTGTCGCTGTCCGCCTGCTGCTGTAAATGGTAGTTGACGTCGACGAGCGTGTCTGTGCTCAGTGACTGTACTACAATATTTTTCTGTCCATGGTTCTTTTTGTCATGCATTAATTTACTCTGTCTTGTGTCATTCATTTTCCATCTTTATACATTTTCTTTTCGTTGCCGTGGGCCCCTCTTTTCCATCTATTTTACCTCTTAATTCAAGACAGTCATTCTATAACAGGCTGCCAGAGGTCCTTCTCAACTGCATAATTTCTTAATTAATACAAAAATCATAAAATATAAAATATAAAAAGCGAAAAACACGGCAATGCAAGACAAAATTGACATTCAAATAAATCCACAAGGTCCAAACGTGACTACATGACGTTCAAAAGATGGCAAAGAACAACTATTTAGAGATCCAATTTGGGTTCAATCTATACCCTCTCAAGAAAATAAAAAAATAAATCAGCATCAATATTGAAACTGCGCCACCAGCGGTCATTTTGTTGCATTTTTGAATTCACATCCTGTCGCTTTACAACAAAATACTTTCACGTGACATCCTCTGATGGTAGCATCTAGAATCGCAAACGACACCATCATCGCCAGCAGCCCGCTAACTGCTAGGCGACAGTAGGCGGCGCGGCACGCGTAGTGACAGTGCCGCCTAAAACGTGCCACCTTGAAGCTGACTAATTTTGGCGCCGCGAACAACGTCAATCGCTCCTGCCTCAAGACACTGCTCAAAGTCCTTTGTCATGTCCGTCTTCCTTCCTTTTGCACTTCCATCTTCAGTTCCTCACTTTCTCACGACATTCCCCTTTCCTCTCCTTTTCGTTCCTCACTTTCCTCTACCCCCAACGCACAATGGACGTCCAACTTTTGGTCTACGACCTGTCCCAGGGCCTCGCGCGCCAGATGTCCATGAGCTTCCTGGGCTTCCAGCTCGACGCCATCTACCACACGTCCATCGAGCTCAACGGCCGCGAATACGTCTACGACGGCGGCATCCTCGCCATTCAGCCCTACTCGTCGCATCTCGGCCACCCGTTTGAAAAGGTGCCGCTCGGCACCACGACGCGCACCGTGGCCGCCATCGAGGCACACCTTGACACGCTGCGGCCGCGCTTCACAGCCGCCGCCTACGACCTGTTCCGGCACAACTGCAACACGTTCACGGACGCGTTTGCGCATTTTCTCGTCGGCCACGGCATCCCGGCGCACATTACAGGGATGCCGGACGCCGTGCTGGCGACGCCCATGGGCCGGATGCTGCTGCCGCAGCTGATGCAGAGCGGCGTCACAAGAGGGCGTGGGAACGGCGGTGGCGGCGGCGGCGGATCGCTGCTCGGCCTCCAAGAGACAGCACAACCGGCGGCACCAGCAGCAGCACCAGCAGCTCCACGTTCCACGGTTCCAACACACCGACACCACCGCTTGACGCTGCCCTCGTTTGCCAATGTCGATGCCGCACGGCCTGTCCTCTTCTCCAAAGTGCCGCCGCTCGACAAGCTGCTCAGTAAGCTCGGCGATGAGGTGGCACAGCAGCCCGCCGTGCGCGACCTACGCATCTTTCTCGAGGGCAAGGCGGCGGCCAACACCAAGTCGGTGAGCACGCCGGACCTGGCAGCGCTCGGCCGCTTTGTGCGCGAGTCCGCCACGGCTCTACCACGGGCCACCCTTTTTGCCGCTGTCGACCTCTTCCGAAGCAGCCTCGCCGACCCACGCGTGAGCGCCTTTTTCGCCGACGACGAGGCCGACCACGGCACGGTGAAGAGCGTTGTGAGGATTGTCAACAGCGAGGATGCTCCTTATGCTCTGCGTCTAGTGACGTTGCAAATGGCCTGCAATCTGTTTGGCGCACCCGCCCCCGCGGCCAGCTCGCTGCTGGCCGACGCTGCCCTGCGCGCGGCCCTCGTCCAGCTCGTCGCTGCCAGCTTCTTGGACGACGCGCACGCCAGCGCACGGTCCGCGGCGGCGTCCCTTCTCTTCAACATGGCCATCACGTCGAGGCGGTCGCTGTCACAGTCGCAGCCAAAGTCACCAGGCCTGGCTGTCGACGACCAAGTCGAACTCGCCGCGTCCGTTGTCGAGGCGATCGGCCAGGAAGAGGCATCTGCTGGCGCCCTGCAAGGCATGTTGGCCGCGCTGGGCCACCTGGTCTACGGTGCGCCGCTGGACGGCGAGCTGGCGGACCTGCTGCGGGTGCTGGACGCGGCGGGTGTCGTGGCCGCCAAGGCCAAGGCGTTTCCAGACGAGCCGCTGGTGGCCGAAGTTGGCACAGAACTGCTCGGCAAGGGTTTTGTGATGGCATGACGCCGACAAAGGGCACAGAATGAACAAGTCAAGTCGAGTTGGATAGACGGATAGACCTGCAATGCGTTTACAAGATAGGATACTCTAGACTACGAATGTTACGAATGATGACTTTGAACGGAAGGACGATACGGAACGCCCGGATTTGAAGTAAATTAAATATTCTTGCTGAATGTAGATGGTATCAAAATCAGAAAACTACCCCTGCTCATTTCCCGTCGTCCGCCGTGGCAACTTTCTTGTAGGCCACTCTCCGCCGGACAATATAACTGTTACTTTGGTTAATACGAGGACGATGCGAGTTAAAATGAGGGACGAGATAAGGGACAAAACTTACACAATCAATGCAATGCCGCCAATAAGCAACGGTACACCGGCGCCGACTGCGGCACCGATGATAATGTGCTCCGTTTTTGATGACACGTGCACGCCGGCAATGGTGACGCCGGTCGACGTCGGGTCCGAGCCCGACGTCGAAGAAGAGGAGGGAGCCCCAGAGGACGTTTTGGGCGGCGGCGGCACAAACGACACCGGCGTGCCCGACACCGTCAGCGCCATGGGCTGTGCGTTGTTGCCGAATGCGGCCACCCGGGTGATGGGCGCAGTGTTGGTCGGCTCCGGGAACGTGACGTCTTCTGCAGAGGCGGCGTCCACAGTGAGCGTGGTCGTGCTGGTGGCTGTCGTGACGGCGGTGGTCTGCAGCGAGTTGGGACAGCTCACCAGCCCCGGGGACAAGCAGGCGACGGCCGTGTGGACAAAGGTGGTGCTGATCACAGTCGTCACACTGGTGGCCGTGTTGACGGCCGCCGTCGTCGAGACCGCCCGTGCTGCCACCTTGGACGTCGTTGCCGCCCCCACCCCCACGGCCGCCGGCGTGGCGGTCGCCGTCGACGTCGCCGGAGCCACATGACTGCTGAACGCCACGCATTGCGTCACGGTGGTATAGAACACCGGCAGCATCGTGGCCGGGTTGACGCCCCACGACAGGAAATCGCCAATCACGAGCGACGCGCCGGCCTTGGCGCCAATGTCAAAGTTGAAGATGCCCTCGATAATCACGTCGCTGTTGGCACAGGCGGCCTCGTCGCTTGACGCCTTGGCCACCTCCGCAACTGCGCCTGCACCGGCCTCCACAGCCGCAAGCGCCTTGGTCGGCGGCGTCGTCCCGTGCCCCTTGGCGCTGCCCCCATCGGTGATGCCCGGGCCGGCCGCCACGATCAGCGTCAGGTTGGCGACGTCCGCATAGACAATCGTCTCGATGCCGGCACTGTACTTTGCGTCGTCAAAGCCGGGCACTTGCAACGCGTCCGACGACACGATAATGCCGGCGTGCACGCCGACGCGCAGGAGCGCATTGAGCGTGACGCCGGCGCTGCGCAGCGTCACGGGCAAAAACTCAAACTTGCCGCCGTGGCACACAATCTCGGACACGTTGTGGCCAAACAGGTCTACCTGGAGGCTCAGGCCCTCGTCCATGCGCAGGTGGAACCCGCCCTCCAAGTCGACGACGCCCGAGGCGCTCAGTATCAGGTCCACCGTCAGGACGACGCCCAGCTCCAAGTCGTCGCCCTTGCGGACGCCAAAGTCCGACTCCGACGTGAACAGGTTGACCGTGTAGCTGGTGGCGGCCGAGACGACCAGGTCTAGCTGCACAAACAGGTCGATCTTGTCGAGCGTCAGGAGGAACTGGTACTCGGGCAGCGGCGCGAGATCCTTGAGGTCGAAATCGATGTCGGGCCGGGTGAAGTTGTGGAAAATGTCTTCGATCGGCTCGTGGTGCACAATCTCGTGCACCACGGTCTTGGTCGAGTTCTTCACATACTGAAAGATGTCGTCAAAGAACGTCTCCGTAATGTTGACGATGTCGTGGACAAACTCGTGGGCCACCGACGACAGATTTTGCGGCGCCGCCGAGTGATTGGCCTGTATGACGATGAGCTCCGTGTGGAGCTGCGCCGTCAAGTAGCAGTCCACGCATGTCGCGGCGACGCCGATCAACACGTCGCTGACTGGGTATTTTCTGCATGTGTTAGTGACCACACGAAAATACATCAACAAAAAACAGGAACGGAGACGAGGCACGCTCGACCTCAGCGCACATACCCAGCAAAGAGTGTAGCTCCCTTGAAACTCTTGTGGATGGCAGTGCTGTTCTTTGCCGAACTACGCGTCACCAACGCGTTCGAGTCCGCGGCCTGGAGAGCGACACCGGCCGAGACGACGGGGGCGAGCCAACCGGCCAAGAGAAGTGCTGGTGTTGAGAGGCGCATCGTGGCTTTTGTCGACAAGTCAAACTTGAGAATGAGAAACGAGGAGAACAGGTACGCCAGCCAACACGATGTCTCGTACGGCTCTTTCGTATCATGAAAAACGTGTAGGAAACCATTGCCATATTTATGAAGGCCGCGCACAACCGCAATCGCCCCCAACCAGTCCCAGCAGCCTCAAGACCTCAAGAACCGCATCCTGTCGCCCGTCTGAAAAGGGAAAGTCGAGAGCGAACTGCATAAACCCGGGCTCGGACCCGGCCTCAACTGTGGCTGGGGGACGAGAAGAGGATGCAGAAGCTGGTCCATTGTGTGTTGGCCGTCTCTCAGATTTTGGCTTGTTGTTGTCTTGGCTTTCTCTCTCGTATCTTCGCATTCGACGTTGACGTCGCAGCAAAGCCGAAATCAACACCGGAAAGCGGAAGGAGACCCGCCTGGCACCCTTGGAGGACAGCTCCACATGCGCCACGCGAAGGAGCAAGAGCTGTGAAGAAAACGACAAGGCGGTCTCCTTCAGGATTCAGGATCGCCATCGCTGTCGATCCTGGTGGCCAGCGAACCCTGAAAACCCCAGGATGGCCAGACGCGACCGTGAGCATTCTCTTCCTCTTGGTTCCTTTGCCTGGTTATCGTCATCTTATTTCTTCTTTTTTTTCCCACGTTTTTTATTCTTCTCCGCTTCACTTACTGGCATTCCTTCGCTTTCGGCGTGTGCAGTGTGTTCATTGCCTTGTTTGTTTCTCGCTTGCCCCTTTTCTTTTGTCAGCGACGATCTGTCAAAGGATTGCGATAACTGCTAATTGCAACATCGATTCAGGAGTGCTCACCACCAACCGCTCCGTTTCAGCCACAGCCCCCAGTGCTGCAGTCGACATGGGACGTCAGGCCCAATTGACACAAATAAATATCTGCAGTAGTCAAAGTGGGGGCATTCTTGGCTTGGTCCTGTGTGACAAAAATAATGTGATAATGTGGAGAGGTGTGCACGAAGCGATGAGAAGAAAAAAAAGACAAAGAAAAAAAAAGACGGGGAGGGGGAGACAAGAAAAGTAAAGAGATACAACAGAGCGATGCATTGCGTGCGTAGAAAAGTATCCAATGTGCAAATTGAAACTAAGCCGTGAAAAAGACCTGAAAAAAGACGAGCAAATTATGGGAAAATGACACAAATGACACAAAAGCGTGGTTTGCAAAATAAGCATAAGCTTAAGCCAAGACCGATCCTTTGGGCTTTGGGATTGCAAGCTCAATCCCATTCTCACAGCCTCACACTCGCAGGCATGCACCCTGCCCCACACCAAAATAGCAGCACTCTGTTCCATCCAAACAGCCCCCACAAAAGGAGCGACACCATGTCCGACCTCAGGTCCTTCCCATCTTACGCCGTATCTCGCATTCCTTGGCTCGTTCGAAGGCCATGCGATTTATGCCCCAACAGAGATTCCACGTTGTGCGGCCAGCGGTGTCTTGGGCACGGAATTTGCCGACTTGCTGGCAGAGGCTGTTGCTGCCACCGTCGGCTTCTCGTCAGCGGCCGTCGCCTCCTCCGCACCGAACTGGTCGCGGCCGGTGGCAAAGACCTTGTCAAAGTCGTACTCGAACCAGCGGATCTGCGGGTCGAGGCCGGCAAACTTCCAGACGCCGTCGACCTTGCGGTACCAGTGGGTGTTGGCCGAGTGGGCGTGGCCCTTGACGGCGACGGTGGCGAGGGAGGCGTCGGTGTACACTTGGTGGGGGACGCGGAGCTGGTGGTAGCCAATGACCTCGGTGTCGGAGACGCGCTCCCAGCGGGAGGCGCCAAAGAAGTGCTGGGTGCGCAGGAGGGGGTTGCCCAGCACGTTGGGGTCGGAGATCATGGCAATGAATTCCTCGGCGGGCATGGCCTCCCAGAGTTTGTTGAGGAACGAGCGGTAATCGATCTGCGACAAGCGGGGAGCGACAAACGAGGAAGCGAGCGTTAGCGAGTGAACGAGTGAGGGAGACGACGAAGCGCGCCAAATGAAGCGAGCGCAGCGAGGACAGTAAAAAGCGAGCGCAGAGAGGACAGAAAAAAAGTCATACCCGGAGAGTCGGTGCAATGCAGCGGCGGAGACGGTCCCAGTCTTTGGAGTCGTAGCTGTCGGCCCACTCGTAGGCAGCAGACAAGAGACCGAGGTAGTCTGTTGATCAGTATGTTTCTTACTTGACGCTACAAGAGAGATCGGTGGCGGCCTACCCTCGAACGAAATGTCGGTGCTGGGCGCCGGCTTGGGCGCGGCCGTCAAGGGGGACGTGACGGAGCTAAAGGTGATACCCATGTTGAGTCGTTGGTACTGCGGATGCAGGGGGTGGATTGGTGTCACGATGTGTCAATGTGTCGATGTGTCGATGTATCAACGTATCGATGTATCGAGTTGTCGATGCGTCGATGCTGATCACGTCAAAGAATGATGTACGTCAGACATTCAATACATCCATCACCAGGAACGAGGACTTTCTCTTTCCTCAAACGGGAGGCCGTGACAAGGCTTTATATCCGCTGGCACTCGCCCGTCCCGTTCCACACAGACACTGCAGCCGTGCCTCCGGCGGCCTTTCCCATGGAGGAGCCCGAGAGTCTGGTCACACCTCAATTAAAGACCAAAGACGGCCAGACTGCGAGGCGAGGGGAGGCAAGACCAGGCGAGAGACGGGACGCTGAGTGATGGACGGCCTGCGCTGCAGTACACCAGCAAACAGCCGCCAGACAAGGCGTCGTGCTGAGACATAAAAGTGCTTGCCTGTGACTGCTGTGGCTGCTGTGACTTGACTGCTCGAGCACGAAAGGCCCCGTTGTTACAGCTAGAATGGCTTCATTCATGCTGGTCCGGGCGCCATGAGAGCGTCCCGCACTCGAGGACGAAAGATTGGAGGCTCTCCTGTTCACCAGACCCAGTCCGGATGCTGTACACTTTGTACTTTCAGCCCACTGGCCGATGCTTCTGGGCCCCATTGGCCCGGCTAAACGTCTGCGCGGGAGAGAAACGAAAAACGTGTCGCCAAGCGAGAGCGTGGGAGTGCCTCGTGGGAGCGCATGCCATCTGTCGTCGTGGACATGTCTCGCCACCGGAGTCCGGAGAGCGCAGTGGGGATGTGCGGGACAGAGAAAGAGGGGAGTGTGAGACTGGGCGTTCTTTGTGAGGTACGTCGGTTCCAGGCGGCTATTTGGCTGAATGCGATCGTACAGCAGATACCAACCAGGCAATGCAGTGACTGTCCTTGGGACAGCGCACAGGCTCAGGCTCCGGAATCAATCTGAAAGGTTAGTCTGCTGGTAGACAACGACGGAATAGCAAAAGGTACATTGTAAGCTGCCGTAGCTCGTAGCTTTCCAGGAAACAGAAATTAAATCGTCGAGATTCGAGATAAGACGGTGTGTTCTCAGTCGTTCGACGACTGGTCTGTTTTAGAGTCGGACCCACTCCTCTTGACTGTGGAGATGGTCGGATTGTTGGATTGTTGGAGTTCAATCAGTTCCATTGTGGGCGAGGCTGAAAAGGAACGGAAGCACAGGTCGATTTGTTGATGCAGAGCGGCCAAGCCAAAGAATGAAGCTCAAGCTCGCCCAGCATGCTTAAGTGGAGTCCACCTTACGTCTCCACTTTCAGGTCTGTTCTCTGTCAACAATAGCCCAAGCAGAAGGAACGCTGGGCGACTGGGCGGTCAGCAGCGGCAGTAAACGGGGGCAAAGTCAACGCGCACCATTTTTTGCACACTCGCACGGACCATGCTCATTTCCCATTCGCTCCTTCCCCCAAAATGGCCCAACAGGCTCCACTTGCCACTCGGTGCCTGGACTATTTAAGACGCGGCAGCCACCTTCTCCTTTCTAAATTTTTTCTTTTCTCTTCTTTTTTTTCTTCATACTTACCTTGTTCGATGTGTCGGGTGATCAAGAAGACCTGGCCATAGGGTGGGAAGCCTGCATTGCACACCGTGGCGCTACCCGTCTTGGTTTGTCCTTCGGGGCCGACCCGGGCGTAATTTTTGCTTTATCCCTCTTTTTTTCATTGTATACGCTGCTTGATGCAGAGTTGCGAGGAAGAATGTGACGAGGGAAGACGTGGCGATAACAGCAGCGACAGAACGTCAAAAGACTTAAAGTGTAATGTATACAAGCTATCGTAACTCTGAATCACGTCCTTCCGCTACGGAATTCAATCGCTGTCGCTGTCAATTATAATGGCCGTCTCCTGATTGCCACCAGTGGCTGTCTTCCGCTTTACGCTTCTCAAACTTTTGAAGCTTCCGTCGCGCAACGCGAGCTCCCACCATGCCAGCATTACTCGTTTGAGCTGGAGCCTTTTCCGACGTGTTCCGTTCTCTTCGAGCGCTTCGTCGACCACACGTTTTGGCCGTTGCGGTCTGCACGTCTTCGTCCACGTCGTCCTCGTCTTCATTCTCCTCATTCTCCTCAATTTCCTCACTGTCGTCGCTCTCGCCCTCCTCGCTGTATTGACTCCTGCTAACCTCGTCGTCCACGCTCCCTTCACTGCTGTCGATTGGACCATTTCGCGACCTGCCCGCCCATTCTCGCTCAATGGCATTGACTCGCCCGACTGTTTGCGCACGTGCTTCCGCGCGTCGGCGTCGCTGCAGCTTGCCGTCGCGCTTTCTTCCTCTTCCGCTTCGTTTCCGTCTCTCTTGTCTGCCCCCGGTCGCCCCCGCCTCCCGCAACATCGTCTCGTAGTCTGTCCACCGGTGCCGGATGTGCGCCCGCACCGCCAGTCGCACCCGCGCCGCCTCGTCCCGTGTGCTTGTCCGCGCGACGCGTCCGGCGTGCTTCGTCATGGCATGCTGCACAATCTCGTCGGCCGTGGTCCCCGGAGGCAGCGCCGGGTAGGCTGCCAGCAGGGCCGCCCGAAACGTCGCGGCCAGGGCAGCATCGCGCTTGGCCGTGGCGACCTGGCGAGCGGCCCGCGTGGCCTTCTCGGCAGCGCGGACGGCGTCGACCACGCCCGTGGGACAGCGAATGCCCAGCACGTTCTTGTCGCGCGCGACCACATACACCGTCTTGGCGGCAGCATGCGTCTGGCGGCGGCAGTTGGCCGTCACATACACATTGCCCTTAGGCACAAAGGTGTAGCCGTGCGGCATGGGCGTCCGCGGGTGGACGACCACCTCGTTGTCTTGCATCGCAGTAGAGGGAGGGAGGAGAGAGCCGTCGTTTGGCGTCAGTAGGGTTCAACGCATGGATGCTGTCGTTCAAGCTTCACCCCGGCGTCAACTTCAGCACAGAGAGGAGGGAGATGGTTCGTGGCAGTCGTCATTGTCGCAAATGCAGTACATGGAGGTCTCGTAGCATTCTCTTTGGTGGACTTCGTATTGTGTCCTTGCCGGAACCGGCGTTGTGTATTTCGTAGTTGACCGTCTTTGTTGGTGGCTGGGACTTGGGTTGGTAGGCTGCACAAATCGACGAATCGTGCTTTAGCGCTTGCAGGCGCCATACGGCTACTTGTACCACAGTGACAACACGTACCAATGCGTTCCATTTCTGCATTTTGGTTGAGTTTTTATTTTCGCATGTTATTTCTAATTATTCGTTCCTTAACATATTGCCCTCTTGTATTTAGATGTTTATTTTTTTTTTTTTTTTTTTTTTTTTTTTTTTCGTACTTTAAATTTCATAGCCCACAAATAAAAGGATGCTTAACCAAAAGAATTACACCAAAATGCGAGACATATTGGTAGTGAAATATATATTGAATGTATTGCAATAGTTTCCATTACCATAGGCCTACTCATTGTCATAGGCTCACTCATGTTAGGATGGTGACATGCAGAGAGACCAGCCAAGACTGCATTCATGTTGATTCTTGGTGACATATCACAAGACCCGTGAAAACGTATATGCTCTTGCATGGCCGGGCATTTATTGTCTAATGGAATTAGACACATCTGTACGACAATGGTCATGCTTGTAGCACCGTTACACCTCATCCGAAAGTCTAAAACACGTCGTGCATCTCCAGACAACTGCCCTCCCCCTGGCTTCGACCTCATCTTGTCTTACCGATTTACCACGCAGTCACTGTGTCGAGCTGGCTGACGTGTTCGTCACTACGTTGTTCACTGCTCTCTGCTACAGACGACTTCTCTGGTAGCCGTATAAATCGAGGCCCTCTCTTGTCTTCCTCCAAAATCGCGTTTTCTTAGCTACTCTGAAGAAGTCCATGACTGTCCACCCATCCCTCTGCCCGAATCTCCATAAACGAACTTTGGCAAAAGGAACCAACACATAGTTACCACCATGTCCGTGATTTTCATGAGAATCGCCGCTGCCATCGGCGTCCTACTTCACGTCACTCTGTCCACGGCAGAGTTCACCTCTTTGTGCTCAGACGTGTATCTCGACAAGAACGACGCCAATATTCTGGTGACTCGGTGTACCATGAACGGAGAACCTAGTGATTCGCACTACGTCTGGAGCGAGTTTGACCTCAACAAGATCCTGGGCTACCAGGCACCATACATAATTTATCAAAAGAAGTATGTTGCCACGCCCCTGCACTGCGCAAGACAGCTTATGAAGAGACCACTAACGGACAGTGGCAACTTCTCCGTGAGCAACCATCCTTGCGGCAATTGCTCCCTCGCGGGCAGCACGTTGTCCTGTGACTGTCCCGCGGGAGCGGCAGGTCTTGGTTTAGGTATGTTGGCTAGACCTTGCTTTCGTTCCTTCTTCCTCCCCTTCATCCCGGACAACTGCCTCTAACCTGGCTAGATGCTTTTCTCTACGATGTGGCGGGTGTACTCTGTTATGGTGATCGATTCGGGCCCATCTGCGGGAAGAACATCAAGTGTTCGTGTTAAGCGTTTGAATTAACGCCATATTCCGTCCTCTTACTTACAGCAAGACGGGAATGCAGCTATGTGATTCCGTTCGTTCCAAGGCGTGGAGACCCCAATAGCTCTGTAGCTTGTTTTACACTGCATCTTCGCTTACGTTGCTGTCTTATGTCCTCACTTGACTTGTTACTTTATGTTTTAATTTTTTAAGATGTAATGTTTGGTAACATATGTTATAAGGCAATGATTTCGTAGAGAATGTTAGAAACGAACAGGAAGAAGGTCGCAGTCGCTGCACAGCAGACAAGAACAACTACCATCAACGACGTAAATTAAGAGTAAGACTCAGCTGAACCACCAAACTGGTTCAAGGCATGCGAGCCAGACCTGACATCCTTCCGATGCAACGCTGCGCAGCATTGGCCACCACAACACGGGACAAACTAAGTCATCCGCCAGTAGCAGCCAGGCTGGTTCTCTGCCGTGCTTCCTATTGAAGACATAAGATGTTCTATGGCATTTGATAGCGGGCTGTTGAATCGTGGCATGCCAGAATTGGGGAACTTTACTTTCGTTTGGATCTTATGCAGTGGGAATGCCCTATAAGATCTTGTTCGATGTAGTGCTCGTTGGGACCTTCCCAACACAGAAAGCAGAAGAGCAAAAACAGGGACTGCCCCTGTCGCGTTAGCGAAGCGCGGTATCTTAGATGGAGCCCGCGAACTGGCTACAGTGTCAAGAGAGGGGAAACAACGGTTGTCGGCACTCGCTGGAGAATCACCCGCTGTAAGTCTCAAGACACGTGTCGCGGGCACGCTCGGCGCTGTGCGGTCCCTATGTCGCGTCATTTTGCGAGAAACCTCCCGACTTGGGCCGTTCTTTCCCCTCGTGGATCGCTTTGACCCTTTCCGCTCCTTCTGTTTTCCTATTCGTTGTCTCTTTCATGTTCTTGTCTACTCGACGATTGCTCCTTCTTTCGTCGAATTAATTGCCTTCGGTTTTGGGCATCACCTTCCCAAGATTTCGTTTTCCCTTATAGGTCTTCAGCCCAGATACAATTGCGGCGTAAGTCCCCAGTAAAGTAGTGGTTCGTTGGACCTGCCGCGGCCTGGCTCATCCCCTCCTTCCACAAGCGGCGCTCCGCACGAGCACACGCTGCACCGAGGCGCACTTATAGGCCCCGCCGCCAATTTCGGCGCAGGGCTCGTTACTCTCTTTTTGTTTTTATTCTTTGCCACACCGACTGAGCTTGACGTGCACGGTGCGCTCGGGATCACAAGGCGACTTCCATACCCAAAGACCTCGAAATCCCCTCTGTTGTTTGTGTGCAAGAGTACGACGCACAGTTACGTCAATTGACAGCCAATTGCTGCTTGTTGACAGTCTTTCGAATCTGTCCAAGCAATGCATCGCATCGCGAATGAGACGGCCGCAATCGACATACAAATCAGCCAGCCAACACTTACCGGCCGGCTGCCATGGCTGCGAGGGGAAAGCCGCTCGGCCTGCGCGCCGACATGGTGATTGAAGAGGCTGCCAACGAGACGAGTCGAAACAACAGCCGGCGCAACAGCATTGCTAGCAGCAGTAGTTCCGACAGTTCCGACAGATCCGACAATAGCAACGCCGGCGGCAATGGCAATCGCGAGCCGGTCTACGAGCCGCTGGCTGCAGCGTCTGGTGCCCGGGCACGTACCGGCACAGGACCCAGTGGCCGTGCTGGCGGCGATGCTAGCTCCGCCGACACCGAAGATGCTGCCCCGAACACGGTAAAACGCATGCCCACAGCAGCCACGGCAGCCTCGGCAGCTACGGCTGCTACGGCCGCGACCGCGCCGGACGAGCTGGCGCCCAATACCGAAGAAGAGGAGGCGGCCATGGCGCCGCCGAAAAAGTCCATTTTGGAACGACTGGGCCTCGATACGACGACGCTGGTGCTGATGTTCAAGTGGGTTTCCCGTCGTTGATGTGCTTCTTTGCTATGGACAGTTACTGACTCTCGACAGAGGCTCTCTGCCCCCGGTCATCGGCATCGCCATGTTCCAGTCCACCGCCTTCGCCGACACCTACAGCACCCTTGGGTATCTTGTGCCCATTGTCAGCGTCATGACCGTCGCCGTCATGCCGCGTGGCAAGTTCCTCCAGACCCTGACGCTGAACCTCCTGTCCGTCAGCCTCGGCGCCGCCCTGGCCCTGCTCGTCCTCTACTCGGGCATCCAGGCCCGCGCCCACACCTCGGGTCCCTTGACGCCCGAAGAACTCGCCGCCTACCAGGCCACCGGCCGGCCGCCCTACAACTCGAGCCAGTCGGCCGTCTGCGCCATCTGGCTCGTCTTTGCCATCTGGCTCATCAACATGATCCGCGCCAAGCTGCCCTCCATGAACCTGCCGTCCATTGTCTTTTCGATTCTCATCAACGTCTGCTGCACCACGGGCCCGTTGCTCATCAACATGACGCAGGCCATGGCCCTCGTGAAACAGATTTACACGGCCATGCTGACGGCCATGGCGCTGTCGGCCGGCGTGTCCCTCTTCGTCTTCCCCATCTCGAGCCGCAAGATCTTGATGGCCCAGACCGCCGGTGCGATTGGGCTGCTGCGCAAGGCCGTGGTCCTGCAGGGCGCCTACCTGCGCGGCCTCGAGCGCGAGGACATGTATGCGCTCGTCACCGTCGAGACCGCCGTGGGCGAACTGGGCCCGGCCAAGGAGAACGAGCAGAAGCAAGAGAAGCTGCGCCGCAAGTGGCTGCACCACGCGACCAAGCCCGCCCACGTGCCGCCGCCCCTGACAAAGGAGGAACAGGCCGCCCAGGCGCTGCGCGCCACCATCACGGCCATGCGCGAGCTCGCGGGCAAGATGCAGCTGGAGGTGCGCTTCGCCAAGCGGGACGCCGCCTTTGGCAAGCTGACGGCACACGACCTGGGCGAGATTGTCAAGTTGATGCGCAGCATCTCCATCCCCGTCACCGGCATGAGCACGATTATGGACATCTTTCGGCGCACGGCCGAGCACCGCGGGTGGAACGCGGCAGACGAAGACATGAACTCGGACGACGCGCTGGCCAAGGCGAAGGAGCGGCGCGTCTGGAACGAGGTCATGAAGCAGTTGCACGAGCCCTTTGCCCTGCTGGCGGAGGCCATTGACGAGGGACTAGAGCATGCGGGACTCCAACTGGGTCTGCTGCCCAAGACCAAGGAGCAAAAGGCCGTGGACAGGGAGGCGTGCAAGCGGCGGAAGGCCGAGAAAGCACGCAAGGCAGCAGACAAGGCCAATGGGGTCAAGGGTGGCGATGCGGCTGTGTCGCCCTCTGGTTCCAACGAATCGAGCGTCAAAGGCAGCGACAGCCCCAAGGACGACGCGGCTCCCGAGGCTCCTATTTCTGCGCCTGCACCTGTCCCTGAACCTGCGCCTGTGCCTGGGCCAGGTCCGACTCCTCCTCCTGCTGCCGACGCTGACGCCGACGTCGAAGCCGCCACTGCGGGCGTGGTCAAGCCCGGCGACGAGGGGTTTGCCGACATTATCAGCCACAAGATCAAAAACTTTTACAAAATGCGCAGCGAGATCTTGCGCATCTGGGCCAAGGAGCGCGGCCTCATGGACGGCACCGTGCCGCCGCTCGCCAAGGACGGGTCCGGCGGCATCGACCCCGTGTTTGTTGCGCAGGAGCAGCGCCAGTCGCAGCTGTACGTCCTCCTGTACATGGAGCAGCTGATGATTGCGACGGGCGAGGCTGTGCAGGACTTTGTGGACTATGCCGACAAAAAGGTGGCCGACGGCACCATGGACAAGACGCGGTTCCTGTTCCCGACACTGCGGCGCATCCGCAAGTGGGCGATCAGCGTGTTCAACGACAAGGACACGGCGAGCGAGGAGACGTCGGAGGACGTGCTCAAGCCGAACTTCAACGTCGTCTTTATGGGCGACGGCTTCAACACGAAAAAGGACCCGGAGCACCTGCCGCCGGCCAACGCGTGGCAGCACTTTGGCAACGGCCTGCGGCTGGTGTCGCGGTTCCTGGGGTCGGCGGAGTCGGCGTTTGGGCTGCGGGTGGCATGCGCGACGATGACCGTGGCGATTGTGTGCTACCTGCGGGTGTCGCAGCACTTCTTCCAGGAGCAGCGGCTGGTGTGGGCCATGATCATCATTGCGATTGGCATGTCGCAGACGTCGGGCCAGTCCATCTTTGGCTTTTTCTGTCGCGTGGGCGGCAGCGCGCTGGCGATGGTGTTTTCGTTTGTCATCTGGTACATTGTCGACCAGCGCACGCCGGGCATCATTGTGTTTCTGTGGCTGTTTATTTTCTGCGAGTACTACTTCTTCCTAAAGTACCCGCGCTTCATCGCGGCCAGCATGATCACCATCATCACGCAGGTGCTGATCATCGGGTACGAGCTGCAGGTGCGCAAGATTGGGCTGGCCAAGGCGGAGTCGACGGGCCAGCGGTTCTACCCGGTGTACGAGCTGGCGCCGTACCGGCTGGGCACGGTGGCGGGCGGCAGCCTTGTGGCCTTCTTCTGGACCATCTTCCCGAAGCCGACGACGGACCGGGCGTGGCTGCGGCGGGACCTGAGCGCGACGCTCTACCTGCTGGCCAACTACTTTAGCGTCATCAACGAGACGCTCAAGTCGACGATGCACGAGACGGGCGGCAACCCGGACGTGCCCGGCACGCCGGCGCACCGGCTGCTCAAGGTCCGCCAGAAGCTGTTCAGCAAGCTCATGCTGCTGCTGCCGTCGCTGCAGCAGCACTCGTCGTGGCAGAAGTGGGAGCCGTCGATTGGCGGCGCCTTCCCGCGGGCCGCCTACGAAGACATCATCCTGCGGTCCGGCCGCATCCTCAACTACCTGACGCTCATCTCGTACACGGTCACCTGGCGGCCGCGCCACGTGCCTGGGCTGGTCGACGACGCATGGCTCACGGCGCTGTCGGAGCTGATCCGGAGCATCGGCCCGACGCACTACACGATCCTGTCGACGCTGGCGCTGCTGTCCAACGCGCTGCTGTCGGGCCAGTCGCTGCCGCCGTACATTCCGCTGCCACGGCCGTACGAGCTGACGCGGCGCCTGCTGACGCTGAAAAAATCGACGCCGGCGAGCGGCGGAAGCGACGGGCCCCAGAGGCGTGCCAGCTCGGCGAGCCGCGCAACGGCGACGGGGACCTCGGCGAGCGGGGGCGCGCCCGGCAGCGGCAAGCAGCCGCCTGTGCGGCGACGGAACAGCGTCTGGGGCAAACAGAGCTGGCGGCCCGAGGCAGGAAGCTCGGCGGTCGTCGACAGTGGCGGCGGCGGCATGTACGAGCGGCAGACGGAGGACGAGGCGGTCGAGACCGAACTGCCCCGCCGGCACCGGCGCAGCACGGCGGCCAGCAGCCGCGACCGGCCGGCGCTGTGGCGCGAGGTGACGGACAATGCCGTCAGCACGGTGACGGGGATGCCGGAGCTGACGCGGATGACGACGGGCGCGGCGGCGCACCTGGGCCGTGTGCTGGACGCGCGCAACATGGACGAGCACGGCTACACGGAGTTTGCGGTGCTGCAGGTGTGCAGCACGCTGGTGTGCGACGACCTGGAGGGCATGATCCAGGCGGTGAGCGGGCTGGTGGGGGTGGTGGACTTTAGCTTCCGGATGGACGCGAGCCACGAGAGCCTGGACGAGGCGGCGGCGGACGAGGAGGCGGCCGGCGAGAAGGGCAAGGGGAAGACGGAGTAGGGGAAGGTTATTTGGTCTAGGACATGGGATATACATTGGTTACGATAATGAGTAGGATACTGGAGCTGGGGGACATTGAATAGCCTTGCCAGAGATGATAAATTGATACCAATTTGCTTTGCAAAAGTCATGACAGGATCACGACCAGTAAGTGGATACATGTGCAGTTTATTATTTTGATTTGTGCTAGGATAGCAACTAGTCATGTGGCAAATTGAACTTGTAGCTTTTGCTTTTCCATTTTCCATATCAAATTCCGCTTACGGAGACAGGTGCTTGGATCGTGTGGCGCAGAAGGACCAACCCGCCTTACGCCTTCGCAGGAACATCCGCTACACGCCGGTTGCCGTAGCCGCGAAACTCCTTCTTCTTGCCCACTGTCGTGATCTCGGCCACGTCCTCGTCGCTGAGCACAAGGCCGGGTACGGTGGAGGCGATGCTCGTCAGCCGGTCGGCGTTGGTGCTCGTCGTGATGGGCACGAGGCCCAGCTGGATGGTCCAGCGCAGCGCAATCTCCGTCGTGGTGACGCCGTACTTGGCGGCCAGCGCCGGGTAGACGGCGTCGAGCGGGCCCGGCGCGCCCTTGGTCAGCGGCACCAGCGGGCCGTACGCCGTCACCGTGATGCCGTGCTGGCGGCTAAAGGCCACGAGGTCGGGCCGCTGCAAGTACGGGTGGTGCTCGATCTGGTTGACGGCGGGCACGACCTTGGCGGTGGCCAGGAGCGCCTCGAGGTGCTCCTGCAGATAGTTGCTGACGCCAATCGACCGGACTTTGCCGGCGGCCTGCGCGGCCTCCAGCTCGGCCCAGCGCGTCTGGTGGTCCGCGGGCGTCTGGGCGAAGCGCGGGTTGTGGATCAGGTAGAGGTCGACGTAGTCCAGGCCGAGCTTGGCCAGCGAGCGGTCCAGCGTCACCGCGAGGGGCTCGTCGTCGTGCACGAGCGTCTTGGTCGTGACGAAAATGGCGTCGCGCGGCACGCCGCTGGCGCGGATGGCGGCCCCGAGCTCTTCCTCGTTCTGGTAGGCTGTGCGCAGGCGGTCAGTCCTCTTCGTGTTTTCTTTTTATGTAGATGGTGGGTCTCTCATCGCTTCGTTTACCTTCAGCGCCGTCTAGGTGGTAGAATCCAGCCTCAATGGCAGTCTTTGTGTAGCGAACAATCGCCTCGCTCTCGTTGTTGCGCCCCGACAGCTTCGTACCGACGCCGAATCCGACCTGGGTGCGTTTGATTAGCGCGCGCGACCACAAACACGAACAACGAGGGAGCACGCACAAGAGGAATTTCATGGCCATCGTTCAATTTGACGGACGGGAAAGGCGACGGCGCCATGTTTGCCAGTATTCCCAGGAATTCGCTTTATACCGTTCGCTTGACTGGTGATACCAAAGGACGTAGTAAGAGATGGACCAAAATGGAATATGCCATGAGCAGAGACGTACAAGCAGCTGGGGGAGGACCGGCAAGCTGCTTTTATCCATACGCGATTCGTCGCAGACGGGCGGTGGTTGTGGAATGGCGAGCGAATGACGACACCTTCCACCGACCTTGCACCGACCATACAGCTTCGCTCGCACCCAGCTCGCAATCGCAGTGGCGTGTGCTCTGTTCGGTTCGGCCCTGCATTAGTGGGCCGAACTCGGCGCCGTTCAATCGCTCATCGTTCGCATTGATTGGACCGTCATCACAGCCAATGGTGTTGTTTCGGAGACGGCACAACCAAGCCTCAAAATGCATCACAAATGGACAACCCTCCCGGACTCCCGTACTTCGCGCCTGCGGACAAGCTACCAGAGCCGCTGCCTTCGCACGAGGCCATCGTAGCCGCCGAGGTCTGCTACGCGGACACGGTATGCAGCCGCGTCGTCCGCGTCGGGACGCATTACGTTGTCAAGTATGGTCCCGACGTCAGCCTGATCGAAGGGCAGACCCTTCGTTTTGTTGAGCCGCTGCGCCCTCCGCCGTTTCGGTTCCAAAGGTGTATGCGGTGTACACGGCCCAGCAAAATGAACCACATCGTTATGGAATACGTGGAGGGCGAAACGCTGGCATCTGTCTGGACCTCTCTTTCGCCGGAGACGAAGACGTCGATTGGCCAACAGCTTCGCGCAGCTATGGATTTCTGTATAACAACGGGCCGCCCGAGAAGGCCGCCTTCTATCGGCACACATTGTCCCTGGTCTTCCACGGCCACCGGCCCGTGTTTTCGCACAACGACCTGCAAACAATGAACCTCATCTTGCGGCCGGACGGTACCCTCACCATCATCGACTAGGAGGCGGCAGGCTGGTATCCGGAGTATTAGGAGTACGCCATGGCCCATGTCTTTTGCGGCGGCTGGACGACGGATTTCCATCGTTGCCTAGCACAAGCCTTGGATCCCTATCCGAACGAGTTTCCTTGGATTGCGATGCTTTGGCAGGAATTGTGGAACTGGCATTGCATTACAAAGGCACTTTGATAGGGGGATTCTTTGACCTGGTTTGGTCCTATACGTTATGATGGGCTCTACGGAGATTGTGCACTGTTGCCGCACGTGCGCCAATATCCGCAGTCAATGCAGCGGGCACTGCCCTCTTTTTCTCTTCCTTTGTAGGGGACCGTCTTGGTCAGGCTTTTGGTCACTGTTTTTTAATCGACGCAACGAATCTAAGAATGGCAAGTGTGGAAATCAACACACCCGTTCCACCCGCTACGACTCTCTCACTTAAGACGTACACAACGTATCAATCATCCGCCATATTTTGGTATGGCTGGTTTCCGTTATGGATCAGGGTGGATGGCTTCATCTAGCGGTTGCTGCCTTTTACTGTGTGGCTCGTTTTTGTTCTCCTCCCTTTTTTTTAGTCTTGCTTTGCTCTCAGACATCGCGATTTTGTTCGAGTTTACGAAAACAAAATTGGATTCCTGGCAGGTGCACACCTGCCTTGGTATGTGTATATATTTCCTGAGAGTCGTCAAGCTGCTTTCTCATTCCAGACAATATCCCATTGACTATGTTTTGTTTTTCTTCCCTCCATTCTCTTGTGTCGATTCGTTCATTTTAGACGTATGGAATCAAACCTGGGAAGGTGGTACGCACAGCAGGCAATTTAGTTAATAGGATGACATATTTAATCCCAGTATTTCTCATTTTCGTTTAAAGAAACGGCAGAGGCTTTTTGGATTTGCTACCGGCAGAAACCTTTGAGCCAGTTCCACAGCCACTGTCGAGCAGTTACCTAAGACAACGTTTCATGGGGATCGCTAGGGTCGCCTTTATCGTGTTGGTCCTGTCGGCCAAACGTATTTCTATATCTTCAGATCATTTCATCTTCATATCAGCATTGCATTACATGTTTTGTGTTTCTATAAGCCGTCTTTAGTATCCAAATGTCCTAGCAATAGAGTCCCACGTGTCCACGCAGCTTGGTTCATCTAGAAATAGAGGTATATAAACATCCAGCCATTCGCCGTGGACATTGGCCGTATATGACGCTTTGTAAAACTCCCAGTAGTCCGGATACCAGCCCGACTGCCGCCAATCTATAATGGCAGTGATTTTGCAAGACGACTCGTTCGACTCGTGAAACGTTGCTGACTCTGCCCGGGGAGTTTATGAATCGAGATTGTAGGCGGACGCCCGATCGATGTGAAGGGAGGTCGATCTGTCGACATAATAATTTGACGCTGCAAATAGGCACTTGAAGTTAAGATTTGAGAAAGCGACGATGCAGCATTTTATGACCGTATCTGTAGGAACTGAGGAAGACATGATTCTGTGAGTCCTAATAGGCATACTGGGTGTCAAAAGGACCTCATATTCAGGGGTGAGAATGTACATGGCCCATAGACCCCCTATGGCCATAATCTGACAATTGACGATGGTTCATTATTTATCACGAAGGCTCATTGTACGGATCAGACAACGGCGGTTAGGTGTTTTTGTCACTAAATATCACAAGCTGTGTCATAGGACCCTATTTTGTCTCGACACACTGACTAAATACAATGTGAAATTCTCTTGGCAGGGCTGCGTCTGGCCCTCTATCTCGTTACGAACCTATTCTAGATGCAACATGTTTTGTTTCTCAGTGACGTTGGGCATCAATTCTATGTACGGGGCACACCCAGGACGCTCCTCACAGGTGCAGAGGACGCCACACCCGGCCATACGTCGGCACTCCATGACAATGAATGCAACCCCGTGGAGGACAAAGCCATTGTCTTTTTTGATTTTTGTTCTTTGTCATAGAAACCCAGTATCGTTCTCGGACAGCTATTGTCTCGGCCAGGACAGCATTCTGGGTCGAGGTCCATATCGTCGCAGCCATCACGGTTGCCGAAGCTGCGCCCATGGCCGCAGTCCATGGCAATGCAGCAGGCACTGCCCTTCCTTTTTTTTTTTTTTTTTTTTTTTTTTTTTTTTTAGGGGCCTCCTTCTAATTTACGCATCGCGGCGGCGCAACGGCACGATCCAGCAACGGGCGTAATAAAATGCGACCTTGCTGCACGTCGTCACAGCCCCCAACGTTGATCTGCCAATGGTGAGCGGCTATTCCGTCACTGTGATTTGCGGCCATACACTCCTCCAGTCACCAGACGTTTCGCAAATAACGACCCGCATGCACCCGGCATTTTTACCGTCGACGAACCGCCGTGGTGCTTTCGAAAACAAGGGTATCTTTCCCGTCGTTGCAGATTGTCTCTCTGCATGGCATATACGACATTGCGGTGCTCTGCGCTGTACATCGACGAGTATCATTGGGCACGGGGGTTTGCTCATAGGTATGGTGTCAGAAACACCAAAAAACGACGTTTAACGTGCTGCACTTTCTCTCTCTCCCTTGTCCCTTGTCCAGTCCAGTTCTATTTTTCATGAAGCGAGACGCACGCACTCTGCTCGGGATGGCCGCATTCCCAGCAAGGCTTGGTATCATGCACGAACGCAATACCAGGTCATCACAGATGGACACGGGGCAGAGGCAACGAGAGGGTCTCAAGTACGTGAGCACGGAATTCCCTGTATTTGACCCGCAGTTCCTCCCAGTCTGTCCGTTGCTTTGTTCTTGTCTAGATGTCAGTCATGGCCATTCTTACACCACTCACGAGCCTTTCTCTGCTTACTGCAATTTTTCTTGCCTCATTTACCATCTCTTATACATTTATATAACGTGTTGTTCAAGACGCCGCCCCCTCATAGTACGTTGTTTCATTCTATCAGAGACGACCAAGCGAAAACCAACGTTCCACGAGATTTCCACACCATGGATCCCCTCTCAGCCATTGCATCCACCATATCCATCATACAGAGCATCGCTGCAACCTACAACACAATCAAAAAACTCCAAGGACTCCCAAAGGCGTTCAACGCCGTCCAAGAGAGCCTTCCCATTGTCCAAGTCGCTTTGGTCAAGGCCCATGGCTTTTTCGAACATTCAATCGACAACAGCGCGAAGGAGGGCGCCCAGCCGATTTTGTCCCGCTGCCAAAAGAACGCCGCAACACTGAACGATGTCTTTTTGAAACTGGCCGCGTACGAGACCAGGTCGGACGACAAAACGTGGGACACGCTGCTCAAAAAGTGGCACACCCTGGCGCTGCCGCTGCGAACGGGACAGAAGGTGGAGACGTTGATGAAGGGCATATTGGAGGACTTGGACTTGTTGATTCGACCCATTGCCTTTGACGACAGGGCCTTCCAAGCCCAGTGGCACGCCGCCATCACGCAGCTGGCCGACGTGGAGCCGTCCATTCCGGACGCGGAGTCACTCGGCGGGACGCAACACATTGCCAGCGGCGGCACTGGCTACCAATACAACAACCAGGGCGGACAGCAGAACAACAATACGGGGGCGGGGCGCATGTATAATGCGGAGAGGATGTACTTCGGTAAGGATGACTAGGGATTCCACGCTATATATATAACACCTATATATGAATCAAGTAGAGTTCTCAACTCACACTTTTTTCTTTTTTGTGTAGGTTCACCCCACACGGACGATGAGACAAGGAAGAAAAAACTCGAGATCCTCAAAACTCTCCACACCACGCCGTACAAGGAACGAAAGGATCGAAATCCCTGTCGTGTTCCAGGGACACTGGAGTGGTTTGTCCAGCACGAGAGCTTTCGGCAATGGAACGATGCATCGGCATCAACGATGCTATGGGTGTCGGCCGATCCGGGTGCGGGAAAGTCTGTGCTGGCGAGACATCTCGTGGACAACGAGCTGATGCGACAACGACATCCCAACGGTGACGTCGTGCCTCCAAATGGGCCCACAACGGTCTGCTACTTTTTCTTCAAGGACGACTTTACGGACCAGAGGTCGGCCAAAGAGGCCGTCAGCTGCATCATTCATCAGCTGCTGACGGAGCGAAAAGACCTGTTCACCGACACAATTCTAGACCGTTTTGAGACGGGCGGCGGGTACGACCGACAATCCTTTCACGACTTGTGGGACATCTTGATCACGACGCTGTTGCAAGCGTCCAGCGGCCAGCGGGAACGGGACCCGGCCAACAACGCCCACACCACACACCCACCTCTCCATGTGCTGTGTGTATTGGATGCATTCGACGAATGCAACCTCACTGACCAGAGGACGCTTGCCAAGGCGCTGGGTGACTTTTACGCGGGGCCTTTGTCGCACAACAGCAACGTTGTCCTCAAGTTCTTGGTCACCAGCCGACCGTACAGAAACATTGAGCAGGAGTTTCGATACAACAGCAAGCCGAACTTGTCTTTTGTGCGTTTGAGTGGAGAGAGCCCCGACGAGGTGGCCAAGATCCAGAACGAGATTGGCATTTACATTCAAGCCAAATTGGACGACATTGCGCACGAGCACGATCTCAGCGCGGCCGAAAAAAAGCACCTCCACGACAAGGTGCTGCAGATCCCCCACCGCACCTATCTCTGGGTCTACCTCACCCTGGACTTGATTCAGCGGGAATTCGACGAAGACATGGACCTAGACATGGCCTTGTGCCATCTCCCCACCGACGTCGACGACGCCTACGAGAAGATTCTCGCCAGGATCAAGCCAAAAGACGTTGCCAAGGCGAGACGACTGCTGCACATTGTCGTCGCAGCCGTTCGTCCGTTGACACTGGACGAGGTAAACTTTGCTCTCGCCCTGGAACAGCGAGACAGGTCCTACGACGATGTCAGGATGGTGCCCCCCGACCGGTTTCCCAAGTACATTCGGAACCTCTGTGGGCTGTTTGTGACGGTCGTCGACGGCAGGGTGTATCTTCTGCACCAGACCGCCAAGACGTTCCTTGTCGGGAGCGACGCAGCCGCGGCCCCCCAGCCGATACCCTTCCACGCGCAGAACAGCGCCCCCCGGTGGCAAGCGTCCTTCGTACCGAGCGCGTCTCACCGCATCCTGGCCACAATCTGCGTCTGGCACCTGCATTTTGAGACGTTTGTCGAGGACACGCCGGGTGGCGACGAGCTGCTGTCGGTGTCGGACTACGACGACTACACGGACAACTACGTCTTTTTGGAGTATTCGGCGTGCAACTGGCCGGACCACGTGCGCCAATCCGATGCGCGCGGCGACGACCCAGACGTGCTGTCCTTGCTGTGTCTCTGTGGTCCGAGCCCGCAGCGCACCGTCACCTGGCTGGACATTTACTCCACGTACGAGCAGAATTATGTCATCCTGGACGCCGACCGGGTCCTGGTGGCCGCGGCCTTTTGCGGCCTGGATGCCGTCGTGCGGGCCCTCCTGGCCTGTCCAGGCATTGACGTCAGCGCGACGGACGAGATGTACGGTCGCTCGGCCCTGCACTGGGCGGCGAACAACGGCTTCGACGACGTGGTGGAGCAGCTGCTTCTTTGTCCCGATCACAGGCCCGCGGCACCCACGGCATCCCGCGGCGTTCTGCTCGACGCACGAGATTTGCAAAAGTCAACGCCCCTGGCGATTGCCACCGAGAACGGCTGCGAGGCCATTGTGCGCCAGCTTCTCCAGGCCGGCGCGGATGCCAATGCGGTCGACGCCAGTGGTCGGTCGGCGCTCATGTATGCCGCCGCGGATGGGCAGCTGCGCATTGCACAGATGCTTCTCGAGGCGGGAGCCGATGTCGACGCGGCCACCATGTACGGCGACACGGCTTTGACACTGGCCGTCCAGAAGGGTCACGTGGCCATGGTACAACAGCTTGCCCAGATCACTGTGGGCAACGGCATCCACGGAGCGGATGCCGTCCATGCTCTGGGGCATGGCAAAACGCCCGTTGCATATCGGCTTGACGAACCGGGCACGGCTCACCACCTCGAAAGCCGACCCATCCCCGACGATTTGATTCTTGACGAGGACTTGTGGAACCCAGACGCATCCTGGGACGACAAGCCCGTACAATTCTCCATCAATCTACCTTATCGGCCTCGCTGACGGACGGCGACTTCAACATGTTATGATGTCTTTTTCTTCTCGTACTTTTTGCGTACATAGTGTTACGTCTTGACGTTCATTAGTTCTATGAATATAAGTGTCGCTGAGCGGCACGTACCCAGACTCCGATGCAATCCCTTGGATAGAATGGAAGATAGGTCGTCTGTTCATGCGTGCGCTGGATGCCCTAAAGCGTAGCGGCAGTACGGAGGGTTCGATGCATCAGACGTCCAAGGGGCTCTATTGAGACGAATTTGTTACCAAGGACGGCCGGCTCCAGACTCGTCAGCTAGTTTAGCTCTTAGATTCTGTTTTTCTTCGTCCCGTGCACTGGTGCTCCATCTTTCCGTGCCAACAAGAACTGAATTCTCAAAGTCAATAAACTTGGGCCCCTGAGACGTCATAATAATATTGTATCTGACAAGATCGCCATGAATAAGGTAATGATGGAGCTGGTCGAGCGCTTTCCCACAATCCTCGAGATCGCCAAGTCCTGGGAAGCGCCCCTCGGCCCTTTCTGTTAAAAAGCCGACAACGCGATCCTGGCTTGTCTCATAAACGTATCCAACAAGCTTTGGAGCCAGAGAGCATGCTGCCAGGCGATGATACGCTTGGATTTCCTGAATCACCCACTGTATCTCGCCTGGAAACCGTGCGATCTTGAGAAAATACGTCTGTGCGTTATTCGACACCTCCGAGGTGCGCGACTTGCATTCCCGAACAAGAGACAAGCTGGCCATGTCGTAGAGTTGGTATTGCCCGAGCAGAAACCCCTTCGGAATGGCCGGGGGAGAGGACCTGTCCGTTTCGCATCGCATCTCTCCCGCCTCCATGTTGATATGAAGGGTCGTCCAGGAGTCATCCCACTCCTTGAGTTTGCTGAGCTTTGCAATCACCGCCGGGCCATAGTTGCGATCGTTGTCAGAGAGGAAGCCAGCACCAATGACGGTGACGTAGACGACTCTCCCATCGGATCGCTGTATCCGTAGAGGGCGTCTTCATCCCCCGAATCGACGGACAACATCTCATCCATTGTAGAGCTATCTCTGTCAGTAAGGTGAACAGGACCATAGTGATGCACGGAAATAACATACAGGCCAAACTATCAAGTGTCGACAAAGAGAGCGAAAGAGGCGATGGAATTATGGAATCTGGTCACAACACGCTGTGTTGGGCGCCACCTCCCCACCACCACGAGATGTCACGTGCCGGGCTCCAGAGACACGTCCGCCGTTTATCAAGTTTCTATGTACATTCTTGCATTCGTCTCGTTAATACAACTACACAAGCCTTTTCACATCATCAAACGACCATGTTTGCCTGTACGCGATGGATTTTCACGAGTGTGGACCAATCAGAAGTCGTAGTGAAAGTATGGAAGCTATTGTTAAAAGATAGATGCCGGCCATAACATATTGAAGATGTCCTGTGCTTCAGTTTTGTTTTCTTTTTGTTTTCTGTTTTCAGCTTTCTGAATTCTACCTAGAACAATGACTCGACAGAGACAGGGGGCTCGGAGTCTCTTTGCACGCGATTTTGCAAATACTCCGAACTCTCTGACGTCTGACCTTTCATTCTCACTCGTCCGGGTAAGGGTTCCCGAAGCGCCAGGCGTTCCTTTTGTGTTTGTTTAGCAAGCCAAGTGGGCCAATCGCAAGCTTAAGTCGGCGCTTCTTCACCTCGTCTACTCTGCCATGTCTCCGCCTCACATTAACAAATGTCCATCTCCGATTTCTCCAAGCTTGGTCGCTCTCGAGCTTCCTCCCTACAAACTCCACGTCGACGATGTTTGACGTCTAATGTGCTTACGTTTGCACGGAAGTACCGTTCCCCCTTATGTCTCGTCCATTTTGTTCTTGTTCTTTCTTGTTCACATGTCGTGTATATCGATATCCGCTAGTGGCCTTCTTCATTTTCAAGCATCATATGAAATGGACATTCAGGCGACTTTTGTATGAAATATATCTGTTCAAATACGCTGCACTTAACGACACACGCTATTGATGGAAACGATAAAAGAAGTTACTGTTAAAGATGAAGAATGAGGAGTACTTGTTACCCATGTCACATGAAGTAGTGGTTAAAGTCACCCGGTCCAGGCGTTAGGTCATTCACACATTTTTTCCCCATTTTCCTCCTGGCATCCGATACAACGACACTCCGATACTCCAATACTTGTAGACGAATGATGACAAGGAAGGAAGCCTTTATGAGGGGAAGCTTGCTTGAAACGGCGACAAAAGTGTAAAAACTCCAGCCAGGAACACCACAGCCAGGCGAGCTCCAGGAAATGCGACTCCATAAAATTCATAGCACCCGCTCGCCTGAATTTCCGTATGCTCGAGCAATTCGCATAAAATAACAAAGGGTAGCGGCCCCGTCTTCATTTGGCGGTCTCACATGCTTAGTCTGTTCCTCTTTCGCCGTCGTCGTTGGGATCTAGAAATAGAAGGCTGAATCAACAGCTATAAATATGACCACAATCAAACAACTAACCCTCGTTCACATTTACAGCGATCACATTGTCTTGATTTTGTAAGTGGAGCAAAATCATGGAGATCGCGGACGTGGCCAAGATTGTGGAGAAGCTTCCCCGAGATAGACGAGGCAGACTGTGGATTTCTACCCCGTATTTGTATCTGGGGAATAGGAATAGTATATGGAAACACTAAAGCGAGTATCCACACGTCCCATCATTGCCCTCGGTGCATGAATTAACTGTCACGGCATCCGTGTCATCGCAACCTTGATCATCCGTTGCCATATGGCCCTAGTTAGCCTTGGACCAGAATGTGTCTCGTCTCCCTTCGTCAGCCCGGTTCCAATGCAAGGAATTCAGCATCTGCCACGCGTTTTCAGGAATCATTTACCCCCACATAGACATGTTGATAAATAATTTTCCGCGTAGGCCGTAATGAGCAACTGAGCTGGAGGGATAAAGAAGTAATTCTTTTGACGACACGCGACGTAGTAAACAGCACAGTACTCTAACGGTAAAGGTCCACGACGGTAGAACGGTTCCAGATTTCCATTGGCACCGACCTTACCATACCTCTAGCCTATTTCTCTCCACGCTCGTTCCTCGCACAAGGATCATGTCATTGTCGGTGCTAGACCATACCCCAGACCCCATCTTTGTTTTCCCGGAACGGCTCTCTTCCCGTATTGTCCTCTTATTCATCATATTTTATATTTAAATCCCCACCGGATCGCCTTTGTTTAACCCAGGTCCTAGCATCTAATTTCTAAGGAGGGTCTATTTTTCCCGGCTGGCTCCCTTTCGTTGGCTTTTTACTCCAAACATTAAGAGCATACTCGTTCCCAATTCTTAATTTCTTTTTGTTGCTTTCCTTTATCTTATCAACACATTTACTCCAACACTCTGATCCACCCACCTCCCCCCATCTGCCTCCATGATGGAGGAAAAATCGCAGGTCGAAATGGTCGAGCGGGTAGACCACAGCAGTGGCCCCGATGTCGAGAATGGCTCTGCTCCCGTCGACGCCCCGTCCGCTGCCGGCGTACCCAACGAAGCCCGTGACGAAGATGTTGTCACTCTCAAGACGTGGATTGTCGTTACAGTAGGTGGTTTTGCCTCGTGGAACACGCATCGTGTCGGTTGGCGGCATCCACACTAACAAATAGGTCCTCTCCTGCTCCTACGGTCTATCCTTTTGGATGGTCACGTCGCTCAGCGCGGCGCAGACGTTCATCGCGACGCAGCTCGGCAACCCAGCCAACGCCGCCTGGTGGACCACCGTCTACACCATGTGCACGGCCATCTCGTTTATGCTCTTTGGCGGCAACTCGGATCTGTTTGGTCGGCGCTGGTTCATCATCAGCGGCAACGTGTCCGTGTTCATCGGGTACATTGTGATTGGCGCCGCCAAGAACACCGAGGCCATCATTGCCGGCTCGGCGCTCATCGGTGTCGGCGCCGGTCTGTGCCAACTCGCGGCCTTTGCACTGCCCGAGCTGCTGCCCAACCGCATCCGCCACATTGGCATCCTGATTGCCGACTCCAGCACCTGGGTCGCTGTGCTGTTCGGCCCCATTGTCGGCCGCTATTCCATCACGGAGGGCCCCGAACGCTGGCGCTGGATGTTCTACACGCCCGCCATTTTGGTCGGCATCTCGTTTGCGCTGCTCATCTGGCTCTACCACCCGCCGAAGCACCCCCGCGGCATTCCCTGGAACGAGGCCGTCTGGCAGCTCGACTACCTCGGCGCGGCGCTGTTCACCGTCGGCGCCACGCTGGTGCTCACGGGCGTCATCTACACGACCATCATCCCGGCCTCCGACCCCATCGTCATCGGCCTGCTGGTGAGCGGCTTCGGCGTCACCGTCGTCTTTGGCCTCTGGGAGCACTTTGGCCACCTCCAGCAGCCGCTGGCGCCGCCCTGGGTGTTTGCGCAGGACAAGGGCCGCGAGTTTTTCTTTCCGTTCATCAGCGGCATGATTGTCAACATGTTCTTCTACTCGGTCAACATTGTCTACCCGACCATGATCAACGTCTTTTGGACCGACGCCAGCTCGTCCGTCTCGTACCAGTGCCAGCTGACGCTGCCCCAGGCCCTTGGCCTCATCACGGGCTCCATGGTGCTCTGGTTCTTTGGCATCCAGATTGGCCACTGGAAGATCCAGTACACCGCCGTCTTTGCTGTCATGACGCTGTTTGGCGCCCTGCTTGCCCTCGCCACGCCCGACAACATGGCCATGATCATGGTCTTCACCTTTCTCGCCCAGGGCGCGTACGGCTGGGCCCAGACGCTGTCCATCACCTGGATCCAGTTCGGCGTCCCCCAGACTGAGCTCGGCATCTCGGGCGCGCTGGCCGGTGTGGCCCGCTGGACCGGTGGCGCATTGTCCTCGTCCATTTACCTGGCCATTCTGTCCAACGTCCAGGGCAAGCAGGCCAAGACGCTGATCCCCGCGGCCGCCATGGCTGCGGGCGCCGACTCGAGCATGGCCACCCAGCTCATCACGGCCGTTGGCGCCGGCACCGCCGCCGGGATCCCCGGCATCACGGCCGAGATTTTGGCGGCCGTCGGCGCCGCCTTCCAGCAGACGTATGTGGTGGGCCTGCGCACGGTATGCCTTGTTTCGATTGCGTTCGGAGCCATTGGCACCATCTGCTGCGCGCTGTCCAACGACATTGGCCCCAAGATGAACAACAAGAGTGAGTCCTCGTCTACTTCGAATTCGGCGTTGCTGGGCGAGTTTGTGCTAACTCCTTGCAGTCGAGGTCTTTTTGGAAAACGATGTCCAGAAGGACAAGAACCGCTTCCATTAATTTATTGGCGCTGTGTCGCTCATTGTCGCTTGGGGATATACTCGAGGGCCGGAGTGCGAAGCGGATTGTGTTTCGCATCTCTTGTTGATAAGAGTCAAAGGAAAGGCAAAACAGTTTACAGAATTGAAATTTTGAGTTCTTCATGTGCATTTCTCGTTTTTGTCTGTATCACGTGAAGGTATTCGGTTTACCATGCAAATGGAAGTCGCTCAGTCGCCCTTTCCTTTTTGCGTGCACTGTCATACGATCGCACCTGCCATTTCGGTGGCGATGTTTGCAAACGGCGCGATGTCAATTTTCGCGATTCGACCCAAGTGGAAAGGAAAGCGTGGCGCAACGGTACCTTCTGTTTTCAGCAAATGTGTCACTGCTGCAGTGTCCAGGGCTTTGCTCAGCCTCCTTTTCCCCAGGGCGGGGATTTGGCCGCGACCTGCATCCACATCCATTTGACATCTCCTTGCAACATCGAAAGTCAGAAAAGCCAGCATGGCCCTGCTACGCACGAAACACTCAGTAAGCGGCCTGGGGAGGACTGTAAGACCGACGACAATGATCTTTTCCATCGCAACACGGCGATCAGTCGCGACCCGGGTGCAGCTCAAGGCCTCCACCAGTTGGACTACCTATGCGACCGTGGCCGGTGCCGCCAGTATTGCCGCGGCGTGGTGGATTCTGAGCAACAACGAGCCGAGCAAGACGCTCAGCGCACCGGACCTCGATTCCGATCCTGCTCATGTCGGCACGCTGCGAGGACCGTCGCCCGAGGAAGTGACGGGCATCTTGCACCAAGGCGCTTTCACCGTCCGCGTTGGTGCGGCCGTGCCGGGCGTGACACGCTACGACGGCATCCAGCTGGCATCCAACAGCCAAAGCGAGGATTTTTACACACATGGCACATTCTCGCTGCCGCGGTCACAGACAAAGGGCCGCTGGGCGGCATGGGCCGTGTTTGACGGCCACGCGGGCTGGCAGACGGCAGAGCTGCTCAGCCGGGCACTTGTACCGGCCGTGCGCGACAGCCTCAACGACGCAGCAGCCGCTCAATCACGCACGTCCGTCTTTACGAACCAGGTTGTAGTGCAGCAGGCCATCACCAAAGCTTTTGTCGACCTCGACAACCGCATCATCAAGACCGCCGCTGAGATTGCCCAACTGCCCGACGACAGCATCCATGCCAGCCGGTCGCTGCGCTTTGCCGACAAGATCCAGACCCTGATGCCGGCGTGGGCGGGCTCGTGTGCCCTGCTGTCCCTGTACGACCCCGCAACGCGCAACCTACACGTAGCCTGCACCGGCGACTCGCGAGCTGTCCTCGGCCACCTGCAGGCGAGCAAAGACAATGGAAAGGACAGGTGGGAGGCCGTTCCGCTGTCCGTGGACCAAGCCGGCACCAACCCGGACGAGGTCGCGCGTTTGAATGCGGAGCATCCCGGCGAGGAAGACACCCTGGTCAAGGACGGCCGCGTGCTCGGCATCATGGTCTCGCGCGCGTTTGGCGACTGCCGCTGGAAGTGGCCGGTGGCCCTGCAGGCATCGCTGTACCAGCGGTACATGGGCGCTGCGCCGCTGCGGCCGCCCAAGTACCAGGTCAAGACGCCGCCGTACCTGACGGCCGAGCCGGTGGTGACCACGACACGACTCGAGGCGGACGCGCCCTATTTCATGATTCTGGCCTCGGACGGCCTGTGGGACCGACTGTCCAGCCAGCAGGCAGTTGACCTCGTCGCTGCGTGGCTTGCGGGGCCCGGTCCGGCCACAACACCGTCTAAGCGACCGGTGCGGCTCGGCCGGGCGTTTCACGCCAGCTACACGACGACCCGCGATGGCAATGCAGCCGTGCATCTTGTGCGGAATGCGCTCGGCGGCCGCGACGAGGCATCCCTGGCGGCGCGCCTGGCATACGGCCCGCCGTTCTCGCGCGTGGTCCGCGACGACATTACGGTGCAGGTGGTGTTTTTCAACATGGATGGAAAATCGCTCCCGAACGCATGAGGGCACGGTGGCGCTTCAGACCACGAAGGAGAAGGCGGATGACATAGTTGTCGTTTTATTCAGCGCAGCGCGTTCATTTCAGCAATAGCATCACAGAAGACAGCAACATGTTATTTTTCTGGTATTGTTTAAGCTCACGTTCGATTTAGCAACCACGTTCTTATTTGGAAAGATGGCGGCCTAGGTTAACAATCTGATGAGTCGGGATGGAAAGCATTCCGAAAGGAGCGCGACGTCACATGACTGAACAAGATTTTTAAACACCCGCAACAGTTTCTTTTATTCCTCTCCACAGAGGCCACAGACATCACAACCCCTGTATCCCTGGACCATCCACACAAGTCTGAAGCCGAACGTTCATCTAGATGAAGAGGAAACAGCGACGAGATCTGCTCCAACCCACGGCACCCCAAAGGACTCGGGAACGGGGAAATGGTTATTTGTGTGCGAGTCGCCTTTCTCCCGTCGCATGCCCTTCGGTAGAGTAGTGGCCGGCTGTTGCACGACCGGACCGCGACCTTAAAACAAGCAGGGTGATTCATAATGTCGCGAAGGATTCGTTTCTGTATAGGCACTAAAGATTGCGAAACCGGTCGGAGCCTTTTGGAAGTCTGACCTTCATCCAACAAAGTTCTTTTTTATTCATTTCACCTGCCACGCGGACGTAGAGTTAGTTACGATACTTGATCAAAATCAAAGTACGTATATTGTATACTTACTGTTTTCCGTTCTTCTTGGAGTGCTTCTTGTGAGCGCCCGGGATCGTACACACGCTCACCGAAAAGTTCTCCCCTGATTGCGAAACAGCGTGAACGAGGACATCGTCGCCGAACGGCCACTGCAATTCTTAATAAGGGTTTTCCCAAGGACACAGATAGAGCATTCCGACGAAGATAAAAATAAAACAGGGTACGACGAACGTAGACCAAGATACGTACCTCGTCCGTTTCGCGCAGGTCGTCGCGCTGGTCGTACTGCGCAAAGTCGTAGCCCGTGCCTTTGAGGCACTTCTTGGCGGCCGCAAAGGCGTCGGCGCGGTGCACGTAGCAGCCCTCAATGTCGGTCTTCTCAAAGGCGTCGCCGACCCAGGCGTTGTAGTCGATGGCGGTCTGCAGCACGTAGTGCAGATGGCGGGCCAGGTCCTTCTCCCGTTTGCCGTCGTTGTCGGGATGCGCCGACAGCTGGATGGTGCCGTCGGGTCCCGCCAAAAAGCCCTGGTCGTTGGGCGTCGTGTCAAGGCCGACGATGAACTCCTGGCCGGCCGGCGCCTTGGCATAGACGACGACGCCGTCGCCGTGGGCCAAGGGCTGCGTGCCGTCGCGGACGTCGTATTGGACAAAGTCCGAGGGCTCGTAGCCGAGGTCCTGCAAGGCCTTGGAAGCAAACGCCTTGGCGGCCTCGACCGTGGCGTGTGTGCCGAGCACGTAGACGCTACGAGTTGGCGCCGCCGTTTCACCGTCTTTGCCCAGGACTGTCAGGGTCGTATGGTAAAGAAGCTCTGGGATGCCAGACATGATTGTTACTGTTGTGTTCAATAGTTCAACGTTATTGTTCGTCATAAAACGGTTGTCGTAGAATATTGGTCGTAAATCCGTTGATGTATAGTATCATAGACATTGCGTTTAGGGAGTATTGCCTACAAACGTTTCCTTGCGCAAATATATACTTTAGACGACAGAAACGTATCAGCGCATTGATTTCAACGGATATGACAGCCGACTTCCCGTACTATTTTGTTATAGTTGTGTGGTGCCACAAATAAGGAACACATGATGCTGGTGGACTGATCGAGAACTGTCGGCGATGCGTGTTGGTGGCGCAATGTCGAGTTAGGTTGGTGTAGGGGGAACAAGTGTGAATGAGTAATCCGCCTACTAACACAGATATTGCCTGTAAGGTGTCATGGCCTAGACGCATCACCCCACCCTCACCACGCTCGGCCGTTTCCGTCCGTCTCTCTATATAAATCAAAATGAGAACAGACCAACAAGTCTCACCACCGGACACACAACTTGGCAACGAAAATGTCGTCTGCAAACATCATGCCAATGTCTCGGATCGCAATTGTCGGCGTCGGCTAGATCGGTGCCGCAGCTGCGTACGCGCTCATCCTTGGCTCCGTCGCGGGTGAGCTGCTCCTCGTTGACGTCAAAGTGGACCTGCGGGACGGCCAGGTCCGCGATCTCGCTGATGTGATCTACAGCCGCAACAGCCGCACGCGCGTGCGAGCGGCCACGCACAGTGAAGCTGGCCAGTGCGACATTGTGGTCATCACCGTGTGGTCGAAGCATCCCATAGGTAAGGGAGACATCGCATCTGTTTCTGCTGTCCCAAAGGCTCGAGCTGATGTGGCTCATTTGACTGTTTAGGCGAAACCAGCTCTCAACATGTGTACCAAACCGTCGCCATTGTTCGGAGTGCGTGCCCACACCATTCCTCCTTGCTCGTTAAAAATCGGCTAATTGAAGGATAGGTCGCGGCCAATTCAATCGATCTCTACGTATTGGGCGTACATGGCGATGCGCAGGTTGTTGCGTGGTCGACGGCGATCATCGGCGGTGCGCGTATGGACAAATCGCTCCCACCGGACACGTTTGGTCGCGCCGAGCTTGCAAAGGACAACAAAAATCAATCGCAAGCCATCATCCGGGTCAAGGGATCAACGCCCTCTGGGATGGGCTCGATCGTGTCCAGCATCTGCTCTTCCATTGGCAACGACAAACGAAATATTCACCCCATCAGCCATTTCCAGCCGGAGTTTTCCAGCCGGAGTTTGGTTGCTGCTTCAGCCTGCCAGTATTCCTGGGAAGGAAGGGAATCATGGGGACGATTCAAATGCCATTGAATAGCGACGAGCGAAACCACATTGTCGATTCAGCAAAGGCTCTCAAAGGTACAGTTGACAGGTTCAACGTGGATTAGTAAGTATATGAAGGTAGTACTGGCCGCAGCCAAAAGACACAGCCTGCCCATAAACGCGGGCTCATGGCGGGTACGTACTAAATAGGGTAACCTGCCAAGGTGTCAGTGCAGATAAGGCTACGCTTCATTTTAGGTTGCACCCGAGAAAATCCGCATGCGAGTCGAAGGGAGGAGCGGAAATGTGTGATTGTGAGCAAAGGCGACAAACCTTGCTTCGTCACACAAACGAAGCGCCAGCCCTTGTCGTCAACTGAAGTTGAAATCGGAAATATTGTACGATACGACATACAACATGCGCCCTTGTTTGCTTGCCCGTCCCGATCCATCCGGATTCCGCCTCCCTTCACATAAGTGTTGGGGCACCCATGCCAAGACGGCCCTTTGCTCGTTTGAGCGATTCTCGAGTGTCATGCCAAGAGCCAAGACGTCCTCCTGTTGATGGTGGTTGCTGTGGCTGTGCTGTCTTTGTACGTCGCATTTGCATTTGGTATTGTGACAGTACGAATGTACGGGTAGACACGAACGGTGCGCACTCATTTCGCCAACCTCGCTTCTCGTCGATGATTGTCTCTTTCCTCTGCTCTGTTTACATTTTCTTTCCACTCTTGTGTATTGATCTCTCATTCCGAAATGTGCATGTCGCCTTTCGCCCTGCTCGTTACCACTTCTACCCACACAAGAACCTCCGTTCCCACAGCCAACCATGCGCGTGCGACTGTTCTCTGACCCAGCAGGCAAGCTGGTGTCCGTGTTGGCTTGGTCGTCTGTGGCCTACGCCGCGCTGGCGAACGCTGCGGTCAGCACACATGTCGCAAAAGCCGACACGGACATCTCGCCCGGCGTCGTGAACGTGGACTTGGTCTTTCCCCTCAACAACACGTATGCTCCGTTTGACGGTGCGATGCCTATTGTCTTTGCTCTGAGCCGCCCTGACATTGGGTCTGTTCTGCAGCTTCGGCTCAGCTACAGGCTGTTCGACCTGGCCAACGCTGCTTTGGGCCAAGGTCAAGTGGTCAACCTCTCTTCGGACTCTGGCCCCGTCCCGCAAACAAAGAACAATGGCGACGGGGAGTATGCCTTTTTCATCCACTTTAGCGACGACGCCATCGCTGGCCGCATTGGCCAGTTCCTTGTGGAGCTGACGTTGATTTATGTCGTCGACTATCCCGGCGACAAAGACGTGCCCAGCTCCGTCGTTCAAGTCCCCCTCATGTACGACATGATTTTCACGACGCGTACGGGCGCGCCGCCGGCTGTTGTTCCCGGCATGAACGTCAGCGACAGCGGCAGCGGCAGCGGCAGCAACAGTTCGACGCCTTCGTCGTGTGTGCCCCTTGGCGCCGCGTCCTTTTACTATCCAATCAACATCACCGGTTTCATTACGGAAAAGGGCATCAACTACGGAGTGGTCTCCACAGACAAGACGCGCCACCTCCTGCCCCCGTGTGCCGTACGAGTCGACCCCGATACCGCAGCCTCCATTGCAGCCGGCTCAACACAGACCACGGCTACGGCGACCGGCACAGGCGCCACGGGAAGTCCTACCGCCTCTCCCAATGCCGCTCTATCTGGACGGGCTTCTACGTCTACTATTGTTGCCACTGTCTTTGTCCTGGCAGTCTTTCAGTGCTTCCATGTTTTTCATTGGCTTTGAGGGCCTCTTCGTTTTGAGCGTGAACCAGTAGACGGGAAGAATGTATGTGTTGGGAGTGATACGTGACCCAAGATGTGTCTACATGTATTAATAGTCGATGCCATATTTGCCATGGAGTCAAAATGAAAGATTAACAAAAGACGAAAAGTCGCCCTCGGCGGAGATCTGTGTTGCAACAAGTCGCGATTCCTGCGGTGTAATAAGATTGGCAAATTTGAAACCTGAAATTGCCTGCACATTGTTTGTTCTGTCTGGTGAGTGCAACAAAAAGTATGACCACAGCTCTCATAACACCATGATGAAAAGATGCAAGAATTCTCCGGTTAGCTTAAAGCTTCAGCCTTTCATGGCTACATAAAACAAAGAAAACATGGGCCTGACGGGGGGACCAGTACAAACACTCCTAACCATGTATTAACTATATACAATAACATATTTAAAATACCTTGAGATCGATCCATCTCTGCAAACCATGACTTGTTCTTTCATTCTTGTCACATGGGCAGCACCATTTCTGCGCCGTCCCACGCCCACCGGCACAGCCCTCCCTACTCGTAGTGGTTGGCGACCTTGAGGCCCTTGAAGACAAAGTCGGTGCCCGCCCGCTTGTCCAAGACCGTCTTGTGGTGCACGTCCCTGACGCGGGCGCGCACGTACTCGGTGCCGGACACGACGTCGCCGGTGTCGACCTTGTCCTCGTCGGTCAGCAGGCCCAGCCGCTCGAGCAGCGGCGACGGCACGGGCTTCATGGGGGTGTCGTCGCCGGGGCGGCTAAAGTAGAGCAGGCCGAGGCGGGGGATGTTGATCTGGTCCTGCGGCGGGGTGACGACGCGGTGGACGGTGGACTTGATGAAGCCCTTGGTGAGGAAGGTCAGCGTGTCGGCGGCGTTGCAGGTGATGCCGCCGTCGACGGGGCGGACGTACTTCCAGGCGCCCTCGGGGGTGCGGATCTGGAGGCCGGCGACGTGCTGGGAGAAGAGGAGCGTCAGCGAGCCAAAGTCGGTGTGGCCGCCCTTGGAGTAGGCCTGGGCGCGGTCCCACTCGTCCTGGGAGCGGACGTTGTAGATCATGTAGCGCAGGTGGTCGTCGGACAGCTTGTCGTAGTCGTGGGCGTCGGCGAGGTAGTCCTCGTCGGGCAGCTCGAGGACGATGGCGATGAGGACAAAGAGCTTGCGCACGACCTTTTCCCAGACGTCGCGGTGGAACGCGGCAATCTCGGCGTAGTTGTCCTCGACGACGGCGTGGCGGCCGATGTGGTCCCACTGGGGGATGGCCTTGGGGATGTTGAGCTGGGCGTGTTAGCTGCGTGCAGGGGGAGATAGAAAAAAAAGTGAATAACAGAATAGACTGGGCGCACCATCTCAATGTTCTCCTTCACGCCCGTGTCGCCGATCCAGCGCGAGTTCTCGCGGTAGCCAAAGTACTCGCCGTCGGCAAAGTTGCACGGGAACCGGCGCTTCTCCTCGAGCGACTCCTTGAAAAACGTGTTGCCAATGCTGAACTGGCGCAGCACGCGCTCGTCGTCGATGCCCGTGTTCACCACCGACCAGAAGCCCACCTTGCTGATGGCGTCGTACAGGTCGCGGGCCAGCTCTTGCTTGCCGCCGGGCGCGTCGAACCGGCTCAGGTCGATCTTGGGCAGGTCGGCCCAGTCCAGATCTTCCTTGGTCACCGAAGGACGGCTCCACGGCTTGATGAGGACCTTCTTGTCCGGGCCGGCCGCAGCCGCAGCCGCGTCTACCGTCGTGTCGATTGCGCCGGGGGCCATTTGGATATTCGGGGTGAAATAAAACAAAACAGTTTTTTTGTAAAAAAAAAAAATGATTCGTGGTGATGCCAAGTCAGGGTTCTGTCCAGCCTACGTCCACAATCGTTTCTGGTCAAGGGAGGAGAGTACGACTAAATAAGGAACGATGGCGTGCCTCGGAGGGTTCTCGATGTCTTCAGATCGAGGCTGGCAACCGAGAGTACGGGGCGTAAGCTGCATTCATTATTTCACACAACACAACCGGCGCCAACGGCACGGCCTTTGCCGTTTGAAATTGGTCCGGAGAGGGGACAGCAGACTACGACATTTTTGAACGTCTCGACGTCGAGGACTTACACGTCACGGATCCGAGCGGGGATCTCTGAAACTGTCCGGACCGGGTCGACAGGGCCGCCGTGATTGGGGGTGGTTGGGGATGGATGGCCGGGTGGGGCTCCGTTAGCGTCGACGTGCTTGCACCCCCATACAACGCCATATGGGAGGTAGGTGACGTGACAGGGTGGACCAGTGAAAGTTGCGTCAGACATGGCGAAGAAAGGGAAAGAAAGGGAGAAAATATAAGGATGTGTGGGTGAGAAACACTGACGTTGTGTTCCTTAGGACGAGTAAATCGTAAATGTACGAACCATGGCAATGAGTATGTGCACTGGGGAGCTGACGTCGGGTAGGACCACTGGTTGTTATCTGTCACAGAAGCGCCTCATTTGAATTGTATTTCCTGTATTCTGTATTCTGTATTTCGTATTGCTTGCCTGTGTATGTCGTACGTGTTCCCTTGCTGGCCGCGTCTTATCTATCCTGCCATCGACAAAGAAGATTGCGATAGACTGTCACAGATTTCACGGATAGAATCATTTCAGTGTCACAATGTTGTGCCTATGAAGGCATCTTGACAGAGTGCTCTTGATGTTGTCTGTCTACTCAGCTGGCTGGGGGGTATTGGTGTACCCTCGCCATGTTCCACAATACGTCTGGTGTTGTTTCGTACCGGACTTCGGCAAGCTTGATCTCGCTTTCGTGAGCACGAGTCAGGGCTCTTAAAACCCCACTCGCAATGGCTGCTCAATGCTGTCCACTGCAATCTAGTACGACTTGTTGAGTCCTTCCCTCGGATCCTCGTTCTTCCATCCGTTTATTTTCATATCCTGTCGCGAATTCAGCCTGGAAGTGCACGCCCGTGGAAAGTTAGCTTTTACGGGTTCTTGGAGATCGGCAGCTGTTGAGAGGGACCCCGATAATTTCCCTTCTCGGCCTAGGTTCCGTTTGTTAGTCTACAGTGGTGCCTTGGTCCTGCAAAGCCGCACCGCACTCGACGTGTGTGCCATCTAGAGGCTGGATCACGCAAGGCTGAAGTGGCTCCAGTTACTATGCCTTTAAAGGTCCGCTTAACCCTCCGTTTAATGGTCCGCAAAATGGTCCGAAGGGACGATCCAGAAACGTCCGCACCAGAGGAGAATGTCATTGGTCAAAATGACTTCCATCAACACGCACCATACGTCGTACAGGACGAGATAGTCTTGGCAGCCGACGGCAGAGCAAAACGTGGAGGATCCTGTGAACGACAGCCCTACGACAGTCTTATATTGCCAATCAAGTCTCCTTACTTCTGTCCGGCTTCCACGAGACTCTCCAACGTCGCCCTCCACCCTTCTTACCAAAATGGCTGAAGACTTGTCCGAGAAAAAGTTTGCCGGCGTCGTCGGTGAAAGCCCCGTCGTCTTTGCGACCGCGTCGTCGTCGTCCGACAACGAGAACGGCGCTCCGCAACATGCTGCCGTCCCCGACGATGTCGACCCGGCGTTTCACAAAGCCGCCATGTGGAAGGCCGACATCTGGCTCGTCGGCTTCTACTCGCTCGTCTACGTCTTCCGCGTCATCGACTCGGCCAACTACTCCAATGCCGCCATCATCAACCTCGAGGCCGGCACCGGCATCAAGAAGGAGCTCAACCTCGACCCGTCGCAGTGGGCCTGGACGCTGTCCATCTTCTCGTACAGCTACCTCATCTTTGAGCCGTCCAACACGCTGCTGCTCAAAATCTTCCGGCCCTCGCGCTGGATGTTTGTCCTCATCTTCTTCTGGGGCGCCGCGGCGTGCTCGTCGGCGGCCGCGCAGAGCTTTGGAGGCATGATGGGCGCGCGGTTCGCCATTGGCGCCGCCGAGGCCGGCTTCTACCCGGCCGTCCTCTACCACATGGCCTTTTGGTACAAGCCCGCGGAGCTGCCCAACCGCATCGCCTTCTTCTACTCGGTCGGCCAGCTCTCGAGCGCCCTGTCCGGCCTGCTGGCCTACGCCGTCAGCTTCATGGACGGCCTGCAGGGCATCTCCGGCTGGCGCTGGCTGTTCATCATCGAGGGCCTGCCGGCCACTGTCTTGGCCGTGATTGCCCTCATCTGGCTGCCCGATTACCCCGAGTCGGCCTGGCACTTGAACGAAAAGCAGCGCCAGTATCTGAGCGGCCGCCTGGGCGAGCGGGCGCCCACCGGCTGGGGCAAGAACTGGGACTGGAAGGCGCTGAAGCGGCTCTTTTCCGACCCGACCTTTTACACCTTTAGCGTCTACTGGATCGGCCACGGCATTGGCGGATTCGGCATCAGCTATGCGCTGCCGACCGTCATTTACGAGCTGGGTTTTACCACCACCACCAACTCGCAGCTGATGAATATTGTGAGTGGCGTGGCATGACTTTTTTTTTTTTCCTTTTTAAACCCTTTTTTTTTCAATATTATCTTACTAACACTGATCAACAGCCTCCATACGTTGCTACGTTCCTGTTCCTGAACACCCTCGGCTACCTTTTGCAAAAGAAGATTATCCGGCCCTGGACGACAGCCGTGGGAAGTAAGTGACTCCGGCTCCGCATACCTGCAGTTGTCTGTTTGCCTGCTAACCACGTTTAGTCGCCTCCACCATCATCGTTTGCTACATCATCTTGTTCACTGTCCACAACAACGTCGTCAAATACCTCTTCCTGATTGTCGCCGTCTCCTGTGCCGGCTCAGCCTACCCCGTCATCTGGCCCGAGCGCATGCGTGCTCTCGAAGGCACCGTCTCGTCCGGTATCGGCATCGGTTTCACCAACGCCATGGCCCAGTTCAGCGGCATTGCCGGTCCGCGCATCTACAGCACTGTCTTTGGCCCCACCTACCATGTTTCGTACGGTATCTGTCTTATATTTTTGGTTGTCGACATCACGGCCCTCCTGCTATCGTGGTTCTTTGTCCATCGCAAGGACAGGCGGGTTGCTGCTCTGGTAGCGAGTGAGGCCGCGGCGACTCAAACAGTAGCAGTAGTATGATAGTTGGCGCTGGTCGTGGAAATGGAAACTGTGTAGTAAATGATTTAGATCGGAATCTAATTTATTCGGAATTTGCAACTCCGGTCAACCAAGAGACGGCCTCGTCGTGGGAAAAGTGGGTCCTGTGCAACAGTCACGGGTTGACGTCTTGGGTTGTCTTATGTCATCCACACGGTCGCGCCTTCCCTCGGACTGTGTATTGATGGCTCTTGCCTATTTGCCCCTTTTGCGCAGTGAATGGTGCTGCCCACCGAAAAAATCCAGTTGTCAAAATTTCGTCAACTTGGGGAGCTGCAAACCCAACTACAACCATCGCTCTACTCACCGCAACACGGTTGTGACTCTCACACCGGCGCATTTCTCCTCCAAATTTATACAATCTCTACACTGGAATCGAACCTTCCTGCGAAACTGAGCCATGGCATCTAACCTCGCTGGGCCATCGGGTAGCTTTCGAAAGAACAATAGCTCCGACGAATCGGATAAAACGAGAGGATCGGAAAACACAACTGTGGCCGCAGCTGAACATCACAGAACCGACAGGTACGACTTCAAGGAACCTTCTGACGAAGAAGCCTCATTGTACTATTCCTCTTTCCCATCGCAGCCCCGTCTGTTGGGACGCACATCGAGTGCAACGACACCCTGGTTCTACGAGACATGGCCGCCAAGAGACCGTTACTACCCATTCGGGCGGGAGTGCGTTCTTTATTCTGCGACGGTTTCCGGTCCTGTCGGTCCTCACGCTATACACGCATTGTGGGAGTCGACCACGCGGCAGAAAGTCATTGGAGCCCTTTCTCTGATCGACTGGACATCGATTGACGTCCTCCGCATTGGACGTGCGACACTGGCTCAACACGACAGGCCTGTGATCGTGTGGGTCGGCGTCGCATCCCGTGCTGTCGACGGTCAAAATGTGTCCTGGCCACTGGTTTCTCATGTCTTGGGGCAGATTCGCCGCATCCTGGACGACGATGGGTTGTGCTACGTGGAGTGTGAGTTGCGCGTCTCCAATGTCCTGCGTGCTGCCGGTCCGCGTCTCACCGCACCGCCGCTTGGCATAGGTCGCAATGGACACCGACAGTGGGAGGTCGACGTTACACAACACATGGGCACGATGATCGGCCAAAGTATCGAACGGGGTGTCAAGAACAAAGACAACGACAAGCACAAAACGAAAGACAGAAACAATGTTCCCCGGGGCACTCTTGGCCTATATCTTGCTCCAGTGCAATCTTCGCCCACCCCAGCAATGTCGGCCAGCGACGTACCTGACCCGAGTACGACAGACAACACGAGCGAGAATGGGCCCGTTTGGGGTCTGACTTGCCATCACGTGGTCTTTGAAGACGATTCCAAAACTGTCACCGGCACCGCCATGGAGAACAAAGTCGATATTCTTCTGCCGCCTCTTATAGTTTTGGAAGAAGATATACAAACAGCCGAGGAGCGAGTCGAGGACTTGCAAAATAAGATTCTGATGCTCGATCAACCTGTCCAAGGCGGCGGTCAGCCTTCGGTAGAGGACACTGCCGAATCTCTTCAAGTGATCTTGGACCGGCAGGCCTTGGACCGGCAAACAAGCCTCCTGGACAGACTTAGGGCCCTTCAGTCAACGGATACCAATCGTGTAATTGGTCAAGTCCACTACATTCCGCCCGTTCGTGTGAACACCGACCCCACTTTCACTCGCGACTGGGCTCTCATCGCCCTTGACAGGGAGAGATTCCCAGAGTCCTTTTCTTTTCACAACATTGTTGACCTTCAAACGGACCGAGATGGAAACAACACCCGCAGACTTGTGCGTAAGGCGCTAGGCAATACGGAGTTTGTTTTCCCCGGGGATGGAGGATTGCGCCTGCAAGGTATCATTCCATTGCAGGAGATGCGCGGAGGACGGATGTCGCACCGCTTGACCACAACCGCGGAAGATGATGACTGTTTCATTGTTATGAAACGCGGGCATACGACAGGCCTGACTGCCGGCGTAGCCCTTGATATACGATCAATCACCAGATATCTGCCTGAACACGGCCTTCCGAAGGTGGTATCGTATGAATGGACAATTATGCACATCGACTGCAAGTCGACAGAAAGGCACTCTTCCCCCCTTGGCAAGATAAGTATGTTTTCCAGCGGCGGAGATTCTGGTGCCGCCGTATTTGACCTCACGGGCCGGGTTGGCGGGCTCTTGAATGGCGGCGCGGGGAGAAAAGTGGGTTACTTGACGCTGCATGACCTGACATATGCCACGCCGATGGAATATGTCCTCGGCGACATTGAGGCAGAGCTTGGGAATCAAGTTCACATCATCTAGTGGTGCAAATTCTAAGCAGTTGTAATGTATGGTTAGGAAATCTACCAGTTGTGCTTTTGTATCTTGAATTTGAGTGACTTGCGCCGAGTGTATGACATTATTGGATATTTATGAACATATTATGATATCTGCAAAACAGCGCCGTCCTTATGTGTAAAAAGTATATGTAAAGAAAAAAGGACGAGACAAATGTAAAGTAAAGTGGAAAAAAAAGAAACTATCGCAAATAACAGAACGGCGCAGAGGTGGGCTGGAACGGTGGGCTGGAACGGCGGAGGGAGTGGAGGGAGCCCTAACCAGGAAAAGTTAAGCGGGAGTGTAAGTCGACTTGAGAGAGCTTGCTGTAGACAATGGACCTGGGCTGGGTGGACGGCGAGTCTTGTCGCGCGAAATTGCGACTTTTACGAGAATACGAGTCGGATGGTCCTGTGGCACGAGATACCCAGGGAGGAGACGTCTTAGTTTAGCGCCGGGCCACGGCTGGGGCCGCACCTAGGACAAGTGGTCCAATCAAATCCTACAGCATGTCGAGTGACAACAGTATCCTGCATCACAAGAAACACATTGTAAGTGGCTGACTTGATGTCAGAAGCCGGAAGTTGACTAGCGTTAAGCTGCCATTTTTTGATTTCTCGCTTATTCTCTGAGGGCCCGCAGCCCCTGTGCCCTGGATGTGCTCTTCGACGCCCCACGCCCCCTTTGACTAGGCGCTCTCTTTGACACTCCTGAATACTGAGACGGAGCACGGCTCCTGGTCGACTGTGACTGCCCTCGTCCCTCTCTCTCCCCGCCTCGCCCAGACGCGACAGACTTTCCGCCCTCACGCCCGCGCCCTCGCCTTGGTCGTCGTCCACGCCCACCATTTGGTCCTATTGATTGGTTGAGAGTGCGGACCGACCATGACAGGGCCACCGAGTCGGGCTGCGTGCTCTGGTCCCACTCCGGGTGTTGCGCGTCCTGCTCCAAGATTGATTGCATGGTCACGTCCCGCTGGCTATCTTGCGAACCTGGGCGCGTGTAGCCTTGTGGAAGGATCACCGCCGCAAGCGACCGTGTCCAGTCCATGACGCTTGGTAGCATGGCGACCGACACGACCGTGCCGTGATCGTGCTGCGACGCGTCGACGCTCCTCAAGGTGACCGTGGCCTGGCGCGTTCTTGAGCGGGTGTGTGCCGCTGGCCCTGCAGGGACGGGAGAGACTGGAGAGGCGGGAAAGGCCGGATAGACGGGAAAGAAGGCATCACGGAGAGCACGAGCGGTCGGGCGCTCCGCGGCCGTGTCAGCGAGCATGCATTCGAAGTGGGGCGCGTGCTGCCGCATGAGCTGCTGAAATTGCCGGTGCCTTGGAAGCCAATGAGCTTCTCGTGATTCGACGCCCTCGAGGCTGACCAGGCACTCGAGAATGCACACACCAAGCCCGTAGATGTCGACCATGGGCGTCTGCTCGCCCCCATGATAGATCTCTGGTGCTGCGTAGAACGGCGTCGCTGTCCTGGTCGCCGTGGGACTCGACATATCAATCATTTTCGATATCCCGAAGTCGGTGACGGCCCAGTGATCTCGAGAAAAGAGGATGTTGGCGGGCTTGATGTCTCGGTGTATAATGTTCCGCGAGTGGATGTACTCCAGTGCGGCCAAGATCTGGGGGAGCATGCTGCCCAGCAAGACTCGCATCGGATCGGGCGGCCCGATGTCGCCTGCTCCAGTTGCGCTGTATTGCCGCGCCGACCTGAGCTGCCGGATCCGTGAGCTGAGGCTTCCGTCATACACGGGCATGAAGATTTCGACTGCGCATCCCATCTGCCAGCCCTGGTGGTGGAAATACGGGACAATGTGGTCCTAGAACAGCGGTTAGCTTGACGTTGAGAACATACGTGTCGGTTAATCGAGTGTGTATCGTACATGGTCTACCGTCTCCACTAAATCAATCTCCTTCATCAGCTTCTCCTTAAAGGCACTTTCTGTAAAGATATTCCATTCGTGCAATGGTCTCCATTGGAGCACCTTCCGCGCGTAGTGCTCGCCAGTATGGAGGTCCACCACCCGGTCCTGCGCATTTCACTGGTTAGTCTCGACGTTGTCTGCGGATTACACGGGGAAGAGAGCGAAGGTGATTACCACTTGGCCTTGTGCGCCAGCGCCAAGAGACCTCCGGAAGGCCCACTGGATCTCTTCGCCTCGCTTGCGGGCCTTTGGATGCACTTTGCGGAGGTTGTACGACTTGGCTGTGGCCACGGACGGGCCCGACTGCATGCCTTCGAATGTCCTATATTCTTCGGGTATCTGTTGCAGAAAGGCATGGCGTTCGGCAGCGAGCGCTGCTTTTGTCTTGTCGTTCCCTGCTTTCCGCGGACGGAGATGGAACTTGGCACCTCCAATGTTTAGGATCCAGTCGCTCTCAAGTTGCACGACACATTGTCTCGGCCTCCGTAGAATCTGGTTGCTGCTCTGCGTTTCTCCAAAGTCGACGAGCTTTGTGTTCTCATTTTTCGAAATGTCGTGGAGAAGTAGCTCGCCCGTTGTTGGGTGTAGGTCGAAATAGCACTGGTCTTTTCGCAACGCGTTATTAAAGCCTCCCCAGCATACCATATTGCTTTACGACCACGGTCCTAATTTCGTACCTGTATTGGCATATGTATTGCCCCGAAGGAGGATGTCGGAATTGAAAGGCAACCGGCCGAAAGTGACAAGGCGTGAGGGGATTTTGGCTGTTTGGTCCGTGCCGATCCTAAAGATGTGGGCGGAGCCATTTTCTGGGTCTGGGCGCCGCCGGTCTCGATTAGCGTCGTCTCTGACGATTGCGATGGCTTCGTCGTTCACCGGACGCAGCCAAAAAACAGTCTTGGGCTCTTCCATCGTGCAAGTTGTCTGTCTTGCAATGTGAGGGAAAGAAAAACAGAGTCCATCACGACGAGCGAAAATTACGTTATTTACTGATTTTGGTCGGCGGCAAGGAGAAGGAGCAAAGGAGGCGCCCCGAATCGATTGGCTGCGGCGCGTCGGCGCTTCTAGGCAGCCAAAGTGGCTGGGGGTTACCAGCAAAGCACCCACAACAGCTCGAGCAGCCTCAAAAATTGAAATCGCCCGCGGAATTTGCAACAACACTTAACCGCCCGTCTTCCTTCGCCACCTCGTCACTTTTGTTTACTCTGCACCGCTGCCCATTCCCTACAATCATTGCCCATTTCCGACATTCGAAATCTTCGAACGGTTCCTCTTAATCTGTTACGCCAGTTCCATGACAACGCGCATACTTTATGGCTCCTAAAGCAAAGGTCCGGCGACCGGCCAAACGCGCGACACCAGCCGACCGTCGCCCAACCTCCCGCAGACAGACTCGTCGCGCCGACCGCGAGACACCCGTCGCAGCCAGCTACACTGGCAATGCCCGAGATACACAGAGACCCTGGACGCCGCTGCCGGACCCGTTCGATGCCGAAACCTACTGGGCCTGGGGGCGGAAGCATTACGGCGAAGACTGGTTCGAGCTGCGGGAGACAATGCTGCGAGAAAGAAACTTCCTCAAACGCGACGTCAGAGATGATCACGTCTTCCTAGTACGCCAGGCCGAGCTACGGAAAATGGAACGCGAGAGGGAGGAGGGCAAGCTTGTGCTGGACAAAGGCAAAACCTGGGAGGAGCTGTTGGCCTGGGCTCGGTGGCATTATGGCGAGGTCTGGTACGAAGACCAGCAAGCTCTCGCCCGCGACAAGCAGGCAGCTGAAGACGAGACGCTAGACCCGGCAGAGCGGGAGAAAAGGAGAATAAAGGCCGACAAGCGCTCTGCACGTCTATACTTTATGCAGATCGACAAGGATGAGGCGGAGCTCACGCGAGGGAGGACCTGGGACGACATTATGGCATGGCTTCCGACAGCCGAGCAGCGCACCGCTTTACAGGTCGATAAGGAGGCAAGCCCTGCCGCCCTTCCCTCGCCAACCAGCAGCACGCGTAGCGACAGCAGCCGGATCAGTACGTTCCCGCCCACCCCGACCGATGCTCGTCGCCAGGCGCTAGACGGGCCACTGTTGAACACCCCGAGAGAGAAGCTTGTCTGGACGGCCAAGGCCGGCTGGGGATACACAGAGTGGAGTGCGGTTCATTCGCGCCTGACCGAGGCGGACTATGCGCGACGAAAATGGGAAGCAACAGAGTTCGCTCGGACGAGCAGGTCGCGGCGGGAGGAAGACGAGGCATGCGAACGAGAGCAGCAGGAGCAAAATGAACTTCGCAGAAACCGGGCTGGTGACGACTACTTTACGTTTTACGCAAAGTACGAGGAAAACGCGCGCAAGCGAGAGGAGGCGATGAAGGCGCTCGATCTCCGACACAAGGCCTGGATGCAGGAGCAGATCAACACGCCGCCGCAGAACCAGGAAGAGATGGACCGGCGGTTCGACCGCTGGGAGATCCAGGGGATCTCGCGCCAGGAGGGAAACCGCCTCGCGCGAATGTACGGGTTCCCAGAACGGCCGCGTTTCGTGTTTTCTGGCTACGTGCCCAACTTGGAATGGCCACCACCGCGCCTGGAGGAAAGACTACACCTCCCGGTCCTCAGCCATTCTGCGACTTGGGCAAACTCACCACCGAAAGACGAGGCAGAAATGGAAGCTCGGTTCCGCTACTGGGATGGCCGGCTCAGCCGCGCAGAGCAGGACGAGCTGGCTCGCATGTACGGCTTTGGCGAGAGGCTGTCGGGCCACGAAGGAGACGGCGAGACTCGCGAGCAGAAGCAACAACGGACCTCGCCGCGTGTCGACGACGCCTCCCGCAGAACTCTCGGTGGCCGAGTCGCCAAGACGACTGGACAAGGACGGAAAGGCGCCCGATCCGGCACCACCAGAAAGACACAAGCGGCACCCTCGAGTCGCAAGAGGCCGGACAAGACAGACACGACAGTTCGGGCCAGCCGGAGACTCGCTGGCCTGTTGCCCGAGTATGGCATGCTCCCGGAACGACGCGAGGCGCGGCCGCTCCACAACACCTCCATGCCACCAGCTGCGAACACAGCACCGACGAAAGGTTTGGGTCCTCGGGCTCGTGCGAAGCCTCAGGGGACCGCAAAGGTCAGGAAGCAAAGGGGCGCAGGGGCAGGCAAAGGCAAGGGCCGCAAGAGTTGAGTAGGGTGTTGAGATGGTTCTGACTGCTGTTAATATCCTAGTTGGTTTTCTCTTCTACGTGAAATTTGTCCATGCGCTGACGGCAAACATTGTTTTTATTTCTCCCATTTAGTCCATCGACCTGCTGCATTGTACTGGAATTGATGTACCTTACCGATTATCGTCACGTATTCTAATTATACCCACAACTCGTTTCCGTGTTTCACTGAAACGGTCCTCCAACGACACCAACAGATTCGTAAATAAAAGAAAGGGGGATGAAGATCGTCGAATAATATACGAGTCGCGGCAGCTCAGAAAACCCAATTGAAATTTCGGATATAGGACATCTTTGAAGGAGATCACCTGTTCACAGGCCAAGACCAGGAGTTCCATGAGTACCGGAGACGAGCGCACCTTGCCGAGATCGTTTGCCTTCTCGGCCCCCCGCCCTCTGGAGCCTGAGCCACAAGTTCTTTTCTGTCGACGGTAAGCGGAGGACCACTATCACATTCACGCATGATTGACACGTCTGCTTGACAGGACACCTCCTCTGGGAATTATTCTTTGCGTGTCAGATTCTCCTCGAAAGAAAGGAAACGTCTCTAGAGCCGTTGCAAGGATTGAGACCAGTTTTAGAACTGATGGGCAAAGATGCTCCAGTGGGATCCGCAGAAACGCAGCTCGGCCCAGGAGCTCGCCAAGAATGATTGGATTATGGAGCATTCTAGGATGGAATACAGAATAGGAGAAACAAACTTTAGGCGGGTATACCCGTATCCGGTCCCGCGCTAATGTGTGACAAACCATGCAATTGGAGAATTTGATTTTCGTATAGTGTGTCCTTGTATACAAAGAACCAGGCATCTGTCCATATGAAACATGTTTTTGATTCGAATCCCGGCGTCAACAGGCGAATAGTAGCAAAGCCAGACGGCAAATGCCTCGGTTAAAACGGTACTCCAAAATATGCAAATAAGAGAATAATTACCTCCAAATGGCAGTTTGCCTTGCTTGCGAAAATCGATAATTCACACTCACAAAGTATGTGATGTGACCAATTACACAGAGTTGCAGAGTACGAGAGAGTGCGCGGGGTCGAGGAGGGGCGGACGCAGAGAGTGTGTGAAGGTTGCAGTGGTTGCCTATTTATGAGGCCGGGCACAAATATCCCTCTCGTTCCCAACGTCCTCTACCACTGTACGACATAAACATTCCCTATCTTCCCTCTCAAAACGCCAACAAATATTCCTTACCTCCTTTTGCATAAAACAAAAGCCGACAAAGCATCATAAAAACGACCACATTCTACTCATAACTCACTTTTTTCTCCCGTCCACTCGTAATGGGCCTCTCCAAGCGAGAACGGCGCGACCTCAAAAAGCGCATCAGCGAGATTATGACCAAAATTGACAAGAAGACGGCCGAGCTGGATTTTATGACAAATTCGCTCCGAGAAATGAGTAGCGAAGACTATGTCCTCATGATGAGCAAAGCGTCCGGTTCCTTGGAGCGACGCGCCAGAGAGGGTGTCGATGGCGGCAGCAGCGACAATTATTACAACGACGTGGACGTCGAGGCACTGATACAAGAAAAGATCCGCCGCATGGAGGAGGAACGCATCGCCAAGGCTGAGTCCCTCGACCGACTCTGGAACAAGTTGTACGAATTGCAACAAGAAGAACGAGAACTCGAGGGCCTGCCAAGAATTGATTAAATACAGATTTACAGTTCGGGTTAGATGCGCTAGGTTCGAAATGTTTATTCATGATGGAAAACATTAGAGATATGATTTCTTGCTATGCACGTTTTAAATCGCCGTGTCCTTCGTGTCCTCTTCGTCCGTCGTGTCCTCTGAGTCCTCTGGGTCGTCTGTGTCGTCTGTGTCGTTTGAGTCATCTGTGTCCTTCGGGTCTCTTTTGGCGCACAGTTCTTTTCCAAACTTCAACGCATACTGCTTCGCTATGCCCTCCATCCGGTCCCGGAGGGTTTCGTAAATTCCGTTGTCCTCCAGGTACTTACGGTATACTCGTGATTGCTCGCACCGTCTCTGCGCCTCGGCTTCCACCTCGGGGTGGTCTTCCAGATACTTGGCGATGCGTCTTTGTTCGTCTTCGTCTGTGATCGGAGGCGAGCTGCTACTGCAGTCACCGGCCAGAAACTTGTAGTACATGTCAATGGCATCCCCCGGTTTGCGCAGGATGTGCGCAATGGTAAACCGTTTGTGGGCTGTCTTCGAAATCGGGGCAGCGGGGTCCAACAAGACGTCTTCGCCGTACCACTCGATTGCCATCTTCCAGATGGCCGGGTCATCCTTTGCGCGGGAACGCAGTGCTTCGCGGAATTCTATGTGCGCGAGGCGATCTTTTTCCTTGTCGACCTCCTTGCCATCTTCCGAGTCGTCGCGGTAGCCTGTAATCCACGACGGCGGTGTAAAGAGTGGCAGTGGCATGGTCTTGGTGAACTCCCAGTCCAACACGGCCTGAATTTGCAGCTCGTCGTTGACAATCAAGTTCGCCGCGTGCAGATCGCCATGGGCGAGGATGAATGGGCCGCTATCGGACGCAGGATCGACCACGTCCAGTAGCATCGGCCGGAGAGCATCGAGAGCAAACAGCTCTCTCCGCACCGTCTCGAGTCGAAGGTTTCCGATTGGTGCAATAAAGTATTCGGATACAACTTGGATCTGATGTTGTATAAAGTCCGTCATAGATGACCACAGTGGTGGCGGCGGTATACACAAGCTGTTGTCGGTCAAGGACAGCATTGGTCCGAGGACGGGTCGCGTGGTTGCTGTCACGTCGTCGGTGTCCGGAACCAAAGAACCTATGCGTGGGTACTCGAGTGATCGCATCTGGGCCAAGATGTCGAGCAGCTGCAAATACAGCCGCCTCCGGAGTTCTGGATCTGCGTCATACAGCAGCTTCCGGTGGAGGTATACGCCATCGACCCAGTCCATAATAATGTAGACCTGGCCTTGTTCGTTCTTGTTGGTGTTGGCGCTCTTGTCACCGGCGTTCTCAGCGTTCTCAGCGTTCTCAGCGTTCTCAGCGTTCTCGGCGTTCTCAGCGTTCTCGGCGTTCTCAGCGTTCTTAGCGTTCTCGGCGTTCTCAGCGTTCTTAGCATTCTTAGACTTCTCAAGGTTCATCAACGTCTTGAGTTTCTCGAACTTTTTAAGGTTCTCGGAGAACAGGATGTCCCTACTGTCCTTGCTGTTCTTGTAGAACATCTCTCTCGCCTTGATTCTGCGTTTTTGTTCGTCCATAATAAGTGCCGGCTCTCGGCCAAAAGCATGTACCCGTGGTATGGGAATTGTTGTGTTTTGGTTCATGTAGCTTTGGGTGGAACATAGCATTCATTGATACTAGGTCAGTCTATGTTTCTTTCTCGTGTAACAGATTAACGCATAGACTCACCGCATCGTCGTTACCTCACTCAAGACTTTGTCCCAAGGCTGGACAACTGTGTGTGGAAGAGGTAGGCGGACGACCCACCGAGTTGGTACACCGCCATTGTCGCCATCCTGTTTGTCAAACTCGACAAATAAACAGAAATTGAAGCTTCCAGCCAGTTTGCGTTCAATGCGGCAAGGCACGCCGTTGTTGAAGCGTGATGCCAGAGCACAGACGGCATCCGTGTCAACCGAATTCACAAAGTCTTTGAATGTGTCCTTGTCTTGTTGGCCAGTTGTCAGGCTGTAGCCGTTCTCGTCGAGCCGCTTCTTTCGCCCCTCCGCAATGCGGGCCTGGCGGGCCTGGGGAGAGTCGTGGCTGTCGTGCCCCTCCTGCAAACCATGCGGACTGTGCGAAGTTGCGCCACGAAACAGGCCAAGCCATGACCAGGCATTGATACGGTGGATAGCGGCGGATAGGTTGTGGAATATGCCAACACATCGTGTCCGCCACAAACCTAGCACCGATGCCAGCACGGACAGCATTGTCAATGGGACGTGTCGTTTTGCAATGCCGTAACGAGACAGAGATATCGGCGAGGCTGTTTTAGCTGTTTTGACAGTTTTCAAAGTACTCGGCCGATGAGCCACGGCGGTGCTGCAGGCCCGGTACAAGCTAGTACTGTGAGCGTTGTCTGCACCACGTGCAAGAGCTGGCGTGTCGCCGCCGGCTGCATTCGCTTTTCTGAGTGACGGTCGCTTGGTGGTTACGATGATGTTGACGTTGGTTGAAGGTTCTAGGGAAGGGAGGCTAACGAACCCCTAAATGATGCGCTAAGGCGGACCCAGTTTTATCTCGTCCAAGTCAGGGGTCCGTCCTGAGATGATTATATAATATTGTGGCGCACTGATTGTGGCTTGAAAGGCTGCCCTTAGATGGGCATGGTACCGTGTGACTACAGGGTTTCGCACAGTATACAGACACTGTCTTCCTTACCCACGCCGGTCGACGGCGGGATCCGCCAGAGTGCCTATCAAAGGCTGGACCGCGGAAGGCGCAAACTGAACTGCACGTCGCAAAAAAGCAGACCCTGCGCGTTGTACAATGTGAATTCACAGCAACCGCCATAGGAAGCGACACGCGACACCACGATTCAGAGACACATGAACACGACGCGACTGACTCGCAACACGGGCCGCAGATGGCGTCGGCGACGACGCAGCCGCGCATATCCCAGCGCCAGTCACTGGCATGCCGAGGTGAGTTTTGCAGCTAAACAAAAATCTGGTGATGCATGCGGTCATAGGAGATGACAGAATCTGAGCACCTGGGCACCGCTGACGTCACAGAATGCACCCGGTCGAAGCGCAAATGCAGCAAGGACATTCCGTGCACGCGCTGTCGACGGCTGGGCCTGGACTGCAGCCGCGAGGTGGTGCGGCTGCGGCGCGTGATTAGCCAAAACGGGCGCGAGATTGCCTTTCTGGACTCGTTGCGTGCCGAGCTGGCGGGCGCTGCTGGGCATGGTGGACGACACAGCGGCGGACACGGTGGTGGGCAGGGCGTGGCGCGCGTCTTGCAGCGGCTCGCGGACCGCGTGCAGTTCTTGCAGTCCGGGCAGACGGGGACGGGCGACGATGGCGATCCGACCGGCGTGTCGGGGCTCTCGATGGCCGGGACCGGATCACCAGAGCAAGGAAGCCCGCCGCATGCATCGCACGCATCGCACGCGCTCGCCAGCACCGACCCACGACCACACCCCCACGGCCAGCGCCCCAAATCGCGATCAGCGTCGGCGTCGTCGCAGGACATGCAGGACTCTCTGATTGTCACGGCTCTCGAGCACGTCGCCTGGGGCCGCAACACGGGCAGCTGCTACCCGCACCGGCGCTGCACGTGCCAATACAACACCAACGGCCCGACGCACTACTACTCGCAGCAGATCCTCTATTCGCTGGTGGCCGCCCGCGTCGTCCGCGACAACCTGCCCGGCCGCGACCGCGCCGAAGCCATGGTGCGGTTCCATCTGCGCCACATGGCGTGGCATCACAGCTGCCTGCACGCGCCGACGTTTCTGGCGCAGTGCACGCGCTTCTGGACGACGGGCGAGACGGAGCATCCGCAGTGGCTGGCGCTGTACCTGGCCGTGCTGGCGGCGACCCATTTTTGCCTGCTGCACAGTCCCAAGTACGGCCACGCGCCGGCGTTTGGCGCCACGGCCACGGCGCCGCCGCTGGCGGTCGACCCGAGCGACCCGCAGTCGGCGCAGTCGCTCTTCCAGGCGATGCTCGACGTGCTGCACGAGTGCCAGTTTCTGCAGAATGTGTCGCTGTTTGCCGTGCAGGCGATTGTCATCTCGACGGAGGTGGCCCACAACTTGGGCCTGAGCCAGCTCAATGCGACGCTCATGGCGGCGGCGGTGCGGATTGCCGAGTGCCTGGGCGTGCACAAGATTGCCGACGACCCGGCGCGGCGGCCCGGTGTGCATGGGAATGCAAGTGCAAATGCAGATGCCAAGGAACGAACTGACGGCGTGTTTGCCGTCGAGCGGCGCGAGCGCGAGATTGGCCGGCGCGTGTGGCTGCAGATGGTCATCCAGGACCACTTTGCCATGCCCTTTACGGACGCCTACGGAATCCAGCCGCAGCAGTACGCGACCGGCCTGCCACGAAACTGCGACGACGCCGAGCCGCACGCGGGCGACCAGCGCGACGGGCTGGTCGAGCAGCCGCCGACGCGGCCGACCATTGTCAGCTACAACATTGTGCTGAGCACGCTCGCGCGGCTCGTGCCGGAGCTCGCCGACGGCCTGGGCCCGCTGCGGGCGCGCAAGCCGCTCCACGAGCAATACGAGCACATCCTGGCGATGGACCACAAGATGCGGCAGGTGGTGCGGGCCATCCCGCCGTTTTTCTTGCGGCAGGACCCGGTGCTCGAGGCCCAGGTGCCCTGGCTGGCCATTGCGCGCCAGAGCATGGCCATTACGGCGGCCGAGAAGATTATCATGGTGCACCGGCCGTTTCTGTTCCGGTCGTTTCAGACGCCGCCCAAGGGCGCGTCGTCGACACCACCACCCTACATCCACACGCGCCGCACCTGCGTGTCGGCCGCCATGACGATTCTGCGCGAACACCGCAACATCACCGAGGCCGGCGACATGTCCTTGTGGACCCATACAGCGTTTTGCATTACGGCGGCGCTGCTGCTGTCTTTTGAGGTGCTGTGCAGCAAAGACGTCGACGTCGACGCTGACGTTGCTGTCGATGTCGAAGTCGACACCAACGAATCCGCCGACCCCGACCCCGACACCGCCCGCGAGCAGCAGGCGACCTACCGCAGCGCCATCCAGTACGCCCGCACCTACTTGTCGGGCCGCCTGCACGACGTGCTCGCCCAACGCGGCGTCCTGCTGATCGACTCGCTGTTCCCCGGCGGGCCGACCAGCGACGCGCCCACGCCGTCGCTCAAGACCAACGAGCACGGCAGCAGCAGCATTCGCTTCGACGACGTCGTGTCGGCGTTTATGGCGGGCTGGGCTATGTTTGGCGTCCAGTCGGATCTGCAGCGCGGAGGCGGCGGCAGTGTGGGCAGTGTGGGCAGTGGGCCCGGTAGTCTGGGCGTGCCGTCGCCGTCGCCGGGCATGGGGCCATCGGGGATGGTCGGACGGTTTGCTGCCGGTCCCGGTCCCGGTCCTGGTCCTGGTCCACCAGGATCCTCCCAGATCCTGCCATCTCTCCCGCCGCCGCCGCAGCCGTTTGTGCCCGATGTCGGCGTGCTTCCAGGCATGGGTGTCTACGGCCACCCCGGACAGCAGCAACAACAACAGCCACAACAGCAACAACAATATGCCGAGCCGATGCCGCCCATGGAGGACTTTGATGCGTGGTTCCAGCACATTTTTGCCACGGGAAACGGGACGACATTTGAGTAGAGGGACAGGATTCATACGGAGTACGGCGCACGGGGCATGGACGACGCGGATGATTAGCCCCTCGTCACGATTCATGAGACTTTTGAATATTTGATTATTGATACTTTATTTTGAATACCATACATTGTGATTTTTGCAACGGCCGTGCGCACAACAAATGCGGAATGGCCCCGGTGTCGTTTTCAGCTTTCAGCCTCAACAAGGTAACGTTTATTGGCCTTTATTTGTGTCGTTTTGTTCTGTCATGTCATCTCTTCGTCTCTTCATTTGATAGTCCTCACGCCCACAGGCGCCGTCGCATCGCCTTGTAATTCCCGCAATGCCATTGGTCTAGCGGTCGCCCAACATGACTAGCCAAGCTTTACCTCGCTGCCTCGCCAGGTCGCTCGCCACGGTCCCTGGTCTCGCTCCAACGACCCCTGCACGTTTTGGTCTCCACATGGCCCGGCGAGAGCCAAGTACGACATCGCACGGCCGCACGTGGTCGTTGCAGAGTCGTCTTGATGTCCATCATTTCGAATTTGGACCAGACTTGGGACCACTCTTGGGCCATGCTTTGCTGGCGTCTCCAATTTGTGCAGTCGTTTTGCGTAGCCAGAAACAGACACCGAGATGTTCCCTGTTAGTGCCGTCTTCCGTGCCTGGATACATGCTGTTAGCGGGAGATGCGCACCAAGTTCTTGTACTCTTTTTCCTTGCATTCAGTCTCGTAGTATTCAATTTCCTTGTATTGGTTGTCCGCTATTTTGGTCCATAACATCCACGACACTGGCTACACGCGTCCACCGACGCCCACAGCTCATGCATTGCTGCCAACAGCCATCCAGAAAAGGCTACCGAAGGCAACGATCAAAGCAGGACAACGGACAAGCAAACACGAGCATCCGATCAAGGCCGATTGTCTACTCAGCAACGGTACATACTGGGCGGACCGGGCAGACTGGGCAGTGTGGCAGTCTCCTGCACGGCAAGGCTGAGGGAAATGATGCACACCTTTTGGTCGTCTAGTAGTCAGTAGTCCGGCGCCACTGTGGATTGTCAGGAACGTGCCCAGCGCACGCAGAAGCAAACGTGCCCACGAGTCCAATGGCACGCTAGTGTGGGGGACCCGACAAGTTGCAAACTGGTGGAAACCGGGTCGAAGACTGCGAGCTTGCGAAGCTTGGGACGCTAGACGAGGTTCGGGGGAAAGCTTGGCGGCCGTCTTCGCGGCGACCGGGGACTCATCTCATCGCGCAGGGACTATATAGGGCGAGCGATCCATGTGTCTGTCGCTGTTCGGTTCTTGTTTCTGCTCTTTAACGGATCTGCAGCATCCCTTCGTCACTCGTTTGTCATTCATTCTTTTCTTCTTCCTTCTCTTCATCTTCTTCTTTTCGTCATTCGCCATTCCTCTTCCCCTTATTGCTGCAATCCACCACACCACCATGCGTCTGTCCGCCCTCCTCCTCCTGGCGGGCCACGCCGCGGCCAGCTCCATCATGCCCAACTCGTCCGTCACCAGCCAGGTGCGCGTGGCCTACCACGGCGACGACGGCATGGTGGTCAGCTGGAACACGTTCAAGCACCTCCTCCGCCCGACGGTGCTGTACGGCCTGAGCGCCGACAAGCTGATCCACCAGGCGACGAGCCACGTGTCGGTGACGTACCCGACGTCGCTGACGTACAACAACCACGTGCTGATCGACGGGCTGCTGCCGGACACGACGTACTACTACCAGCCGCAGGACCTGCTGGCCAACGAGACGGTGTACGGCCCGTACACGTTCAAGACGGCGCGCGCGGCCGGCGACTTCACGCCGTACTCGGTGGCGTTTGTGTGCGACCTGGGCACGATGGGCCCGGGCACGATCGGGCTGACGGACACGCCCAACAAGAAGACGGACGCCAACGAGGTGCTGGCGCCGGGCGAGAAGACGACGGTGGACTCGCTCGTCGAGGAGATCGACACGTACGACTTTGTGGTGCACCCGGGCGACATTGCGTACGCCGACTACTGGCTCAAGGAGCAGCTGGCGGGCTACATTGACGGCACCATCGCCGAGGGCCCGCAGCTGTACGAGACGATCCTCAACCAGTTCTACGACGAGATGGAGGCCATCAGCGCGTACCGGCCGTACATGATTGGCGTCGGCAACCACGAGGCCAACTGCGACAACGGCGGCTCCGGCAGCTACGACAACAGCATCTGCGTCGCCGGCCAGACCAACTTCACGGGCGTGCGCAACCACTTCCGCATGCCCGCGGACACGTCGGGCGGCGTCGGCAGCTTCTGGTACTCGTTCGACTACGGCATGGTGCACTACGTCTACTTCAACACCGAGACCGACCTGGGCAACGGCCTGCTCAACGACGAGCAGGCGCCGCTGGCGGGCGGGCCCTTTGGCAGCTACCCCAACGAGCAGGTCGACTGGCTCGCCAAGGACCTGGCCGCCGTCGACCGCTGCGCCACGCCCTGGGTCGTCGCGCTCGGCCACCGCCCGTGGTTCTCGTCGGGCGACAACTGCGCCAACTGCTCGACGGCCTTTGCCGCGCTGTTTGAGGAGCACAGCGTCGACCTCGTGCTGCAGGGCCACTTCCACGTCTACCAGCGCAACGTGCCCGTCTTCACCAACGGCACCGTCGACCCCAACGGCTACGCGAACCCGTCGGCGCCCTGGTACCTGATCAACGGCATCGCCGGCCACTGGGGCGGCATGGACTCGTTTACGTACCCGCTCGCGCCCTACCAGGCCTTTGGCCTCGACGACGCCGAGGCCACCTACGGCTGGTCGCGCCTGCACTTCTTCAACAAGACGCACATGCAGCACGAGTTTGTCGCCAGCAACAACAACAGCGTGCTCGACTCGACCGTCCTGTACAAGGAGCACGTCTGCTTGTCGCCGCCGTCATCGTCGTCGTCGGCGTTGGCGTCGGCGTCGGCGTCGGCTTCGGTGTCTGCCTCGGCTTCTGCCTCGGCTTCGGTGTCCGGTTCTGCCTCGGCCGCGCCGTCGTCCATTGCCGACTGCGAGACGACGTCGGTGTCGGGCTCGGGCGCTGGCTCGGCTTCGGCCACCGTCTCTGGCACCGCCTCTGGCACCGCCACCGCCTCCGCCACCTCTTCCTTCACCACCTCCACCATCCTGTCCACCACCACGTACACCGTCACCTCGTGCGCGCCCACCGTCACCAACTGCCCCGTCGGCCACGTCACCACCGAGGTCGTGACCCTGCTCACCACCTGGTGCCCGGAGACGGCGACCGAGACGACGAAGACGTCGCCCGCCGGCAAGCCTACGGGCTCGGCCGTGCCCTCGGGCGGCTACACCAACTCGACCGGCGGCCACGGTTCTGGCTCGGGCTCTGGTTCTGGCTCTGGCTCTGGCTCTGGCTCTGGCTCTGGCTCTGGCTCTGGTTCCGGCTCTGGTTCCGGCTCTGGTTCCGGCTCAGGGAGCACTTCCAGCGCCAGCACCAGCGCCACGGCCGTCGTCACCGCCGGCTCGGCCAACGTTGTCGTCAGTGCCGCCAGTGTCCTGCTGGCTGTCATGGTCGGCGCTGTGGCTCTTCTGTAAAGGGCGGGTAGTCACAAATTTGTAATACTTTTTTTTCTTTCAGAATGGAAGCTAGGAGGATATGTGATGTATATGTCTAGTGTCTTTGTGTAGGAATAAATGAGAGTTGTATCTGCTTGTCATACCGCCCACCGTATCTGTCTTTTCATGTTGCGCAGCATACTGCTGCGCCGGAATGTTTTTTCCTTGCTACGCCACACCTGTTTGTCCGTCTAGCCAACAACCCCCCCCCCCCCTCCCCACTAATGGGCAAACCGAAAGTCCAGCCGCTTGTTGCCCTCGTCCGTGGTCGTCGCCAGGTAGTGCAGCCGCTGTTCCTCCGTCATGCCGTTCCACACGCGATCGCGGTACTGGTTGCGCTTGACGTAGTACACCTTGGCAAAGCCGTAGACGACAAAGTTGAGCGCCAATATGCCCAGCAGCACCTTGTTGCCCCGGCGGTACAGCGGCGCGTCGTCGGCGCGGTAGATTTGCGCGCTGATGATGCCCGACAGCTGCACAAACATGTTGTAGGCCGCGGCCGACACGGTGCGCGAGCGGACCGTGTTGGAGTTGCGGCTGTTCCAGGAGACCTGGATGGGGTGCGCGTAGGGCTGCGACAGAAACAGCGTCATGACGGCGTAGACGACCCACTTGTTGCTGGTGCTGGAGTACGCGACCTCGAGCCAGACGAGGAACGGCAGAACCCAGACCTGGGCGAAAAGCGACGACAAGGCGAGCTGGCCGGACCACTCGGAGAAGGCGGCCAGCAGAAACATGGTCACGACTGTGTTGTGAGCGGAGGACGATTTAAAACGGACACGGAGACGGACACAAAGACATACTAGACAATACGTTGAGGGGAATCGCGAGGAGATTGACCTGGAAGGTCGTGAACCCCAGGCCGCGAAGCGACAGCGTCAAGTAGCTGCCGGGGGGGCTGGACGGGATCTCAAAGAGCATACCGATCATATACAGGGGCCTGGACGTCAGTAGGGTGAGCCAAGACGAAGAAACGAGACAAACCCAGGGAACCTACCACAAGTCGTAGTCGCACAGGCTCTTCCACAGCAGCTTGGGCGTCACGGGCTGGCGGTTGTGCATGCCGCTCTTGGACGGGTCGTCGCGCAGAACGCGGTTCACGATGATGGTCTCTTCGCGCGGCGTAAACCAGCCGTTCTTGCCGCGGAACCAGCTGGCCGTCTGGCACGGTCCAGCAGGCATCATCAAGAAGGCCAGCAGGCCGACCAGGAGCGTGATGATGCCCTCGATCAAGAACAGCCACCGCCAGCCGGACAGGCCGTGCACGCCGCGCAGGTGGAGGATGCCGTAGGCCAGGATGTCGGCGATGATCTCGCCGCCCGTGTCCATGCCCCAGAACCAGCTGAGGCGGAGGGCCATCTCGGAGTGCTTGTAAAAGTAGGACAGGTACAGGATGACGTCGGGGATGAAGCCGCCCTGGAGAATGCCGAGGAGCGCGCGGGTGGCGAGGAACGAGGACCGGCCCTGGAGCCAGAACTGCGAGCCGGCGACGATGCTCCAGAGACACATTTGCAGGGGGATCCAGCGGTCGGGGCCCATCCACTTGGACACGAGCTGCGAGGGGATCTCGGCGCAGAGGAAGGAGATGAGGCGGACGGTGTTGCCGAGATTGTAGTCTGCGCTGTCAGCGGCAGCCAAAGGGAGGCGAGCGAGAAGACGAGCGAAGCGAGGACAAAATAAGGCGAGCGAGGTGAGACGAAAAACGAAGAGGAAAAAAGGCGAGCAAGGCAAGGACAAAATGAAGGCGAGCGAAGCGAGACCAAAAACGAAAAGGAAAAAAAGACGAGCAAGGCAAGGACCCAAACAAGGACATACCATTTGTCGTCAGCCCCAGGTCGGTCAAGAAGTTGTCCGACAGCGCCTGGCCCAGGTTCGACCGGTCGAGCTCCAGCGCGATGAACATGATGCACGCAAAGCTCATGATGCGCAGGTCGATCTTGCGCAGCAGCGCATACTCCTCGCGCCAGGTCCACCGCGCGCGCGGATCGAAGCACTTGATATTTTCCCTGGGCGCGTCAGTCACAGACGAACATGTATGGGAAAGTGGACGTGGAAAGGAAATCGCCGCAGCAAGACACACCAATTCGCCGGCGGCTGGTACTTGTCGGCCGTGTCCGGGTCGTCAAACACACTCGGCAGCGTGGCAATGTTCTCGGGGTCGTAGCCCCGGCTGGTGCGCCGCTGCCACCAGAAGCGGCGCTCGTTGGCCGGGTCGCCCAGCGGCGGGACGTCCACGGAGCCATCCGAGACGGACGTGGTCGTGACCGAGACCGTCTTCTTGTCCCAGTCAATGGGACGCGCAAAAGCAGTCGACATGGTGGGCAGGCGGCGGGTCTGTGGCTGCGTGGGTGGGCGTGGACGGCCGTGGACTGCATACAGGCTGATGTCTGCTGTTTTGCAGCATCCCGCCGTGTACTCTTCTTTTGGACCACCCGCATTATGTACTTGGCCCAGCGGATGGCCGTCCTCCCGCCCACCGTCTCTCATCGACTCGCCAGGGCTGCGGAAGCATCGATGCGGGTCGTCGGCACAGCGATAGCAGCAATGGTATCATCGGCTGGCCATATCGCAAAATCTGACAATCGCACAATCACACATGGCATCGCGGCCAAAATGGCTGACCATCACATGCATCTTCATAAAAGATCTGACCGATGTCCATGGCAACCCCACGCGCCATGGTGTATAATTGGAAATAATGGGACGTGGCGTGCCACTGGCCATCGTTGCGAAAGCGGGCGGCACGTGTCGCCGGTTTGTTGAGAGCATCGCCGGCGCACATCTTTCCTGTTGGAGGACCGCCGCCGGGCAATGGTGTCGTGTCCTGCGGGTCCGGGCCCTCATCTCGTGTGGCGTCAGCGGATGGCGTCTTTGGCGCTCGCAGAATTGCCCATATCCAACGTCATTTGGCAATTGCTACCACATAATCACAGATGACCATCCATTCAGCACCATACGCGGATGATGCAGGTTCCTTGAACAAGCAAGCAAACGCCATCGACGCAGCGCCGTTTCGGTGCCGACACCACGACACGATTGTCCTATTGTGGGTTACACGCGCCAGATGGGTGCACAAAACGCCACAGCCGAAGCCAAGACGGGAAGGACGCTTGACAGCTCGGCATGCTTTCTTCTCCTGGAGTGCTGAGTACTGGGCTGTGAGGATCGCAAAATGCTTGGCGTTCTGGACGGACGCGGAGGTGGCGCCGGACTCCAGTGCATGTGGACTATATAAATCGCTACTGCATGAATTTCGCAATACCATGGCGCCTTACCTCCACGCGACGCCCACGCGAGCTGCGTTTGTCGGTGCATCGGCCAATTGGGCACATCATTTGGCGCCTATTTCGTCATTGCGCACCCTGGTTTGACGTCGACCGTCGATACGTCGAATCGGTAACGACCATTTGATTACCTGATTGTTGTTCAGCGACCGATTCATTTCACAAATATTTTCTATTCTATACGTGATTTTTTATTTAATTACATATATATATATATATTTAAAAATTTTATTTATTTATTTATTTTTTACGTACTCGAAAAAATCCGGATTTACAATGGTCGTAAGAGAGGCTCACTTTACAGATTAAGTCGAGAAAGCGCTGTTGTGGTCGCCAATTTGTTTGGTGCGGGCCGCCGCTTCTGGCGGTCGCCGCAGTGAGCGGTTTGTCTCTTGTAAGTACTATGTACCGCCCTCTTCACTTTTACTTAGTTAACATAGCCAAAGCTACCTTAAAAGACACTATGGTGATAACTATCACGGGACGAAGCGGTCACATCACAGGCTATCGCTTAGCAGCAAGACAGGAAGAGACAGACAAACCGGAGGATTAACCATTACATATTCATTTAACTGCACACTGTTTACTTTGTATCATCAGACTGTAAATAACATCACACACTAGATCTAGCGGTGGTTTATGCCCCAGTGGGTTCCATCTAGTACAGACGTGAATAGCCAGGACTGGCAAAATAAACACGATTAACAACAACGGCCTAATACAACTAAAGTTACGGAGTAGATAGATACCGTGTTACAAGCCTCCTCATGGATACTCACAGGTATTCGAACAGCGGCTACGTGCTAGAATACTGTGTGCGGTACAGTTATATTACTGACTTAACACTGAACCAATCATCTGAATGACATTACGCTCCTGCAGGCTACTCGACCAAGATTCACTTCTTGTATCATATAATTATTCTGCGCTGTCCAAACCACTCACCGAATGCACCCCTGGTTGCCCTGGCCGGTAAATACAGGAGGGTGAGCCTTGTACCCCGGTTAATCCAGGACACATCGCTGTAATGGTTCACCCATATTCTGTGGTGGTCCGGCGGGTTGCGGCAGTGCAAACTTAGGATACTAATGACGAGGATTTGGAAGGATAGTTTGAGGCGCCTTTCGGCTAGGCCTATTCCTGTACATACCCTACTGGCTAATCCCACCACTACTTCTACCACTACCACCGCTTCCCCAACGCAGGCTGCCTGAGTAGTTTTACTTCCCCATAAGGGTTTTCTATTCAGGGTATTTGCAGCACAAGACGCTACATAGTCAGGATTGGCTCAATACAGCAAATAACCTCTATTCTGCACTGTCAATAATTTACCTGCTGTAAGGGTCCGCGTGGAGGAATCTCACGAGGGCATTACGGAGTGGATTGGTCCTGTCAGTGACTATGCTAAAGATACAAAGGGAAAAGGAGAAAAGACGGCGCGGTCCGGCAGGATATTTCACAATGACCGCGCACGTCGTGGCCCAGGTAGCTGATTCTATGAGCGCGATCATACTCGGTAAGAGGATTGGACTGAGGCGGAACTGAAGTTGGCGATGAAACCTCAGACTAGCCTCAGACGGAGCACTAAGGTACGACTAAGATCCACGACTATATACAAGGATGCTACCTAGCTTAGATAGAATCTACTTAAACAGTTGACGATTCACTCGGTTCCGCTTTCCCGAAATAAGAACCTACATGAGCCTTTATTTCTGTGCCCTCGTTGTCTGCAAGCACCCCATTGTTCTAGATACACTTTGTCCAAGTTCTTAGAACATAAAACTCCCTTAGACTTATCAGCTAGCAGAGTACCTCCTCACTTGAAAGAAGCGCTTTGTAACATCTTCGTAAAGTCTCTCTGTTGATCCGCTGATCGTTTTGTGTTGTTGTCGACATACCTCTTCCGTATTCTCGCTGTGTCGGCAGATGATCCGTCTGTCGTCCAAACCGGGGTAGTTAATTAGGATGGAGAGCGTCAAAAGACATCTTTGACATATCGTCTAACTGCGAAGTGACAGCACCTAAGCGGCTCCCGTAACGGTCTCCGGAAATTTTCATCAGGGAATCGTCAGATACGGAACCAACCAGTCGTGTCCGTGTCGAGACATGATTTATCGATAGCTGGTTAACAACGCCAAAGTTCGGAGGGGTCTCGACCACGATCTGATCGCTTTCGCCATGGGAGATGGTCAAGTTGACGAGAGGGACATGACGTAAACATTTTTCGCAGGTTTCTAACAACTTCTGTGCGTTGATTTCTTCTTGAAGGCGCGCTCTAGGCTCATCCAGTTCTATAGAATCGGGTGTTCCTGGAGTCGATCAATGACATCTGCTACCTTATTTCGCGCCTCCTTCAGCGCCTGATGCGCTTTGCGCTGCACCTCGACTGAGTTTTGCTCGGATTCGGCTGCGTTCTGAGGTACCACTTTCAGAGCAGGTTCCAGATCATGTAATAATTCAAGACGTGCTTTAGCATCTGAACAAACGCGAAGGCATAGCTTCAACGCTTCTTTTTCGTGCTGCAGGATCGTAATTGCATCCCAAGTCTTGGTGTCGCCTGGACTAGGATGCGACAGTTCGTCTTCGAGGCGTTGTAGGCGGACTTCGAGATCGTAAATTGTATCCTTGATCCTCTCATCATATTCCTGGCTGAACTGGGAGGAGCTCCTATATGTCTTTAGTAGAATTTCTCCGATGCAACCGAGATTGGGCGACTTACGTTGTTATTGTGTCAAGGGCGATGCTAATCGTCGACTTGAAGGCCACCAGAGTGTCAATGAACGCATTAATGTCGCCTCCCATAAATTCCATTTTCGCCCAGTCTCGTAAGCCCGTTTCTGGCTTGCTGTTATACTTTCGCACGGCTGTTTCAAATTCGCTGCACATCTTGTCGCACCAGCCAACGGGACCCTGGAGAAGCTGTAAAGCGTCCGAAGCATTGCCAATATTCTCCAGGTTCCTCAATATATAATGAAGTCCTGAAGTTCATGTAGCAGCTTATTCAACGTTCTGTCGCGTCCCTTGTGTTGCGTTATGGTGTCACAGAGGGAGACTGTCGTCTGGATTAACACAGATTGTTGTGAAATAATTGCCACCGGTGGCATCTTTCCATGTCTTGCAAAGATCCAATGCAACTTCATCTGCCGAGTTATATGCTTCCGTCCAACAACTCCAAATAACTCGACCAACTGTAAGATCTCCCAAAGAAGGAAACTCTTCACGTGCAAAGCGCTTTTCAATCTCGGTGTCCTCTAAGTCCTCGTACGGTCGACGCCATGCCATAATCTCGTAAATGGCCGATCCTAACGCAAATAGCTCGCGTTTTCGAACGGGCCGGTCGTCAAAGTCGCGTCCACGACACGGTAATTCATACCGCGCCTCTTCGCACACGGGTGATTTCGTAAATAAATTATCACCGTTGATAACGGAAGCTCCGAAATCGCCGATTTTCACTCGGAACTCGTCAAACAAGAAGAAGTTGCGGCAACTTAGGTCAGCATGTTGTACGCCACGTGAGTGAATGTGGGAAATGCCGCGTGTTATATCGAGGGCCATTTGGAGACGCGTTTCTATCGTTGGTGGATATTCTCGGTGGTTATCCATATATTGACGTACGTTACCCAGGCCCGCCAGCTCTAGACGTAACGCATTGACGCCCGGATGAACCTCTTCAAGCCCAAAGTATGTAAGAATCTGTGGATGCGGACGTAAATGTTCGTACACGCACGCTTCATGGGCCAACGCCTCTTCGCAAGGCCGCGGATAGGAAGCTCGAAGCTTACCATCTTCCCATACCTCGTAGCCTTTGAGTACCGTCTTGCCGTCTGTACAGGTCGCAAAGCAGCTTGCTCCCAAGCCCAAAATCGAGTACCACATTATTGTGATATATTGGCGAGCTTTGGGTGCGATTGAATAGAGACTTGTCCGTTATTCCTATCGAGAAAAACCGACGTAAAAGGCGGTGGCTCACAGCGTGCACCACAATAAGCAACACGTCATGAAATTATCTTTGAGCCTTCGTTCTAGCCTTATATCTAAGGCACCAACTTTCTGTCTAGAATAGGCAAGGGACTGCTATACCGGATTTGTGCAACTGCCTAGATTAGGTAAACCTGTACTCCGTATCTACTTCCATTTATATGGGATTTACCCTCCGTCTAGAGGTATATAGACACCGTTAAGAGAATAAGTGACTTCAGAATCAACAGCATATGCATATACAAGTAATTTGACCTCATTATGCGCACATTAACGTGACCTCAGGCGCCATACAATATTTCCTGCCTGCAAACTAACTACTCGATGGGGATTCTACGGTGGTCCCTATATAGGCCATCACCCCTCCTCTTGTAAAGGAGAGGGGTAAGGATTAGATTTTGCACATCCTACCGCCTAAGCTCGAACCCCATGCTCGTGATCCTCTCTGATTGATAACCCCCTCCCAAGATTTTCTGACAATTTTCTACTGAAAATCTATTTTGTGAAATTGTCTGTCTTCTGATATCTGGTAGGAAACGTTTAGGGGTCTGTCACACCCTTTTTATCAATCTACTAGGTGGTAAACGTAAAAATTAGCGAAGAACCCATATCTAGAGTTGCTGGCTACTATGGGGTCCATCTCAGCCACATCTCAGTGCTTTCTTATTTGAAAGCAGGACACGATTCCACATAATAGGGACTCGACATACAGTTAAAGTGAGTGGCGATAATATACTTGCGGTTATTTGGGACACAGAGGGCATTCCTCGTTTTTGGAGACTGAACCGTATATGTGGCTAGTATCTTCTTCCGCGTTTGGACAAAATAGACCTCGCATCGGATCATCGCAGTACAGAGTAATCGTTCGGAAAGTTTCAACGTGCATACTTCTCAGTATATTTCGTGTATTTGCACATCGTTGAGCTAAGGCGAGCTTGCAAGGTAGTTGTTTACTTTTGATTTTTGTGATGTTTCCTTATTGCTGTGCTTTGTTTGTTGTAGCCAGGAGGATTAACGTATCCACGACTTAGCAGGCCGAACTCTTCATTTAAAGTTGATCATGCGGCTCAATAAACGACAAGCAGGCATCTCGTGTCATTCGTTGAAACTTTAAGAAAATCCTGCGTAACTTCTTACTGTTCCTGCGTGATAAGTCTTGCACAGCGGCTGTATCGCAGATATGTTACCTTCGTTGCTGCTCTCAAGGACAATCCCGTCTTCGCTGTCGACCCCGCACCACGTGCCCACACAAATTCGTCGTTAATACATTAAAACTAAAACAAGATCAATCTTAAGCCAACAGCAAACTTTTGGAAAGGCGACGTGTTACCATTACGGCCCTCACGGGGGCCTGGAAAAGAGACCCAAGGCGGTCAGAGACGGCAGAATAAGACAAGACCGGCCAGCTGGGGATATGTTGGTGCAGCTGTGACTAGTACACCCGTAGCTGGTACAAAAGTGCTGGCACGGAATGAGCCAGTACGTGTAGAATAAGGTCCAGCACAAAAGGGTGTAGCTGAAGATAGGTGGCTTAACCAATGGGAAAAAGACCACCGCTACTGGAGGCATCTCCAGGGAGCAGGATAATAAAGCAATAGGAATCCCGGGAAGAATGACTAAGCAGACTAATTCATACGGTATGAAATAAAGGAATAGGATACGAATAAAATACGAATGAAATAGAGATGCTATTGATATGAGGAACGAAAGAATAGAATAAAACACGAATGAATTACGATACATATATATAGCACTAAGGCTTCCTCTAGTAGCCTGGAGGGAAGGCTCAGTCGCTACCGATTGTCTAAAGTACAAACCTACATAAACCTGTATTCCTGTGCCCTCATTACATACAATCACCACCCAGCTTACACGTGTTTACTTATTGTTCAGCCGTTGCACCTTCTCACTGTCTTACATTTTTAATTTTCCGAAACATCATTCTCACTGTCCCCAGTGTTTTATGTTGTACAATCTCATTTCCTTTTCTTTCTACGATTCGTCATAAATACATTACAATTTTATGCACATAAGCGGCTCGACCGCATTAATAAACCAATTCACCGTGCTGTTTTGTAGTGCTTGAAATTGATACACGGTACGTTATTCCAATACTCTTCTCTACCATCACCGTCAGCACAAGCACGCCGGTCAAATTCCTTTGTTGTCAAGAGGACTGTGCCGGCCTACCGACGTCTATTACTCCCGCCCCAGTGCCCTCTTGTACACCGACAAGGCTGCCTCCCGCGCCTCCTTGTGGTGGACGATGGGCTCGGGATAGCCAGCCTCGTGTGCCGCATCCCCTGCGCCTCGTGCATAGGGCTCGTGAATGGCCGCATTGTCCTCGATGGCCCGCAGCTCGGGCACCCACTGCCGAATGTATGCGCCCTCCGGATCGAACCGCTCGCTCTGCCGCGTCGGGTTGAAGACGCGGAAATACGGCTGCGGGTCGACGCCGACGCTCGCCGCGAAGCCCCAGCCGCCCACGTTGCTCGCCACGTCCCCGTCCACGAGGTGCCGCATGAACCACTGCTCGCCGCGGCGCCAGTCGACCAGCAGGTCCTTGGCTAGGAAGGAGGCCACCACCATGCGGCTGCGGTTGTGCATCCAGCCCTCGTGCCGCAGCTGCCGCATCGCCGCGTCGACAAACGGGTAGCCCGTGCGGCCGGCCGTCCATGCCATGAACCTGGTGTTGCTGCCGTCGTTGTCGTCCTCTGCGGCCCAGGCCACGTTCGCATAGGCCGGCTTGAACGGCTTGTGCATGGCCACGTGCGGCCAGCCCACCAAGACGTGCTTGTAAAAGTCGCGCCAGGCGACCTCGCTGACCCACACGCGGAACCCGTCGCTGCCGCCGTCGAGCGACGGCGCGCCGGCGCGGTCGCTGGCGGTCTGGACGACGGTGCGGGCGCTGATCGAGCCGGTGGCCAGGTACGGCGAGAGGGCGGACGTGGCCCGGGCGGCCGGCACGTCGCGGTCGCGCGCGTACGCGCGCAGGTGGTCGTCGCAGAAGCGCGCGAGACGCGCCGCGGCCGCCTGCTCGCCCGCCGGCCACAAGTCGCGGAAACGGGCGCGCTCGTCGTCGCTCGCCAGCGCCTGTCCCGCGGGTGCGCCGGGCACGGGACAGGCAAAGAGTGCTGTGGGTAGCGCGTCGCACACGCTGTCGAGCACCTTGGCGGGCGCGCCCACCAGGTCGACCACGTCCTCGTGGTCGTGGATGTACCGCTTCCACGCGCGGAACCACGGCGTGTACACGGCGTACGTGCGTCCGCTGCTGCCGCTGACCAGCTGGCCCGGTGGGACGACGCACGTGTCGTGGACGACGGCCACCGACCGGCCCTCGGCCGCGGCCATGCGCAGCAGACGGGCCTCGCGCCGCAGCTCGTCGGGCTCGTACTCGAGGTTGGCAAACAGGTGCCGCGCGCCCCACGCGCCCATCGTGGCGAGGATGCGCCGCGGCACCTGCCGGCGGTCGTCCACCGTCTCGATCCACAGGGGCACGTTGCGCTGCGCCAGGTCGCGCTTGAGCACGGCCAGCGTCCGCAGCACCAGGTCGACGCGCACAGCCGCCGTGCTGTGGGCCTCCCAGTCCTGCGGGCTGACCACGTAGAGGCAGATGAGGGGGGCTCTGTTGTCGCGGGCCAAGGTGGCCGCTGCATGGAGGGCGCGGTTGTCGTGCACCCGCAGATCCGACTTGAACCAATGGACGACGGGGCTCGTCCTGCTGGGGGCATCGACCCGGCGCATTTGTGCTGCGGTCTCGTCGATGGCAGCGTCCAGGGCCTGCATCGGCGTTGTCAGCTCGCCGTCGGCATACGCCTGTGCGCGCGCCGTTGACATTTCCGCCGGATAGTATTGCCGGAGAATGATGCCATGTTGCTCGCCAGCGCACGATGGGCCTGGCTGGCTCAGGGGGGCTGTCGGTGATCCGTTGGTCGTTCTTGCCGCTCTCGACGTCGTTGCCGTCTTTGCCTTTTTGGATTGTTTGCCGTTTTGGCCGATTGAGGAAGGACTGGCTCCACCACCGGGCGCCGCACGTTTGGGTCGAGGCATGTTGGGCAACGGCAGACAGGCGATGGAAGCAATGGACAAAAGCGGCCGGCGTCGAAGAAGTGCTCGAAACGAAAGTGTAATCGGCATGGACAGGGCGGCGATACTTCAACTCGGCAGAGGAGTGATCAATTGAACAAAGCAAAGCATGTTACCGGATGCGACTGCCTTTTGTTCCGTGGTAAGGTGCCTCTGCACGATCGCACCTACCCGCGCCGAGATCTCGACGTCATCTTGCGCCCGTGGCGATCGGTCGACCAACCAGGCGCTAAGTGTTAGTGGAATCGGCACTTTGCAGCGAGCTTAACGTGGGGTTAGCTTGTGGCCTGGCGCTAAACTCATTCCAGCTCCGGCAATCGAGGAGAGAATGATGGTCAACGCTTCCATTTGACTGGTACGAGAATAAAGAAGCTTTCCACAGTCGAATTACCAGAAGTACGGTGGGCCTCATGCGGTGTTTTACACACGGCTGTATCGTGGCAGATCAGGCATGTACAACTGTATAACAATAGATCAACACCATCATACCTAATCATGAGAAGCACTGACATATGCAGGTCTGAAAGAATTCACACAACGAAGACACCCATCCCAGCGTCTTGTTATTAGACACAGATCTTGTATGGAGACTGGGAGGATACGGGGAACGTATTGAAGCTGGCAAGATCGACTTCATATAACATAGAAGTGGGTTGCGTAAGTCGTCCGTGCTCGTCGCCATGTTTGTCGGCCACACCGTGCGCATCATCCCGTAGACTACAGGAGCTGTACGCCGTCAAGCCCGTTGGCGGCTGTGGCAACTGGCACCCCGGATGGTACGAGGCCGGGCTGACGGCCAACGATACAGTGCTCATAGTTATCTGCCCGAACTGGGAGGTGGAGGTGGACCTTCCGGCCATGGACGAGGCTATGAGCAAGCTTGGACCGGCCAACTGCCTGAGGCAAGTAGTCGACCCGGCCACCAATGAGCTCCTCGTCGAGTTGACGACACTCGACTACTATGCTAATGTCACGGGCAGCATACAGCGAAGGCCGCGGGCAGCATCTTGATGGCCTGGGGCCAGAACCCGAGCCTTGTCGAGTGCAGCCGCGGACATCCAGTGCAGCGAGGTGCAGGCGTTGGACGAAAACGTCGAGAGGATTGTGGCCTTCCGAGTGGCTGTCGTCATCGTCGTTGCAGCGTCTGTTGCTTTCAGATGGTGCGTCTGTCGGCAGGCTCGCAAGGTAAATGCCGTCACATCACAGCAGCACGTCGGATGAGGCGACGACGGCGGAGGCAAAGGTCTATTGGCTGAGGCTGACGAGTACAGCGTACTACTCGTCGAGAAAGTCGAGACCTTTGCGTTTCGCAGCTCGACACACTCGGACGATTCCGAGCCTAAAAGCTAAATAGAGTCGATGCTGTGCTCTGTATGACACATACGGAGGTACGGCATACACATGCCTTGCAATGCAAGCCGCTTTGCATTCTTGTCTCCTCAGACTCGTACGTTTGTAATTGTCCGCAAACGTGGCAGCCATCCCGTCGTGTCGGCCTGTCGTCTGTTTATTTCGTTAATTTGCTTGTGGCTTGCTGTGGCTGAGATGACCGCTGAAGAGTACTTCGTAGAGGCCTGTAAGACAATACGGAGCGGCATTCAGCGCGTCTTTCAAAACAAACAAAAAAATTGGCGAAATTGCTGGCACGATCAGACGACTTGGACGCAGACCACTAAAAATTCGGGAGAATGACCTAAAAACAGGAATTTTGTGGAACCACCCAGGGATTTATGGGGGTTCGTGGTGGCAGTGCAAACCAGGAAAATGGAGCAAAGTAGCTGAGCAGGTGGTAAAAAGGGGTGAACAGCGCCGGGAATCAGGGACAATAGTGGATGTTTGTTTCGTGCCAGGAGCGCCGCAGCCAATCAGTGGTCTGGAGACGCGCCGCCAAAAGGGGGTTAGCCAGGGCAGACGATCGAAAACAGTGGGTCCCGCCAATCCGGGACCACGAAAGGCTGGATCCAGGAACGGAAAACCAGAAAGTGGAAATGCAGCTACAGAGCACGAACGGAGCGTCGCAGCGGGCACAGCAGCTGTGGGAAGGCATGACAGGGACCACACAGCAGTCAACCAGTGGATTTTGCAGCTCGGAACCTCTCCTCGTATCGCTATTTTCGTCGTCTTCTCGTGCCTTTCGATCCGTTGGTCATCTCCCTTGCATTCCTGTTTCTTTCATTCACTCATTCACCTTGTTTGTTCGATCCCTTTCATCTTTTGACTCTTCCGTTTCCTCGTGTTTTTGAGGCCGACATTCTTTGAATTTTCACTTTTTATCTAGTCTCTCCTTTATCCTTTTCTTCTCCCTTTTGCACCCTCCGTCCATCACGCTCTTTTCGACAACGACGCGTCTGCCATTCCTTTGATCTATTTTCGATTCGATTCTATCACGACCGACCTTTGTCCTCTGCCGACCGCTTCCTCACAATGCGTACCTCCGGCTATCTCGTGGCCAGCGCCCTGGCGTCGGCCGTCTCGGCCCAGAACTACCTGGGCTTCAGCACCGGCTCGACCAAGATCGACGGCTCCGTCAAGGTGCAGGCCGACTACGAGGCCGAGTTCAAGGCCGCCCAGAACCTCGTCGGCGCCCCCGGCGTCTTCAACGCCGCCCGCCTCTACACCAACATCCAGGGTGGCTCGGCCACGGACCCGATCGAGGCGTTCCCGGCCGCCATCGCCACCAACACCAGCCTGCTGCTCGGCATCTGGTGCTCTGGCACGACCACCATCAAGCCCGAGCTGACGGCCCTGCAGGCCGGCCTGACCAAGTACGGCAGCAAGCTGGCCGACCTCATCATCGGTATCTCCATCGGCAGCGAGGACCTGTACCGCAACTCGGTGACGGGCGTCGAGAACAAGGCCGGCGTCGGTGCCGACCCCAGCGTGATTGTCGGCTTCATCGACGACTACCGCAAGGCGTTTGCCAACACGGCGCTCAAGAGCGTGCCCGTGGGCCACGTCGACACGTGGAACGTGTTCCCCAACGCCACCAACAAGCCCGTCATCGACGCCGTCGACTGGATCGGCCTCGACGAGTACCCGTACTACCAGACGGGCCAGGACAACACCATTGACAACGCCGCCAACCTGTTCAAGGCGGCCTTTGACGCGTCCAAGGCCGCCGTCGGCGACAAGCCGCTCTGGGTCACCGAGACCGGCTGGCCCTACACCGGCATGACCTGGGACAAGGGCGTGCCCAGCGTCGCCAACGCCAAGGCCTACTGGGACGCCGTCGGCTGCGACCTGCTCTTCAACAAGGTGCCCACCTTCTGGTACGACCTCGTCGACGACAACGCCGGCAACAACGAGAGCTTCGCCATCACCGACAACCTGTCCACCAAGGCCCGCTTCAACCTGACCTGCCCGCCCCCCTCGACCAGCTCGTCCAGCAGCGGCGCGGCCGCCTCGTCGACCCCGACCAAGAGCGGCAGCGGCAGCGGCAGTGGCAGCACCAAGACGACCGGCACGGCCGCCACCACCGCAACGGGCAGCAAGACCACGGGCTCGGGCTCGGCCTCTGCCTCGGCCTCTGGCACGACGGTTTCCAAAAACGGTGCCTCGGTCCTGAACCTGTCGATTGGCACCATTGTCGGTGTTGTTGCCTTTGCCTGCATGCTGTAAGGGGAGTCCTACGGTCGTCCTATGAGTCAACCTGATTTCCTGGGCTGGTCACGGGAAAGTCGTTTGGTTCTTCTTTTTTTGGCATATCATTGGTCTTTTTAGATACTATCTCATTTGGATCTTGTCGCATACGACTCCTTTTGGTCTTTTCCTTTCTTGTCTCTCCTTTGCTCTTGTTTTTTTCTCACCCCTGTTAGACATCACGGACAGTGCATCACACGTCATAATATCGCAGAAAGCGGCACGTCTCTGGTCCGCTTTTTTCATAACTACTTTCATATAGACGGAATGGATTTTTGTTGTTTTATTTTACTTTATTATTTTGTTATTTTTGCATACACTCCTCTGCTTGGCGCTTGTCGTACACGGCGCGGCTACAAGCCGCCCGTGATGGCCGTGGGGGTTGCATCCACTTGTCAATTTGTCTGTCTTGGGTCGGTTCTCTGCCTAAATGGGCAAACCCGACCACCAGCGCCTGCGCACGGGCAACACTGTCTGATCGTGCTCCTTTGCGCGCGGTTGCGAGCTGTCTCGCGATCGTATGTCTGCAACTTGCGGCCCGCAACGTGCATTGCATTAGTGGCCGTTGATGGCTCCTCTCAGCAGACGCATGCAAACTTGCCGTCGACCATGGCCCCCAAATTGACGACCCCCCAAGACCACACCCTTGGGCCATCCATCGCAGGTTGCCTACGCGGCGCCCAATTGGTTGGCATTGCTTGGTTTCGGTGACCAAATGCCATTCAACGGCATTTTGAGAAAACGACACCCTCACACGCAGTCCCATCTTTCGAAGTCTCCCTTTGGCGTACATCGCCAGAGCCGCCGACGAAGCCGCCTATGGTCCTGTGATGGGTATTGTTTTATATCTCTGGTCTGGTTGGTGATGTTGCATTTCTCTCTGCCCGTCTCACCCACTGTGTCACGTCTTTGGCTGTAGGCTGAGAGACGGAGGTTCAACAGGATTGAGGACTAGTCCGCGGAGCACGGAGTACACAGACACGAAATGATTACAAAGAGCGTGAGCACGACAACAACGAGCAGTACTTCGTACATGCACAGTGTACTACGTAGCGTCTTGCAAATCTGGCAGGGATGCGCAGATGCGAGGAATACGTGCATTGGGTACACTTGGTACGTCTCTCACTGCTGCATTTTCTCACGTCTCTACCTCTTTGCTGCGTCTGCTTGATGTTCTTTTTTATTTTCGTTTTATTTCTTCTTTTTATTTGGGGTCCGCCCTTTGTTTCCTGTTGCTTTCTTCGGGGTTTGGTCGTTGGGCACCCCTAACCTCCGCAAACAGCGTCCTATTCTTGTCACTCTTTGTTGTCGACATCCCTCTCGCGGGTGAGCACGTATTTCATATTTCCTGCATTTCACTGCCATTGATAAACTATTTTCCCTGCAGTCTTTCTGTATTTGCCCAAGTTGTGTTGTATTTTCATGCTCTCCACATCATGGCCTTTGCCTCCGGAGCACCGCCCTCTCTCCGCCTGCTGGTGTTCTCCAGACGCCGCGTCCTGTATGTCGCTGTCGCCTTCGTCCTGACGCTGGTCGTCTACTTTTTGGCCCTTTCGGATCGAGCGACGGGATTCTGCGCTTCGTGTCTGCCCGCCTGGCGACCGAGTCCGTCAGCGCCGTCAGCATCACCACCGGGCTCCGGATCTGCGTCGCCCGAGCCGTTGACCTTACCCGACCTCGACACGTTGCCACCACCCCCACCGGGCCGCGATGTCGGCTACTGCCGCCAGCACTTTTCCAGCGACTACCTGTCCGACTTGCGGGACCATTCGATCCAGTACTGCGAGGGTAATGAGCATGGGCCCGCGCAATCTCGTCTGACATGCTTCCATGGGCACATCCGGGACGACCACCAAGCGGACTCGTTTTGCATTGCCTCGGGCGCCTCGTGGGATGCGACCACGCAAAAGTTCCAACTGGGCTGCCCAGTGTGGCGGACACCCAACGAAAACGAGACGGCAGGCGGCCTGATTCCGTTTACGGACCTGGCGCCGTACTGGTTCAACACGGGCCCCAAGACCATTTTTAAGGAATTCGTCTCCATGACGGGGGCCGGCGCAGCGCACGCGTCCAAAGCTAGGGCGGCGGCAGACGGCAGCGGCACGCCGTCGTTTGTCCTCCTGGTCAAGCGCGAAGGGGCGGGCAACCTGTGGCACTGCCTGATGGAGATTTGGTCCATGACGATGACCATGGACGTGCTGCGGATGGCGCGACCAGACGACCGCGCCGCGCCGTTCTACGCGACGCCCATGGACGTGGACAACACGCATGTCGTGCTTCTCGACGACCACGGGCCGGGGCCGACGCTGGACCTCTGGCGCCTGTTCTCCCGCCACCCGCTGGCGACGCTCAAAGACATGACGGCCGATCCGGCCAAGGTGCCGGCGCCGCTGCTGCGTGACGGCGCGTCGCACGCGTCTTTGTCGTCGACCCACCTGGTGGTCCCCCTCCCCGGCGGCAGCAACCCGCTGTGGCACAACGACTGGGCCGTGCGCGACTGCCAGCCCGGCGACGCGCCGCTGCTGCACCTGTTTGTGCAGCGCGTCTTTGCGCACCTGGACGTGCCCCGCCTCGCGGGCCCCAAGACGGACCAGGACGGCGCCGAGCCGATTGTCGTGACCTTTATCGACCGGCGCGGCACCCGTCGCCTGCTGAACGGTGCGGCCCTGCTGGCGGCCCTGCCGGGGCGCTTCCCCGGCGACGCGGTGGTCGTCCAGTCCATCGACATGGCGACGCTGTCGCTGGCCGACCAGGTGCGGCTGGTGCAGGACACGGACGTGCTCGTGGGCGTGCACGGCGCGGGCCTGACGCACACCATGTTTATGCGGCGGGGCGCGGGCGCCGTCGTGGAGATTCAGCCGACGGGGCTCGCGTACAAGGGCTTCCGCAACCTCGCGGCGATGACGGGGCAGCACTACTTTAGTGCCGAGGCAGAGATGGTGGCGCAGGGGGATGGGGAGGACGAGCATGAGGATGGGGAGAAGGCAAAAGGAAAGGGCAGCCAGAGCACGGGTACTCGAAAGCCAAGGAAGCGTAACGATCCGCCCAAAGTATGGCAGGCCTCAAACGTCCGCATGGAAGAAGACCGGTTCCTGGCATTGATGGACGTGGCCATCAAGTCGGTCTACAACGAAGGCCTGCGCAACAAGCATGTGGTAAAGTAGGCAGCGCATGTGTGTAACGGTATTGTTACTTTTGATTTCATAGTTTATCTCAAAGCCTACTTGAAAGTCTGCTTCAAAGTCGACGACGTGGCATATCCACATCGTTCGTTTTCACGCGACCCGTGGCTTCGCGGTTGACGGGACTGCGAGGTCGTCGATTTTGTACACCACCACACCCAAGGCTCGGCCAAGCCCCTTTGCTGGATGGTGCAGAATTCCGGCTGTAGAGCTCGCTGACATTTTTGTGCCAACTGAACAGCTAGTCGACGTTGGTGTTGTCATTGTGGCCAAACATCGTAGAGCTCACTTTGAATCAGAGTGTCTGATACTCAATTTGATGCAACAGTGAAAGGCACCAAAACGCGGCCGGCCTTATTGCGGTGGTGTTTGTGCCATCTGGCGATGTAAGTAGAATGCATCCACAGTCGGTGTAGATTGTGCAGGACCATGTGTTTTGCGAAATACGAAACTTTTGTCGATGTGATGTTCATGTCAATCGCCAATCTTCGCATGGATCGTCCCATCAATTCGCATTATCCACCTCCCAGTCACACGTCTTGGCGTATATGTAGAATCGAAGGATCTGCATTGTGGCGGAAAGCAAATTAACCTTATGTCGTTATGAGTACTTTTGTGTTATGTTCTCCACCGCTATTGTTCTTGGCAGGGGAAAAAAATGGACAAACGTGCAGTCACGGTCGATGTGAGGACAATGCGGCCGAATGGTCGCTGTGTTGGGACTTGCTTTGTCGTAGAAGAAATGTTTCGTATTTTTATGCAAAAGGCTACAAATGATGACAAAGGAAACAAAGCCCAGAGAAATGGGTAGAAGAGAAGAATGACGAAATGAAGAAATGAAGAAAAAGCCCAAGATAGAAAACCCAAGAAAGAAGACAAATCGAACTGAAAAAGTAAAATATAGAAAATGGTAGAAAATGATAGAAAATGAGAACAAAACAAAGCAAAGAACCCAGTCCTCAACGCCCGGTCCGTGGTCGTGATCTGCGTTGCATGATCCGATCCATATGACTCCGTCTGCCGGTGAATTATATGTTACACGCCAACCCTTGGTTCGTCTTTTGTGTCTTTGTATTCTTTTGCTTCCTTTGTGTCGGGTGCATCGCCCTCACTTAGCCGCCTTGGTCTTGCTCTGCAGCTCGACAAAGCTGTACCAGGCGGCACCGGCCAGCGACACGAGCATGCCCATGCCGTTGGTGAGGCCGATGGTGACGTTGAAGAAGACGATGCCCAGCAGGACGGTGAGGCACTGCTTGACGTTGCCGCAGACGGTCATGGTGAGGGCGCCGGCGGCCTTGTTGGCGGTAAAGGACGAGACGTTGAGGGCGAAGGCGAGCACGCCGTTGCCGAGCAGGGCCAGGGCCATGCTGGCGGGGGAGTCGCCGACGGCGCGGGCGACGACACGGGCGGCGACGGCGGCACTACCAGCAGGGGACGAAGCCGCCGCCGCCGCCCCCGCAGCGCCTGCCATGGCGCCCGACAGCTCGCCCGAGGCCCAGGCAATGAGCAGGGCCTGGAAAAAGGCGAGGGGCGACAGGCGCAGCAGGGTCTCCATGGGCGACAGCTTGAGCGAGCCGGTCATGATGCGGTTGGTGGCAATGGTCTTGGCGACGGCGAGGACGACGCCCAACAGGGTCAGCAAGAAGCCGGCGAGGGTAAAGTAGTACTCGCCGTAGGTGGTCATGCCGACGCCGAGGACGATGGGGACGAGCGACAGGTAGGTCTCGGTGGAGTAGGCGCGGCCAAAAAACACGCGGTAGGCGGCGACGGTGATGACGGGCGTGGTCGAGCGCATGATCTGGTGGAAGGGCACGGACACCATGGCCAGCGACACGTTGGAGATGGCAATGTTGACGGTAAAAAGCACGGAGAAGGCCAGCAGGGTCATCTCCTCGCGCCAGTCGAGCTTCGTGCGCGTGATGGTGCCGCGCATGCGCAGGACGTAGCAGCCGATGGAGGCGGAGCCGGTGTGCAGCGCGGTCAGGAGCCACGGGTGCGGGAACTTGCCCAGGATCAGCTTGTTGTAGATGGTGAGGGCGACGTTGCAGAGGAAGTAAAAGCCGAGCTGGGCCAGCTTGGCGCGTGTCGACACGGTGTCTTCGACGGCCAGCGGCTGCTGTGCCGGAGCGCCGCCGGCGACCAGGATGCCGTCCTTGACGGCATCTTTGCTGTCGAGGAGTTGTCCCTCGAGGTCGAGGTCGAGGTCGAGGTCAGGGTCGTGCTGCGGCACGAGCTGGTGTGTTGACGGCATGGCGGCGTGGCGGAGGGGTGGCCCTGGATGAGAGGAGAACAAAAGGAGAAAAGAAAAAGGCAGACAAGGCGAGCGTGGCCGAGGAGTCAGGAGGCCCTCGTAGTATCACCAGATCGCGTCGATGCCGTCGTTTTCGTTTTTCGAGGTCGTGTGGTCGGGAAAGAGACGTCCGCACAGAAGGGGCAAGAACGATGGGCACGGTAAAAGCTCAGAGTCGCGGCAGGCAGGAGCACTCTATTTTCCCGTGGCACGTTTTGTCGTCGTCGTTGCGCGCGTCGTTTTTCCAGTTTTCCAATTGTCCAGTTCTCCAGGTCTCCAGTTTGTCGTAGGGTTGCCAGTGACCTTTTCACGTCGGTATCTGCGCCCCTTTTCCGATCGCTGGGCAGACGGGTGCTTATGTGTCTGTGCCTGGATTGGGGTGTTCTTTCGTGTCTACTTAGTGTGTATTTAGTGTGTGTTTTGGGGCCGATTTTGGGCGGATTAGGGCGGATTAGGGCGGATTAGGCCGGTTTTTGGTGTCGTTTCTGCTGGTGTCCGATTTGGCAGCGTTCACAACGGCGTCGATCATGCCTCTTCTGCCTCGTGCGGTTGCGACGGCCTTTGCTGATGTTATTTTACTTGGACGCTACGAATTACAGCAAGGTTGTCATGCTGTTTGGTGCAGAATACGAGCATCTGTGTACGCACGACTGGACAACGCCGTCTTGGCTGTGATCCTGCGCTGGGATTGTCATTGTCTGTAATTCGTATTGGCTGGGTGGCCGGATGGCAGATGGCTGGATGGCTGGGGCTTTGGATTGCCTGGTTCGCCGGGATGTTTCTTGGCAAAGGATATCATCATGGGGCTTTGTGCGTTGAGCAGCAGGGGTAACAGCAAACGGGCCAGCGCTGGAGGGATTATGAGTGAGAGGGGAATTTGCAATGTAATTCGCGACACCGGGAGGCAATGCATTGCGTTATGCGCGTATTCTGTATTGTCCATTCGACTCTGTCGGTTTACTCTGTCTTTCCGTTTGCGTTGCAATCAGTGTCGCGCAGAGACTAGCAAGACAACCGAGACATCAGCCAGTCTCCCAGTTCACTGTGTGGTTGTCGTCACCTAATCTCGGGCTGCGTCGTCAGCCACCAGCCCCTTGGCCCCTATTTCGACGGAGCGTCCTCTCTTATGCCTTGGCCGTCCCCTTTGCTCTGCTGCCCTGGCCGTCCCCTTTGCTCTGCTGCCCTTGTCAGTCCCGTCACCGCCCCCTCCGCCCCTCCAATCTGCAGGCGCACGACGTCGTATTGCAATGGCATGCTTGCCAAGACGAGAGTCGCTGTCCTGCGCGGTCCTTTGCGGCGGGACACCGTACGGTGTCGACGGCAAAGGCAAGGTGAAAACGACGAATTAGTCTGTAACCGAAAGTTACTTTGTAGGAAATGGATCCATGCGTGACCGTCGCCTGTGGTGACTGCGCGGAGGCTGTGAATGCCTCTGGTCGAGTCGTGACTGGAATGCGAAATGTACGATGCTGCGTATGCATTCGGCAACGCCAAAGCTGGTGGTGGTTGGCGGGCAGATGCTTCAGGCCCTCGCAGCCACTCAGCCACTGATGATAACCGAGACGACCTGCAGACCGCCCCGCTGTCTCGCTGTCTCGCCCCTATTCCCGGTTTCCCCTTTCTGTTTAGCGTGCTTTATCGTGCCTTGGCAGATCTCAGTCTGCTTCCTCTTCTCTGCTTCTCTCTCCATCGCGACGCATTAGGCAGGCGCCGCTTAGTAGTATGTAGTATTGTGGACTGGCCTTGCCCGCCAAATTAGCGCAGACGGGCTCACGCGCTCACGCTCACAGGGTTTCCGGCGGTCCCTTGGGCGTTTTTGGCAGGCGAGTTGTATGGCTGTCGGGCTGTCCCTTCCTCGCCTGTCATATGTCGCGATTTTGTATTTTTGCCGTCGAGGGCGACTTCCTTCCCGCTGGCACGTTGCCTTGCACTTGCCTTGCACTTGCTTGCACTTGCTTGCACCTCGTCCCGTCACTCGTTTTTCCTCTTTACTCTTCACTTTGAACTTTGACTTGTGCCTTTTCTTTTCCTTCGTTTCTGTGTGTCGCCGGTCTGGTCGTCGCATGTCGCCGTTGCCGTCATCGTAACACGCTCGCCGCACACCGCACGCCCTTCTCGTCGCTCTTTTGTCACTCGTTTAATCTTTCATACTTGACTTAATACTATTGGAACACATCTTGTTCGCCTTTTGGTTTTTTGGTGTTTTTTCCTTCTTTTTTTTAAATTGTTTGTTTCTCATCTTTCGAATATCACGACTCTACCTCTACTGTACGACGACGACGACGACCACCGCCTCCCCCTCCTCCTCCGCCACCACCACAACCATGCGTTCCCCGGCCCTCTTCCAGCGGCTGGTCATTTTCGCCTTTGTCTGCACGCTGCTGGTGGCCCTGACAGTCTACCAGCGCGACCGTCTCGCGGCTGGCGTCGGCAGTGTCGTCGACTCGGTCAAGACGGCCGCCGACTCGGCCAAGGAGGCCAGCAAGAACATTCCGATTCCGTTTGTGGGCGGCAAGGACGGCGAAGACAACAACGGCGACACCACCGACAATGCCACCGACAATGCCACCAACGAGGACGGCGACAATGACGCCAATGACACGGGCAGCACCAACAACGCCAACAGCACCAACAACACCAACAACACTAACGCGGCCGATGACAACAGCGACAAGCCAGCGCCCCCCGACAAGTACATCTCCGTCTGCCTGGCCGTCAAGGACCAGCGGCTCGACCTGCCCGAGTTCCTGCGGCACCACTACTACAACATGGGCGTGGGCCACTTCTTCATCATGGACGACGGCTCGGAGCCGCCGCTGTCGGAGCTGACCGACGAGGAGCTCACCATCCCGCGCGACGCCGTCGAGTTCCACTACTTCCGCCCCGACCAGCACGTCAAGTGGATGCAGTACACCATGTACAACACGTGCAAGAACGTGGCGAGCAACCACTCGTCGGTCAACACGACGTGGATGGCCTTTATCGACGCCGACGAGTTCATCGACGCGCCCGGGCCGCAGACGCTGCGCGAGGTGCTCGAGGACTTTGGCCGCATCGAGGCCATTGGCGGCGTCGCGCTCAACTGGCGCGTGCACACGTCCGGCGGCCACCTGACGCGCCAGCCGTCCGTCATCTCGGCCTTTACCGAGTGCATCTACGACGACCCGGCCCACAACGGCAACGGCACCAACAACCGCCACGTCAAGTCCATCGTCAAGCTCAAGCACATGGTGCAGCCGCGCAACCCGCACTCCTTTATCCTGACGCCGAACCACTTTGCCGTCGGCGAGAACGGCGACGTCGTCGAGAGCCACCTGCGGGCGCCCATCACGCGCGACCGCCTGGCCATCCACCACTACGCGCTCAAGAGCAAGGCCGAGTTCGAGGACAAGATGAACCGCGGCAGCGGCATGTCCCACCACAACGGCTGGAGCGTGTGGGACGACTACGAGACGATGCCGCACGAGCCGTGCGAGGAGATGCTGCGTTGGGCCAATACATGACGGCAAGAGTAGGCAGGGAGCAGGGCAGTGGGCATTGTCCCGCGTATGTTGTATGTCGTAATTTGTACATTTTACTTAATACCAGCGTTTGATAAAATACAGCCATATTTCGATATTTGATATTTCGATGTTTCGATATTTCGATATTTTCAATATTTTCAACCCATTACTGTCCAGTCTTTACCGTACCCAGCCACCAGAATACCTTTCCCTCCCTCATTTTGCCTCTCTAAAACCGGGTCGGTGGGATTTGCGCGGCCAACAAATTAACCCCAAATGAATGTGCGCGAGATGCGCGAGAGTGGGAGTGGGGATGTCAGATGTGGATTGCAGTACAGCGCAATGTCCATCCCTTCTGTTTTATTTCAGGCGGGAAAACAAAGCCGTCGATCACTTTTGATCCCCCTTTCTTCATGGGACGGAGGGACGTTTTCCTGGTGCCCATTTCCTGGTCGTCTCGATCCCTTTAATGAACGACCCCCCCTGCACCCCTTATTGTTCCTCGTCGACTGTCCTGACGGGATCCTCCGTTTCTGCAAAACCGCTCACAAGGCCAACGATCGTACCGAGTCGTTGGCCAAGAGCACAAGGACATACCGTCACCAACGTCCCGTTTACATACTGTGTAGCATAACGAAAAATGTCGAAATCCAAAAGGAGCAAACCGCCAGAAACGGGCCAAGGAACAGGGGTCGATGACGGAAAAGAACAGGGGTGCGACGCACAGTCGGCGAAAAAAAGGCTTGCTACGAACAGCGGCACACCAATGACAAGGAAAAAGAGACAAGCGGCTCTGGTAAATTGCGGTGGGGCACGCGCGACAAAGTCTGTTCGTTCTTGGCCGTTCAAGCAGCCATACACAGTAGTGTCCGTGATGACAGAACGCGGAACCAGTCAGGGCGTGAGACTGCGTAACGAGTAAAAACTGGACTGGCTGCAACCGCTAACTCGTAGCGTTGACTGTTGACAACGGTGTGAGTACCAGGAACCTTCCAGTAAAACTATTTGGCTTTTAATTGTGGAAATAGCAAAATGTTTAAAGTGTGGAGAGGTACGAATTATTCAGGAACGTAAAACGTCCCAGTTGGCCAGTACCCATCAAAGTGATGTACTTTGTTTGTCGTACATCGTAGGTCTCATCAAAATGGGCGAATCGGAGAACGGGAGAACGACCGACTGAGTTACGGCTGAAGGACCTCGTATCCAACTTGGTCGTGATTCTTGTGGCTGCCGTGCCAAGACACACAACCAGATCCTGAATACGCCATGTGAGCATGTCTGGATTGGTGGGTGTGTTGCGCCAAGATAAGCCTGCAGAGCGGTGAAATGGGCGAAAAGAGAAGAAAAAAAGAAAGAAAGAAAGAAAGAAGAAAAAAAAAAAAAAGAGAACGGGGGCCACAGGATTACGAGGTTTGTCCAGTGCCAAGAACTGCCAGGTTGTTCGCTGACGGACTGCACAGTAATTACCTACTGTGCTTGCTCGCACCACCGGATTGTGACAATCGAGGCTGAATCCCGCCAAATGTCTCAGCTCCCAGAAATGACGACAACGTCCTGCTAAGAGACATCCTCGATCGTCAGGTATTGCCGTCGCCGCTTCTCCACTGGAATTGGGAGTCGAAACGCCGGTTCCGGCAGAGTCAGACCTGTCAACTTGCGCGGCCCGACAAGAGCACGAGAACGCCACTCCACTATCGTGTACGGATGACGGCATATTCCTCGTATCCAGATGAGAGACAACAACTGGAATGGCAGCATGTCGGAAATGTCTTGCTGTCGGGCTTGTCTCACGTGATACTCGGTCAAGGCAACACAGATGAAACTGGTTTTTGGGTAGTCATTCCTGTAAATAAGGTGAAAGGAAAAATACGAAATAAATAAATAAAAAGAAAGAAAAGAAAAGAAAAGAAGGCAATGAGACTGCTGAAAGCCGACCAAGTCGAACATGGCTGAACCCCTGCCGTCATTCCAAGGCTTGGTCGGAGCGACAATTGACTCTCCTTGACCCTCCTGACCCTCCTAAGTCTCCTGACTCTCCTGACTACCCTGACTCTCCTCTGGCTATGGTTTGTTAAACGTCGCCGGATCACTGGAGGCGGGCCGTTCCACGACAGCACATTAATCTACTTGAGCAAGCCGCCACCAGCCTTACCACGGCTCCGCCAGAGATGCCACGCGACACTGTGGACATCCGTGCCCATCGTTGTGTTATTCCACTTGTAGAATACGAAAATGGTGCTGAGTAGAAATCTTGAAATGGAAAAAGAAAACAAAAAATGTAGAAATAAACGAGGCCGGGCGGTGTGCAGAGCAGGTCATCACCAGGCGTTCGCCCATCCAGCGCATCGAGTTACACGCGCAGCGGCTTGGCAACACGACGCACCGCCGGTGTGTCGTCTTGGGCGCCGGCATCCAAAGCGTCGATGATGTCGGCGTTTTCCTCGTGGTCCCAGTCTGTGGCCCAGTCGTTGTTGTCGTCGTCGTCGTTGGCCTCCACGTCGGCCTCCACGTCGGCCTCCACGTCGGCATCCGCGCCCGTCGCCCGCTTCGTCGGCAGCGCCACGGCCTTGCCCTTGCCGTCCTGGATCGACGTGACGTGCGACCACGGAATCGTCCCCAGCGCCGCAAACTCCTTCTCGTCGGCGTGGCCGTACTTTTTCTGGACGGCCGCGTAGGCCGCCGCCACGTCGGTGAAGATGCCCGTGATGCCCGCCGTGTCAATCGTGTACACGTACCCGGTCTTGCCGGCCTTCTTGCGCGCCTGCGCAAGGTCGCTCGACGTCGACACGTAGGGGTCGCGCGACGGGTACTTGAGCGTGCCCTCGACGTGCTGGAACACGGTGGCGGCCGGGTCCGGGCCCAGCCGGTGCGACGCGCCCTTGCTCTTGAAGCCGCCGGCCGCCTTGATGGTGGCCGGGTCGCGCGAGTCGCCGCGGTACAGCGTGGCGGGGATGGTGCCGGCCACGCCGGCCACCAGCCAGGCCAGCAGGCCCAAGACAAGGAGCGAAATGTTCTTCATCGTGGCGGTGGACGAGGGTGAGGGACGATGGTGAGGGACAATGCGCGAGTAGAGGAAGAGTGAGCGTATGATAGGAGTTGGAAGTGTGCTGTGTTTGCTTGCCGGTCTATCAAAATAACATCACGACGACTCTGGCGATGCGTCGTCTTTTATATCTCTTCTCCTTCACTCGTACGCCGGTCATTGTCAACGTCGCTCTGCTTGTGCTCAGATGTAACAAAGGTTGAGAACTGAGGGCTGACGACTGCGGACTGAGGACTGAGGACTGACGACTGACGACTGACGACCGCTTGGCCCACGGCCACACATAAACGTCTCTGGCACGTATCGTACGCCTCGTAAGGCCAAATGAAGCATATACACAGTGCCCACCACATCGGAGCAGGCCGGTGTGTCGTTTCGGCCAGCTGTAAGCATCTGGACCATCGGGTCGCTGCGTGCATCGGCATAATAAAGGACGGCAGAGTCCACGATGGCACCTCGCGTACAGTTCAGAGCCAGGAGCCTTGCCTTTACGAATATGAGCCAGGCCTCCGTGCCGCGGTGCAATGCATCACGATAGTACCCACGCTCCTTTGCTGCGAGGAGGAAAGAAGATGCACACATATCACGTCTTCGGTTCACATCATTCGCTGCAATACAATCAAAGTCAAAGGGTGTTCACGATGCTGCTCTACAAGAAACAACAACGCACACAACGCACACAACGCCACAATATGTCGTATATGTAGGCGACGTATGTCCGACGCAGGCGTTGCCCATCACCGACATAGTTCCGGTACGCGAGAGGCGCATACCGTCGCAACTCGATGTTAGTCCACTGTTTCGTCAGTCTCGGACAGTGTTGGTCGGCACAAAAATAACAGACGGGCGGCTGCTAATGAGCAAAGCCAAGACTGTGGCTCTGGAGTGGATGCACACTTGGTGGACCGGTGTTCCGTATTCGGCGTCTTGGGTGACGACATTCGTGGCGATGTCGTGGTCCATCGGATCAGACAAAAACCCGTCCATAGCCATTGTCACGATACTTGCAGACAATGAGTGTCGTTGCCACCTGCGTCTCCCGACCCCAACTCACTGCGGTCTGACCGGTCCGTTCGGGCGAATGCTGTTGCCCCGTTGACGGCTGCATGTCCTCAACGCCATTGGTTGCATCGCATGACGCTACGCAGCAGCGTGTTGTCGTACGCGAGCAAACGCAACAGACGACGCAGAGTATAAAGTGCGGCCCATCCCTCGCGTCGCTTCTTCCTTTCTTTCTCACGCTCCACCAGTCCTCCCGCGGTGCTCGTCCTCCCGCCTTTATATTAATACACACGAACCCGGTCCTTAAAGGGTGCAGAGACGACAGACCGGCCAGACCCCTCCCAGCCGCGTCTCGACTTCAGCCCCCCAATTTATCCTTGCGAGCGGTTCGCATATACAGCGGCCCGCGTCGCCCATCGACCGCCCATAGACCGCCCATAGACCGCCCACAGACCGCCCGTTGCATCGCGTACACGTGCATCCATCTCGCCTCCCGGACTCCGCCAGAACCGGACTTGACAGACATGCCCGACATGCAGGAGCCCATGTCCGCCGCGTGGGGCCTCGTCCTCAGCGCCGCCGACTGGGCCAAGCTGCGCGCCGGCCTCGCGGCCCGCGACATGGACGACCGCTGGCGCTTTGTGGTGGACGCCGCCGACCGGTCGGGGGTGGTCACCATCCATGTGCGGCGGAGCTGGACGGGCACCGAGCTGTACGCGCTGCACGTGCAGCCAGGCGTCGACGGCGCGCCCGCCCGCGTCGTGGCCATCACCTGGGAGCAGAACAAAAACGGCATCCTCATCACGGAGGAGCAGGCCAAGCTGGAGGTCGCCGTTCTGAGCCGGTCGCAGCTGGGGTGCGACTTGGAGCGGCTGCCCGACTACGATCCGGACCTGGTCTGGAACCATCCGAACGCGCGGCTCGACAGAAACATCAATTGAGGCGCATCGGTAGGGGTGGGGACGACGCATTCAATACAGGTGTATATACGCAGACACTCGGCACATCGTACGCCATTCCGCCATTCGTCTTGCACGGTGCGTCGTTGGTTCTTTTTTTCGAAGACTCTGTTATACAAAGTTTACAAATGTAGCTTAGGAACTGATTTATTTTGAAAATAAAAACCCACAGAAACATGCATATGGTGTTTTTTATTTCATTATATTACTTATACGAAATACTTCGTACTTGGTAATGAATTTAAGTGTATTCATATTTACGAAGCCACCATGCTCATACTGTCTTGACAATTTAATTGTCTATAAATATAAATGGCGGATGCCTATGCCAACACGTTCTGTGTTGGCAACTCAATCACATTCTATTCTATTCGCCGACCTTCGTAATGAACAATTTGCGTCGCATGCTGATTCAAGTATCGCCTTGGCCAAGGTGGCCTTGGCCAAGGCGGAGAATGAGAAAAGACAGCGATTGCACCAGTCATTCCGAGCAGCGACATTACGGGCGGGTACGCCAAGGTCGACCTTTTGCATTTCCAGTTAGATCTCGTAGGGCCAATCGCCAGAACCGGGGTAGCCATCGATGCTGTGTGGCTGTGCTTCGTGTTGGAGTATTTTTGCGGCGTGTCGGACGTTTGTGCCGCCTGAAAGAACCGACTCATGAGGCCAGACCACCACCACCAACCACGGACAGCATACCCAGAATGGACGTCGGATCGTGCTGGTTGTTTAAATAACCATAATTGCCTGGTGTGGATAAAGTGGCCGTCCGTGCGGTGCGTGACAGTGGTCCTGGCCACCTGCAGGGGCAATTTTGTTGTAGTGACCTCAAAAGAAGCCCATTTCCGTCATTTTCGCAGACGATCGGACGCCACACTTTGTTGTCTGTTTGATTATCTCCGATCGCAAGATGGACGACACAAGCGAGGCGTTGTCGATATCGTCGACCTTGTCGCCATCAACACCGTCGACACCGTCGACACCGTCGACAATAACAGACACATGGACGACAGCCGCTGTAGCGCCGACGACGGCGTCGTCCACAGTCGACACAGTCGACACAGTCGACACAGCAACAAACAGCACGTTGCGGCCCATGCAGACAGCCTTTGAACAGCCCGCCAGCTGCACGGGTCACTTCTCCACCACATCGTACCTCTACTACAACACGGCCAACTTCGACTACACACACGTCACGCTCGCGATTTCAGACACGCGCCATCCGCAGTTTGCGACGTGCCAGCCGCCAGGATGGGACACGGTCGTCCCGCGCCACCGCTTCGTCTTCAGTCCCGGCGTCTGCCCGCAGGCATGGACCGCATACGATCTGTCGGCCACCACGACGCGCTACGAGACGACCGTGTCCAGTGCCTACTGCTGCTCCAGCGGCTTCACGCTGTCGTTCGACTACCCCTACCAGACGCACAGCACCAGCGCCATCTACACCAGCGACGACAGCGGCGCGTACTACACGCTGTACCCGGGGCCCATCAGCGGGTACCAAGGGCCGGGCTGCTACCGACAGGTGCCGGTAACGCCAGGGACGACGACGACGGCAACGACAACGACGACGACAACGACAACGGCACGCGCTGACACGGCGACGCCCTCCGTGTCGCTCGAGATGCATCTCCCGTACAGCGTGCAGTGGAAGGCCGGCGACACCAAGCACATGTCGCCGACGCCGCCGCCGGTGCCCTGCACCTACAGCCTGTACGCGTGGACGCCGGGGGCCCCGCTGCTCGGGACCAGCGACGCCACCTACGACGCCGGCGGCAGCCTCGTCGTCGCCAGTACGAAAGGCGGCAGGTTTGGATTCAACCATGTTCCGACGACCAGCAACGCGCCCGTCAACACCGACTGCCCGCTCGTCGAGGGCGTCGGCAAGGGCGTCAACCACGGCTACGCGGCGGTCATGTACTTTGTCATGATTGGCATTCCCCTCATTGCCGCCGCCTTCATTTCGTGCTGCACGTTTCTGTGTGTGCGCGGGCACCGCCGCAACAAACGGGACAAGCGCCAGCTGGAGGAGCGGGCGGCGCAGGAGAAGCGGGAGGTGGAGCAGGCGATTGCACAATCGTTGATCGAGGCAAAAGCGCCTGCACAGAACGAGACAGCTGCCGCTGCGGGGGCCGCCGAGGGCGTGGCAGGCCCGTCTGGGACGAAATGAGCGGAAATGAGCGGCGTTGTGGCTAATCAGACAAAGTTAATATTTAATAGCTAATACGGCGATGACACGACAAGCAATATAATGAAACGCGTATCGAATGCGGTGGACAGTATATAGACACATTGGGAGACAAGATGCAACGGCCGATGCGGCGACGTGCGTAAGTATATGAAAATCAAGAGCAGCAGACGCCATTTGTTAGTCCACCCGTTCTGCCGCCCGGAACGAGGGCGTCGCCGGTCGCTTGGACGGCTTGTGGATGCGGACCGCGCTCAAAAAGTAGTCTTCGAGCGGCAGCAGGTTGCGGAGCAGCCCACTGACCTGCCACACCGCGAGACACACAATGCCGCCCACGACGGCGACCAGGACAAAGTGGTTGGCCGTGGCAATGATGGCGATCCAGATGAGGGCCGGGTAGACGAGGCCGCCGAGCACGGCGAGCAGGCGCCGGCGGGCGCGCGCCGCCCTGCGCGTGTCGCCGGCGTCGAGCGGCAGGGTGGCCACGGTGAGGCCGATGAGGAACGCGTAGCCAAAGTGCAGCGACGGCATGGCGGCGTACTGGTTGCAGAAGCGGTTGGTGGTCCAGACGCTCTGCGCGCCGTCGGCGGTCGCGTGCACCGTGTCGACAAAGGCGTAGCCGTGGGCGGGCCCCGGCTCGCTGTGGCCGGCCAGGTGGTCGGCGCCCAGCAGGCGCGGCGGCATGACCGGCCACGCCGTGAACAGGACAAAGGCGACCAGGTTGCACATGGCCATGGTGCGGCGGCGGCGCTCATAGAGGTCGGGGCGGTAGCGGTCGCGGCTGCGGTTGCGGTGGACGGCGGCGTCCGGGCGGCGCGCGGCCTGCTGCATCTGCATCTGCATCTGGCGCTGGGGCCGGGTCGTCGTGATGTAGTACAAGACAATTAGGAACAGTATCGTGCCCGGGATGTGCACAAACGCGTACAGGCGGTTGATGCCGCGCATGACCGCCGGGCGCCGCTGCAGGAAAAACCGCTGCACGGCCGGCTCCACGAAGATGGCCAGCGCCTCCTCCACGCGCATCAGCTGCAGCGCGTGGCGGCGCGCCGCCTGCACCACCGACTCGTCGATCAGCAGCACCGCCGACACGGCGCGGGCCAGCTGGTACACCCAGTAGATGAGCGCCCAGTACCAGGCCTCGACCAGAAACGGAAACTTGCGCAGGACGCGGCTCAGCAGGCGGTTCCTGAACCTCTCCGTGTTGGGCGTCCACACGGTGCGCCGCCAGGGGCCGAAATAGAGCGTGCGCGGGCGCTTGTCGCCGTGGACGATGTGGATGGTGTCGCCCGCCATCGTGGTGCGTTTGTCGTCGGCAGGGCTCCGGCTCGATGCCATGCCATCCTCGCTGCAGGGCGTGCGTGTGTGGGACGCCGGTAAGTTGTCGTCCTCCATATCCAACAAACGGACGCTGGTGTCGCGGTTGAGCAACGTGCCGCCACTCAGCAGCCCGACGACCACGGCGACTTCGACAAACGGGCCGACGACCATGATGAGCACGGTGTCAAGATGTGCGTAGATGAGGCGTTATGAGAAACAGCTGACGATGAACTCGCAAGGCATATGCATATGGTAAACGGCAGGACAGTTGGAACAGTCTGAAAATAGACAACGCGCAAAGAACGATGGCAGCAGGACAACGATTAAAATCAACAACAGGACTACGACACGGCCGAAGAATCGGCGGGGCCCGAGCAGTTGCAACAAAGATGACGTTGGGGCCACAGTGGTCCATAAACGTACCATCCATCGCCTCCATGCCTCCATGCCTCCATGCCTCCATGCCTCCACGCCTCCATTGCCAACGGTCGACCAAGCATCGACATCGACAGCATCCCGCCCATGCTCCTTGGCGACGCAGCACACGCGCAGAATAGGTATGAATAGGCGCCTTTCTGTTCCTGTGGGCGTGCGTGGTCGTGCAGAACGGCACAAAATGCCTGCCGGGTGCTCCGGGTGCTGGTGCGCAACAGGCCGAGGTCTCACGCGCGGCCGCTTTGGCCGTCGCTCGACGTCGTCCGTACACGAAAATGGTGCGCACCCATGCTACGTGCTGTGCCAAGGATGCTCTGCAGGGCTAAAATGGCAGCTCTCACGGTGCTGCTTATGCCGTTTCCCACAGAGGTTCGCCAAAGTCAAAGCATGCTGCCCGCGCACGACATGAGAAATTGGGGGCGTCAGACGACACGTCGTCGCTGCTTGGCATGAGAGAGCACCCGAAACAAGAATGAAGGGGCCGTCTTCGCTGTGGTCCAACGGGGTTTCGTGGTTGTGCTGATGTCCTGTTGTGCTGATGTGCTGATGGCGGATGCCAAGAGATGACTCCACTATATTCGTGGGTTGGGGCTGTTTGGGTGATGGTGCGTGAGCAGCCCCGGATCCGATGGAAGTGGATGGCACGTATACGTAGCGCACGCGACACCAGAGACAAAGGAAATACTCCGCATCTGTTGCAACGCACAGCAGTCTGCCCTGCACGAGGTAATTACCGCAAGCCATTTTGTTGCTGGACGCACGCAAGAGAGGGTAGTCTGGCACATGACAATGAAGAGGCCTTTTCGATTTGGGGGACGTTGTCATTGTCATGGTAGATTTGATTCTGGTATGTGATTGGTGCCTTTCCTTGGCGACGCTCCCCGAATCATCAAGACATCCATGTTCATTGATCAACAACGGCGGCACTTTGACTAAAACAAGGACATGGCATGGACATGCCGACAACGTATGGGAATCGACATCTTCACCTTCGTGGACGGGCTTGCATAAAAGGAACAAAGGCAGCAGATGCCGTTCAGCCGTTCATTGGTCAGGTCGCGTGTCGTATTGCCCGTCTTGGCATTGGCCTGTCGTCTCATTTCAATTTCCTGCTGTTCCGGTCATGCGGCGGATCTACGCTGACATTCTCACCCACCGCTGTCAAGCACCAACGGCGCAAACAAGTGCCGACTCCCGTTGGATCTGCACGCAGTGTAGATGTCCTTGGTCCGAATATGCGGTTCTTTTGTTCTCCAGCAGTCGTATGTACTCGGAGAGCTACAATACACGTAGCATGGCATAGGTGCTGCGTTTTCACACTGCCAGAAGCCATGCTCTCCTTGCCATGTCAGCCCACACTTGGAGAGAGGCCCGAGTGCGGGGGTGAAGGAAAGACTCGTTATTAAAATGTCGTATTTGTATGTATATATATACATCCTCCCATACCTGTACTGTACACCGTTCCCTAATCGACCATCCATTTAATCAAACGGTGGCGGGCAATGAAGCCGCGGGCCCGTTTGCCAAAGACGTACATGGGAATGGTGGTCAGGGTGACGCCGACGGTGATGCCGCCAATGACAAAGAAGCAGTCGCGCACGCCCTGGACGGCGATCCAGTCGTTGGCGTAAAAGGTCATGCCAAAGGCAAACATGTTCTTGATAAAGTTCATGACGGCAAAGGCCTCGGCAGCCTGCATGCGGTGGCTGTCGGCAACATACGCCACGACGCCCGTGGTGCCGAGCTGGACGCCAAAGTTGATGAGGCCCATGCAGACGACAATGGGCACGGCCCAGGCGTCCTGATGAAAGAGGGACTGGCCCCAGGCGAAGAAGCCCGTGGCCGTGAACAGGAGGTAGGTCACCATGATGGGCAGGCGGAACTCGGGCTCAAACGTGCCGCCGTTGCGGCGGGCCAGGGCCGTGACGACGCCGTCGATGGCCGGGCCGGCGACGGCCGTGGCGAGCAGCGTCGCGACAAACGACGAGACGTTGGTGGCGCCGACGGCGCTGACGGAAAAGCTGTACGGCGGCGCCGAGAAGATCTGGGACAGCGTGATGCTGATGAGGACCAGCCACGAGATGCAGGTCGTGAAGAGCAGCGTGGCCCAGAGCACAACGGGCGACGCGAGCATGCAAAAGGGCTGCAGCAGGGTGCGCCAGAAAGATACGCGGTCCCAGTAGCCGCTGTAGGGCATGAGCGACTGCACAAACGTCTGCGGGATGTCGTTGCGGCTGTGGTCGGTGTCGCCGGCGGGCACGTCGCGGTGCCCAAACGCGCCGGCCTTTTCCGAGGCGCCCTCGACGCCCTCGACCTCGACGCGGTGCGTGCCGCCGTCAATGTTGAGGGCGCCGGTGCGGTGGAAGGCCGACTCGGGCATGAAGAACAAGGTCAGCAGGGTCTGCAGGACAAAGGCGCCGCCCATGGCGTGGAGACAGACGCGCGACGAGCTGTACTGGATGATGGCGCCGGCTGGGGAGAAGGAGGGGAGGATGTCAGCATGAGCTCTCTGGTCTGGAGACACCATGTCAAATGTCACAATGTCACAATGTCGCGCGTCGACTCACCAATCGGCGACGCGAGGTTGATGCCGCCGAGGACGCCGAGGTTGAAGATGGCCGTTCGATAACCGCGCTCGTGGACGAACCAGATGTCGGCAATCGACGCCGGCACCAGCGCCTCCATGGGCGCCATGCAGAGGCCGGTGACGGCCCGCGCGGCCGACAGCGACGCGAAGCTCTTGGCCTCGGCGCCCCAGAAGCAGCCGATAAACAGCCCAATGGACGAAATCAGGTACACCGGCCGCTTGCCGACCTTGACGGCCAGGGTGTTGAACAGGATGCTGCCGACGGCAATGGCGGCAATGCACGAGCCGTTGACGCCGAGCGTGAAGCGGGACAGGGGGACGTCAAACGTCGCGGCCAGCGGCACAAACGCCGACGTCAGCAGCGGGCCGACGGCGCCGACGCAGCCGCAGCCGTAGGCAATGGCGACGGTGAACAGCTCCTTCTTCCAGCGCGGCCAGTTGTACGGGTCGTTGGGCGACGCGGACGGCTGCGGCACCAGCACGGTCGTGCCCGACGCGTCGTGCTTGAGCAGCGTGCGGTCGATGCCCTGGGCGATGGCGGCGTCGGAGCGGCCCAGCTCGCTCAGCGGCGATGTGCCGGGCACATGCTCGAGCTTGCGGTACTCGAGGATACCAAGAGGCATGGTGGGGGGGGGGTGTTGCTATTTGGGATGGAGGTCAAGATTTTGTGGCGGCGGTGTGGAAAGAGAAAAGATGAAGAAGATGGCGATAGGAAACGATGAAAGAAGATCCAGTCGACTCCTTACATTTGCCAAGTCTACGTTTTTCGTCCTCTGGAGTCGTTTTGTTGTACCCCAAATTATATGTAGATCAACACTCTCTCCTCATGGTCGCATTCATCGGAGTCATTGGACGGGAGGAGGCAAACAGGCTTGCCACGCCCTTCTGGCCCTGTGCCATACTGCGAGACTGCCTTTCCGCCAGGGGCCATATCTTGGCCAAAATGCGGCCGGAGGATGCTCGGCCATGGACCTCCCATGGAACCTTGATTAGTCCATGAGTCAAGTCTGACAGATCGCTGTGTCCTGCGGGGAACGGCAACAAAACAGAAAAGGCGAGAAAAGGGACGATCAAGGAGGAGTTGCAACCACCAATGGACAGATGGGGTGGTTTTGTGGAGAGGTCTGGGGAGACATCTGGGCACACTGCATGCTGGAGAAACTGGAGGAGCGGAGTCTTGGGCCAGTTTGTGGGGTTTCTCCGCACATAAAGGACGTTTCCATGGATAATCTCTTCTACAGGTTGTTTTTCCAGGTTTGTCTCCATTTCATCCCCGCCTGCACGTTGAAGAAAACAAAGTTCATTCGTCTTGACAGATGCATGATTTGTGCTGTAGACCCAGCTGCGGCACCTTTGTGTATGTTTATTTTTAAGAGACCATGGCACTCCTGTCCACGTTGCCTTGGTCGATTCCTCTGATGCTGGATCTACATCTACTTTAGTTAGGTTCGGCATATGCAGCCGAGATCAGCTATTTCACACTAGCGCTCGCAGCTTGCCGGCCATCCTCCGGCAGTCGTGTTGGCGGCAACCAGAGGACAAGAGGGACGACCCGGTCCTGTATTGTAAGTCGTATGGAAAGTCAAAGTCATTCGGGACGTTCCGTTATGGACAAAGTGAAGGAGACACACTCACAGGCATAAGTCTAGGGCTATATGCAGGTAACGTTGCTCTTCTGACGGATTCTGACTGGCCGTTGATCTCTTGATCTGGTGATCTTAAACAAGGCTGGACGGCAGTATTTCAATTCTTGACCACGATACGCCGTGCGACAATTGACTGTTTATACGCACCCACACCCACCCACACATCACAATGACGGCCATTCCGTTCTCGCGAGAAACACTCAACGCCTTGTCCGGCAAAGTGGTCGTTCTGACAGGCGGTGCGCAGGGCGTCGGCGCGGCCACCGTCCAGCTGGTCTACGAAGCCGGTGCGCACGTCTTTTTCGGCGACTGGGCAGACGACAAAGGCCGGTCGCTGGCCGCGTCTGTCCAGAAGGATGTGAAGAGTGTCGGGTCCGGGTCGGTCACATTCCAAAAGGTCGACGTCCGCGAGTATGCCTCGCAGCTGGCCCTCTTTGATGCCGCCTACAAAGCACACGGCCGCGTCGACGTCGCCGTTTCCTGTGCGGCCGTGTCCGAGCCAGCGGGTTTCTTTGAGCCCGAGAATCTTGATTTGGAGAGTGTCAAACAGGTGAGCACGACAATCACCACACCACTGGCAAATATTGGTATGGCGTCCACATGTCTGACGCAACGGCCTCAGGAACCCACGGAGCTGCGCTCCCGTCTCGACATCAACCTCACCAGCGTGCTCCTGTTCAGCCGCATGGCGCTCGCGTACATGAAGGCCTCGCCGCAGGACGGCACCAGCCGGTCCATGGTCCTCGTCTCGTCGATTGCCGGCATCACCGAAGCCCCGGGCCTCTTTGCCTACTCGACCGCCAAGCACGGCGTCATCGGCCTGATGCGCGCCCTCCGTCCCTACGCGCCGCGCCGCTATGGCGTCCGCGTCAATGCCATCTGCCCCTGGGCCACCGACACGCAGCTGCTCGCGGGCGTCGTCGACACGTGGGTGCAGGAGGCGCTGCCGCTCAACCAGCCGTCCGACGTCGCCGGCCTGATTCTGCAGTGCGCCGCCGACGCGACGCTCAACGGCAAGGCTGTGCTTGTCGCCGGTGGCACGGGCTACGACACCGAAGAGGGCTACGACAAGACCCAGGCCCAGTGGATGGGCGAGCAGCTGTCGGCCGAGTTCAACCGCGGCCAGCGCGTCCTCGGTCTGGTACGTACTGTCTCGCTGCGAACGTGGATGGGACCCTGTATCCTCCGTGACTAACAACTGGTTAATCTCAACAGGGCGACGGATGGACGAATTGATTACTGGATGTGGCTGGTATTGACAGTCGAAGAGTAGAAATACAGCTACACTGCATCAGTCTATCTGTACGCAAGTCAACGTATGGACCTCCTGTCCACATGTTTGTCGACGGTTTGTTTTGCCAGGGCGGTGGCACGAAAAGGCAGCCCTGGCGTCAGTACTCCGTACAATATCTGAATATATCTATTTGGCGAATGTCATTGTTTTATTTCGTTTGTTAAATACCGCTTTATTCTCTGCCTGTAGAAATCACTGGACGCCAGCCTTGTGTGAATTACCGCCTCCCAAAATATTCCAAAAATACTTTGAAACATAGCCCCATCAGACCCATCAGATGAATATACGCCCACCATGCGCACGACTCATGATATCAAATCAGAGGTTGGAGAGTCGTGTAATGTAAACAGTGAGTTGAGTGGGTTGGTTTCAGCAGTCAGTGGCAAATCGTACTGAAAGGAGCCTGCCGCCGGTACCCACTTATTGCCGCTCTGACCCACTCCACGACTTACACCAGTGGACCCACATCCGTGTGGCGTGCACCGTACTCTGTACTTTTGTGTTGACATGGACGCTGAATTGGGCACTTCCAAGTCGGTAAACGCCGGTTGCATATCAGGGGGAGGAGAGGATGTATGTTCACATTCAGGCCTATGAAATGTCGGACGTTGAATAGTACCAGTGATTTATGTACGTCCTTGGCTTCTCTCGTGATATCATCAATCTCGCGCAAGCCAAACATCACCACCTTTCGACATGCCCTTCTCACGACGAACAGTATGCGCCCACCACGCCCACCTGTCCACTGCACAGCGACAGTAAAGGAGATAGATCCAGGCATACCACGAACTGGCACCACCTTACAGACAGGACTAGTCCCATAACACTTCCCTAGGAAAAGGCTGAAGTGTCGACCTGTCAGTTCTGCCTTCGGTATCCCCGATGCGCGGCGAGACTGAAGGCGGTCAGTATCACACCGCTGGCCACGTTTGGCCAGACAAACAATGGCTTGTCAACATTTCAATGCATCTATTTGCGATGTGTCGTAAACATGGCGTGGCGGTTTCAACTTTAGAGTGACATCAAAAATACGTCCTTGAAAGTGACCAAGTGCCATACCAAGATGAAAGTGTACAAATACAGACCTTTCCGTTGCTGGCAACATGCCAATCTCATCCAAAGCACTCTCGTTCGTCTTGTCCTCATTCGGCCCTCATCCGTTACACGCTCTCGCCGGCCGTCAGCAATGGACATGGACGTAGACGAGGTTCGTCCAGACCCTCGTCTGGTTCTGCGCGTTGCAGAAGACGACTACTACGAAATTCTCCAAGTCAGCCCCAATGCCTCCAAAACGGTCATCAAGGCCGCCTCTGACGCTCTCCGTCTCATGAACCAGCCAACGGAAGAGGGCGCCACGCCAGAGCCCACGGCCAGCGCTAGCCTTGTATGTCTCGTTTCGTCCTCCCAGTTTTGGTTCATGCTGAACCTGGCTAATTTGGTCTTCTTGTCTTGTCTTGTGTAGATGCTGAAAGCACAGCAGATCCTTCTCGACGACCATGCGCGCCAGGCGTACGATCGACACGTCCTTCCCGGCGTCCTGACTCGGCGGGTGGCAGCACGCAGGCCCGTGCCAACCAACGCAGCGCCAACCCGTTTCGTGCCATCCCACGTAAAAATCCGGGCACCAACTGCGGGCAAAAAACGAAAGACATCCGAGCTGGACGCTAGATCGGTGGATTTGGAGCTCTACAGGATGCGGTTGACCATCCAGACCGCGGCCCAGACGGTAGACGATGACCTGCAACGGCTGACTCGTATCATCAAAGAGAGGAGGCACCTCCGGATGGACGACGATAGCAACCTCTGGTATGGTCATTTCAAGACGGCGTCCGACATCCGCGAGCAGCTCGACTGTCCAAGTTGGAGGCTACGCCTGGACATTGCCGCAGAATTGGCCAAGTCGATGAGGCACGAGCAGGCATCGCTCGAGAGATACCGGGATTGTTTCTGGGAGCATCATACCAAGCTGAGGCCGTCGCACAAAAGACAGAGACAGAATCAGAGCTGATTCCACAGGAACTGGCGGTGGATCAGGCACGTTAGGAGGTGTTGGTGGATAGCGGTAGATAGTTGGTGGTTCGCAGTCAATGGATCGAGTCGTGTTGGTTGGCATGCGTTGACCCAATCGTAGGCGAAAACAACCAGGCGATTCCAAGTGATGCAGACGAGACTGGCTCGTGTGGTCGTGGCACAAGTGCGACGTGCAGCAGTTGCAGACAACGGCGACAACCAGCCGTCAATAACAGTGGCTCCGAGAGCCGCCTCGACGTTCCCGTCGCCGCTGTGGATCGACACGGACAGGTCCTAGCCGACTCAGAGACCGTGTCGGCATCCGAGACGACCGTCGTAGTCGCCATGCCCGCGCTGCCACTGGTTTGGTGTTTGCTGGATGGCATGTGCTGGCGGACGTGCTGGCGGACGTGGTGCTCGTCTGCTAGCCGCTCCCGGACTGGCGTTCTCGGTCATGCGCGCGTCTCCATCAATGCCGTCATCGCCATGACGCGTCACGTTTCTGCAACGTGCCGTTGAGCCGTCTTTCTCGGATGGCTCTGCAAATCCTCTCCGTGCTCTGAAATGCCTCGTTCTCGCATCTGTTATCGGACTCCCGCGGAAAATCGACAGCAGTGATCACACTGTCGGACGTACTCTGCATCGCGCACTCCGTATCGCGCACTCCGTGTCCCGTCAAACGTCGTCAGTTGCCCCTGAACCGCTTTCATTCGCTCGTCAGCAGTTCGTTTCTCCATTTTCGACGTGTGCCGGCTTCCGTTTGTTGGTGCTGCCATGTGCACTTTTGAGTGTCTCTTCTAGGCAGCGCTAACAGCTTGTAGAGGCTTTCGGGAAACATTGAGCGCGTCGCCCGTGGCGGAGCCAGTGGCTTAGATTGGTGCTATTGGTGTTTTTGGCGCATTACAGTGAATGTTGGTGTGCAATGCCGGGTCTTTACCGTTCTTTATTAGGCAGTTTTCGTCAGGCTCTGGGTGTCCTTCTAGCGGTCTTGCGGTCCCGACAACAGCCGATCCACGACTACACAGTACTGTACCTTCCCTATTCTGTCGCCCACGCTTTCTCGATCCAGCATCGCGCCTTCCTTGGCGCCTCCCGGCACTGACGGATCCTTAGCCTCTTCTCCGTGTCTCGTCCCAAATGGCTGGCAACGACGTAATGGGACACCGACAGTGAGAACCATGAATCCGTCGTGGATTGATGCGGCGGGTCCCCCCTTGTATTGGTATCTTACGTGGCTGTGGCTTGACGAACGGCCTTGTGACAGCCTTGCCGTGCCTCACAAACCGGTTCTCGCCATATCCATCGTACCTTCCACATTCGCTCTCTGCTCGCTGTTCTCTGGTCGTTCTTTCTTCCTCTGCTCTCCCTCGCCCCTCCTTCCGTTACAACCCTGCACGGCAACCGCGACCCGCAGCTTGCGACGCTCAAAAGGCAAGGCTGCAGCAGTCGTTCTTTCCCCTCCTCGCCTGCCTTTCCTCTAGCTCTCCCGTGCCTGCCAAGTTATTTAGATAGCTGCAGTCGCCCACACTTTCTCGTCTTGGCGCTTTGACGGCGCGTCTCACGCCGCAGTCACAACCAACCACAACGACCTCACCTCAGACGCCACACAACCACTCAACCGCCACCATGACAGCACAGTGGCTGCCGCAGCTGCGCAAGCTGCTGCCGCTCGATGATGCCGAGCTCACTCAGATCATCGACTACACGGCCAAGCTGCCCGCCGACAAGGACGAGGAAGCCGCCAATCATCTGCAAGGCCTGCTGGGCGACTCGCCCGAGGCAACCGCGTTTGTCGCCGACTTTGTCGAGCACCGCGGCGAGGTGGCGGCCAGCCTGTCGCCGGCGCCGCCGCAGACACACAGCAGCGCGGGTCCGCCGACATACTCGCCTCCGGCAGGGCCACCGCCGGGACACGCAGCGAAAGGTGCCGACGGGCACGGCCCCAGCGGTCCCGGTCCCGACGGTGCGAACAGTGGCGGCGCATCTCTGGCCGGTGCCGACTCCGACAACGCGCCTCCGCCGCCGCCGTCCTACCACGCACGAGCCCCTGTCTCGATACCTGTGTCTGGCAATCTCTTTGGCTTCGCCAACCGCCACACCAACGCCCTCATCGAAGCCAGCAAGGTTCGCGCGCGCGACGAGCAGGAGATGCAGAACAGCCTCCAAAACGTGCAGTTTGAGCACCGCATCTACAACCCGGAAATCGAGCCCGAGCACGAGTCCGACTACTACTGCAACTGCTCGATCCACCAGTACTACCGCCGCAAAATACAGCGGCTGCCCGTGCAGCGCCTGTGGTGCGACGCTGTCATGTACCCGGGCGAGAAATTCTACTCGACCGTGTCCAACACGACGGTGCTCTTTGGCCAGAACCCGTACATGCTGCGGTGCGGCTCGCCCTTTGGCTACGGCTCATCGCGCAGCTACAACAGCCTCTCCGTGTGGGGCCCGCCGCGGCCGTCGGCGTATGCACACATGGCGTGGACGCAGAGCGTCATCAGCCTGTCGAACGACATCAACCGAAGCGCGCAGGCCTGGGTCGACAGCAAAGAACCCAAGCAGAGCATCTGGGACGTCGTGCCCAGCATGGCACAGCTGACCATCGACGCCCCGGACGACAAGGCGGATGCCAAAGGCGACAGCAGCAACACCGAAAGCGAGAAGCCGCGTGCGAGCGCAGGCGCCGGTCCCAGCGGCGCGCCTGTCAAGAAGAGCAAGTTTGCCGGCTTCAAAAAGAGCTTGGGCATCAAGTCGTCCGAGGAAAAGTCGGTCGAGTTCGCGTCCTCGCTGCGCGCCTCGATCCTCGCCGAAGAGGCCGGCCGCTGGCCCAACAGCGAGGACCGGAAGCTGGTGGCCAACTACCAAGACAAGGTGGGCATGACCCGCCACATCGCCGACCTGCGCGCGCGCAAGCCCATCCAGTATCTCCACCTGCTGCGGGCCGGCTACTTTGAGCCCATCCCCGTCGCGTGGGCCACCCAGACGTCCAACCCGCTCAAATTTTCCGTCGAGGCCAGCGAGGGCTGGCGCGGCATCACGCCCGCGTGGCGTGGCTACGAGGACCTGGCCGAGGAGCGGCTGTACTGGGTGCTCAACCACCGCGAGGGCAGCGTCGGCATGCGCATGAAGCCCGACTTTATCTCGGAGATGAACATGGCCCAGCAGCGCATGGCCAACGCCGTCGAGCCGCCGCCCATGTACTTCTCGCCCGAGGACACCTGCATGCGCATGCACACGACGACGGGTGCCGGCCAGAGCTACTCGAAACAGGTCATGCCCGCGCCGTTCCGCGCCTTCGACAAGCCCGAGACGCCCAGCGACGACTCCATGATCCTGCTCGACGTGTCGGGCTCCATGGACTTTGACCCCGTGCGCCCCGTCTACGACCGCTACCTAATCACCGGCTACGCGCGCTCGACGCAGCCCAAGAACAAGGACGTCGCCAAGTCCATTGTCCGGCGCTTCACCGACGCCCTCGCGCACCACGACCACCAGACGCTGGGCTACGATCTCGTGACCTTTGCCAACCAGGCCACCTACATCGGCGCCATCCACCACCGCAACTTTGACGCCATGTGGCGCAGCGTGCGCGTCGGCGGCGGCACGCGCGTCATGACGGGCTGGCAAAAGGTCAAGGACATGCACTTCCAAAAGCACCGCGGGTCGGCCGTCGCCCACCCCGTGTACGGCTGGCAGGCCGGCCCCGACACGCCCATGCTGCGCCTGCTGCTCTTCTTGGACGGCGAGGCCACCGACATGGACGAGTTTGAGCTCGACCTGCTGGGCCTCTCGTGGGCGCACGTCACCATTTTCCTCATTGGCGTCGACAACTGCCCGCACCACCACCGCCACGCCAACGAGCTGCAGCGCATCAGCGACGTCAACCACCACGTCTCCTTTGTCGACGCGCAGGGCAACTGCCCCGAGCGCTTTGTGACGCACGAGCTGCTGAAGCGGCACCTCGGCTACGACATGTCGCTGCAGGAGTTTGAGGCGATGGAGCAGCCGCCGGCGTATGCGGCGTAGTGGACGGGCGATGGAGTGATTCAGAGGGTGGTATCTGGATCCAATACCATGTTTCTGTTCTGCCTGTACTTTTTGCTCGATATCTTGCCTTGCAAAATTTCTTTTGTCTGCTGTTTTGATACTCCGCCTCGTCAAGCATAGTTTTGATACCTTACATCGTACGTCGCGCGGTTGAATTATTTTGGACGCTTCATTGTAAGGTTCGGTCGTTTTGCATAACCCCGATATCGTGACTTTGCCACCGCATTCATGAGTTTGTTTACTTGGCCCCTTTTAGCGCCGTCAGCACCACATTGGAATAAGATTCAGCCAACACACAGTCCTATACTCATCCGTGCAGTCATTCCCGCACGAACGGCTTCATACCTTACGATGCTCAATAATCGCCCTGGTTCGACACATATAAAATGCCGGCTGTCCGTCCCTCTCGGCGAATTTCTTGTGTCTTTTCTATTCTCAACCAAACGACATTTCTTTGAAACATCGCATCCCATTCATCCCATCTCATCCCGTCTTTTCGCATCCAACACAATCTTTCACCCGGTTTCCTAATTAAATCTCCAGTCCAGAAGATTCTCACAAAGTCAACCTCTCAATCGTCGTCTTCTTCCTCTTCTTATTCGTCTCGTCTCCCGGTCGGTTCCACTTTCAAGATGGCCCATCCCACCATGGCCACGCCCGACATGGACGATCTAGCCAACGAGATGTGGTTCCCAAAATACCTGCCGTCGGCAATCGCGTTTGTGGCGGTCGGCCATGTCGGTGGTTGCTACAAGCAGCTCGCAGTTGTGCGGGACACGGCCAGGAGAGATGTGCCCGGCAGGACGAGGAAATGGGTCACGAGATGTCGTGCCTTGTGGGCGGTGGCTCACGCCATCAATGTGCTGAGTGATCCAGAGCACGCTGAGATCATCCGCACCGAGCTTCGCCTCGCCTCCCAGGCTTACCAAGGCGCTGCCGCAGGCGCGTCCTCGGCCTCGTCCGCCGCCTGCCGCGACTACCCGTCGCGGCTGCGTGTCCTGGGCACCACCAACGAGCCCGTCTGGGACGGTCACGGCGTCAACGAAGTGGCGCGTGCCACGGTCACGAGGCGCAAGCGGCCACTGTACCCGTTCCTGGCACACGCCCTGCACAAGGCGGTGGCGGTCGACGGCGACGGCGGCGAAGATCCGTTCCTTGTCAGCGAGGACCCTGGGTTGATTGTCCGCGCCGACAGCCACAAGTACACCACCGTCTTTCTGGACGTGACAGACCCCTCGCACATTCGCTATGGCTTCGTGGCGTGGCCGCCCCGCGTCGTCTGGAGCGACGCGCGCCAAACGTTCGCTCTACCCCCGAGGAAGCGCGAACCGTATTCGGCGCAAGGCTACGTGAAGGCGCTGCGCATTGCGATTCCGCCGTGGGACAACGAAACGCGTATTGTGCTGAAGCGTCTCGCAAAAACACCCGTCATCGATCCGGACCACATGCCTCGTACGTGTCCGCATTTCCACGCCTTGCGCTGTTCCTACTTTTGTTTCTTCTTTGCTTTGCTTTGTTCTTTTCTAACATGCACAGTTGTTCAATGGAAGCCTACCAACAGGATGACCGTCGTCGGCGACGCCCTTCACCTAGGCCAGATTTATGTCCAGGGCAGGTATCTCGACACAGACAACCGAGGGGAGCGGCGTCTGATGCCTCCACTGCCCGTGTCCGCAACAGCGGCCGGCCCTCACACGCTGGGCAAAGCCAAGTCGCTGCTCGATTTGACCTTCCGCCGCATGCTCGACGGCCAAGCCACCGCGACAACGCCGACGCTGAGGATGGAGATGAGGAAGATTGCGTCCGTTGCTCGCTCGCCCGTCAACGCAACAACAAAGGGCCGTCTGCGTGAGCTTATTCTGCGTCGGGGCGCCGATGTGGCGGCGTCGTCGCAGTGCGCCGAGATCGTGGCCCTGGCATTTGCGGAGCAGACCACGCTGCCGTGGGCGGTCCTCAAGGGCTTGCACATCGTGACGCTCCAGGCGCTCTTGGCGAGCCCGGTGTTTGCCAATGTCGAGTCCATCAGCCTGTGCCCCGGCCACATTCTTGGCCTGACCTCGCCGCAGCAGCTGGCTTCGGCTCTTGCCGGCGCCGCGTCGCCGTACTTGGTCGACTTCGTCTTGTACCAGAAACCGCAGCTGGACTGGGACGACCACTGCCTGCAACAGGACGATACCGCCTCTGTGGCTGCCGGCCAGGAGGAGGACGCCTTGTTGGCCAGTGCCACCATCTCTGGCCTGATGGCGTCGCCCGGCATGGCGGCGCGCGAGGGGCTGCGCTTCTTCTTCACCGGCGCCTTCGCAGCAGCGGCCACCAAGCGCCGCTGGTTCACGCCGCCGACCTCGATCTGCAGAAACCCGGCCTACTATGAGCGCTTCCCAGTCAGCAACGTTTTTGTACGCATGGCAGCTGCACCCCCCACCCAGGAAGAGGCAACAGACGCCCTCAACTATCCTTGGGCACACGTTGTCCACCCCGTCATCACGTGGCCGTCGAGATCATCCTCGGAGTCTACGAGCGGGGCGTTCTACCGCCCCGTTTACATCCACACGGGGGACATGCTGCAGCAAGCGTCCGCCTTTGCTGCTGGGTGGGTGCGCATGGTCGGCAGCCTCCTCGTCCCGAGGCTGTCTGGCTCCGCACCCTACGTCACCGAAGAGAAACTGCGTGCACTGCCCAAGCTGTTGTCGAGCCCGGTGGTGCAGGAGCACGAAGACGAATTGTGTCGACTCCGCCTGGACGAGAGCCTGCCCGCGGTGGAGAACGAGGCGGTCCGAATGCGTTCGCGTGATGCGGACCCTACGACCGGGACCGACCCTGAGCCTGAACCCGCACTTGCGTCTGTCCCCGACGAGTACACTCGCGTCGACTTTCGGAAAGCCACCGGCCTCCAGATTGAGCGCGGCTTCGACGCCGCGCGCAGCAGGGCCTGGCCGCATGTGCGCGATCTGGCGCCGGGCAGTTGGCACGCCGTTGTCTCCGTCGACCACGACCACGACGCCCACTGGTCGGCCGTACCCATTGTCCACTACGCCTTTCTGCGCGTCAACCCCAAGCGGCGCGCGCCGCTCTTGACGGACACGCCGCGGGCGCTGCTGGTGGCCAACCACGTCCCGACGGACGGCGAGGGCATGCCCCTCTTTGACATCGTCGGCGACCTGGCGCTGTTCTTGCGCACAACCAACACGAACCGCAACCCCAACCCCAACACCGACAACGCGGACAGCAGCGACGTGGCCCGAGCGACCATCGACGCCCTCGACGAGGTCGCTCGCCGGCATCAGCAGGCAATGCTGCGCGACAACGACTTCGTGGGGTCGCTGCCGGCCGCAAAGACATGCCATCTCCGCTGCCTCGCCCCGTCGGCGGCTCTGCACGCCATGGCCGACTTCTTGCGCGAGGCCGCGGTCGGCGGCGACTACACGCTGGACGCCATCGGCACCAGGCACCCCAACCTGTGTCTCTACCCAGAGGTGTTTCGGCAGATCGCCGACGAAGACTGGCTTGCGACGAAAGAAAAGGCCAAGCCGACGGAGTCGCTGCCGCGGAATTTCAGGACGTCGCAGAACGCCGACAAAAAGGCAAAACGGGCGGCAAAACGGGCCAAGCAGAGTCAGGCGGCGAATGAAGAGACATACCAGGGGCCGGCCGACGACAAGAACCAACGTAGACGATGGGCGATTTTTTTGCTATTGTTTTATTTTATTTTATTTTTTACTTTTGTATTTAGAAAAATGGTGCCTGATTTGATTTAGTTGCACAAAATAACAGCACAAAACAATGTGTTTGAAATTGAATCCCTGGACGACAGCAAAGCGTCCATATAATACTCTCAAGAAGCGGCCAAGTATGTGATAGACAAACTTTCTTACCCATTTCACCATTTCAAGCTATGATGGATATCATGAAGATGAAAAACAAGGATTCAAAGAACAAAAGGCAGTGCTCACGCCATCGTCTAGCGCCCGACCAGTTTGAGAGGCAGTTACTGCGGCAAGGCCCGTTGGTGTTTCTGACGTTTTGGCTGCCACACAATATTAACATCGCAAGCTCCCCGTGAGTGGCCAGTCCAGGCCAAGCCACTTTTGCTTTGCTTCACCTGCAAGAGTGACTTATCGCCAGATGCAGCTGCACGACCTGCTGGCAATGTAATTCACGTGACAAGTCGAAACGAGGAGCGCTTCGAAAGGAAAGAGCAACGGATTGTGCCGTCTGGCAGCAGCGACCGGGCTGAGTGCATGTCTGTCCAACCAACAGACGTGCAAAAACCATGTAGACAACATGCAGGATATTTTTGGACAGCACGACTTGCTGTCCGCAAACGCGCGGCTGGTTCCCTCCTGTTTCTGTCTTCCGGCCGGCGGCCCATCAGCCTCACACCCACAACCACTTTACACCACCCCCTGTCTCTCAAAAGTGCAGGGGTCATCAACCTGCGACAAGGTGGAACCCTTCCGCGCACTCCCTCGTTCGCTCTTTCCCTGCCTCTCGTTCCTTCCCGGTCGCTGGCGGTCAGACCAGGCGGCCAGCATTGCGGACGGCAGGCGCCCTCAGTGGAAAGTGGATTCTGGAAGTTTGCCTCTGGAGGGCGCGCTTCATTGACAGGCGACACTTGCGATCGTTTCGGGCTGGACCTTTCAATTTCATGTTCACGATGCACTGTACTTCTTTTTATTGCCTCTCTTCGCATTCCTGTGCCTTATTTCTGTCCGCCGTCATCCTCATATTGAACATTTCACACGATCGCTGTCCTTTGCGTGTTCACAGCGTCACGTGTGCGACAGCGACTGTTCTTCACCGATCGCACCTTCCTTGCACACTGCGCAGCGCGATCAGCTACTGCGCCTTTCCCCTATTCGCATCGCCGCTTGCACTTTCCCCGCCTCCCAAATTGAACACAAATACAGCCTCAACTTCATGGACGCATGGCGCACTGCGTAAACAGACGCCGCCATGAACCGCAAACCACCCGGCCCTTCGGGGCCACCACCGCCTGGCCATCTCACCGATCTCACCGATCACACCAATCACACCGATCACACAGACCACACTGACCACAGCGACACCGATACCGACAGCCACGATAGCCACGATAGCCACGAAACCCGCGAAACTCATGATGTATCACGCCACCCTCCTCCTTCTTCTCCTCAGGCACCGAAACCTGCCGCAAACCAAGGACGTTCGCGTGCAACAGCAGCCGCACCAAAGCCGCCGCCAATGCCACCGGCTGCGGCTCCTCCCCCGGCAGATGCACCGACTCCCTCAAGTCCACCACTGCCCGAAGGTGCAGGCGCAGATTCTGGGCGGATGCCGCCGCCACCCATTGGCCGCCGGGCCAAGAAGTTGAACATCAACCGGAACAGACCCACCGAGCCCAGCGCGCCGCCAAGCAACGCCCCTACCAACAACAGCACTGCTGCACCGCCCCCTTCACCCTCTCCCGTATCGTCACCTCCCTCTCGCTCGCCGTCTCGTTCTCCACATGGTTCTCCTCCACGCAATCCACGGCGCCGGCGCGGCAACACGCCTCCTCGGTCGTCCGAGTCGCCCTTGCTCGGCGAGAACGGTGCGGTCGTCCACTACAATAGCGGTCGCCGCCGGCCAGACGCAGACCATGAGGGCGACGATGAAGAGGATGTGTATGAGGGCCGCGACCGCCGTGACCATCGCAGTCGGCGTGACGACCGGGGCCGGCACGACAACAACCGGCGACATCACCGCGACCACGACGACCACGGCGACCACGGCGACCACCCCGATGTCATGGACGCTGCTGGGAGCGCCATTATGTCGTCGCCCTGGAAGACGTCGCTCCTGTTTCTGGCCGCAGTGGCCGCCGCGACCTTTTGTGTAGACCGCATGTGGCCCAAGGGCGTCACCTACGGCGAGAAGGAGGCCTGGGAGATCCGCGAAGAGGAGTACGGTCGGCACCACGGCCACACGCCACACCCGCACTCGCACCCGCGTGATGCAGACGGTGCACGAGGCTCGCCGCGCAACTCGCGTCCGCGTGTCGAACGGATCAGCGACCGGTCCGTGGACGACCGGCGGATGGACGACCGACGCTACAGTGACCGCCAAGCGCCCCGCCAGCGCATGGGTGAGCGGCCATACGAACGGGAATACGAACGGGACCGCGAAGGCAGACGGACGCGGGATATGATGGATGGACCTCCGGAGCCACGCGGTAGCCGCCGCAGGGTCGGCGACATGGAGACCGAGAGACCCCCGATGGACGAGAAATACGACCCCGAGTACACCGACCGGCGCCGAAGCATGCGCAGTGTGCGCGGTTCACCAGGTGAGGCAGGACCCGAAGGCGTACCTGTACCTTCTGTGCCTCGTATGGCCCGTGGTGTTACGTTCCAAGAAGACGCCGTCGACCCGCGACATTCACGAGGTTCGCGGGACCATCGGAACACGCGCGACCTGCGCGACTCGCGCGACATCCGCTACGACCCCAGCGACGCCAATGGCCCCAACGACGCCGACGACAACTTCCGCTACCTGCGCGAGCGCCGTGCACGCAACAATGGCAAGCTTTATCCAAACCGGCGGGCTACATGGGACGCTTCGACTGCGGGTGCGACTGCGGCAGCGATGCTGGCCACAGGTGCCGCAGTGGCCATGGCCGCCGACGAAGACGGTCCGTTGCGCCGGAGGCGGCCCAACGGAGCTGGCGGCAGCATGCGTGAGCGGGACAGGCCCGGCGGCCTACGAGACCCGCGAGACCCACGGGACTTGCGTGATTCTCGTGATGCTCGTGATGCTCGCGACGGCCGGGATGCGCGTGAGATGCGCGACTCTGGTGACGTCCGTGACCCCAATCCTCGGCGATCGTCTCTCTACGCTCACGGCAGCGGAAATGTCATGCTCAACCACTCCGACGTCACTGGTGACCGAGGCAGTTTTCCACGGGACGGGCCGCGTCAAGAACAAATGTCCTCACGACGGCGGTCATATCGCGAACCGGAGCAAGACCGTGAACCAGATCGCCGGTACGCTCGCCAGACGCGTCAAAGCGGAGCAGATCAAGAGTTTGATGCTGGGAACGCCCGTGGCCATTATCGTCGGTCGGATGGCGCCTCGGCCGCCGCTGTTGCTGCGACCGCCGCCTTGGCTGCCGGCGCAGGTGTTGCAGCCATGTCCACAGGCCGTCGTGACCGCCGTGGCGACGACTACAATGGCAGGGTTTCGCCCCCTGCGCGCCTGAACCGCTACTCGACTGTCCACACGGTCGATGGACCCCTCCGCCAACCGGAGCCCATTGCATATGAGGACGACGACGGTGTCCGCGAGAGAGGAGGACGAGGTAGTGCGCGTGGAGGTGGCTATGGCTTACCGCCAGAGTACCGTGAATCGGATTCGGAGGCGCCTGTATATGACCGCGTTCACAGCCGTGTGCCAAGCCGCAGTGGCGGCCGGACACCAGAGAGTGACAACCGTGGTGGCGCTGACGATCTGGTTGATTCTTCTGAGGACGAACCCCCACGTCCTGCTGCAAGACGGACGCAGACGGGCCGGTTGTCACCGCAACCTCCGCAACCTCCACCACCTTTGTTGACTCGCACGTCACCGCCCATGGAGGGCCGGGCTCCAACACCTGTTATCCTGAGTTCGTCCGATGAGGAGGGCGGTCGACGACGACAGCGCATACGCCCGCAACAGCCACCGCCGCCACGCGAGACATCTCCACGACGCCAGCCGCGCACATTCCCTGTGGTGTCCGACTCGGGCGTCGCCGACAGCCTGGTCGATAGTCTTGCGGACAGCCTGGCCGACTCGGACTCGGACGCGGCCCCGACAAAGCCGCCGCCCCGCCGTGAACGCGCGCAGCAGCGGTCAGACGAGAGCCTGCATGTCTACCCCAAGACGCCGGCGCGGCCCTCGGCTATGGCACCCGGTGTGGCGTACGAAACCGAGTATATGACCGGCGCAGCAGGACCGCCACGCCAACGCCGTAGCGACGTGAGCATGAGCGGCAGCAGCGGCATCGTGTCGTCTCCGCCCACGACGCGGCAGGGCCAGAGGCCGGTTGACGAGAACGGTGTCAGTGAAGATGACGGCGACAGCGACGCCACTGTGGAGGACGGCCATGGCCGGCGTGGGAATGACGGCAATCGTGGTGGCAGTAAGCGCGGCGCAGTTGGTGCTGCCGGGGCCGCCGCGGGTGCCACCGCCCTGTCCCTTGTCTTGCATCCCACCGAGCGGCCGAAGCGGGAATACTACACGGGCATCGACTATTCCGAGGACGACGCTCGCAGCTTTGGGAGCCGTGGGAGCCGTGGGAGCCGCGGGAGCCGTGGGAGTCGTGAGAGCCTTGGCAGCCGCAGTGGTCGCTCGTCGCCCTACACGATGCCCTCCCCACCCCCGGCTGGAGGAGGAGGTGGAGGAGGAGGCGGCGGTAGACGCCGCCCAGCCGGTGGCTACCCCGACGACAGCGACCATTCCCCGAGCCCCCCTTCACGCCGCGCACGGGCTGCTGCTGCTGGTGCATCCTTTTTGTCCGAGGACTTTTCCGCTCGCCCGTCCGACAACTCGTCCCTGCGTGACCGCTACCGAAATGAGGAGGGCGGTGTCGGCAGCATTGGTGGTAGCGGCCTGCGCAGTCGCCGTTTCCGCAGCCGGGGTAGTCTTCGGAGTAGTCAGAGTAGTGGTGGTAGCAATGACAGGAGTGGCAGCGGCAGCGGTAGCGATAGCGGTAGCGGTAGCAGTCGAAGCCTCGGTCCAAGGGACGGTCGGCGCAGTGCATACGTGCCGAGTCCGCCGCTTGCTGATCGCGCCACCCGCAGCGTACCGCCATCGTCCAGCAACACGACACCCATGAGCGAGGGAGAGCTCTCCGACAGCGAGCTCGGCACCCGCGCCCGTCGCTATGGCCGCCGTGAGGGCGGTGCGAGCAACGGACGCGACTACCTCTCGTACAAGGGCTACCGCAGCCACAAGAGCTACGACGAGGACGAGGACGAGGACGAGGACGAGGACGAGGACGGCGCCAGCGACAGCGATGGCGGTCGCGAGCGGGACGAATACAGCGACGATGGGAGCCGCTCGCGAGGGACGCACAGCCTGCGCAGCTACGGGTACGAACACGACGACCGCGGTGGCAGCGACAGTGGCAGCGACCGAGACAGCGACGGTGATACCGTACGCTACAGCACAGCCTCCGGCCCTGTTCGGCCGACCCATCTGGGCGCCCAGGCCACGGAAGAAGCGCGCATTCGGGCCCGACAGGACGAGATTGACCGCGACCGTCTCCAGGCCCTGCGCGAGAAGGAGGAGCGGCAGCGCGAATGGGACGACCTGCGCATGCACGACAAAGCCACCATCCAGGCGCGCATGGACACTCGGGCGGCCGGTGGCTCCGGTGGGAGCGGCACCTACGGAACCTATGGCACCTATGGCACCTATGGCACGTACAGCGGCAGCAGCAGTTCGCAGCCCCGAGCCAGCGGCGGCACGACCGGCACGACCTCGGACCCGACTGACCCCCGCACGAAGCTGATGCGCGAGCTGGACGAACAGGAGCGGCTGGCCCGGGAAAAGCAGCAGGACGCCCTGGAGCGCGCAGCGGCCGCCAAGGTGCGCGAGCAGCACCTGCGCGAGGTGGACTTGCTCGAGCGGAAGCGCGAGGCGCGCGAGCGGCAGAGGCGGGACCGTGCGTACGATGCTGTGAAGCGGTCGTCGGGTGTTTAGGTGGCCAAAAAAAATAAAAAATAAAAATAGAAAGAAAAAATAACAGAAAAAGAAAGAGAAGGGAAGGGGAGCGGGCAACATGTACGGGTAGACGTACCTTGGCACATATTATTGGGAAACAGGACAGGACCTGGAACGGGAAACTTCGAACGGCTCAAAGGAAAGCCGCGAGGACGATGACGGGATGCGGCTATTAGATACCCCTACTTTTTTGCCATTCACATCACATCTATCCCGTAGGCGTTGTTCTCTGAAATTATTCTTTTTTCATAATATTTTTCATCCCCCTTGTGAATATTCGCTGGTCCACGTCAATAAATGCAAATGCTAAAAATGCCGTTATGGATGTTCATGCCAATGTATGGCAGGCGGCCTGTGCTAGGAGTCTGCCTCGGTATGTTCTGGCCCTCCTGGTGACGAAACAATCAAATCGTGGCGCCGGTTGGTGCGAGCCGGTCCAGTCTCGCTTCCCGGGACGCTCTGCTGTCCTTCTGGCCGTGCCTGGTCGATCAATGGAAACGGCGCGGTGCTGACAAGACCCTCCATAACCGTATCAAGCGCTGGGACCAGAGGCGGCGGCGGCGGCGCTGCGGCTAATGCTGCTGCGTCTCTTGCATCAGCTTCGGCTGCCTTTTTGCCCAGCTCCGCCAAAGTTGCTTCGACCACATCAGCCCAATCATCGCCGGCTGTCCGCATGACAAGAACAGGGTTCATCTCGGCACCGTCAAACCAGCGCTCTTTACGGACGGCACTCCGTGAGCCGCCTTCGAGCGCTGACATGGCCGTGCGGGTTGTACGCATTCGCTTGGTCGGCCGACGACGAGCAGCCGCGGCTGCGGCTGCAGCTGCAGCTGCAGCTGTCTCGCTGCCCGTCGCATCACTATCCGACGTGCTGGCTCCTGCAGTGCCCGAAGACGCCGCAGGCGTGTTGGGACCGGTCGCTTCGGAGAGGAACGAACTCAGCTTCTGGCGTTGCTTTTGCAGGCGGCTTTCGTAAGCGACGATGCCACGCACAAAGGGAGCAACGTCCACCGCTATGGGCTCCAGGTTGCGATCAAAGACAGACGCTTCAAGATGGGACGATGATGTCGACGTTGTCGGCGTCGGCGCATAGAAACCAGAGTAAAAGCCACTGCTGGATGCGGTACTGGCTACGGCAATCGGATCGAACGCCAGTGAAAAGTCGATCCGTCTGACTGACGGCGTGTCGCTGGCAACTCGTCCTTGTGGTTCAGCATGCTCCTTGCGGATGGCGGACATGACGGCCGGTTCGTCGAGGTTGCGCAGACAACCGCGTGCGTCAGTATTGTTCTTGTTGTTGTTAACGCCCGTTTTCGCTGTACCATCACGCAGGATACCCTTCGCAATACAGCGCACGGCCGTAGCCATGGGCAGCCGCAGATCATCAAGCTCATGGGCAGGGGTTGTCCGTTCAAGCAGCTGCTGGCCTAGGATGTAGTCTTCATGCGCCTTGTGCGGCAGTTCGGGCTGCGTCGCGTCTAATGGCAATCTGTCCCCTGTCGCAAACACCATGGACGACACGAGGTCGGCATCGCTCATGGCATCGGAAAATGTTTCGTACGCTTCGAGCAGCTCCTGCCTGTGACTGCGGTCGTCAGAAGGCAACTGACTTGCCGCCCAAGATGAAAGCGCGCGAGAGTCCTGCCAGTCGCCCAAATCGAGCCGCCAGTCGTTCCAGGCTTGCTTTACCAGGGTCTCCTCGACTTGACCGCGGTACGAAGCTGGTGCGTTCGTGCGGGCATTGGCCGAGCCGGCCACCGAGTCGTTATTCAGCCATCCCATACCCTCCTGGTACGTATTTTCGCTAACAACTCGCTTGATGTGCTGGTCATCATCGCGGTCGATGCCTTCCGGCCACCGCTGGTAGAACCAGTCGAAGCCACCGCGCCTATCTCCGACACTGATCTGGCACCAAAACTGGAGGTCGGTGAGCGAGGCCCGGAAGTCGCGATTGCGCACCTCGTAAAGAGACTGCACGGCCTTGCGCTGAATGGCGTGACCCTCACAGGCAGCAATCATGATGAGACGGTCGATGGCCGCATCAGCGGGCGGAGGTGTGAACCGGAGAATGGCGTGCAGTCGCAGATTGTGCAGCGGGATCAGCGTCTCGTCATTGCAGGTAATGACAAATGGCCGCTTTGATTGCACGATGAGGCTCATAACCGTGGCCCAAAACTGCTTGTCTTCCTCGTACAGCAGGTCTGCCTCCTCGAGAAGAATCAGTGACTGTTTCTGGCCCGGTTTGCCTTCGGCTGTCGTCTGGGCTGTCCTCTTCGTTGTGCTCGTGGTCGTAGATGGTGGCTGTTGCGGCTTGAAGAACGAACTCATAGTCGGCTGCTTCTTGTTAGGGGCGGCCGGGGCCATCTCGACTTCGGCCATGGGAAAGTCCGGGTCCGGATCGCCATCGGCATCCTCCAGATCCGGCTCATAGTCATCCACGAGATCGATGGGCTCAGTCGGCGCGGTCGCTTTGAACAGCTTCTTGTTTTTGTGCTGGACGAGATGGTTTCTGGTCATGTCGCCGATGCGGTCAATTACATCTTTGCCGTTCCGACGGCTGCTTGCATTGATCTCGAAGACCTCAAATCCCAGCTCTTTGGCGACAGCATAGACTGCTGCTGACTTTCCGCTCCCATGGGGCCCGCTGATGACAATGGCGTTGGTGAGCCTAGCACCCGCACGGCCAGCTTTGTCAAGCAGGTTGCCCGCACGGACGACTGTCTTCTTCAAGAGGCCATGGCGGCCGCTGGGCGACCAGTCGGCCTCGTTGTCAGAGGTCTCGCCATTGTCGTCTTCGTCGTCACTAGAAACAATGAAGCCGTCAAGCTTGTTCTTCTGTTTCCTCCGCTTCGTCCGTCCTTTTGCTGCGGCTGCGGCTGCTGCCTTCGATTCTACGGGCTCTGCCGACCCCGTATCGACAGAAACGACTTTGAGGGCCTCCAGCCAGTTCTTGAGAATGATTGGTTCCGGGCCAGACTGCAAGACTTCAACGGCGCAGGACGGAGCGTATTTCTGGGCCCAGCTCAAAGATTCGCAGTGGTGTTGGTCGAATGCAGACAACGTCGTTGCGATCGAAGCGAAAAGAGATTTAAGGCCCGGATGATTTGTGCGCAGTTGCGGCGTGATGCGAGCCTGCAGCTTAGGGCCGCTCTCAATATGCTTCTGGGGGAGGCGAAGCTCCGGCGGGGCAGGAGTAAACTCGTCGGAGTTGGCGTTACGGATATCTTGGATGACCAGATTGACACCTAAGCTTTGCAACTGCTGTTCTAGGATGGACTCTCCCTTACCGATCGTAACGGCGTAGCCTTTTCGCTTCTTGTGAGGGAGAAACGACGAGGGAGAGCTAGGCATGGCAGCGCGAACCGTTGTAGGATCAGTATCTCCTTCGGGATGGACGTGAACGGCCCCCCTCCACGGCCAAGCTGGGTGGCATGCCCCCGGCACGCGCAACATGCCACTCTTGGTGCCAAACTGAGGCATCCTAAACCCGGACGACGGTTGAGGGCCACGCCGCTTTGGCGAGCAGGGCGTCGAGGTATAGTAGTTCATGGAGCTTCCGCCAGCAGAAGACTTGGCTGTGGTAGGGGTGTTTGAGGTGGCATCTTTTGCAGCGGAAACCTTTGCGACACCGCCTGTAAAGAATGGGTGGGTGTTCTTTGAAGAGGTGTTGGTTGCCGGTTTTGGCGTTGCGGGAGTGGCGGCGGGTTGTTGTTTGGCAGCCGCAACAGCGGTAGATTTAGCAGGTTTTGTTCCCTCTTTGCCATTTGCAGATCCTGCAGCAGGCGGTCGCAAAGGAAATAACCTGTGTTCGTCATTTAAGATGGAGGCGATCACGTTGCTGATACGCGCCCGGGACTCCGGATCTTGCGATGGGTACGGGACGATAAGTGGTGTTGGGATGGCGCTCGTGCCGCCTGATTTCCTCTTTGGCCTGCCAGACTTGGTGACAGACATTTCCTTGGGCTTTGGTGGAGAGCCGATAGTTCCTGTTTTCGGGTTGAACTGTAACAGACGTTTTGGCTGTTCTGCCGGGGCCGTGCTGTTGCCCGTCTCTATCGCGGGTGTGCTCGCGGCCGTACTTGACTGGGCAGTGCTCGGCAGGCCAGAGCTGTCAGTAAGTCCCCCGACCAGTGTCTCGCCGTTATCGAGTCCGAGTATGAGAGGAGAGGGCGAGCTGGTGTCCGGCACGACCGGTGCTAGGCCCGCCAGGTTTTGTGCCGGGGGCGATGACCTTCGTTTCTTGGGTGGCCTACCACGGCGCTTCGGCTCGGCGGCTGGTGGGATGGACTCGGAGCGTTCGTCAGCCAAGCTAGCTTCTGGCTTCCGTTTTGGTTGCTGCAGTTTTTGGAATGCGTTCATTGGGACTGCCGCCAGTGTTTCTGCAGGTGCAGGTGCCGCCGCAACATTCGGTGCAAGTGCGGGCGTTTCATGCGGGACCGTGGCAGGCAACGGAGGCAGTGGGACGGAGATATAAGCTGCTGACAGAGAAGTCGGCTCCCGAGGATGCATCTGTGAGGTCGGAAGAGGAACAGTTTGTTCCGGGTTTGGCTGCAATGCGAGAGTCTGCTGTTGAAAAGCCTGCTGAGGTTCTGCCTGCAAGGATACGCCCTGGCTTCCCGCCGCACTGACTCCCTCATTGTCGTTTCGGCTCGGCTTTGACGGCGCGAAGAGCGGATGCAGCTTCTTTTGCTGACCGCCGCCCGGCGGCTCGCTGGCCATGATGACAACAGCGGCAGACGACATAGATCTAGACACCGGACAAGTGGTTAGCCGAGCTCCTGCAGCTGCTCATGGAGTGTCTCGCCCGCCCTGGATGACACTGAGGCAGGAAACCAAGCAATGCGTACCTCGCCGTCGGTCACGACTCCCTACCAGCTGCTTCCTTCCAATGGATCGGTTATGATGCTGGTTTCTGCATCGGCGTATCGACTGTGCTGTCAGGTGTACTTCTTGCACACTGTGTGATATTCGTAGAGTATTTGTATTGATGTTGCTTCTATGCTGACGAATAGCTGGTGGACTCCGAATGCGTGTTTGTAGATGTGTTGTCTTGCTTCCGTCTGAACGTCCTTGCTCTGGAAGTTTTGTTCTGGTCTTGCTCTCAGGTGGCAGTTGTAGTGGGACGTAGTTGCCCTCTCTCGACCTATTTAGCAGCAAGACGCGTTGAGAGAAGGCGCGAATGGCGGAGCGTGGAAAGCGCGTATATCCCTAAGATACAGTGGGTCCAAGTAGGCGCAGGCACGTGCTCTGGGATACACAGTGCTATTTCTACAGTGACTTTAGTTGTGAATACTGTCCAATTGAACGCTATCGACGCCGACTTTTGCGGGCCGCTAACGACTTGCAACTTTTTTTTTTTGATAGACCTAACTTTTTTTCTGCCGCCAATTTGAAGCTTTTCACCGCGCCAGTTTCTTCACCTTCGCAGCATCCGGACGGACGACCAAACAAACACACAATACACCCCCAGACCGTATATCTGGCAGTCTCAGTGTTTTTGGCCGTCCTCTGATCGCCCTTCCAATTTCAGCATTGTGTTTTTCGGCCTCACAAAGCAAAGATGACGTCCAATTTCCACATCCAAAAACCCTATGTGCTCGCCAGCCTCCCACGATCACTGGCCCAGGTCGACGGGAAGAGCGTCGTCGGCGAGGTCTACGGCCAGCGGCCAGGCGTCAAGAAGCGCAGACGGGCCGAGGTGGTGGTCGGCATCGACGGCGAGTCTGCAAATATCTACGATGTTTGTGCCCTTTTGCCGTTTTGGCCTTCCGACTGCTTTTGTTGACTTTTTGCATTTGGCTGACTTTGTTTCTTGGCTACAGATCGCATCGTCTCGTCTCATCACATCCTACCCCATCCCTCCGCAAGCCAAGTTCTCCTGCGTCCCCTGCTCCATCCGCCTGCGTTCATCGTCCAGCAGAGACGCCACCGTGGCTCGCTACACATACATTGCGACCCGCGAGCCGGCACGGAAACTATCACTGTTCAAGGATACCGTCGAGGGAGCCGGTGCCACGGCGTCCGAGTCTGTAACGGCTAGCCTGGGCCGCACAGGTGACATCGTCGCTCTACACACTCTGTCTCTGCCCGAGAAGAAGGCAGACGCGCCCGCATCGTCTGTGGCGGTGGATCTGCTGGCCGTTTACAGCGACGGCCAGGTGACCTGTTACGACGGCGAGACGCTCAAGGAGAAGTACAAGGCCTCGGTTGCTTCGCTGTCGCAGGACCCTGTGCCACGTGGCTCGAACGTGCGGGTCGACTTTGTGCAGATGGGCCTCGCTTCTGATGTCGTCAAGGGCCTGGGATTGGGCGATTATTTGTCCGGCATTTTCTCGCAGACGATCGACTCCGAGGGCGGCTTCAACCCGGACATTTTGTTTGTGATTACGACTGTGACTGGCGGCCAGGTCGGCAATGGTGCCGCTCGTTACCTGCACATTCTGTCTGCCGACTCGGAACGTGACGTCCTCCTGCAGGCCCATTACATCCGCCTCCCCACCCCTACGCCCGATGAGACTACGGACGACGTAGTCCTCAGCCAGCCGACCTACCGCCTGGATGTATTGTCTGGGTCTCTGTCTGCTCTGGAGGGTGAGAGCATCTTGTCGTACGACCTGACTCGGAGCGTCCCCCGCGTTGTCAGCAGCATTGCCATCCCCGGCGTCACCTCCTTCCTGCGCCTGTCCAAGTCGAGCATCCTCGCCGCTACCGCGACCTCGTTCTCCGTCTACAACCCCCTCTTCAAATCCCTTCAGGCCTCGACCGCCCTCGACGTCCAGGCATCGGTCAAGTCCTCCCGGGGCGAGGCACCCAAGTCCGACAGCAATGGCAGCCGTGCCTGCTCTTTCGTTTCTTTCTTCCCCCAGCTCGAGCTAGCCGTCGCTCTGCTGGACTCGAACCTCGTTACCGTTCAGCTGGAGCCACCGCGCACACGAAGCAAGAAACGCCGCGCGGACGGGCTGCTGATCGACTCAGTTGGCCGTGGCTCGTCGCTTGTCGACGCCAGGACGAGCGCGGAGTCTGCTCCACTGCCAAAGAAGTACCTTCCCGGCACCATGTCGGCCAGCTACCTCGCCCAGTTCAACGAGGATGCCAAGAGCGCCGATGCTCTGCTCGCGGAACAGGACATCCCGGGCTTCGACGATTTGCTCGCTGAGAGGCTCGGCATCCAGTCTCTTAGCGACTGGCGCTGGCAACGGCCCCTCGACGCGCCGGCTGTTGTCGACGCTATGGACGAGACGCAAGATGGTGATGAGGGCAACGCCGCTACGAACGGTCTCCCGAATGGCACAACAAACGGGCTTACGAACGGGCTTACGAACGGAAACACTACCAACGTACGCACGACCACCCCTCCACCGCCGTCTTCTTCAACACACCGTGGCAAGTACCCGCTCGCCGACCGTCGCTGGGTCGTCTACGCCATCAGCCGCATTTTCACAGTCAAAGAGGAGCAGGCCGGTGGCCGCCTACGGCTGCGGTGCAAGGTGCCTTCCAGCGACATCCTCAACTACCTCGTCGATGCGGGCCACCTCTCCGTGGCCAACACGCGGTCCGCGCTACGCGAGTCTCTGCGGGACGTCGACGATGACGACCAGCTGTTGGGCGAGTCGCTGCCGGCTGTGCTGGCGCACGTCGACCCCAGCCTGGACCTGCTGCTGCGCTGGCTGTACGAGACGAAGCTGGGCGCCACGGAGCTGCTGAGCGCCACCTTATTGCTGATGCGCAGCCTCGAGCTCGTGGACAAGCCGGCTGAGCAGCCTAAGCTTCTGGAGGGGACGCTGCTGCGCAGCGGCGATGCAGCAGCGGAGGGCGAAGGCGAGGCGGACGCCGAGTACAGCGGCGACAAGACAGCGCCGCCCGAGCAGCTGGAGCTGGACGAGCTCGACCAGCAGCTGCACCTTGCCGAGTACTTTTTGCAGCACGTCGAGAACGACCCGCGCGACCTGGCCCTCGACATTGCCATTGGCAAGCTCGGCAGCTGCCCCGCCATGGCCACCGTGCAGGGCCTGCGCCGCATCTTCCGCACAGACGAGATCCGCGCCCTGATTGAGGTGCTGCGCAAGCAGATGGTGGACCAGGGCTGGGCGACGCGGTACATGGACATGGACGTGGACGAGCCGTCGACGACGAACCCAAACGGCGCCGCCTCTGGTGCTGCTGCTGCTGCTGCCGACACGACGCCGCTCAACTACAGCATCCGCCTGATTGCCGACCTGCTGTGCCGCTGCATTGACGCGGTGCGGCCTGGCGAGTGGCTCATCAACGACGAGGAAGTCGCTGCCTCCGCTGCTGCTGCTGCTGCTGCTGCTGCTGCTGCATCCAACGACGACGCTCCATCGTTTGCTGGGTCCGAGGCCGCAGCGGGCGGCGACTTCTTTGCCCTCCTCAAGTGGCAGGTCAGCGCGGCGCTCGAGGGCGTCCAAGAAGCCCTCTACCTGCGCGGCCTCGTCGGCGAGGCAGTGCGCTACGGCATGGGCGTCGAGAAGATCGCCTCGAAGGCGGCGCACCTGGCCAAGAACAGCCAGGGCGACGAGGCCAAGGCGCGCCCCCAGACGGTGGCGGCGCCGGCCGCGGCGTCTGTCGTGAGCGGTCTGCCGCTGGGCCTGCGGGCGCCCACGGGCCTCCCGCGACATACGGATGTGACGGCCACCAAGGTCGTTTACGGCGGTGAGATTGTGAAGCGGACGAAGCGCGAGATTGGTCACCTGACGAGCAAGAAGGTGGGCGCGTACACGCTGGAGCGGATTGTCTTTTGAGGAGGTCCACGGCACGACCACAGGACGCAGCGGAATGGGCTTTGCATTACATCTAAAACGCTTGGGAACAGTACAGTAGAGCATCTGCTTCACAACACATAAGTTGGACCTCTTTTGCGTGCAATTTTGACAGATTTATCTCTATCTTCTGCAATGAGTCTCATAGAGCCAAGTGCAGCAGTCATGAACAGAGTCGTCTTGAATTATTGTAAATCGTGAATCATATCTTCTCATCGCCAGTTTCACTTTGGTGTGACATCTTTCCATTTTGAAAAATATTCAAAGCACCTGCGTCGGAGACGCATAATCACACGAACATGTCAGTTCGAAAGCGACCCAAAAAGCGGCCGCATGTCTCCGCATGTCTCGCCTCACAAACGAAAATGGCCCTCTGTATCACGGTTGCATTTATGCACGACGCCTGTTTCCGCTTCCCGCTCGCGGCCAGGAACTGCAATGTGCCACAAAACGACGCCTATTGGCTTGCTCGCATGGCGTTGGTCCTCGCTGTGGTCCTCGCTTTGGCTGCTGCCTACGATGCCATGCATCACATCCGCCAGCCTCGTTTTTTCTCGTTTTTTCACGCGGCATACTTCCATTCTCATTGTGTAACAGTTTTATTGTCTTGCATGATGTTCTGCCAAACGACCCATCAGCGACTCTTTCTCGCGCTGACTGCGGCTTCCTTGTGCCGTTGTGATTGCATCTGGTTCGTCTGGGTCGTGCTTGCCAGACGAGTCACATACTTGTGCGATGGTTGATCGCGCCTGCCTTCGGCTGTGCCTTCCTTTACCGAGCGCTTTTTGGCATATTTTGCCTGCCCCTATCACACTTGCTATCACGGTGTCTGCCTTTGATCGCTCCTGCCCGCCGTAGACGACAAGGCAGCTTCGCCTTCTTGTTCGGGCAGCAATCAGGGATAGACAATGTTTTGATTGCTGAGTGCGGAATGTAAGATATGCCCGCCCCAACTATTGTTTCCAGCATCCAACTACAACCATCCCCTTTCTGATTGACCGGCTCTCTGGCTCAAAGCGCATTTCTTTTGTGTCCCCCGACGGCACGAGGCGCAGCATGTCCCTGGGAAATCCTCGCGTTGCCCACATGCAAGTCATTCAAGCGGGCCTTTAGTTCACTGGCCGGATGAGCTCCAGCAAAGTGTCTCTGCCAAAACGAGGACCAGCCAAAGTTTGAGTCAGATAGAAACGACAGACCGAGCGAGAGGAGCCCAAGCTGGACTAGAAGCCGAGAGAGAAGTCAAATGGAACAAAGGAGCAGCACAGGAGACCCCCAGCACAAGCTCTGCTGCAAAGCACAGCGCAGCCCGAAATGCGCGTCACCTATGGCCTAGTTTGGCGGGCGGCAGCGGGCTGACCCAACGAATCAGCACAGCACAAGCCCCCATAATCGAACGGAAGTACAAAGAATGAAGCTGACAGGTGGGAACCGTTCGCAGAAAATCGGCTACTTTGAATACGCTGGCGCATCAAATCAAGGGCGTTCGAGCAAGGGGTTTAAACATGCACTGGGCGAGGCCACCACTGGTTGACGCAGTGAGGCTGGAGCGCTGGTTCGAGGTCGTTCTGGTCCTTTGGAAGAACGTGCGGTTTCGAGTGCGTCCGCGACCTCCGCCAGGCCAACTGAAGTGAGCCGTGGTGGCGCAGCCTGTTTCTGGCTTCGAGAAGTATTGTATGCTTCGAGGCACCGCGGGGGTCATGGTTGGACAGGGGACAAAACAAGGCCAGAGAGGCGGAGTTGGAGTGGCAAATCGTTCTCCAACCTCAACCAAGCGGAAGTTGGGCTTCAAGTTTGGTGGCTTGGCTGCTGCCCTCCATGAGACTTGCAGCCCCATGGCCAATATCGCCAAAGGCCTCCCTCGATATGCAGCTAACAGCGCAGCGCGACGAGGGAGGGGGGGACCACACACCAACTCCTATGCAGCCAACAGCAAGAAGAAATATTCGAGTGTCTTTTGCACCACTTTGATCATCCGGAGTCTTGTCTATGACCAATCAGCCTCTGTCAAGGCTGCCGAAGCGCTGCACCAAACAGACGTTCATTGGACAGCCCTGTCTATTGAAACAGCGAAACGATGTTGCTCACTTGGGGGACGCCCCACGGACAAATGCCTGCGCTCTCGCAAGACGTCACTGTCCAGGCGTTCACCCCCTCCACTACAGCACTACAGCAGCACATGAGGAAACTTATACCCAACCCCTGTTCATGTCCCCCGCTTCGTGCTCAAAGTTGTTGATAGGCCAGGACCAAGCCATTTTGTCACTGAGAGGCTTGAATGTTAGGAAACCACGCCAGAATCTCTCCCAATCTCCGGAGAAGCCAAGTCTTCTTCGAAGCCACCTTGTGGAGTACGACATACAAGCGTCTTTACAGTGCAGAGCCTCACACTTGGTCTGATCTCCAGACTCGCCTCGCACGTAGACACTCTTTGGTCTTTTGGTTCGTTGTGTTTGTCTATGATTTTGGGTGCCTGAGACAGCGTTTGTCGTCTGCGTCGCTGCTATGAGGAGCGCGGCAGTTGGCGACCGGGCCGGACCAGGTGGGGGCAACAGAGTTGGGCACGCGTTGGACTTTGGGATCCTGCTTCTGGCTGGTGGGCTTAAGTGTCACATTTTACGTCTTCGTCTTCCCTCGTTCGCAGTTACCCGCCGAGGCTGTCTGTCTGTCCCCAGCGACACACATTTGCACACCCCTGCCGGGTAAACGCATGCACCCTCCAGCCATTCTCTGATCCTCTTCTGGACCAAAGGCACGCTTCGAAGCGAGTTTCTGTGGTCTTGACTAGCTGGAATGCTCTGCACTTGCAATCAGGCCCCAGCCAGTCAGAGTTGCAGCCCTCTTTTTCCAGTGGACTCTCTTGAATTTTGGAGATCATACGGCAGGCTATAGAGGATGTGACGACAAAACCGCCTCCAACGTGCAGCTGCTAGTGACGCGCTTCGTTTCGCTCCTTGCGACGCTGTTATTACCACATCATCCGGTGCACCATACAGTGACGCCTGGCGTTTATTTTCTGCTTTTACGGATCAAGTGCTGTTCGGCGCGCAATACATTCCCATCCGCCTTGTATTGAATACGACTCTTTCGGTTTGCCTGTCTCCCATTCGACTTTTCTCGCAATCTGCAACAGTTTTTCGCTTCTGGCTCTCTTACCACTACCTTCCGCATCTTGATGTTGGCCAGCCGATCCGTTTTTACCATCTATCACGTCTCACACTCCTTTTCGCCCCGTCCTGTCTCGCCTCGTCTCGCTTGTCTATTTCTTTTTCATGTTTGTGCAAAGTCATCGGCATACCTATGAACTCCCCCCCCCCTGGCCGACGCCCAAACCGAGAAACGATCGCCGCCCTCCGTTGCCAAGTCTTGATGTTGTTTGTCGCCGCCCACTATTAATCGTCGGTTTTGACTGTTATTTCCTTGCTGCTTTGCACTCTCTACTTTCATTTGTTCGTTCATTCTTATTTCTCATTCTTTCGTCTCATTGGAACAAACAGCCCTAGGCCGCGAGCCTGGTTATAAAGACCCTTTGAGCGGCCCTCTTTTCACAGCCACACTCCCTGACTCCTCGTGTTGTGGGATATCGATCGCACACACGCTTTTCACAGCCCCGGAGCCTGTCCAGCCCATCGAGCCCATCTAGCCCATCTGGACAAGGCCCCGGACCAAAAACTCAACACGTGTAACGTCACGACTCTCGATTGTCACGGCGTTACTGGCGGGTGTCATTCGCAGAGGCCTGTGTTGCCTGTTTCGTCCGTCCTGACCTCTCGTGAAGGCCAGTCCCCCCCCTTGTTCTTTAGCTTTGTTCGGTCTGATATCCCATCCTTCGGTTCTTTCCCCCCCTCCTCCCCTTGCCTCGCGTCGCACTGTCTTTGTTGTTCGACACCTCTCCGATTCCCCGAGAGAAAACGCCCACCAATACGCCCTGCACAAGCTCAAGACGTGCCCATTTATCAGCAAGGCCACCAACCTTGAGCCGACACAGAGCCGCATTACCAGGCCATGACGGCTGGCAGAGCAAGCAACGCTGCCGCTATCGAAGCCATAGATGCCCAGGCTAGGTTCCTTTATCGCCTCCTACGCGACACTGGACCAAGCTACGCTGGCCTTGCTGTGGCCAGCCGCTCGTTGCACGCTGTCCTCAAAGATCTCCGCACGGAAGCCCGCGATCTGGGTAGTCTTCTCAATAAGTCATCGCCCATTTATTCCGTCGACGCCACGCGCGAGCTTCTCCCTCTCCTGGACCAAAGTGATATAACTCTGAAAGAAGTCATCGCTGCCCTTGGCAAGGACGTTCCTGGCTCTGGATCCAACAACAACAGTGCAAGCAGTTTAAGCGCTGATACGGAGGGCAGCGCCGTCGCCGCAAATACGAGTGCCAAAGCATCCACTCCTCTCGCCACTGCCTCTTCTGTACTATTGCCTGGTGCTGAAATCGTAAGCCGCGAAAACAACACAATTGCGCTCGCTTGCAGACAAATAGAAGACCAAACAAGGAGATTTATTACATTTCTCGAAACCGTCAGTTTACGCAACCCGCCGGAGACAATCACAGAAGCAACAACACGCTCCGCACCTCCGACTCAGCCGCCATCGATCTCGCCTATGCCCCCAGACGACGAAGACGTCGATACAATCAAAGACCGGGTCAACTCTATTGCTCTTCGGTTGTCACAGCAAGACTTGATCTCTTCTTCCCAGTTTGGCACAGCGTCTGTTAACGAGCTGTGGCAAGTGTTTTACACCGAGCTCATATACGAAGGATTCTCCACCGAAGCTCTTTCTGCAAACCAGGTACGTACATGTCTTTTGTCTGCAGTTCTTTCTTTTCTTTTATTAGCTCTTTTAAAGAATGAGTGACTAACAGTCAATAAAGGAGGTCCTACGAGCGTACATTCAGGAACTCAAGTACAAGGGTCTCATCCAAGGGCACGAAATCCCCCCATCACAACTCCCAGCCCGGGAAACAGTGCAAACATTCCCGTCGCTTATGGTCCCTGGCCCGTCGCCTTCTACGCCTTTGCAGCGACCGAAGATCGAGGAAAGCAGCCCCAAAGAGGTTGTACAACCATTTGAGGGCAACGAGAAGTACCATCACTCGGTCAAGGAAAACCGCCTAATAGCCCTGCCCCAATACGACTACATTCCCTACCGACCTGCCACGACCGCGACCCCGCCCACCCACCAAGAGGAGGAGCAGGGACAGCAAGCAACACAAGCAGCACAAGAAACACAAGAAACACAAGAAACACAAGGAACAATGCCTTCCTCAAGAGACGCATTGTCGGGAGATCGACTGCTCGTACTCTCTCCCGCCATCCTGGCTGCTAGAGCAAGCATGCCTCACACCATCCGTAGCCCGCCTCAACTACACTCACCCTCCTCGGGCGAGGGCTACACGCCGCCTTCCTCGTCCGACTCCGACTCTGACAATGGCTACCACAAAGACTTTTGCCTCATGTCAACAAGGGAGCTGCTCGCCATTGACTGGCGTGCCCAGGAGAGGTTTGCAGCCCGAGTGGGTGTGACCTATCTCTACCCGCAGCTGCTACAAGATGGTAGCCATGCCTCGCAACGTCCACCCTTCAAACCACTCGATCCGGCGTCAGCCAAGTATGAGGTCTCTCCAACTGCCGCTGCCCTTATTCGCCAGAATTCTTTACAAGATCATCTAAGACACCCGGCGTCGACATCACAAAGACCCATCCAGATCCCTTCTCACAGGTCATCACATCAGCCTATCCCTCCTGCCCGCCTTTCCGTACCCACGGCAGATTACCCATACAGCACTTCGGCACCAGAAGCAGCTGCCGACCAGTCAGCCGCCTTTGGTATTGTTATGCCAGTGGGCACGTCCAAAGCCAAGCAGCCGCAGTACATGCTCAGCCTAGGACTTGCCCCTGATTCAAAGGGGAATTGCATCCCCCCGGATGCCATTTGGACAAGAATCAGCCGACGGCTCGTCTCGCCCGAGGTTCTTGAAAAGGCCGGCGTTCGCTATGAGGCACGGCCAACTTTTGTTGCGGTTCTTGGCATGCTGGACAAGAAAACCATTGCCGAATACGCGCGGCAGAGTGCAGAAGCGCGGAGATCTCGACACTCCTCGGCCAAGGGACGGGGTCAGCTGCCGCGCAACACCCCTCCAGACGACCGTCGCACATCATTCGGAGCTGGCCCAGCAGTGGATCCGAAGCCAAGGATGCGACGGATGCAGTCCATGCCTGACGTTAGCAACAGCGACGATCGGCGCAATGGCCCTGCACCCAACGCGAATGCCAACAAGGCCAGCACGTTTCCCCTGGACCGTGATGCAACAGCGTCAGCGAACGGTGGTCGGAATAGGGACGGCGACAAAGGTTCGGCGTACCCGTTCATTGTGTCTCCGCCAACAATGGAGGCCAATGCAGGAGGTGTGGCGCCCGAGGGATCGAATGCGCAGCCCGAGCCGCAACCCAAGTCTATTCTCAAGAACAAAAACACGAACCAAGTGCGCTTCAAAGATGGCAAGTTGGTTGAGGTGGGCCCCGACGACGCCGAGTCGGGCCCGTCGTCTCGCGACAAGAGCCACAGCGGCACCCACCACGGCCATGGCCACAGTCACAGCAGCAAGCACCGCGACCGGAGCCGGCACCGTGACTCGTCAAGTCACCGCCACCGCGACTCATCAAGACATCGCCACCGCGACTCGTCAAGTCACCGCCACCGCGACTCGTCAAGCCACCGCCACCGCGACCACAGTCGGACCCGCTCTGACGATGACGATCGCAGCCGTCGGCGTGATGATTTGGACCGTGAACGCGATCGCGACCGCGATCGAGATCGTGATCGTGATCGTGATCGTGATAGAAATCGGGAACGCGACCGGGAACGTGATCGTGACAGAGATAGAAGTCGCGACAGGGACGATGGCGACAAAGATTATGACTCGCAACGACGACGACGACCCGATGACCGAAGCCGTGACCGAAGTGACAGCTCATCGCACGAACGCGACCGCAATCGGGATCGTGATCGGGACAGAGAGCGCGATCGTGATCGCAATAGGTCGCGCGACCGAGACGAACGTGAACGTGAACGTGAACGTGAACGTGACCGAGACAGAGACAGAGACAGAGATCGAGACCGTGACCGTGACCGTGACCGTGACCGTGACCGCGATCGTGACCCTCGTCGCCTCCAGAGCCAACGCTCCTACCGCGACTTGTCGTCCCGCAACCGGGATGGCCGCGACTCTCGAGACTCTCGGGATCGCGACGGCCGCAACAGTCGTGATCGAAGCGACAAGGATGGCCGTGACCGTGAAGGCGGCCGCAAACGATTCCGCGACACGCTCAATGCCGCCGGTATCGGTGGTGCTGCTGGCAGTCTGTTTTCTGTGCTCACCGAGGCCGCATCCGGCTTTTGACGGGCATCTCTTACACTTCTTTTCATTTTTTTTCTTATTTTTCTATTTTTCTTTATTTTTTTACATTTACATTATAAATATTTATTTGTCACGATCAGATGGTTTTATTTTTTGCTTTCTTCGATTTTGTTATTACTCCTTTTGTTTTGGATTTGTTTTTCTTCTTGTCACGTCGTAATTTGGATAATACCTTTTTGTTTATGAATTCCCCTGTGGTTTATGAAATATGATGCTCATGATTTCGCTTTGCCTTTGTTTATTTTTACTTTGTTATGACTGATGATGGCTTACGAGATGGGGACGACTTTGCTACGATGCCCAGTAATACATAGCACGACAAGCGCAGCGTCTGCTTTTTTTTTGTTAAAAAAAAATGTTTGAATTTCTTTGTACATTGGAGTAAATGGATAACTTATGATAGCTTCTTTTTAAAGTCAAGTGTCATAGCAGAAACGCCACTTCGATGATTTTATGCCACAAAATCACAATGCTGGACTCCCGTACGATTTATACCTTCCTATCGTTTTGTATCACCGATGCCTACCTCACCGCAACCGGCTGCTTCGTCGCACGCTATGCCGCGCCTCGGCCAGTGCCTCTTCGGCCGTACCTGCGCGCAGTGCAGCATTGTCCTCCCTGCGACCAACGGCCGATGTCGTTGGCCTTGCCTCTCCCGTGTTCGCGTTGCCCGGATGGGGGTCCGCACCGCCCATGATTTTGCGCATCAGCTGCTCCCGTATCCGCTCGGCCTCGGGGTCGAGGTACTGCACCTGGTTCTGTGTCGGCGGCAGGTCGGAGACGCCGGCGACAGCACTGCCGTCGTACCCGCGCGGCTCCGCCAGCACATCGTTTTCCGGCACGGACATGCCCAACACGCTGCTGTGGGACCGACCAAACCCGGATCCCCGTTTGGTTTGTTGGGGCGGCAGCAGCTGCTGGTTGGACGGCTGCTGCTGGAGAGCGGCGATGGACTTGGCGGGCGCGCCGCCGGTGTCTCTGATGAGGTCGTCAATGGAGATCCCCATGGGAATGGCTGGCTGGTGGTATTGGTGGCCGAGGCCGTCGCTGGCCACACGGCCAAGAACAGGCCGATGGACGGCCTTTGTGGATGCTGCTGCTGTCCTTGCTGTTGCGCTTCGCTTCATCGTCGTGGATGTGTTTGTTGACTTTGGCTGCTGCTGCTGCTGCTGCTGCTGCTGTTGCCGTTGCAGGTTCTGTTGTCGCATCTGCTTAAGCGGCGACACTTTGCTACTGCTCACGCCTCCTCCATCGTCGCTATCGATGAGGCCGTCCGAGTCACCGGCGGCCGAGTCGGCAATTTCGCTGTGCACGCGGTTCAGTGGCTGTCGCGGTTTCGGCTGTTGCTGTCGTAGCAGCTGTGGTGCTGGTGCTGGTTCAGGTTGCGCCAATTCGATGGGTCGCCGAGAAGGCGGCGAGTCGGAATCGGACCGAAAGGGATTATTGACGAGCGGCTGCTGTGCTGCTGATGGAGCCACAGACGACGTTTGCAGGTCGACGTCTTTGTTGTACGTTGTCTGCGCAGCGGCAGCCGTCGTCGTGCTGATCGGCGGGAGAAGAGGCTCCTCCTGGTGAGACTGGGCTGTTTCATAAGGAGCCGTCGGGTCCAGGTCCGTCTCGTTTCCGTTGTTTTTCGGACCGCCTTCCTCGTCTTGTTGACCTTGGGCACCGGCGGAATGCAACGTTCGAGGACTAGCCACGACGAGGGTCGGGACGGTGAGTGCCAAAGTCGGCTCCGGATTAGATGGTTCTGCCTTCGCCGTGGATGGCCGGACAGCCGGGCCGTTGAGGCTGCTTGGATTTTGCCGTAGCTGTGGGAAGAGGTAGTCACCGACGGGGACCAGTGTACCTGACTTGATACAGGCTTGTAGCCACTTGGCCTCTACGACGGGCACCTTCCAGGAGAGTGCGAGCTCGAGTTTTTGTTTTCGCACTGCCGGCAGCGACGTCACTACGAGCACGGAGCACTGCGCCGTGAACCGCTCCTCGTACTTTGCGCCGAGCTGCCGGACAGTCTTGTCAATCTGGTTGAGATCAACGCCTGTGAAGCCCGATGAGCAAATAGACAGCGTGTCGAAACCTGGGATGGGAAATACGGCGAATGGACGGCCGATTGTGCCTGGATTCGGCGTTTGCGCCAGTGCTATGGAAGGCCCTCCACTGAGTGCGTACTGCTTCTTGTGCAGGCACCGTTCGATAAAAAACTCTGTGACAAGGAGGACGTCGTCGGCCACGGCCGGATGTGTTTCCGGCCGCTCCTCTTGTGGCACAATGACGTGCTGGAAGAGTGGTGCATCTGGCCGTCTTGTAGCAATTGCCGCCATTTCGGCGAGGGACGACGCAATGGCGCCGCCCATGGTCGCCACAGCACCAGCGAGGACGTTGCTCCGCTCCGGGCTGAAGCCGTGTATACAGAATATGGACGTGGAGAGCACACCCCCGTTCGATACGTCCTCAGCAGGTGGCGCTGGTACTTTTTTTGGTGGCTTCTGAATTTCGGCGACGTTTGTCGGCTTGGATGAGACCGCAGCTGGCGTTGCACTCTTCCTTGCATCTGTGGAAGCGGCTTGGGGCGGAACTGGCCCGGCCGCAGGGGATGGCTGTGCTGGCTTTCCTAGAATGTCTCCCCATAGGTCGTCCCGCTGCACAGAGAGCTTCTGGCTTGTTGTTTTGCGCAGTTTTCGTTGACCATTCTGCTTTTCGGCGGCAGCTGCCTGGGCGGCGGCATCGCGTAGACGCTTGCCGAGGATCGAGGCTGTCCGCTCGGCGTTGTTGCGCCCCCACGCGTCTTTGCCCCGTTCGTTGGCCGGGAGGCGTGGATCGTACTTGGACTCGTCCAAGATCATGCCGCGCGCCACGCTGTCGTGCAGCCACTCAATGGCCACGGTCTTGATGTTCCAGTGCAGCGCCGCGTTGTACTTTTTGCCCTCGGGCTTGTTGACAATCAAGTGTGTCACGGCGCGCGTCAGGTCGCCGCTGTAGACGCCGCCGTTGTCGACGATCAAGGCAATGACGGCCTGCCGGTCCTCTTCTTCAAAGCCCGTCACGGAGCACAGCAGCCGGCCGCGCTTGGCCGCCGAGGCGTCCCCGGGCGCACCACCACCCTCATTGTTGTTGCCGTCCGCACCAGCCTCGTCGGCTTCGTCTGGTCCAGCGGGAAGACCGCCGTGGACTTCAAACGTGCGCAGTTGCCAGGCTGCCTCGAGCGCGGGGAAGTCGATGGGGGCGTCGCGTGTCCAGAGATCTCTCACGGCGTCGACCCAGCCGACGCACATGGGCTTGATGTCTGGGCGGTCGAGGGCAACATGGCGGTATTTGGGAGTGTTGTAGTCGCCGACGATAAGGTGGGTGACCTCATGGGTCAAATCGTTTTTGTGGACGCCGCCGAGTTCTTCGACCTTTTTGGCGAGGGAGGTCTGGAGTTGTTAGAAGGCACGCTGCGGGCCCAACGCACGGGACACAGCTCCGTAGAGCCAGATCAATGTAGAGACGCACCCTGAGGTCGACGGGAATGCTGGTGCAGCAGAGGACGACGCCTGCAAACGGCGCAGATTCCATGGACGGGACCGCCGGCAGGCAGAGCGAGACATGAGACGGCGGCAGATCGCAGAAGACGGCGTTGTTGGCGAGGAACAGGAGTCATGCGTCGTGTGTCATGCGTCGTGTGTCATGTATCGTTTACCGTTGTCGTCGTGGGTGAGCTCCTAGTCTCAATCGTTGGTCGTCAAGTCGTGTCAGTGCGTGTTTGGCGTTTTTGGTGGTTTGATGTTTTTGGTTGTCTTCATTTTCAGCCATTTTAGGTGGAATCGTCGCGTCGCGTCAAGATGCAGACAGAAAGTGCGACTGGCTACCAAAATGACGCGGCGATTAGTCATTAGCGGAGTGGCCGCTAGCGACAGAGCTGGAGGCAGGCACGACCCCGCTAAACGCAGACAACATCTACTGTCTGACGGCTTCCTGGTTTTGTCAACAACGACGCAACACGTACTGGAGACGGTTGTCTAACCTATTCTTTGCCAAAGACCGCATGGCAAGCTGCTATGATAGAAATGCCGTGAACATTTCTTTGAGGCCAGGCCCAGTTCGTTGCATCTTATCAGATAACAATGGAGACCTTTTGTACCAAGTCGCTGACTTCCCGGGCGGGAAAGATCGACCGTGATGATGATGCCTTGTACGGGTAGCTCTTGCCTATGTTTTGGACGAAGCAAGCGCCCGGTCGAGCCTTCCTGTTGGCCGTCCGTTTGCTGGCTGCATCATTACTATGGTGACGTTGCCTCATTGTCAATCCCCCTTTTCCTTCTCACGATACTTTAAGAAACACCATCTACAGCACTTCGCTGCTGTCTCTTGTTTTGCTACCGCAACTGAATTAACTACTCCCTTTCGCCTTCACAACATCAGCTTACATGACTCTCGATCCTTGACGAGTGTACTCTCGACTCCAAGATGCCGGCAATACTGCGCTGGGTGCCCGACCTGGCCTTGACGCCGACGGTACGGTGGAGGATACGAAGTCTCACCAAGTTCATTATGGGCCTTACGGTCTTTTACGGCTTTATGATTTTATTACAGCCTCGATTTTTACCGCCGCAGTTGTGGGTCGGCGACACAGCGTGGCGTTTCGTCCCCGTTCATCCGCACCCCATCACGAAGCTGATTGAGGATGCCCAGTCCGAATGGCAGCGGATCTTGGACAGCGGCGTCAAAAGCACTCCCGAGGCCGCACGCGAGTACCGCAGGCGCCGCGGCCGCGACCCGCCGCCCGGTTTTGACGCCTGGGCGTCGTCGGCCTTGCGGTCAAATTCGGTGATTGTGGAGCGATTTTTCGACCGCATCTACAAGGATCTCGCGCCATTTGGGGCGCTGCAGCCCAGTGAAATGCGCTTCATGACGTATTCGCAGCCAAACGTGATCCGGATCCGCGACGGCCGGGTGGACTTTTATGCCGACTACACGGGCAATACCGGTTGGCTCAGGACATGGGCCAGTTTTGTGGAGGAATTTGCTGTGCATTTGCCGGACATGGACATCCCCGTCAATGTCATGACCACCCCGCGGCTGGCCGTCGACCGCCAGACAATCAACGAGACGTCTTTTTTCAAAGATTCGATGCCCGGCGGTCGCCGTGCGCTCGACGACGTCATCGTCACCTACTCAGGCTTAAAGGACAGTCCCTCCGTCCACCCTGGCAAAATCAAGCTCAATTATACCCATGACTGGGAGACATCTGGCCTCAGCGGCGATCCAAAGGCGTACTGGCTACAGTACCGCAGAACCTGTCCTCTAGGCAGCGCTGCCCGTGATTTGGGATTGAGCTTAGAGCCAAGCATCCGTGAGGTCTTCCCCGGCAAACTCAACCCCAATTATACGACCAGTGGATACATAACCAACGTGACCGCAGCGCGTGATCCGTGCCATCAGCCGTACATACGGGCCATGTACGGACTCTTTGTTGAGTGCGAGCATGTCTCGACGAGCAGCTCCCTGATGCCCATCTTTTCGGGCAGCAAGCTTCCGGGGAACAACGACATCCTGCTGCCAAGTACTGTTTACCTGGACAAGAAGAAAACGCCTCTCGTCTTTGACGAAGCGAATACACCCGCTTGGAGCGCCAAGATGGACCGCCTGTACTGGCGGGGCCAGGCAACCGGCGGCGTGGCTCGAGCGCACAGCTGGTGGCGGTTTCAGCGGCACCGGTTTGTGCAGATGACCGACGGCGTCCGGGCACGCGAATTCTACAACGACGGCAAGATGAATGCGCCGAGTTTTAACTTGCCGGACGTCGACGATTACAAGTGCATGTACCCGGAAGCCTTTCAGCACCATGACATCTAGAACATGCGGACGTGGCTACAAGGGGCGACGGACATTGGATTCTCGGACATGATGTGCAATCCGCGGCTGTACATGGATTCGATCAACATGGTCCCCAACAAGACGTGCAACTACACGGACACGTTGATCAGCATCAAGCCTTGGCCGGAAGACGACGACTTCAACAAGCACAAGCTCTCGGCGGACGTTGACGGCACCATACCCAGCGCACAGTGGCTGAACCTGCTGAACGGGGGCACGGTGCCGATCAAAGCGACGCTCCTTGCCGAATGGCACGACGACCGCCTGCAGCCGTGGGTGCACTACGTGCCGATGGACATGTCCTTTATTGACGTGTACGGTCTCCTGGACTACTTTATCAAGCCCAAGAACCACAATTACGACGACTACGACCAGACGTCGCAGCGGATTGCCGAGGAGGGCGCTGCCTGGGCCGCGAAATGGCTGCGGCGCGAAGACATGCGGCTGTACACATGGCGGCTGCTCCTCGAGTATGCACGGCTGATGGACGACCAGCGCGAGCGCATGGGCTATGTGGGCGACCTCATGGACCGGGCCAAGGAGGGCCATGGCTAGTGGTGGGAATTATGATCCCGTTGCTTTGCGAATTCCTTTGGCCATTGATTTTTTTGCTTCCTTGTCAGCTCGAGTAATGTTGTTTTTGTGGTTCCGCACTTTATTTTCGCCGGCATTCTTCATTTTCCCGCAGTCTTTATTTTTTATTTGCCGTCGAATATGGGGAAGCGGGGACAGGATGACCGAGAAGGGGCACCAGGAGAAAAGGAAATAATTAAAGACCCTCGTCTTTTTGTGTTTAACCGTTTGGGTGGCGTGCACTGTATTTTGTTTTTCGCTACTGCTGTTTCACGTCATTAACGACATTAGCCCGTGCATCCTTGTCGAGCTTATTTGATTTCGTCCCTACTTTTAGTTGGTTCTATTTTCTATTTCTGGACTTTTTGGTAGTCGAGCGATTCGACATGCAACTGCCGGAGACGCAAGGCAGACCGAATGGAGTAATTATCTATTGCACGATCCGCCGTCTGCGAATACCAGCTCGCGTCTAGAAGATAGTGTCACTTGACAGTATTACGAGTGCAACTCTTATTTCTCCTCTCTGATTTTCGTTTACGGATCACTGCCACTATTTGCTCGGTACCCCCATTCTTGGCGCAGTTTTTTCTGCGTTTCTTGTCTCTTTCGTTCTTACTTTGGCCCTTTCCTCTTCTTTTTGTTGTCTGGCATTTCTCTTCTCTTTTGTTCGTCCCCTGCCGTCTCACCTCGACATTCCTCCACTACCCCCATTCCAAGCTCACCTCACAATGGTCGCCGCCACGTCTCTCCTCGCCCTGGCGTTTGCCGCAGCCACCGGCCTCGCCGTCCCCCTCGACGTACCGGCCGGCTACAAGACCGTCTACATCACGTCCAACGTCAACGCCAAGTTCGTCGTCCAGCCCAAGGCGGCCAAGGCCGGCTCGGCTGTCGTCGTGCAGACCCTGACGAGCAAGCCCGAGCAGCAGTGGTACGTCAAGGACGGTGCCAGCAAGATCCAGCTGGCGGGGACGACGCTGTGTCTGGATGCCGGAGCCAAGTGTAAGTAGCCCCCGTCCCCCCCACGCCAAAGGCCGCTGTGTCGCCGCTGCAGCAAAGGCGGAGAGCAGGCCGCCTCTCCACATCTCCCAACACACATTTGCTGACATTTTCAATGTTGCGCTGTGCTCCCCAGCCAAGTGGAAAGACATGGCCGCCCTGGTGATTAACGACTGCGCCGACACGGCCGAGGGTCAGAACTTTGACGTCAAGGCGGACGGGCGCATCGCGGTGGCGGCGTCGAGCCCGCAGGAGTGTGTGGACCTGCAGTACATGCGGGCGACGGCCAACAACCCGGTGGGCCTGTACTCGTGCGCGGGCCTCGGCAACGCGGGCGCGGGCGACAAGGGCATCAACTGGCCGCTGGTGGCGGCGACATAAGAGGACGGGGAACGGGGCTGGAGAGACGTGCTGAGGCCAGGTTGTGGAGAGGCGACAGAGGCGCAATGGTGGACTTTCCAGGCGTTTGTAGTTGGTCGGTGGATGACGTTGCAACACAAGGCAACAGCTGAATGTGCTACTAATCGCTTCCACGCCCCCGATACCGTTTTGTGTTTTGTGCTGTTGGTGAATGTGCTGTCACGATTCTTTTCCTGTTTGGGCACTTACACGAAGTTAGCGTACATTGAGGCATCGCCATTCACTGAATTACAGCAGTGTTCTCTTGAAATACATATGACGACCTGTTTCGGAGTTCTCCGCTTGTTTTCATAAGAAAAAAAAGTCAAAAAACTCCTGAATTGAAAATTGCTGCCTTTGAGTCCTTCTCGTGCTCCCAAAAAGAAATATCGACACAAAAAATGACAAAAATAAAAACGACACAGGCATGGTTCGAACATGCGCGGCCGAAGCCATGAGATAGGATTGAATCAGGAAATTCAAGTCTCACCCATTAACCACTCTGGCACTGTGCCTTTTTCAGTTAGAATTGTAAATATTCAGCGCTAATTTCAGTTTATTATACCAAGATGTGATGGTCACATGACAGGCCTTGTATTTCGGCAAGAACGTTCGGACAACGCCTAAAATAGATATTTGTGCGTCAAGGAGGCGTGCGTCAAGGGAGCTTTTAGACAAAGTATGGGCTTTGTGTTCTTTTCAATTCCAGGAATGACGGTGGGGACGCAGTGCAAAAAGAAAATGGGCTGAGAGAAAAAGGAAACAGGAAAAAGGAAAGAGGAAAGACACGACAGATGAATCGAGAGCGAGAAAATAGTTTCCGTTTCATTTATATATGAAGGTTGAAGGAGACCGGGCCACGTCGCCGTTTGTCTCTGGTCGATTGCTGTCGTTAACCGTTTGTTTGGGCAGATGCCGTGTGCCGGTTTGTGCAACAATTCGGACCCAACGACAAAAATGAGTGGCACCGGTAGTGGCACCTATAGTTGATACTACAATTGGGACTTGTGGAAATTGTTGGTAAAGAGGCGCATTTGGTGCCTCGTACATCTGCTGAAGCGACATCACGACCATAGAAGATGCAAGGAGACAGCAACAAGAGCGGATGTTTGTGAAAGGAAGCGAGAATGAGGGATCCCATCAGGGCATGCTTTACTGGTTGGGACATAAACAATATAAGACTTAAATCTAAATACATGGGGCGCAGCGTCCGGCTGCACTGGACGGAAGACCAGACCCATGGGGCTGTCTAGATGGCGAAGACGATTGAACCGCTGTAATTAGCCATGCGGGAGAAGGGGACGTAAGTATGGAAACGAGGTTTTATTTGTCTGTGACGTGATGCAGTTCAATCTTCTATAGTTAGGTCGTCACGTTCGCACCTTTTGTTACTTCTTTCGTCGTTTCGCCATAGACGCCTCACACCACCATCCCCACGATGAAGCTCGCCTCCCTTTTCGTCGCCTTGTCGTCGGCATCCACGGTCTGGACAGCCACTGCGCCTGGTGGTGAAGACATTATCGTCGATATCACGCATAAAGTGGCATGCGACCGTAAAACGCGCATCAACGACGTCATCTCCATGACCTACTCTCTCAGCCTGCTGGACGGGACCAAGATCGAGTCAAGTAGGTACCGCAGGCGGTCATGGGCAGGACGGTGATGCTACCAGCCATGCTGACAAATGGACGGACAGCCGCTCCCGGTGAGACGTTTACCTTTACGCTGGGTGTCGGGGAAGTGATTGCCGGCTGGGACATAGGCTTGCAGGACATGTGTGTGGGCGAGAAGAGGTGAGCTCAGGGCGACGAACACCGTCCCCTGTCCACAGAGTCCCCTGACATACTGACAAGCCGGCCAGAAAACTCACAATTCCGCCTGCGTTTGGTTACGGCCCGGATGCCGTCGGGCCCATTCCGGGCAACTCCACGCTTGGTACGTCTCCATGCACGTTGCATTGTCTGTTTTTGTGGCTACCTTTGGCTAACGTGGCAGTCTTTGACACCGAACTCATCACCATCAAGGGCGTGCCCAAACCGACCTAGTCAGCGCCACCTCCATAGACGTCTAATGGGACGCGGTCGACTTCAGATAGTACTATGGCACGCATCCAATGTACCACTTGCATCACATCTAAGATGACAAGGCGTCACTTTCTCCGTGATATTTAATGAAAAATGTAACATGAGTACTCTCTCTCAGAGTCGGGCATCACTTGATCGACCAGGGGGAAGATAGGCCGGTCAATTCTCCCCGTCTTTCCACTATCATAACATTTTAATCACTGTACATTGCAATGACGTCTTCGTCAGTTGATCACGATGAACCATATATACAGGCCTGACTACAAAGAAAATCAGTGTCTTCTCGCCGTCCAGGACCTCAATCACAGCCAACCCAGGTGTGGTCGTCCTCGTACATGTTGACGCCCTTGCCGTCCTGCTTCCACACCACGCCGTCCTTCATCACAAAGTCGACGCGCCGAAACGCCCGCAGGTCCTCGCGCGGGTCCGTCGCCAGCGCAATCAGGTCCGCGCGCACGCCCGCGGCCAGCCACCCAAAGGGCACGCCGCACAGCGCGCCGCCGCACGCCTCCCAGCCGCCCACCGTGCACGCCTCCAGCACGTTCTCGAGCGGGAGCCCGCAGCCCTCGACCAGGAGCTCAAGCTCGCGCGCGTTCTGGCCGTGCGGGTACGTGCCCGTGTCGCCGCCGACGGCCAGGCGGACGCCCAGCCGGTGCGCGAGCGTGGTCTGCGCGAGGATCGCGGGGAACCGCTTGGCGTGCAGGCGCTCGCAGACGGCCAGGGTCGGCACAAGCAGGCAGCCGCGGTCCGCCATCTGCCGGAACAGGGCCGCGTCGGCGTAGTAGGCGTGCTCGATGGTGTGCACGCCGGCGGCGACGGCCATGCGCGCGCCCTCGAGGGTGCCGGCGTGGCAGGCCACGGGCGCGCGGCCGAGGCGGGCCTCGCGCACGATGGCGTCCATCTCCTCCTGCGCAAAGACGACAATGTCCGGGTTGGGGTCGGCCGGCGGGTGCGTGGCGCTCACCACGTACGGGTGCTGCTGCGCCGGCGGGTAGCGCATGATGCGCCGGCGGTAGTCGGCAAAGAACTTGATCACGTCGGCGCCCGCCGCCAGCCGCCGCCGCACCGCCTTGCGCGCCTCGTCCACGCCGTCCACGGCCTCGCCGCCGCGTGGGTAGCACACGCCGTTGGCGTGGTTCTCCGTGCGCAGCTCGTACGAGCCGGTGCTGGCGAGGGCGCGCGTGGCCACAAACAGCCGCGGGCCCGGGATGAGCCCCCGGTTGATGCAGTCGCGAATCTGCGCGTCCGCCTCGCCCATGGACTCGGAGCTGAGGTCGCGGTACGTCGTGTAGCCCGCGAGAAGGGCCGTGCGGCAGTGCTGCGCGGCGCGCAAAATGCGCTCGGCATTGCTCTCGTCGCGCTTCTGGTTCAGCGACGGGCGTTCGCTGGTAAGGGGTAGCATTAGCACTGTAAACAAGAGGAAGCTCAAAGATAAAGAGAAAACAATCTCCGGCCGGGACGCACTCGTAGCTGTGCAGAAAGATGTGGGCGTGGGCGTCCACAAGACCCGGCATCACCACTTTGCCGCGCAGGTCAATGTCGCCGGCGGGCACAACATCACCCAGAGCGCCCGGCGAGCGCTGCTCGACCTTGACGATATTTCCCGAGACGGGGTCGACCGTGACGGACACGTCGGAGACAAACTTCTTCTGCTTTGGGTCGAAGAGTGTCGACGTGTGCACTGTGTATGGAGCAGACATGGTGTTGCGAGCTGTGGGCGGATCGAAATGTCGTCTCGTATATGCGGTCTCGTATTGTTTTGGTGGACTCGGGCAAACAAAATAACTGCTTGTCCTGGGGCTCTCTTTTATTGCCAACTTTTCTTTGATTCTGCAGCTGCATTGTTCATCTTCTTGTTGTTAATTTCTCACTTACCTCGGACACATGTCTACGCCTATCGCAACTAGACGAGCCGTTCTCCGAATACGTCGTAGCTTGCCGCTGTTTAGCCGTTCCTGGTCGTGTTAATCGATGCGTAGATCGGCCTGGCTCCTAGTCACGGCAACCCCACGCGCGCATAACTCCGGTCCTCTCACTTACATGCATTTGAGGAGACCTGCTCCACAAGGTCGTTCCGGAGAAAGTGTTGCCGCCCGTTGGAAGCATTCGTATTGACCTCTCGCTCATCACCGTTTGTCTATGCCGAGGACAAATTTTGTGGTGACTGTCCTTGGCTGTATTCCAAGCTCTAGGTTTTGCCACAAAAAATAAATCCAAGACTCAATAGCAAGGTATGAAAGTGGCCAAGGCCCCAAGATAAAGACATAATTAAAAAAGAAACTCTGTAAAGAAACACACAACCAGCACCACCTACACCCCATCCAAAATGCCCATCTCCGTTGTCGTCGGCGGCGACGTCGTCATCAATGGCCCGCTGCACCGGCCCGTTGCCGCCAACCCGGTCTACCGCGAGCTGCACACCGCCGACGCCAACTTTGTGAACCTCGAAATGCCGTTTGCCTCACCAACGGCCGCCGGCAACACAGACACCTACGGCGCCGAGAAGCTGATTGCGCTGCACGCGGATCCGTCGCATGCGCCCGTGCTGCGCGATCTGGGCTTGGACGTCGTGACGGTGGCCAACAACCACGGCATGGACTTTGGCGTGGGCGGCCTGCGCACGACCCTCCACGCACTGGACGGCGTCGGGGTTGCCCACGTCGGCGGCGGCGAGACCCAGGCGGAGGCCTTTGACGCTGTCGTCCAAAAGGGCATCGCCCTTCTCGGCGTCACGACGACGCTACCCAACGGCAGCGGTGCCGGGCGCGCGCGACCTGGCCTCGCCGGCGTGCGCGTCTTCACAAAGTACGTGGTGGACACGGTGTCGCTGGACGAGTCGCCCGGGATGGCGCCGTTTGTGGAGACGCAGACGTACGCGGCGGACGAGACGGTGATGCTGGACGCGATCCGGCAGGCGGCCGCCCGCCCAGACGTGTCGGTCGTCGTCGTCGGCATTCACTGGGGCGTGCCGTATGGGTGGGTGGCCGCCACGCAGGACGAGATTGCACAGTACCAGCGGCCGCTAGCACGGGCCATGGTGGACGCCGGTGCGTCCGTCGTTGTGGGCCACCACCCGCACTGGTGCAGGGCGTCGAATTGTATCGCGGTGCACCAATCTTTTACAGTTTGGGCAACTTCATCTTTAGTAACGACATTGTGACGCCGGATGAGACGTTCCGGACATACCCGCCGTACGAATGGGGCAGTCTGCAAAAGACACTGTCGAACATTGGGTCTCTGGCGCGGCTCGAGTGGGACGAGGGCAAACTGACGGGCTGTGTCATGGTCCCAGTGACAGTGGAGGCCGACGGTGAGCCCGCCTACGCCACGGCGGCCGACGCTGAGGTGCTCGTGGCACGTGTGCGCAACATGTCGCAGGCGTATGGGGTGGCTGTTGAGCTAGTCCAGACCGACGACGGCCACTATGCCATTCGTGTGACGGAGGCAAAGTAAATAGAGCAAGATAATGTACGCAATCAGCTGTTGAAACGTTCATGCACTCAGCCCAGGATTCCCCACATCAACTCGACCAGGGTTTCCCATGGCTCGACATAGGCCGTGCCCGCTTTCCAGCGCGCGGCAAAGGATGCCAGGAGTGAAGACACGTGCAGGATGGGCCGCATGGCCGTTCCAATGTCGAGCAGTCCGTATTGCTGGTGGGCCAGAACATACAGGACCCAGACAATGCCGGCTTCGACGATGCGCTCGGCAGACATCCACAAACTAGAAATTCGGTGACGCGGGTTTTGGCGGGCGTATTCATTGAGCAAGACACACGCCGCGCCAGCCACAATTTGGAACAAACGGGAGCGGGTGGACAACTGCCCGCCTTTCAAGATCTCGTCGGGGAAAACGACGACCGGGTGCAGGGTCATGTAAACGGTGGCGGATTGGACGGACATTGGGGGTGTCGCTGTGGTATCGGCCAGGCGAGTGCGGGTCAGAGGAGGCGCCGCCAGGACTTGAAGGGGAACGAGAATCAGACTCTCGAGAAGATGGTCGGGGATTTGCGGCCGTGCCTCGAGATGTTGGCGGATCTGCATACAAGTCCGTAAAACGACCAGATCGTCGATGACAACCGATGACGCCGGGGTAAACGAGGACGAGAGCAGCTGTTGCCACTCCCATTCCCGGCTGCTTCCTCCACTGAAGCTGCTGCTCCGTCCAAGAAGATATTGGTCACAGAACGGCGAAGGCCGTCGAAAATGCAGGGACGTTCGGGCCTCCATGCGCAACATTGTCCGCTCCAGGCGCACAAAGTCGGCGTCGTCCTCGGGCGCGCGGTGGCGGAGATGGTAGCCTTCGCGTAGGTCAGCCAGCACGCTGATGGCGGTACCGAGAAGGTCCCAGAGCTGGCCGGACGTCGGCTGGATCATGTCACACAAGGCCAGCGTGGCCAAGGCCGTGGCCGTCCAGCGCGTTCGTTCCAGACTGTGAAGCGTGCTGATACCGTTCTCGTGTGTGCGCTTTGATTTCACAGTCGCCATACGTTTCACGTTTTTCAGGCCAGTCATAGTTTCCGCTTCGGCTCCCACCAGGGCCTGCACATCGTCGCGGAAGCGCATGGCCAGCATCGCCATGCGGCCTCCCTCGCCGCCGCACGCACCTGGGCAGAGGTCTCGCGAGGCAAGCGCTGTCGCAACAGCAAACACGGCCGTCGTTGCGTACGCGCCTGCAGTGCCGCGATGGGCGCTCGCCCACTTTAGCGGATTCTCGATGCCGCTGCCGGCGCGCTGCAGCAGGGCGGCCTCCTGCTCGGCGGGCAACAGGCTGTCGTAGCAGGGAGACGACGCGCCGACGACGGCCGAGTAGTGCTCGAGCAAGGCGCGCTGGGTGGCGAGGGGCACGAGGGCGTGCAGTTCTGCTTCTTTGCGGGGGTCGTGGAGGACGGACAGGGGCGGCGGCGGGCCGGCGGCCGTCGTGCCTCCTAATCCAAACATGTTGTTCCTCGAGTGAGAGGACAACGACAGAGGTAGATTCTGGAACACGCCGTCGGCATCCTTTTGCTGCAGAGAGCGTGGCAACGAAAGACTGTTGCCGCCGTTGACAGAATGCCGGTCGATGGCGGCATGGAGCACCGTCTCCGCCAGGCGTGCGGTGCTTCCTGGTCCGAGGTACGATGTGTGTGAGGGAACAACCGACGCCGACGATGGTAGCGACGATGCCAAGCCACGGCCGTCTCTACTTATGCCACTGACTGAATCGGCCTCCAGTGGTGGCGTCACTAGCAGGTGGTAGCCACGATTGCTTTCCGTTCCTTGTGCACGTGCAGGATGCGACCATGCACGTCCGCGCTGCAGCCCCTGCGACAGGTCCGCCAAGGCCGTGAGAGCAACAGCACCTTCGAGGTCGACGGTTGGTGACGGCACGGCCGCAGTCGCAGTCGCAGCCGCAGCCACAGCGGAGGACGCCTTCCGCGCTTCAACAGCTTCCAGGTCGCGCTTGAGCCCGGCGACACGTTGTTGCAGTAAATACAAATAGCTGCAGGGCACCTCCTGGCCGCGGGCATTGTCCCAGAAGAAGCACTCGACGTCAGCGAGACGGCAGTTTTTGCAGGCGGGGAACTGGAGATCGCACTGCAGGAGTGTGGGTGGTCAGGCAAGGGTGGTCAAAGAGAGAGTGAGAGGGGGTACAGAACATACGCGGATGCGCCTCTTGCGGCAGCGGATGCAGACCTGCGGGGCCGTCATGGCAATGGACTGGGTGGAGCTGGTGGTGATGGCTGTACGGTGCCGGAAGCAAGCGAGGGCTGCGCCAGGGTCCGCTCGGTCATGGCCGTGGTGGTGACACGGGGCAGCATGACAGCATGATATGAGAAGAGGGTCAGACGACGAGACGAAAAGACGATCGACGACGCATTGACTTTGTCGCTTTTGTTGACTCTTTCCTGCTGACGAATGGTTGATGTCTTTGGGAAGGAGCAGGCAAGGAGTTAAGCGAACACGGCAAGAGCGGCCGCCAACACCCGATCGCCACTTCCCCACAGGACCACCTGAGTCGCACTTTCCGTTCTCCATCGCATATACCCTAGCGTCGTGCCTGCCACGCTAGGTTTGCTGCACCGACGCAGATTAGCGAGCGAAGCACATCGCCGTCTTCTCTCTCCTTTTCGTTGTCCTGTTTGGACCTCGTTGCGTCTCCTTCTACGTCGATGACAAACGAAGAGCGACGTACATTACGTGTACATTACAGTTGGAAGTCATCGCTGGTGGTGGAGGCATTTTAAATTGTTCATTTGTCAGGCGCCTTTCTTGTTTCGTTTACACATTTTGTCATCTTCGTCTTGGAGGAAGTGAACGCAGCAAAGGCATCAAGCAAAAGGATGACGATCACGCCTCGGCCTTGTCTGTATTTAAGCATGGCTTCTTCGTCAATCCAAGATGAGGCTGCGGCAAACACAAAATCACCTCTCTAACCCAGACCGTCGAGCCGGCAAGTCACAAAATCAGTCAACAAACAAGACAGGGTACAACATGTCTTCCACATGCACAGCCTCCACCACCTCCACCACCTCCAAGGTCCCCATGGACGACGGCGCCCGCCTGTTCGTCAAGGTCCTGGGCGGGCCCATCACCAACACGGCCAAGCCGCTGCTGGTTGCGCTGCACGGCGCGCCGGGTTTGCTGTCCCACCGCGAGTCGGAGGCCACCTTTGCCTTTCTGGCGCCGCACTTCCGTGTGATTGCGTACGACGCGCGCGGCAGCGGCGCGTCCGACCTGACGCCGCCGTACACGCATGCGCGGTGGGTCCAGGACATTGAGAATCTGCGGACGTGGGCGGGCGCCGAGACGTTTGTGCTCGCCGGCCACTCGTACGGCGGGTTCGTGGCGCTCGACTATGCGCTGGCGCACGGCGACCGGCTGGCGGCCCTGGTGATCCGGGACACGTGGACGGACGGGCGGGCGGCGCCCATGGCAGCGCTGGCGCGCGCCGTGACGGATCCGCGTGTGGCGGGCCGGGTGGACGTGGAGCGGCAGATCCGGCTCTGGTCCGGGCGGCTGCAGGACGACGCCGAATTTGAGCGGGCCATTGTCGAGATTCTGTCGCTCTACGGGCCGCCGGACAGCACGGCCGCGGAGACCACCAAGGCGGCCGCCGCCAACCCGCCGCCTCTCGAAGGCGACGGCAGCGAGCGGCCGCTGTACAACTCCGCCGCGCAGAACTGGGCGTTTAGCCAGAACATGCCGCAGTTTTACGTGCGAGACCGTCTCTCGGAGATCAAGGCGCCCGCCCTCATCATGGTCGGGCGGCACGACATTGTGACGCCGGTGGCGTTCAGCGAAGAGATTGCACGGGGGCTGCAGAACGCGCAGCTGGTCATCTTTGAGGAGAGCGGGCACAATCCGGCGACGGACGAGCCTGCCAAGTTCCAGCAGGTCGTGCAGGGGTTTTTGGAGTCGCTGTAGATGGGCAATCCTGCACTTTCTATACATGTCAACAGATTAGCCACTCAACTGGCTATATCATTTCTCATATGCATCGTTCTTTTGTCTTGACGGTATATGTACGCCCGATGGAAGGTGTATTCCCAAATAAATCATAATAATACACTTGTTCGTCAGTACCCAGTGCTGCAGATGGACAGCAAAAGAACCACTCGTATACCGGTCATAAATGAGAATCCAGCATTGTTACCCGCTGACAGCCGTCAGATAGCCATCAGACAGCCGCTTCCTCAGCCCTGGTTCTAGAACAACGGTCCATGTTTTTCCAAAATCCACGGCTTGCTGACAGCAAGAACGGCGTTACGCGAGCCTGTGCGTTGCCCATCGGTGCTGTCCGTCCGAGTTGAGCGGTGGTTGGCACCTTTGCCAGATAGCCGACAACACGCCTCTGTACTCCGTATACCAGTCTATATACACCAAGTATACACCAGGTAGATGCCCATGTACCTTTCATCCAACATCATTCAAACCTCTGCCAATACGTCACACACACAGCGTTTTTTCGTCCACTACATCCGTCATCCCGCCATGTCTCAGCCTCGCCTCGTCAAGACCGTCCGATGCACCGGCACGCCGTACCAGATCGGCCTCGCGCACGGCCGGGCCGTCGCCGACCAGGTACACAAGAACGTGGCCACGTACACGGCCTTTTTCAACGAGACGGTCGGGCTCACGTGGGCGGAGGCGCGCGCGCGGGCCGTCGACCAGTTTGCCGGCCGTCTGGAGCGCTGCTACCCGGCAATTCTGGAGGAGATGCAGGGGATTGCCGACGGAGCCGGCGGTGGGCTGACGCGGGACGACGTGCTGACGCTGAATGTGCGGAGCGAGATTGCGCTGACCAACTACACGGACGGGTGCACGTCGCTGGCGCAGGAGGTGGTGGGCGCGGACGGCCGTCGGGTGTTTCTGGCGCAGAACTGGGACTGGCTCGAGGAGCTGCACGAGGGCATGGTGTCGTTTGATATAGTACCGGAGACGGCACCGGAGACGGCACCGGAGACCAGCGTCCAGCGCTTCGTGTTCCTGGGCGAGGCGGGCATCGTCGGCAAGATCAGCATGAACAGCGCCGGGTTTGGGCTCTGCATGAACGCGATCCGCTCCGGCGCGCAGGGCACGACCGACCGCCACCTGCCCGTGCACGTGCTGGCCCGGCGCCTGCTGCAGTACGCCACGTCGCTGGACGCCGCGCTGGCCATCCTCGAGACCGAGTTTGGCGCGGCCAGCTGCATCAACCTGCTGCTGGCGGACCGGTCGGGCCAGCACGCCGACATCGAGTGCTCGCCGTACGGGCACGCCCGCATTGATCCGGATCCTACCAAGCTCGCTGCCCATGGAAACGCCAGCAGCCGGTTCGTCGCACACACCAACCATTTGTACGGCACGGCGGCCCAGGGGCGTCCCGCCCAGCTGGTGGACCACCCGGCCGACAACTCGTTTGCGCGTCTGGCGCGGATGCAGGCCCTCACGCGCGCCGACGCAGCCGCCGGCGTGCCCGTCTCGTTTGCGTCCCTGCGCGCGCGCCTCAGCGACCTCGAGGGCGCGCCGTATGCCATTTGCCGCAGCCGGCCGCCGGGCGCCGTGGGCATGGAGCGGATGGTGACGCTCTGCACGATCCTGATGGAGCTGACGACGGGGCAAGGACGGGTGTCGATTGGGCGGCCGTGCGAGCCCGACATTCCCGTGATTGAGTGGCAGTTATAGGCAAATACATGTGACAATGTTTGGATAAAGATGGCTATATATCAACCGACTGTTATATACTTTTCTCTGTAGCACACACAGTGTACACGTCGCCAAACACGTCCACCTTGTCTCCCTCCGTCCATGTCTCTTCGTTTGGAAATGCAGACAGCTTGTTCGCCGCCAGGGATGGCAGAGGCGCATCGCCCGACCGGTACTTGACCACCCAGCGCTCTTTTCCGTTGTAGCCCTCCTGTCCCTGCTGTCTCTCATGTCCCTCATGTCCTTCATGTCCTTTATTAGCTGCCTCCAGCGTCTCTCGCTGCACAGTCAATGGCCCGCCGCCACGTGCCTGCACCATGGCAAAGTACTCGCGGCCCACCCGCCCGAGAAACGTAATGTTGCTCGTCGTCGTCGCAGCATCCTCCTCGCGCTTCACGATCCACGCCCGCGCGCCGTCCGTCGGCAGCGTCCGCCACACCTCCTCGTAGGCCGTGACGGCGCCGCCCCGTTCGGCGCACGCCATGCGCCCCGTCTCCAGGCTGTCGCTGTAGTGTCCGTCGCCGTTGCCATCGCCGTCGCGGTTCCCGCTGGGCAGGTCCTGAAACCAACCCTCGTCGGGGGCAAAGGCGTTGCGCGAGTCAATGGTGTGGTGCCAGCGGCAGTGCAGCTGGGGCGCGCGTGCGACAATGTCGCGCGTGCCGGCAAACGCCCAGTCGACGGCGTTGTCGCTTTTGACGACGCGCAGGTCCATAAAGTAGCCCCCGACGCTCATGACGAGAGTGGTCGTCGGCTCGGACGCCGGGTCGTCGCCCCAGCGGATGGAGAGGCGGGTGGAGAGGCGGGCCATTGTGGCATGGAAGGCGAGCGAGGGTGAGAACGAGGAGAATGTGGATGAGGAGGAGGATGCTTGGAGATGATGAGATGGCGAGGCGGCGACGAAGGATGGTGCTGGTGGGACATTGGATCGTCCTGTGCACTATTACTTGGTTTGTTTTGTTAATCAAATAAATCCAGGCCGCTTCCTTGATATTGCTGTCACACTGCGAAATGTACGATCGTTGTACACCAAAACGGAATGCGGAGAAACTGGTGAGTCTCGGCCGCACTCTTACACGTCCCAAAAGGGAATGCCTACGCGCCCACCCGTCATAGTGTTAGTCGTCGAAACGTGCGTATCTGCACCGCTATCTTGGTGGATGTTCCCCACAGTTTCCTGTGTCATTAGCGGGCATCGACCGATAACGGCAGTCGGGACGAAAGACGTGTTGATATGTCGAGAAATCATAACGAGAGCGCAACGACGCGTGTATTAATCGTTGAAGTAAAACAAAACACGCTGGAAATAATACGATAGCTCGAGCAGAGTGTTCTCAAAAAGACGTGTGAGCAGTAAAATTAAGGACCATTTATTTACATTTTTTTTTGAAGACGCGCAAAGAAAACAGGTTAGGGAGTCATAAAATAAAATAGCCAGTCGACGGCATTCCGCATGCTCATGTACAGGAATGCCCTCCCCTACACCTGCCATATCCATATCCATATTCATTACACGCCTACAGAGACGGTCGGGTCGTACTCGTCCTCGCTGTAGACACCAAAGTTGGCCGGCTTGCGCCACTGGGCACCGTACTTCTGCAGGACGGCGTAGGCGGGAATGACGAGCACACACAGGATGCCCTGGACGGCAAAGGACCACGTGTAGCCGCTGAACTCGACCCACGCGTAGATGAACCAGGGAACCAGGAACGCGGACAACTTCACGGTCAGCAACGAGCAAAGGAGAGAACGAACGGGTGGCCATAAGGTGGGCTCTGAACCTACATTGATGATGCACGAGTAGAAAATGGACAGCTCGTTGGCGTAGGTCGGGTAGTTGTCGACCATGTACGTGGTCAAGACGGTGTTGCCAATCTGCAGGCCCACGGCGTAGAGGAAGAAGAGGAGCTGGCCCACCATCCAGTGCCACCCGCGGTCCACCGACAGGCCCCAGAGGCCGCAGCCGAGGGCCGACAGCACGGCCGCCGGGTAGCCGAGCCAGAGGCGCATTTCGGGCGTGCGCTCGCCGGCGGGGCCTTTGCTGACGAGGAAGAGCACGAGCCGGTCGCTGGCGTGGCCGGAGCAAAAGGCCTCGGCAAAGAGGACGCCGACGACAAACCCCAGGAACAGCAGGCCCTGGACCTGCGGCGAGCGCTCCTCGTACGCCAGCGGCTCCATGGTCATGAGCGCAATGATCCACCAGTACTGCGCGTAGACGTACGCCAAGATGCTGAGCACAATGGTCGGGTACGCCCAGAGGCGGAAGACGACGACCCACGGCGAGCAGAGCGCGGGGTACGTCAGGCCGGCAATCCGGCGGACGTTGAAGAACGGCAGCTTCTGCGTGCGCGGCGCCGGCGCTTCCACGCTGCTGCCGCTGCCCGCCGCGCCAAACTCGATGCGCAGCATCTGCCGCCGCGGGTACAGCGTCTCCGGCAGCACAAACACCGCCAGCAGCCACAGCACGGCGTACGCCATCGTGACCTGGTACGCCACCCAGTACTGGTCGACGGACACGAGGAACCCGCCAAAGACGCCGCCCAGAAACGTGCCCATGTTGGCGGCAATGGCCCAGAGGCCGACGCGCTGGCCGCGCTCGTGCTGGAACGAGACGTCGTTGATGATGCTGAGGCCCAGGTTGCAGGCCGAGCCGGCGCCCAGCCCCTGGAGGAACCGCTCAAACATGTAGGCGCCGAGGCGCTGGCCGTGGATGGCCGTGCAGCCCGACGCCAGCAGCGCCACCGACGTGGTGGCGACCATGCAGATGCGGCGGCCGTAGATGTCGGCCAGGCCGCCCGACAGCAGCGGGCCGAAAATCAGGCCAAAGGCCGAGATGGCAAACGTCCAGTTGGTCTGGCTGTAGGTGGCGCCGAACTGCGCCTCGAGCAGGAAAAACGACGGGATGGGCGCCGTCGTGAGGTACGTCATCAAAAAGTACGACAGGCACGCAATGGCGATGCACACGTACTTGCGCCACAGCGGCCAGTTGAGCGGGTCGAGCGTGTCGCTGGTCGGCGTCGGCGACAGCGGGTTGCCGGCAGGGTCGAGGCGGGTCGTGAGGCTGCGGACGGCGTTGTTTGTGTTGGTGAAGTGGCCGGCATCGACTGTTGAGCCGGCCTTTTCCGAGTCCGAGGGAGCCATCTTCTCCTCGGCTGAATCGACAACAGTTGCGTTTTCCATGATGATCGTTCGTACGGAAGCCTGATGGACGACGAGAAGGGACAGCAAACGTCAATTCTGCGAGATGGAGATGGAGATGCTCACTTTATGTTCGACACCATACTGTTGTCCATGTCGCCTCCTCTTTCCATATCTCGGCAGGCACCGTGCACGGACGTTGGATCAAGTGCCGATTTGCAAATAGAAAGCGTGAAAAGAACGATTATACAAACGAAAAGGGACAAAGCCTGCGTGGGCCGTGATAAGCATCGTCCATACTCCCTGACTCGTTGTAAGTCCAAAGGCATTGCAGACCCTGGCCCTGTCGCGACTACATTCCCTTTTCAGTTTAACGCGCCTGTGCTCCGATCGGCGTCGACCGTCGTGTGGTCCCGGCCATGTTTTATTCCCCTCCTCTTTTGGTGTCTTTTGGCTGTCTCGTCTCGCCGCAGGAAACCGGCTCTAGCCAAAACTGGGCATGTATGCGACTTGTGTCGGCTTATCTGTCGTGTGTTTGTGTCGGCCTGTGGCCTTTCACTCTCGTTATCTGGCTGACCCGGAGCCGGGCTTATCTGTCTTGTGTAAATGTGTTCGTGACCGCCGTGACCATCCTCCATCCAACAAAAGCGGAGGCATCTGGGATGACCAGATAAGGACGGCATCCCCTGATCCCCTCTGGGATGCTCTCGTGCTTCCCCGCAGAGCCAGGCGGTTCCAGATTCCCGTTTCGTACTGCTGCGTTTGTTAGTGGCATCGTCATATCGTCGTCCCCTCCTTCGACTCGACACGTCCTCATCTGTCCGTCGTATCTCAAACGAAGAGGAATCAAGAGATGCCGACAGCATCCCGAACACCGAGGACGTACCTCCATGATTTAAACGACTTAACAGTCTGCCAATTCAGTTGTGAATCGAGATATCGACAAAATCAAACCCAGTCATAGTATGCAAATTGCAAAATCAAACTCACAGAAAAGAAATCCAAAAAAGAAAACCAATTCAAGATATCACAATATACTTTCCAAAAAAGAAAAATAACAATTAGAAGACTGCAGGACCAGACCACACCTGCTACCATGGCCCTCATCTCCGTCCCCCTGCTGCTCGGAGCGGCGATCCTCGCCACCGTCCTCACGGCCATCCGGCGCCTCGTGTCGGCCGGTGCCGCCGTGCCCGGCCCGCGCCTCAACGTGCTGTCGTCCCTGCCGCTCAAGTACCACGAGTTCCGCGGCCAGCGCACGCGGTATGTCCACGGCCTGCACCGGCGCTACGGCAGCGTCGTGCGGCTCGCGCCCAACGAGGTCGCGTTCGCGTCGCTGCCGGCGCTCAAGGAAATCTACATGTCCAACGGCAGCGGCTACGACAAGACCGAGTTCTACCACCTGTTTCGGCAGTACGGCACGCCCACCATGTTCTCGACGCTCGACAAGCAGACGCACAGCCGCCGCCGCCGCATCCTGGCGGACCGCTACGCCAACTCCAGCGTCGTCAAGGAGGACGCGCTGCAGGGCCTCCGGGCGCGGGCGGCGCGGTTCACGCAGCGCGCGGCGGCAGCCGCCCCCGACGGCGTGCTCGACACGTACATTGCGCTGCACAGCTACGCCTTTGACGGCGTGACGCACCACCTGTTCCACCCGCACGGCAGCGACGCCCTGCGCGACGCCGCCGACGAGGCCATTATGCGCGAGGTGTCGTTTGACAACAGCCTGGCCCGCCGCCTGCTCGAGTACTACAGCCGCCCGCTCGAGCGCGTCGCCGACGCCCTCGGCCTGCTTCCGCCGCAGCGGTCCATCCCGCGCGCCAAGCAAATCGTGCTGGACGCCGTCGACTCGTCGTTGGCGGCCGTGGGCGACAGCCGTGCGGCCGGCGACGCCAAGGCGGAGGGCGGCGCGGCGGCCGCCCGCTTCACGCTGCTGGCCCGCCTGCAGGACCCGTCGCTCGGCCTCACGCGCATGCAAATGGCCGCCGAGTGCATGGACCACATGGCCGCCGGCATCGAGACCACCGGCGACGTGCTCTGCTGGCTGATGTGGCAGCTGTCCCTGCCCGAGAGCCAGGCCATGCAGACCCGCCTGTACCATGAACTACAGGGTGCGAGCCCGAACCCGTCGGCGTACGACAGCCTGCCCTATCTCCATGCCGTCCTCAAAGAGGGGCTGCGCGTCTTCCCCTCCATCCCCATGAGTCTGCCGCGGTACGTCCCCGCCGGCGGCCGCGAGGTCGACGGCACCTGGCTGCCCGCCGGCACCATTGTGAGCTGCCAGCCATACACGATGCACCGCTTCGATGAGGCTGTCTTTTCGCGGCCGGACGCCTTTGACCCGGAGCGGTGGCTGGGTGCGGACGCAGAGCTCGATGCCGAGATGAATCGCCGCTTCTTTGCCTTCTCCAACGGCGGCCGCGGCTGTCTCGGCCGCCACCTGGCCATGGCCGAGATGAAGCTGCTGCTGCGCGACGTCTACAGCCAGTTCCAGACCGTGCTGGCCGACACCGACGGGAAGCCGCCCGCCGACATGTCCATGTCCGATCAGATCATCTCGTCGCGGCCCAAGGACCAGTCGTGTCTGCTCAGGTTCATTCCGAGGGAGCCAGCCAAAGGGAGCTTGTAGTCGCCAATGGCTTGAGGGGGGAAGAACTTGTAGATAGTAATGAATCTTGCAAATTTAATTCAATCTCGTTCGTCATATATGCTGTCATATTCGTCGTCACCCGTCGTTACTCGTCGTTTGTTGCAGTAATTTCGTGCTGGTTGAAGGATCCTCTCAGTATGGCAGAAACTCGGAATTTTCCATTTCCTCTGTTGGCTGTTAGTCGACGTTATACACACCGTCTCTGAACGGAGAACCGGGCTCCACGTACCCAAGTATGTCAGCACATCGTGGCATGCCTCCGGGCTCGCCGCTGTCTTGCTCCACACGTATGCCAGGAGTGCCGCCGACCGCCGATTGTGCGGCGTCCGCATCCACATGCCCATGGCGGCAAACGACCGTTGGATCGCGACTTGGGCGTCAGGCAGGGCCCACAGCCCGGCCGAGAAGAGAGGCGTGGCCATGAGCACACGCGGGGACAGCGGAGCCGACGGCGACCGCATGTTGTCCGAGGCCCAGAGGATCTGCTGCACCGAGTGCTGAATGCACGGCGCCGTCGGCGGCAGGCCCTGCACGGCACCGTGAATGTACAGCAGGGCCGTATGCAAGAACCCCGCGTTGCTCAGGGCGTAGTCGTGCATGGCATCGCGAGGCAGCGAGCGGGCCACGCGGTCGTCGCTTTGCAGGCGGCGCAGGGTGTTGCCAACGGCGTCCCGCTGGAGACGGACGTGGATGGCGCTGACGAGCGCTTCGGCCTCGCGGGCAATGTCGTCCGCAGACAGAATACAGTCGGCTTGGTCGTCGTCCTGCTCCTTCTCATCATGCTCAGCGTCAACCACCCGTCTCTCGCTGCCCCCTTTCATAGAGCGCCGCTTCTCCATGACCAGCGCCCCCACCTCGCGTATCAGGTCCGGCACGTCCGAGGCCACGCCGCCAAACACGTCAAAGTAGACGTCCTCGCTGTTCTTCGTCCGCGGTCGGACGCTGTTCCGTCGCGTATGCGCCATCTCCAACTGGCCTCGACGCAAGCCGAGCGGTGTCAGTGCCGCCTGTGCCTCCACGTTGTCGTACCAGCTGGCCAAAAACACTTCCAGCTCTGATTCTAACGACGACGACGATGACGATGACGACGACGACAATTTGGTGTGTGGTGCTGTCTTTTGCGCGTCGCCCACAGCTTGCAGAATGGCTCGTGCCCCCTCCAGGTGCGTCCGCCAGGCGTGGCCCGTGGCAAAGATTTGCGACTGGCAGAGCGTCCGGGTCGTGGCCAGCGCGACCGAGGCATGCTGGTGCAGGTGCGGGCCGTCCGACAGCTGCTGCCGCAGGTGCCGCATGCTCTCGTCCTCGAGCTCCATAATCAAGCGGTCGCCCGGCACGCCCACCGGGAAGCCGCCCAGCGCGTGCACGTGCCGTGCACCAAACGCGAGGACGGCGTACAGCAGGCACGGGTGGCGGAACGACATGGGCACGACGAGGCGGCAGATTTCCGTGCGCGCATAGTCGCTGGGCGCCGTGAGCCGAATGGTCTCGTGCATGTAGTGGTGGAACAGGAACCGGTGCAAGGGGGAGAGGCTGGACGGCGAGAGCTCGGGCATGTCGATCTGGGGGGCCAAGAAGACTGACGTCGGCCGTCGCGACACGGTCGTGACGCCGTTTGGGTCGCACGCAGGAGCGTCTTCCATTGCACTGGGTGGTGGTGACGTTCTTCTGGCCGTGGGACGTGGCTCGTCTCGTCTCGGCCGCCGGGGTCGGTCGGGCCGTGGGCGTGCTGCCGGCGCGGGTGGTGACGGCTGCGCAATGTAGACGAACCCCCCACGCCCGTCCATGTCCAGCGCACCGCTGCTGCCGCCATTGCTCAGCCGCTGGACCCGGCCGGCATAGCTGCCCATCATCTTGGGAAACGCCCGGCCGCCCCATTGAATGTTGAGCGCATAACTGCACGCGCTGCCCGCCTGTTGGCACCGCACGCACGCCGGCTTGTGCTGGTCGCAGCGCTTGTGCTGTTGCCGGCAGCGGTGGCAGCCCGCACGGGAGCGTCGGTGTTGTACCGCGGGCATGACAACGGTCGTGGTCCTGTCGCTGCGTTGGTGAATTGAGTGTCTGGAGAAGGCGAAGTAATTATTTCGTATTGGGAACATAAACAGGACAAAATGCGGAGAGGCGCCAGGTCAAGACTTGGCAGGCGCGGAGAAGCTTCTTATCGGCAGTCGCTACCCACTCCATCGCTGGTCACCTGCTGAATGTACTCAGTAGTGCGAAGCCTCCGATTACTGCAAAAAGAAACCTTAAACTCTTATGTCCCGACTGCTCATCACACATGTCACTTCGCGCCATCAAATAACCATTTCCGAAACTATTTCTAACTCTAGAATTCATAACGATATATGATACACATAGAACACGTCCATCATAACAGAGGGTATTCCCAAGCAGGCAGAGGGTCCTGGTCTTCTTCCCTCGAGCCAGAACACTGTTTTCTCGCCTCACCTCGTCCCACAACCGGTCAGGCCTCCATTTTGGCCTGCCACCGTCGTTCGTTTTATTTGTACAAAAAGAAACATAAATCCACCAAATGAGGTAAAAACGCATCGAAACGAAACAAACCCAATCCAACCGCCCCGGAGAAATTGGAAACAAGTACATGCAAGAAGGAGATAAACAGCCACCGCTGGTATACTTTGCGAATAGGATCGTTTCAGAATATTCAAAACAAAAGGGTCATAGATGCTCTCAACACGAGAAAAAGTCGTATATGCGGAAAAGTTGTGCAACATCACATGCAGTTTGCAGTTGGTTTGCTGAATACACAGTTGTGTCTGTCGAAAGCCATCATCCTAGTCGCAGGCCAGAACTGATTTTTCGGCGCGCGCGCGCATGTGGCTGGCGTGATTCTCGAGGCACTCGGCCATGAGGTGGGTGACTGTGGAACAATGTTAGTGACGAGAGGTACAGAGGTGGACGACCACCGTAACGGGGATTTGCTCCAAGCTCCGACTTCAACTTACCAGGCCAGACAGATGCCTTTCCCAAGGTGTACGCAGTAATGCTCAGGATCTTGGCACCGTAGCCAATCTGCTCGCCCATCTGCATGCGCGACGCCATGCGCGTCGAAATGCCCGCGACCGCGTTGCCCGTGCCGTTGGCAATGTCCATGTTCATGGTCATCTCGGCCGCACTCAGCACCTCCCTGACCTTTCCGAGCAGCTTGCCATCTTCCTCTTCGAGGAGCATGATCGCCGGCACCTGGTTGAGGTCCACGTCCTGGTCCAGCACGCCGAGATACCGCCCGACGCGGTCCTGGAGAGTCGCCACCCACTCCGCCAGAACCTGCGCACAGTCAAAGACACACAGTGCCGACTGCAGCGGCAGTTCACGGTTTGAAAAGTCCGCCAGTGTATAGCCGACCTTGTTCGTCATCGAAAGCGCTTCCACGGCGTACACGGCAGCTTTCCTGAGATGCTTTTCGCGCCGCGACGTTGTGCGGGTGGACTGATGCTGTTGCTGTTGCTGTTGCTGCTGGCTGCCAGCCTGGGCAACCGAGACCGGGAACTTGCCCGCCCCAAAGTCAGGCGACGCCGACAGTTGTGTGGCGGGCGAATCGATGAAAATGGACGATCCATGGCCAGAGAGGTCAGAGGACGGGTCGGTCAAGGCAGACTCGGCATTGGATGCGGGCGACTGCTCGGCATGTTGGACAATTTCCCGGCCGTGGCACAGCTCCTCGGCAAGGCCGTCCCAGTTGCGTTGCCAGAACTTCTCCTTGGACCGAGCCAGGTTGACAAAGAGACGCACGTACGCCAAATCCAACAGAGGGACCGCGTCCACCGCGATGGGGTCCATACCAGAAACCGAAGTCGGGTTGGCCAGGTGCACGCTGTTGCTGGCGTGGCGGCGGTTGTTGTTGTTCATCCAAGCGCGGTGCCAGGCCTCCAAGGCAGGCTCGATGTGGCGGTGCATCTTCTCGGTCTCTTCGTTTGTCCATACCTTGTTGTGGTGACGCTGGCGCGTTTCCCAGATGTAGTTGTGCAGGGCATTGATCAGAATGAAGCAGCCAAAGGTGCTGGGCTTGAGCTCGCCCGGAGCGCTGTCCACATTGCTGCCGTCTGCGTTGGCGCTGTCGCGGCGGCGCATCTGCTTCTCGCTGGAACGGAGGAGGTCGCCCAGCGCTTCGTGGAAGGTCATACGGTTGTGATTCGCTGCGGCAATGCCGCCCTTGGACATGAACTCGGCACAGGTCGTGGCAGAAAAGAAGTCTTCGTCACACGGCAGGTCCAGCATAATTTCCGAGTTTGTCAAGGCGGGCGTATGGTTGTAGGAGGACACCAGGAGACTGGAAAACACGAAAATGGCGTACAGAGTCCGTTTGCGCTCCTCCATCGCCTTCCAGCGAAGCCACTGTGTCTGGTCCTTGGCTGCTTTGGCTGAGCCATCGTCTGTGTTCCAGAGGCTGCTGGGCTCAATGCCGTCACCTACCGTCATGTCGAACTCGTCGACAGGAGGCTCGACGCGTGTTGGCTGCAGAAGCTCTGCGCCCTGTGCGAGGCTCACCAGCGCTGCGCAGTGCGTCGCGGCAATCTCGCCGGCGCGCTTGTCCGAGCCGTTGTGACCGTAAATCACGTTCAGCAGCATGGCCTGCACGAGCCACACTGGCGTGTCGGACGAGCCGTCATTGTGCTGCATTTGGGTGTCGCCGCCCGGTGTCCGCCGGAAATCGGCCTTGCGGACGTTGGCCTTGCGACGCTCATCGAGGTACAGCTGAATCATGCGCTTGGCCATCGTGAAGAGCAGGCGAGACTGGTCGTGTTCGAGTTCGTACAGGGCACCGATAGCCGCCATAGAGAGGATCAGACAGCCGCTGCCGCCGACGGTATTGGCGTCGTAGCCGCCGCCAAGGTGGTTCTGGGGGGAGGAGGGGGAGGGTGTGTTGGAAGTGACGTCGAAGGATATGGTCGGTACGTGGAGGAAGGGAAAGTGCGGTTGGAAGTAGCGAAGGTAGGCGCCGACGTATTTCTGGAGGTCCAGTGTCGAGGGGACACATTGTTCGGGGCTTGTTGCGAGTCCTGTGGCCGTGGCGGATCCGTGAAACGAATATTGGCGCATTCCAAAGGGGGAGGTCTGGGATCCTGCTGAGTTGAGAGCGTTTACGATAGCCAGCCTTGTTGCATCTGTAATAGTAGACACTGGTGAGCTGGTGTTCAACGAAGCCTGGTAGTGGCGGTGGTGGTTCTGGCCGGTGCTGCTGACACTAGTACTGCCATTCATAGAATTGGGCGTTTCCGGGGCCGTGCCTCCGTTGAGGCTCATGGCCTGGGTAAAAGTAGTATGGTTGAGGCCCGACATCATCGTGGGGCTGGCAGCGGTCAGAGACGAGGGAGGAGTGGCGGAGAAGTAGGTATCTGTGTTCCCAGGCGGCGCGGTGGTGGTGGCCGTCAAGGGCGTGTGGACGCTGTGCAGTCCGTTGGGAGACAGAGGCAATCCACCCAGGAGATCCGAGAAAGATGTATTCCCAAAGTCCAGAGAGTAGCTGTTTTGGTTCAGTTGCTGGTGGACCATGGTACCATTCGTGGGCCACATGGAAAGCGTCGTAGCGGGCATGGTGTGAGCGGCGGACGAGGCTGGTGGTGCCATGGTGACAGCATGGGCGCCATTGATGTTGACGTGGTTCGAACCGTCCAGCATGACATCACTTATGCCACTCTGGCTGCCAGTGCTGATGGCAGACGGCGAGGAACCATCGACGGCGTTTTCGTCAATGGTAGAAGAAAAGCCGTTCGGGTGGGTCAAGCCGGTCAGCCAGCTGAAGCTGTCCCGGGTCTGGTGCATGTCGTTGTAGCCGCTCATGCGGTCGTAGATGGCCGTCGGGTCGAGGTGGGCCGAATGCGGCGAGTCACTGTACTGCAGGGCACTAGGGTTAATGGTCGTGCCAGACGCCGTATGGCCATACGAGGAGGTCCCAAAGTCAAACTCCGAGTTGAACATGGTCGTGTTGTTCAACGGGGCTGTTCGCATGCCGCCCGAGAGATCCAGGTTGTCGAGGCCGTGCGTGTCGAGCCTCGGCAAGCCATTGGCCATCCCGCGGTGTCCCATGGCAGAGGACATGCCGCTGGCAAAGGCAGAGGGCTGCATCGGAACCTGCTCCATGCCGTGCATCGGCAAGCCCGCCAGACTCGGGTGACGAGAATGGACACCAGGCGGCATGCCCCGTGCCAGGGCAGCATTGGCGGGCGCGCCGCCCATAAAATGCATCGCGGTAGCATCCAAGTGGCTGATGGTGTTGGCGCGGGGCCGCATCTGGTTGTTTGCGGCGCCACCGTTCCCATCATTTCCGCCACCGAGGAGAGAAGCCGCCACGGAGCCGGCGCCACTTGTGCTCGCCATGCTGCTCTTCCGTGCACGGCTGGGGGCCACACCTGTGGTGCTCTCGCGCCGGTTCCGCGGCCGTGCGGGCGCAGTTGTCGCCTGATGCAGCTTCTGTTGGTGCCGCAGCAGGAGATCGCGCCGTGCGAAGCACCTTGTGCACTGATCGCACTCAAACGGCTTCTCCTTGGTGTGGGACCGTTCGTGGCGCTTTAAGTGCTCCAGTCGGGCAAAGGACCGCTGGCATGTTGTGCAAACATGAGGTCGCGGCTTGTCCGTCTTTGGTGCGGGGAACTGCGCTGCTGCTGCCGTTGTCGGCGTAGCCGCAGGTGCTGTTGCCGGGGCAGATGCAGCTGCCGGTACTCTTGTGTTTACTGTGATTGATGAGCCTGATGAGGAGGCGGGGGTCAGCTACGAACGGCTCCATTGCGGGTGGTTGACCTAGAATGACATGGGCGGACGGGTAAGCACAAAATGCAGAAATGATCGCATCACTTACCTGCATCGTCGTTTCCTGCGCCAGCGTCTATTGGCGTGGTTGGGGAGAGGGCCAAGTCGTTGCCAAGGGGGCTGAAGGACAAGTCGAGCCCCAAGTCATCGTGGCCGAGCACAGTCGCCATGATGGATGTGAGGATGTGAGGGTGGGAATGGGCGGCCGAATCGACTGTGATCGGGGTAGAAAGTAAGACGAAAAGCTGGCAGTTGAACGGTGAACCGACAGGCGAGGCGAACACCGGGCGCCAGTCGACTAGGAGAGAGTATAAGACAGACGAGAGTATGGAGGTGTGCCGACTCCAAGAAGAATGTTCTGCAAGGAGAGAATGGCGGCAGCGGGCGGCGTCGAGGGCGTTGGCAGAATGCAGGCCATGAACTGCAGCACGGTGATTGCAAGAAGGCCGTCTTTAAAGCGATGGAGTAAGAAGAAAGCGGCACCGCGACCAAAAAAAGCGCGCGCCCACAATTGTCGTTGCGAACGAAGAGGCAGGTCTTCGAGAAAACGAACAAAGACAAAAAAAAAAACTGCCGGCGAAAATAGGACTTTTGCTGAGCCGAGACGAATGAAGGTTGACGTTTGCTGGTGTCGACAAGATTTGGGGTAAGAAGGGGGGAAAGCCGTTGAAGATGGACGGTGCGCCAGAGTGACACAATAGTAATACTGGCCGTCAGGAAGTTCTGACGTATGAAGTTGGCGACAACAGAGGAAGAAGAAAAGAAGCAAGAAACAATTATTCCAGGCGATTCTGATGTCAACAAGAGGCGGCGAGGAAGGATGTGGTGTGAGGAAACAACCAGGCAAGAACGAAACGGAGAAGTTGGAAAAAGAAAACGACGAGCGAAGGTGCGACTGGTAGTAATTAAAAAAAAAGATAATAAAAAAAAGAAAAGAAAAGAAAAAACAGCAGGTACGGAGGTCTCCAGAGAATCTGAAAGTAATTACGGTACACCATACATTGGCACTAAAGCTGGGTATCCGCCCCCGGCGCGCTCTCGTACCTTTTGGGCGCTGCTCTAGTATTCCTTTGGGTTGACGAAGTGCCTACCCGCCCCCCGTTGCGTGGCAGCAGCGCGAGGGTTTTCTCGGCTTAGGGGCGCTGGGGGACCTAGTTGGGGGAAGCTAGTCGAGGCGGATGAAGGAGTACGGGGGTGGAAAGGATACTAACGGGTATGTGGGACTCTGGAGGAATAATACGGAGTACTGGGGTTCTGCAAGAGAGAATCATGGAGGTAGTCAAGTATCTTGCATGTTACAGGGCTTGGCAGCCCATCGCCGCTGTGGTCGCCCCTTCCCCAAACGCACAGTGTGGGGAAGAGCTGCCTCGACGGAGAAGGTCACCAGTACCAGTGGCGGGCTAGACGAGAAAGAGGAAAGGGCAGGCATGGCGGGAGCGACGTGAGAAGAAGGTGCGAACAAGACGGAAGAAAGAAAAAGACCCCTGGCACAAGCCAGACTCTGCCAGGTTAGACAGACAGGACGACGGCCGGAGCTCCTTCACACCCGCCCACCTGGATGTGAACCATGCGCAGCAGGTGGCTGCAGTGTGCCTGTGTCAAGAACATCGAACGTGGTGCACCCATATGTCCTTTCATTTGGCTCGAGTGTCTACCCCTTGGGACTCGACATGCATGGAGCGAAGCGACGTGCGATCTCACCAGAGTTTTGTCATCTGTGCTGGGCCAGCCTGGAAACGAGCGACAGGAGAGAAATAGCGTCGGGGCAAGACCACTGACAAAGGAAGGCAGGCACAGCCAAGAGCTCAGTGTCTACGATGTATGACGGGAGACGAGCCCCAAATTGCCCGTCTTATCATCAACGAACACCTACCACGACCATCATGAACGAAGAGGGTTGTGAGAAACAAGAATGTCGACATGGGGTACCAGCGCTACTGCAGAGTCCCTGTACATGACCCAAGCTCCATCCAGCAGCCACAGAAAAGCGGTAATTAAGTATTTCGTACCAACAGCAGAGCAGACGGCAGAAACGGCGACAGAAAACAGAAGTGTACCTTTTCTATTCTGTACCCTCGCTTTCGCTCGCTTCCTCCTTCCCTCGAACCTTTCCCACTTTCCCCATACGGACTTCATACAGAAGGGCTCCCATTGGCCAGACCCGACATGCAGGTGAGCCAATTGGCCAGTGAGCAAACAGGGCTGCAAGCTGGGGCCCCAGTTATTTATCGTTGGTGTGGGGCGCAAAAATGACACAAAAGCAAGTTGCAGCCAGGGTAGTTGCGTGGAGCGAGCAGGGCGAGGTAGGATTGTACGGTGCCGCAGCGTGCTGGCGGCGTGCTGCGCGCATGCCCACGCTGCATGGGTCATGCAAGGGTTTGTGCTGGGGAAAAGCGCATTGCGCCAGAGCGACTAATACTCCGAGTGGGCAACGAGCATCACATTTGGCCAGACATTCAGGCATTGCCGCCCGCAGCAGCTGCAGCGCACCAAGTCGGTCGTACCGACTACGTCGTTCCAGCACAAACCGAACGGCAGAAAAGCTCCATACCCAAAGGCATCCGGAGTCTGGCTCTTGAAACCAGTCGAAGTGCAGACGTCCAGAGGACCTGCCATGCGGCGCTAGATTACCGTGGGCGTGCAGGCGTGCAGGCGTGCAGGCGTATGGGCCTTGCGGCAGGCCATACGGCAGATACGGAAGAGTCGGCCAACATACGACGCAAACCAGCAGACAGCAGCGGCAACGAAAACCTAGACGTTGCACGGTGGACGGCGTTGTCTGCGCCTAGCTATTTCGCCGGCTCTATCGCGCTTTCGACAACTGCCATGGCGAGTGCGTACAGTGCGAACGGGCACGGAGGCCATAATTATGGGGTACAGAACGCGAGACTAGCGAATGGGGCCACAAGTGAATGAGCGACAAGAAGCTCCTAGTGTGGCGACCACGGATTTTATGGAGTGGGAACGGCACTAAATCGCGGAAGGGGGTGTACCCAACAACGGGCGAACGACAGCGAGGAAGAGGCAAAAGAACAAAGATGAAGATGAAGACACAACAGTGGACAGTGACATTGATAATGGCAAAAGAATGAGAGCGGTCGATATTGGGAAAGTACATAGGCATGTAGTCTCCCGCAAGCGCCGGTGTGGGCAGAATAACGAGAGGATTCAACACCGGGCGGGCCCTGGCGGCGTGTTCTGCACATAATCAAGAAGGAACAGTGGAAATAAAAAAAGATGGGGCCCGAAACTGCCCCAGCACTGGCCCCAGTACAAGGCCCCCAGCACCGCGCGCCGCGAACACTTTTGTCTCCCCTCGGGGTAATAGTGTACCTTCGTAGTGGCAGGGGGAGAAGGAGCGCCGAACCCCAGCCCAAGAATTTCTGGACTCTTTTCTTGCGGGCTGTTCTACTCCGGCGTCTTGCCCAAAGCCGAATTTTAGGAACACATGACAGACCAGAAACGGTTTAGCGGGGTCTGGGGACCACATTTGGGGGCATTGGCTTTTTATGTCTTGGAGAATGGCCAGGCGCGGAATCACCCCAGGTCTTTCGATCTCCGTATTTCCTTTCCTTCTGGGGAAATAAATTTGTTCTTCTTTCTTCTCTAGCCTCGCCCCGTTCGCGCCTTCTGTTTGTTTCTTGCTTCGTTCGACCTATTTCCTCGCCACGTTGATTGGCGCCCGGCATGCCTTGCCAGAGAGTCTAGCGTGGGCGTGATCCTCGAGAAGAGCCAAAGGGGAAAACGGACGTACGACATACGACGACGTAATGGAGCCGATTGAGCTAGGTGGGATTGTCAGATTTTTTAATACGGCACAGTAGGGTCCCGTTTTCCAGAAGTCGAGTTCTGCGGGCCCTTTTCCAGAAGTCGACGAGAAGCGTCCGAGAATGGCAGGAGGTCGGAGGCGGCGGTAAACTGTGGGCTGCTCTGTGGACTGCTCTGCCCAGACTGCTGAGGCCGCCCAGTGCCTCTTTCTTTTGACGTCGCGCCTATTTCGTACATCAGACAGCGGTATCAAAATGTCAAAATGGGCAAAGTATCTCCTTATTGCTCTTAATTGGTACTTTGACAGGGCATAATAACAATGTCGTTCGGGCCTCGACCTGGCCACGGCCTTACCAGATGTATTTCGTACATTGATGCTATGAAATAAAAAATAAAACATGATGTAAGAACTGCACTCTGGTTGGATGCAGCTACTTTGGATAGATGACGGCAGACAGCACCCGCCTTGCTCTTAAGAGGGTGATCAACCAGGCACCGCAATCTATTTTCTGCACTCCTCGTCAACGATTGGCTCGATGTCCCGCGCCCTCCGATCGTTTGGCTGAAGACGGTGTTGACTATTTAAGTATGCACTCTGCACGGGATAACGTGGACGGGCGGCCAGTTTGAGCCCTGGACTTGTTTGTAACGATGCGCTTTCTCGTATGATATCTCTTTTATGCTCCGCAGTATGCCATGTTTCGTCGATCCAGCATTATGCCGAGTAAGAGATCCTCGGCTTGACCAAAATAGACGTGCCAGCCCTGCCCGACTGCATGGAAAATAACAGTCCGTTTCGACGTGTCCATGGCTTTGTTTTCCGTGACACTTCGATATTGGCATCCAATGTAGGCAGGCCTTTATCCCATGCAGCCTGCTTCTGCGGCCCTGCACTTGTGCGTTCTGTTCCCTCGTACATCCTATCAGATGTCTTGCAACTGCCCTCCCGCTTACTTTGCTGCCTTCGACACCCAGATTGGTTTTCATTGAGGTGATAAACTAGTTCACAGCAACCAATTTCCAGATAAGATCTCGTTGGTTTTCCTTGCATCAATTCCTTTCAATTTCCGTGCAGTCGTTTTCGTCGTTGGGCTGTTCTTTATTCAGCATTCTGCCTTTGTTCCATGTCTCTTTTCCCGTGTCTTCTGACAGGACTTTGTCGTTCTTCCTTGGCTCCTTCGCTCCATCACGGCTCGCAGGTTTGGTCCCGTGGTTCGATTTGCCATTGGAGCCAGCGGGTGCAACACTAAGAAACTGGCGAATTGCATAATGCACTCGCTGCGTCGCTGCATCTTAACCCGCGTGTTAAGTTGCACCCGAATGCAGGATGGTGACCAGTGTTTTTGCTGGCCGAATATGACGTACAAGGAACTGTACTTTGTCACTGCACAATTGACAAGTATCCGTAAAGGTTGCTGCTCTTGCCTCGTCCAGTACCGAAACCGTTGTAACAAGCTACTCCAGGCGGCCAGTGGACAAATTACACTGACCTTCTGGTAAGATACCTTGACCAATTTCTATCAATCGGACGACCATGATCACCAATGCTTAGTTAGAACGATCTATTTAATGCTTCAAAAGAAACGACCAACGTATCACATCCCGCTTGCATTCTGCTGTAATTTTTCTATTAATATATCCAACAGAAAAAAAAGCAGGCCCAGGCAGGATGCGAGACGAAGGCACGACCGCTGTTGTTGGACGGTTGGCGGGCTGCCGTTGGACCGTTAGGGTATTAAGCAGGCGTTAGTGTGGGAGGAAAAGGTGGTGGGACACAGTGCATCCAGTGAAACACCGCAAACTGGTTGACTGCACAGTGGATGCAACACTGCACCCTGCTCGAAGCGTCGTCGTCGTTGCAACGTCCTCTGCTACGCCTCGTTCCCTTTCCTCTCCCTGTAATCAATGGCTTCACTCGAGCGTAATGCAACGCGCCGAGTGTGAACAAAGAGGGAAACGAAGTCGGTCGCTCGTGCCGCAACTGCATATCAAGCAAGCGAGGCAAGCTTGTGAGAACAATAAAAAACAAGGCAAAGAGTGATCCGTCTGAAGGTCACCGTGGGCTGGCCCGTCTGCAGGCGCAACCCTTGTCAGCCCACACCACAGTCAAGATTAATCCCAGACGCAAGTTCAAAGATACGCTAGCCCAACCTTTTTTTGTCTATTCTTTTCATCTTCATCTCTGCGACACGGCCAGGAATTGTACGGCATTTGCATTCTGTATTCTGTGCTCATGTTCCCTTGTCCTGCATACGGAGTAGTATCTTCCCCGTGGCCAGAACGTGCATCCCGGCCGGTGAACGTTAAAACACGGCCCGTCACTGCAAAGGGCGTCCCGAGCAGGGGGCCAGGCCTCCCAGGCCGCTCATGTGTGCCCGTGGCCGGTCAGGACGCAAGGCACGATGGGCTTGCTTGCCGGAAAGGGTTATGAGGCCCGCAACAACGAGATCTGTGCGGTTTGTTTTGCGAGACCCTCGCTCGCCAGCCACTTCGCAAAACCCTTGTCACGCATAGGCCATCGGTATGCCATCTACGAAGTAGGTCAGTAAATCTATGCCAGGCTGTACATCCACGCTGTACGATCGGAACGTGGACGGCGCGTCCGATAGATAGCCATGGAAAATTAAAAAAAGATGCAAATCTCGTGTTTTGCTTTGTATCGCGTTCTGAATAACGCCGTGGCACGTCGTTGGATGTTGGGACACACCAAACACAGTTTGAGATATCCGGGTGTTCGCATTGTGTATCCTGTGTGACTCGGGGAAATTGACAAGTCTTGAGACATCGCATTCCATATGGCCCGACACGAAGGCGGAGAGCCCAAATAGTCACGACACAACAAGTTGTCTCATGTTCGTAAAAAACACCATTGCTCAAGCCATGAGGCTGCGCGGAGTACGGAATATGTCGTGCACATTCTGGGGTGGAACCCATTCATCCAGCCGCTGTGGGCCTTGCAGGCACATCATCTTGCGCCGGTCAGGGATCAGGGCTCTTTGTAGGGGCGCACTGAAGCAACAATAAGACGGTTGCTAGGAGCTGTGCGTTTTATGCGTTCCAGCCTCAACCTACGCAATAACATGGGCTGCCACATATCCATTGTTTTTGGTTTTTGATTCCAATCATGAAAGAGCGTGAAAGTGTTGGCTACCTTCACAAGAGATTATGAATTCAGATCCAGATTCGACTATTCTGTCATTCTCAGGGCGGACGCACAGCATCCGTTGTTAATAAACAACTAGGGGCAGACAATCCAAAAGCTCCAGCTCTGTCCACCCGTTTCCGTGCCTCTCTTTTAATCTACTTTTGTTTGCCTCCCGGACCATTTCCCACGCGAGACAGAGGCATTGTTCCCCATTCCATGTCCCCCGTGCCTCGTTTTCCTTGCTTCTAGTTCCTCTCTGGAATATTATGTACCTTGCTATGCTGCATATACAACATACATATAGTGGTCCAGGAAATCTACCCAGACGTAGTCTTTTATGTATTGTTTCGGCTCGTTTAACAATAGACCTACCCGTCTAAATTGTCTCCCATCCGACAACCACCTGACCTGTAGTCGGCAGGTTAGATGATAAAAGCACGTAAGAAAAAGGGCCCATCCAACAGCAGTTGTAAAAAAGAACGCAACAAGCTGCTGGAGTGAAGTTCACCCTCTCTGCGAGTCAGGTTCCACAGTCTTCATTGTACCGTGCCGATCTGTCTTTCTTCAACTGTTCGGACAACCAAGTGTGACGTGTATCTTTTTACCTTTCGTGGACGAGTACCTATGTGCCTCGTCTGTTTGCCTCGTCTACTTTTCGCCCTTTCTCTCCAACTTTTCATCCTACCCAACATGCATTGCTTAACACATCCGTGCAAATGACCCCACCATCCCAATTTTTGGGGAAATGACAGCAGGGACTGAAACAGCTCAGGCTCTCTTTCCTCGAAAAGAAAGGCGCACTTGCCCCTTTTTTCTCCAATTTTCTTATATTGCGCTTCCAACTAGCAAGAGCTCTCGAGGGTGTATATACGTACACAAGTACGGCGACCGCCATGTGTTTTGGGCAGGCACGAATGTACTCTCCTGCAAACGCTCTTTCCATTCAGAGTAAGGCTCCGCAATTGCAAACTACGCTGCGTCTTGCTTCTACCCTCCCTTTCCATCCCTTTTCTGGGTTTCTGCTTCTTCCTCCCAACAATGGCACTGGCCAGATCAGAAACACGGACCTCAACCCAAAAACCAGAGACGCTAAAGAAAAGAAAGAACATTACCCGCTGAGCAGAGCAGCAAATGGAATGTTGCCCGCCGGGGCCAATGACGAACCTGGTCAGTTCTCCGACCCTCCAACACAGGGTGACATGGACCATTATGGAGCATTACGACTCTAATTTCATCGCATGGGAGAACAGGCACTCAGAGACAGACGTACAGAGGCGAGTGCCGGCAGCAAAGGCAGCGGTTAGTGGATGATGGACAGAGCTTTCCCCGGATTTTAAACCAAGTCAGGCGTTTCCGTGATCGACCATTGGGCGGGCCAAGGGCTTGCATTGACGACGGCTGGGAGGCTGGTGCACTTTCTCTACTTCCTTCGACTCCGTGTTGACTCACAGACGTTGGCTGACCAGAAAGCTAAAGCAGGATGCGGATGGGCATCTTCACTCTATCTGCAGCTGTCATTGGCTGCTGGTGAACGACAAGAAAATAGTACCAACGTGGAAGGATGACGATCGAAAGTGTGTGGTAAGAGGGCAACTTCCGCCCGACAGGGGTACAAATGGCTACGATATGCTTTGCCGTTCGCAAAATCATGGGCCGCTGCCAAAGCGCCGAGGTCTTGTCCATGTGGTCAGAGCTCGGCGATCTAACATCGTGGCCGGGCCAGGCATCGAGAAACAATAAGAAAAATCATCGAAAGGCCTCTTCTTACCGGCATAAACGTTTTGATTGGCGGCGACTGCCACAGCGAAACGCAAAGGCTATTAAAGCTTTGTCCGACCTATTCATGGATACAATATTATTTGGAGTGCAAACACCTTGGTCAGTCTTACTCCCAGGGACGATATGGGCTGAATCCAATACATCTCCCATATTGGCCATGTTTTGCGCAGACATTGTTCTTTTCATATATAAAGCAATATCAGCATTTATCCAACGCGCCCAAAAGGCGCTGTCTTGATGCTGTGGTCTTCGACTGACTTTCTGGCTTCATTTAGGATATACCACTTTGATCTCGCTACTTCTGCCTTTATTCGTTCCCGCTTCCCTGCATCTGCACTCTCAACTCATCGACAAAACGAATTCCGCCCCCATATCACCTCAATGTCTACCGTGAACCGGACACCGAATCGCCCGAGACAAGCGGACACGGTCACTTGCACGGTGCCGTGAAGCGGCTCAATTGTACAACACAGCTGCAAGAACTTCCCGAGCACATATTTTCAAGCCGCAGTCCATATCTTCATATTGTCCATTCTCGTCGTTCGATCTACTCAGAAAACGCAAAATATTACTGTTAACAAGAGGTCACCTTACAGGTCAGTGCCCACTTTCCCACCATGTTCCCTTTGCCTGCAGGCCATCCATTCGGCTATATCTGCGCTGGTGTTGTAAATTACTCCAAAGATATGACAGAATTGACTAGGCGCATGTTCCCCACAAGCCAAATGTTTAAGGCTGCTGTTTGTATTGCATGGCAGGATTCCAGTGCCCACACCTGCGTCTGCAGAACATACGTTGCTGAAGACAAAAAGTGTCTCAGAAAAGGCCCGGTTCTACGACTTGCAAAAACGAACGCAACGGACTCGTTCAAATGACCAAGACACCGTCTAGTCTTGGTTGGCTTTGAATTCATGAAGTCGTTTGCTGCATTCGGCTGCCTTGGAATACCTTGCGACATAAGTGCTGACCGCTTTTAGGTAACTTCAAAACGGCCCACAGTCCGATCATTGACAGCATTGCGCACTTTATACGAAAGCGGCCCTCGTTTATTGTTACTTCCAGCCTGACCTCTTTAGAACAAATTCGAAATATGAATGCCATACGAGACCATTTGACGAAGCTATCTTCAAGACGGTGGGGAATTGCTCTATCTAAATCAATCCAAACTTTGAACGTGGTCATGGGTCTCATTTCAATTTTTGATATGCAAAGACGAAACACGAACAGCATTGCGTAGCCACTTTACACAGGCACAAAGGCAAAGCTACCAGGGGCTCGACCTCCAGAGACATCTCACTGTCACATCGCCTATGTGTCACAATCGGTGGGCTAACAGAATAGCGTCATTGCTTCCAGCCTGCAGCGTTCAGCGCCAGGTTTACCAACCCCTGTCGGTTTTATTCCCCAGACTTTCACAAATTGTGAGAACCCAGACGCACCACTGGTAGCGCTGATCAACCCTCCACCAGACACTTTTCTATTCGCCAGTGTCCGAGAACCCCAAACTGTGCGCCAGCCACCCAGCCAGGACCAGGCCATCATCTGTCGTCTGTTGTCCTTCGAGCATGGCCAGCACGCTTCGGATGTACCGCAAGCTTGACTGTTTCCCATCGTTCTTGACTTAAGACCGAGATTGTCCTTCAGCACAAAGTCTTCGCAGTATGGGCGTCGCCTGTGGAGAGTCAGCGAAGGAGAGAAATGGCCAGGCTGCCTCGGAAGAATTTCTTGGCCAATGGCCCCCATCGTCAGCTGTCCTGGGTGGTCCTGTTCTTGGTTAGTTAAGAATGGAGCAAGATATATGTTTGCGGCCAGGACAATGCTCAAGATACAGAACTGCAAGCCTAACCGCCATACCCATGCGCTGCAGATGTACCTAATCCAAGAGCCTACCCTACTATCCACACGACCCTTTCTTCGATCCGCAAACAGGAAGCGTCCAGTCGAGACTGGGCTCAGTCTCACCGCCCAGACGCATGTGGCAGCCCGAGATATTGGTAAAATTGGCTCTAAGGCTCAGTGTGGTTTAGGGGTCAAATCTCCCAAGAGCCAGCAACTCGACGCACTGACCAGAAGGTGAACTGGCGCTCAATGACTGTTCGGCCGGCAGGTGCTGATATCGGCGCTCATGGCGGACTAGCAATCTGCAGTAGCTCTGTTTTGAACCCATACTAGCCACGCGCTTCATTGCTTCCGAGCAATACCCTTGGCAACGCCGACGCTTGTTCAGCAGTAAGGATCACAGAGGTCGCAAATTGAACGCCTGGTTGTTCAAAGTCTGGACGGCGTCTGGCAGCAACAGCTCAAGGTGTGCCCTTGTCGGCCATAATCGACACGATGCGCTGGGAGGCTGGGTTGCAGGCATGTCGATATTCGCTCGTTCCAGTAGGTCCCTTCTCTCGCGGAGTTAGCCCACACCGAGCTTTGAATGTCTCTTGTCCAGCCTGGCCTCGACTGCCATAATCGTGCAGAGAGGTGTCGAGGACAAAGTACAGCAGACGTTGACTGGCAGTAAAACCTTCTCTTAATGCAAATTGTGACCTCAGTCCGGGTTTGCGGTCTACAGAGTAATTACATGGCTCATCTACCACCGATGGACTAAAACTGGGTGTATGCCCCCGGAGAAGCACAGTGCAGTGATGGCAGGCATCAAAGCAGGCTACTTCAAATGCTATATCGTGTGATTGGCTATTATTGAATTCGCTAACACGTTTGCAGGCGTAAAGGGAAATAATGGACCCTGTCCAGTCCAGCGTCAACAAAGTATCGATGCGTCGAGTCTTGTGTTGTATTTCACTAGGGCAGACTTTCAGACTTTCAGACTTCCAGACTCCAAGAACCCCATATTATGGTGGAGAAGACCACTTACACTACGCCGTACTGAGTATGGAGAGCATCGAGGCAGGCAAGTGACTCCACTCATGATCTGTTATGGGGAAACTTATTCATTGAATCGCCCACTCCCAGCTCCACTCCCCCAAGGTAATCCTGCTGCGCCATTGATCGGCCCCAAAATATATCCTCACAAAGAAGCAAAAGGTAAAAAAAAAAAAAGTAGCCAGAAGCCAGAAATTACTCGACCAACCTTTGGAAGAGGGTCCTTCAATATTCTGTACTGTTTGTGGGGATACAATCTTTGCGTCGTCTCCAACGTGAACGGCGGCGAGCGTAGCAACGCCAAATCACGAAGCGGGCGCCGGGAAAAACGCCCTCCGACACAGAGGCTTCTATTTTGCCAAGTCACTACGTGAATAGCGTTCACGGACCCGAGCGACCTTGTCCCGGTGACGAAGGCGGGCCTGTTTTTGAGGAGTCTCCCTCCTCAGGCGCCATCAGGTGTGCATGATTTGGATCATGAATTCGGTCAACTGGCCGGTTTGGAGCATTCCAAGACAATCAGTGCTCGGGGCATTACTTCCCGCATCTACGGGTAGGTTCTACCGCAGAGCACTACCGACCCGGAGGAAGGTTGATTCTATCCTTTAATTGCGGCATAAAGAGTGCAGTGAAGTCGGTGCAAAACGGCAGCTATTCTTTCGGTTTTATAGGATGATATTCATTTTAAGGTGCTATTGACAAGCACCAACGGCCATCCAAGACGCGACGGGTTTGACTCCAAGAGGAAGTTAAATATGCCGAGACTCGCCACTGCGAAGGAAGGGATGCGACTTCTGTCCAGAGCCGCCCTTGCAGGGTTGAAAAACAAAAGCAGAGCAGAGCCAAAACGGCGTTGGCAGGACGCCTGACGGAACCAGGCACATTGTTAGTTCAAACGGGTCCCCGCCGTCATTGTCCGTATTGAAAAGTCGACAAAAGCGGCAGCGGCACTGCATTGGGGGCAGTATGACCAAGGACAGCATCTTAGCTTAAACTTACAAACGTTGGAGAGCCAAAGCCCTGCCTGCTGCGTGCATGGCATATACAGTGCGAGCTGGGCTCGTCGGACTTTTCCTGTTTCCCAGGCAGTTTCCAGCAAAACAAACAGGAGGCTGGCTAGATGATGAACTCAGGACACTAATACTGCCTGCCAGGGCGAGGCTTCTTGCCGATCAGCTTGGGTATGGAGAAGTTTATGAGTTCGTCTCTGCGCATTCTTTCCGCACTTTGTTTCATTTTGTGGGGAAGCCTCCCAGTTCAAAGGTCCAAAGTCCAAGCCTCCAGCCAGGGCGGGACAATTGGGGAAATCAACTTGGACCAAACCAAGAGAGGGTTGGCCTCGGTTCTCTGTGTCGTTTTCAGTTAGAGATCGGCATGCAAGTGAGAGGAAATCACTCCAAAACGACCAGAACGAGCAAACCGAAGCTGTCAAAAAAAGCAACAGAAGCAAACGAAGCACTGTGCAGAAGCTGGCAGCCAAGGCTTTCCGAACAAGAGCGTACGAGGCAGAGAGGGTCGCGACGCACTGCTTTTTCAATGGCCTGTGCGTCCCGCACCGCGTGTCTTTGGCGTGTGTTTCGTCGAGCTCGCCGAGTAAAAGATTGACGCGCCTTGCCCCGGATGAGGCAAAGAAAACCTGTCCCAACCAAAATAAAACTGGATACGTCACAGGGACCCAAGACGGATGGCCCCAAAGCTGCACGACAACAGGGGTTAAGGTTTTTATTTCCTATTTGGTGACGCCATCTTGACTCCTGTCTTGTTCGTCAAACGAGTCTCATCTCCCACCTTTTTCACACGTTTGGATGGACCTAGGCTGTTGCATCTGGGGTCGAGCACGGAGTCGAGAACCATCTGCTCCATAGTTTTGGGTCCTCCATCTGGGGTAATTAATTACAACATACGAATTACAGGGGCTGAGTGCGGCTCAAGGTTACGCATGGAGCAAGAGTTGCTCTCACTCACTGTGTCTCTCGTCTCACTTCCATGTCTGCATTTGCATCTGCACAAATATGCAAGTCGGCATGCTTGCAAGAGGGAGACAGAAAAGAGTCAGAGGGCTGGCTGTGAGAGACGAGCGATTTAGAAGACGCTCAGGTGCATGCGCCGAGGTTCATCCTAGCTTGGTGCCTCTGATGCACTTGTATCTCACGTGTGCCTCCTGGCAACGTTTCCCGGGAAATACGACTTTCTGGTCCTCAAAACTGCTGATGCTTGCATGCAGGGAAGACCAGAGTTGGCCTCTCTTTGTGTGATACCGTCTTGTCTCTTTGCTTTCCCTTTCTCCATTTCTCATTGTTCGACAGCAATGTGATCGTCGTTTCCCCCACTGTCCGATACAAGTCTTCCCATGATTTGTGCTCGCATTTGTTTTTGCTTGGTCTGACCTGCGCCTACAGCTCGATGCACTGCGCCCACGAGGCCCAGTCTAGTCTAGTCACCTACATCGTACACCAGGGTATTTCCCAACATCGGGTCAGCAGTGCAGGTACGGACATCGTAGCACGCCTTGGCGAGACTTGGGCACAGGCAAAACAGGCAGGACAGAATAAATAAAACAAAGAAAAACAAAAGAAAGAAAAACAGGCAGTATTGTAGGTGACGTTTTCCGCACTGTCCTGCTTTTGCTTCCAAAGTTAGTCCGATGGCAGCCTGTACGACGTGCAACATTGTGACCACACAGCTGACGACCAACCAACTGAGCCAAAATATCAGCTGCGCCTGGATTAATGGGGGAAGACTTCCAAAAGAAGTAATATGAGGGTCTAGCATACACACTGACGTGGTGGAGTCTGTTGACTGCGTATTGTGCAATTAACAGATGGAAGGTGAAGAAGATTTTTATTCCCAAAAGCCACGTCTTCACGTGTGACGGTAGATCACAGATCTACATTCAAAGGCCAGCCGAGACGGTGACCGACAAGATCATAGAGTGGGATGCCGCAGCCGTGCCTTGACTTGGTCCCCGTTGAGGCTCTTCTTTCACAGGATTTCGCGGGCAACAGTGTGAGACGTCGCAAAATTTCGGGCTGATCACATTTTATTGACGGGATCATTGATGATTTCACCACGTTTATCCACTTACATTTCACAAAACATTACATTTTAGTTGATGTTTTAACTAACGACAATAATGATTTGATATAATATATCAGTATGTAGACGTTAAATGTAATAAGTCGACGCTGCCAGTACACGTGTATCTTGAAACCAATTCTACTGATTCACATATTGAACGCCCCCTCAACTTGACTTACTCAGTACGAACGTATCTTCACATAAAAAATGGGAACCAAAATACAAGACGACAGCCACCTCACTTTCAAGTGCAGACTGTCCCGGATGGAATATCCCAATGCGTCTTTTTGATAAGTGTTCATATCCACAATTTAAGCGAGAGAAATGACATGGCATCTCCACTTCGACCATGGTATCGTGAACCGAGGAGCTGAGCACCCTGATGCGAAGTAGAGAGTACATCACCGGTGTACATCGTCCGCGTAAGACGGCGGCATGGTGTGGAGGGGTTTGGGGGCTGCAGCAGGCGTGTCACCGTTGATGGACCGGCGTGTGTCCTTCGGCGTTTGTCCTCTCCTCTACGCTTCCCTTCTTCTCTATTCCACCCTCGATTATCCCTCGCCCCGGCTTCTGTACATATTCGCCCTTTTCTATTTGGTGCTGAGTTCATTCCTGGCCGTGATCGGGGGTCTAGCACAATGCGTCGGCAGATGCAAGATTGGGCGAGTGCGTGAAGTGTGTGTAGGGAGAGGCAAGTTGGCCGGCATCGAGAATGAGCTCGCCGAGGTGATGGGAATCAAGTGTAAGCCACCGGGCCGGTAAAAGGGTAAAAGCAACTCCTGCACTCCGTACAGAGGACGAAGACAAAGACGACCTGGCCAGTACAATGGCGAGACCCTCGGTTGTCTCCGGCCATCGGCACGAATTCGGTGTCACGAAAAGGACAATGTACTCAGCAAGAGGCTCTAGAAGCCAACGGCAAGTTCCATTGGAAAAGGAATTCTGTGGCTGAACGTCGATTTCACCAGATGCAACCGCTACGGAGCTGTTGGTCCCCAGTCTCGCCAGTGCCTGGAGACACCAGCCGTGTGGCGTTGCTGTGAACGGCGAGGCGGCGGCAACAAGACGGACGAAACAGACCAGACGTTGTCGTTACCACCAGCCACCGTACCCATACCAGGTTCGGCAGAGTCGGACCAATCGAGTGACGTGAAACGACGTGCCACACCCTTCTCAGCTTCCTGGAAAGTGCCGAAACTCCAACGCTGGTCTCGCCCTCGCTAGACTTGGGTGGCGATTCTGTCAACGGTTTTTTTAGTAAAAAGAAACAAAAAAGAGAAAAGGAAAAAAAAAAAAGAAAAAAAAAGAAAACAACCTTTAGACTTCCGGCTGTACCCAAACCAATCAGAGTGTGCATACCCGGTTTCCTGATTCTTGCTTTTGCCATTGCCCTGCTGCCCTGCTGCCCTGCTCTGTATTCCTTGATTCTGGAAGTGGAAGGTCATCAAATCGTATCGCGACTTTGCCTTTGATGGATACCACACATCCACTACGGAGCACATCTACGAATGTACCTACATCGTACTCACAACACCTGCCGGCGTCGACCAGCTTTGGCCTCGACCCCTATTCGTAGTTTTTCACCCGTTTAGGACCCCGGCTGGCCTTTTGGTGTCGCCCCTGTTTATTCTACTCTTTAAACCATGTCCCTTTCTGTTTACAATGTGTTGTTTGCCCTCTCTCCCTGTTTCCGTCGTCTTCTCGCTCCAACTGCGGATCCAGTTCCGAATCCGTGCAGCTCTCATTCCCATCCCGCACGTTTCTCGATTCCGTATCCCTCGCCTCAGATACTATGTGAATCCGTGTAATGGGAACAAGCGGCAAAGGAGAGCGTAACGTACGATATACAGTCATTTGGGGCGAGACGTGAGTGCGGCGTAGGTTCGTTTTCCTCATTTGTAGTTTAGTTGTTTCTTAGGTCGAGCGACGGGTCCCTAAAATTTCAGCGACTTTAGGAAAGGGACCAACGCAAAACCGGGACAAACACTATTGAAACGAAAATAGACTGTCACTTGCGTCCCGCACATTTTGGACGCGGTGGCGAAAATGGAAAAAATATGACCACTGTCTTTCGAGGACGTGGAGGCGACTCGTGGAGGTGGTGGAGGTGATGGAGACGCAGCCTCCAACAAGCCCAGATCTACAGCCATAGCCTGGAGCCTGGCAAACTTGCATGTTCTGGGCACGTCACCCAGCGAAGTTGTGTTTCTCTTTTTCCTCTTGTAGGTCGATCAAAACTGGGGGCGTCTCATTGTCAAGCTCTCGAGCTCCATCAACGGCTCAACCTTGGCGGAAAATGGGGCAACTGTCAGTGTTCGGCGAGGAACGACGCTTGACGTCGGGCTTGCTCTTCTTGACGATGTATGTTGTACAATATACCAACGAGAGGCGAGTGAGGTTCTGAGGGGAAACGGTGGAGGCGACTGAAAATACGGCAGATGGTTCGGGCACCAATGGAGGATGGAGATTTGGGAGAAACGAAGGCCCATTTGCCTCCAAGTCGTCTCTTCCGAGGATGTTTTGGCGGTTGTCAAGTCACGTTGCGGACGTCCGCTTTGAATGCCGTACCTGCATCCCGTCACAGCCGACGTAGAGGACTCCGATCACACATTCTTCTCCGGTACGGAATATGATTCGTGGAAAGACCTGAGCTGAATCACGGCGGGCTGCGAGCTGAGTGCCAATCGTTGCAGAGTCCAACGACTGTAAGCCGAGATGCAACAGGATCTTGCAGGTCGTCCATGGTTGCCATGTGAGGTGAGATCAAAGCGGTGGCGGTCTGCCGGTATAAACCGCATGGCGAGATTTGAGCTGACAAGTTGTGAAATCAATGTAACTTTATCTATAGTGGTGACTTATTTTATTAATACAAAAAAATAAAAAACCAACGTCAACACATGGCATACCAAGTTTGTGTCCGTCCAATAATAATCCACTCAGCTTAGTGATAAAGAACAAGCAATCGGATGAAAATACATGAGAACCTATTTTGAGATATGGAGATGTCGTGAGATTTGGTGAGGAAGGGCGCAAGGCTCTATGAGTTTCCGTCTTGTTGGACACCAGCGCTTCCATTTCATTGCTCAAAAATTCAGTTATTCGGTAGTTAGGCGTCAAACATATTGAACAGTCAATAGAATTGCCAATGTAGAAAACAGTTTAAGCACGATATCTCAACCATAACGTATTGCAATTATCCTACTTGATGCCGTATGTGGTGCAGCTGCCTATCTAGGCGGGCTGGATTTGGTGGCAGAATGGCGCCGTGCGAGGCAGGCGCGATCCTGCCGCTTTTGGCGCTTGAGCAGCCTCGCCAAAATTCTCAAAACATCACAGCTCCACTCTGAAACGCCATCGACAACGCCATCAGCAACAGCAGCCTCCAAAAGCACATCTATCGCGCCACAGAGACGACAAAGGGCGACCCATTGGCCCGCACTGGACCCGGTCTTGGATAAGATGGCTGCGGAGGGGACGGATGGCGGTCCGGCTGGTGGTCCGGCTGGCACAAACGGCCCCGCCCCCTCAGCCGCACCTCGACGACAACTACCAGAACCTCCTCGTCCAGCAGCTCAGGCGATTGACAGCCTGTTGACAGTCATCCTGACGACCTCGCCGACACCATCAGCACCATCTACAGACCTCGTCGCCGCCGTGCTCGCATCGTTCCGCGCACACTGCCCGGCACTGCTTGCGTGCCCCGTGATTGTCGTTTTTGACACATACGACCACATCGGGCCACAGCTGCGCCTGAAAAAGGGATGTGTCACGCCCGTCGAGGCAGCCAACTACGATGCCTACAAGGCGAATGTCAAGCAGCTGGTCGGGCGGACGTGGGGCGGCGACGATGGTGGCCAGGACGCGGCGACCGAGACCGGCCTGGCCGAGTACGGCTCGCCCATGATCGCCGACAATGCCGTGCCCTTCACAATCACGCGCACGGCGGGCGGGCACATCGCGTTCGTGGAGCCAACGCAGCGTCTCGGCTTTGGCCTGGCCGTGCGCACGGCCGTCCGCGCGGCCACGACGCCCTACGTCTGGGTGCAGCAGCACGACTGGACGCTGGCGGCCGACATTCCCGTGGCGGCCATGCTGGATGCCATGCGGACGGCCGAGAATGCCATGCAGGCGGCCGAGAACGCCGATGGCGGCGGTGGGGGAGGGCTGGCGGAAAGCGCGGGCGAAGACGCGACACCGACCATGGAGCTGTATGCGACGAGCGAGGACGATCGTACGCCGGGCACGCCGGGCACGCCGGGGTCACCCGCCCACTCTGTCGCAGAGCACACATCGGCTCTGGATCCGTCGCGCCCCGTCGCCATCCGCTACATTTGTCTTCCCTCTGTACGGATGCTACGGTATGCCGCGTCCGCTCACGCGGTGGGCTTCCCGACGCTGCGTTCGCTGACGGCCGCATTTAAGCGGGACGTGCCGGTGTCGTCGTCTGTCCTCGCCGCCGGCGCGAGAGCGTCGAGGCCAGGCGACAACGCCGCACACAACGCCGCACACAACGCCGGACACAACGCCGGACACAACGCCGGACACAACGCCGGACACGGCCAGAATCTCCCCCTCACCCCCCTCTTCTTCTGGCACGACAAAACCCACATTGCCGCCCGCGACCACTACCTCCGCCGCGTCTTCGCCTCCCGCCTCGCCCTCGGCCGCGGCGACTTTATCGAAGACCACATTGGCCAGCGCGCGCGGGCCCAGATGAAACGGGACCCGGCCGCGTGGCATCGCTGGGCGTGCTGGCTCTACTACCCCGACAACGGCAACCGGCTGTGTTTGCGCCATCTGCAGGGCCGCACGTGGCGGGGCGAGCAGCAAGAACAGGCCATCCGGGACGCGTACGTGCTGCGGAACCGGTCGGCAGCGTCGGCAGCAGCAGCAGCAGCCATGGCAGCGGGGGAGACGAAAACGAAGCAACAGTACGGAACGACGGATGACGTGGCAGGAGGGGCTGATCACGGCTGGCATGCCATGCCGTTCGGATCAGACGAGGAAGCCAGCTGAAGGCTGGGCGAGTCTGTTTTCCCGTCATTGGACCTTGTTTTTGGATACCTGACTGGTCTTTTTTTTATCCCCTTGTTTATTCACGAACCATAGACTTTATGATACCCAAGACCGTTTATCATTTGTTTTCACTCTGTTTTCATTCTGTTCCAATTTCGTTCTCACTAACCACACTTCTCATTCTTTGGTTCGTTTTGACAATGTTTGGTATAATCTTTGCTCACTCGTTCTCAGCTGCCATTCTGGCAACCATCGCGATCCTACGCTAACCGCCATTCATGCAGCACAACCATCCACGATTCTGCGCAAATGTGCTCAGTTACAGGCCGAACCGCCAATCCGATCCACTTTGGGACGTCAAGCAAAATTCACAGACATGCGGTTGGCCAATGTGGCCGTCGATGAAAAACGATGAATAAACATGCTCATCAGAATAGGTACGGCCCGCGGCCCGCAGGCAATCGACAAGACGCCGGCCGTCTTTACAAAGTCTACAAAAGGGCAGTGGTTGTGTTGACGTCGCACAGCTCATGTCTAGCAAAAAGCACACATGCTCTCCTAGACATACCTGCCCATAGATGCGATGGCTGTCAAGGAAACTGCCGCCGTCACGACCACGGTCGTTGGTCCGCCCGACAATGCTGACAACGGCGACAACATCGACAGCAGCCTTTCCCCCCGCCTCAGCCTCGAACAACAAAACGAAAAAGAGGTCGTCACCAACCCTGACGCCATCACAGCCTCGGCCCAGCGCGGCGTGCAAAAGGCCGAAGCCGCGGCGCTCGTGTGGTCCAAGACGACGGCCTATGCGGTCTACGTCTGGGTCTGGCTGCTGTTCTTCATCGTGGCCCTGCAGACGTCCATCAGCAGCAACATTGTCTACTACGCCTACGCCGACTTTGCCTCCGCGCCGCAGATCTCCCAGGCCTTCATTCTGAGCTCTGTCGTGTCGGGTGTGATGCAGCTGCCCATCGCCAAGACCCTGAATCTCTGGGGCCGCGCCGAAGGCTTCCTGGTGTGCGTCGCCACCTACACGCTCGGCCTGCTGCTGATGGCCGTCTGCACGGGCCCGGCCAGCTACGCCGCCGGCTACACCATCTACCACGTGGGCTACGCGGCGACGAGCTTTGTGCTGGGCGTGTTTGTGGCCGACACCGTCGGCCTCCAGAACCGCGCGTTTGCGTACTCGCTGACGGGCGCGCCGACGCTGTGCACGGCCTTTGTCGGCCCCCTGGCCGCCAACGCGTTTGTCACGTCGTCCGCCACCAACTGGCGCTGGGCGTACGGCAGCTTTGCCATCGTCGTGCCGGCGACGTTTGCGCCGCTGGCGGTGGTGCTCAAGGTGTTTCAGCGCCGGGCCGAGGCGCGCGGTCTCTTCACCCGGCGCACGGCCTCGGGGCGCACGGTGTGGGCCTCCACCGTCCACTACGTCATGGCCTTTGACCTCGTCGGCGCGGTGCTGCTGATGGCGGCCTTTGTGCTCGTCCTGCTGCCCTTCAGCCTGCGGTCCAACGGCGTGACGTCGCAGTACAGCTCGCCCACATTCATTGCGATGCTGGTTGTCGGCCTTTTGTTGTTTCCGGCCTTTGCGGTGTGGGAGCGCTTCGGTCTGCCGCGCACGACGGGCACCCCCTTTGTGCAGTGGGACCTCCTGCGCAGCCGCACCGTGCAGGGCGCCTGCGTCGTGGCGGCCGTCCTGTTCTTCAACTTCTTCACGTGGGACCAGTACTTTTACTACTACATCCAGGTCGTCTACGACCTCAACGTGACCCGCACGGGCTACCTGGCACAGGCCAACGGCGTGGCCACGACCATCTGGTCTGTCGTCTTTGGCGTCTGGGTCAGGCAAACGCGGCACTTCAAGCACGCCTGCCTCTTCTTTGGCGCGCCCCTGGTGGTCCTGGGCGCCGGCCTGATGGTGCACTTCCGCGGGTCCGAGGCGCCCCTCGGCTACCTCGTCATGTGCCAAATCTTCCTGGCCGTCGGCACGGGCACGCTGATCCTGGGCGACGACATGGCCGTCATGGCCGCCGCCGACCGCGAAGGCGTGCCCATCGTGCTGGCGCTGCTGGGCCTGTGCTCGAGCCTGGGCGGCGCCCTCGGGAATGCCGTGGCCGCGGCCGTCTACCAGGGCACGTTCCCGCAGGCGCTGCAGCAGGCGCTGCCGGACATGTCGCCGGACGACGTTCTCGGCCTCTTCTTGGGCGGCTCGACGGCGCAGCTGGCGTTCCCGGTGGGCTCGGCGACACGGACAGCCATTGACGCCGCCTGGGCGACGAGCCAAAAGTACGAGTGCATCACGGCGGCGGCGATTGCGGTGCTCTTCTTTCCGGCGATTGCCGCGTGGAAGGACTACAGCGTCGACCGGAAGCAAGTGAAGGGGACGGTCTTGTAAGGTCTTGGGGCAGTAGGCATGTGTTTGCGTTGAGCAGTCATCGAAGTAACTAGACAATAAATACCGAAACAGTTGATAGAAAAAAAAAAAAATTAATGGACACGGGCCCTCGATCAGCGCCTCCGCCTCCTCCACGTAGGCTACGCCTTGACACTGTCTGCCGGCCCCTTGGCGTCCTCCTCGTCCATGCCTTGGCCGGCCACCTCGTGTGCTTCGAGCACGTGCTGCGGAATGACCACGTCGTCCTCGCCGGTAAAGTACTGCGTCTCGGTGATGTGGAAGAGGGCAAGGTACAGAAAGACAAAGACGCCCGCCGCGTAAAAGGCAAACAGGACGGCGGCCATGGTCAGGAACGAGACGCCGGCCGAGTCGATGCCAAAGACGACGGCCTCGCCGGCGGCCAGGAAGCTGCGGTAGACGCCGGCGTAGTTGGCGGCCTTGCGCGGGCTGTTGGTCATGCACGACAGGAAATACAGGATGATGTACTGGAAGAGGACCGAGGAGACCCAGGTCAGGGTAAACAAAAAGAAATCCGCGGCAAAACCGGGGTCGGTCCAGTCCACGAGGGCGTTCGCCGGCGTCGGGGTGCCACGGTCGTAGTGGCGCACCTCGACCATCTGCCAGACCCAGGCGGCGACAAGGGGCGCGCCGACCAGACCCAGCCCGACCAGGGCCCGTGTGCGGCGCTTCCAGGCGGCGTGGTCCAGGACCAGGCGGAGGCCGTAGGCGGCGGGGATCTGCAGGACGACGGCGACAAAGGACAGCAGCGTGCGGGTGCGCAGGTTGTTGCGGAACGCGTTGGCGGAGCCGCCGTAGACCAGGAAACACTCGGACGGCAGAAAGGCCGGGATCATCAGCAGCAGGTCCCAGTTCTTCATGGCATCCCAGCTGGCGCGGAGCTCCTCCGCGACGGTGCGGCCCTGCCCTCTTGTCCCAGTCCCCGCCGTGGTCGTCGTGATGGCCGTCGCCACCGACGTGCCGTCCTCCCGCGTGACGCGCGAGGGCGGCCGCAAAGCAAAGGCAAGACACGCGCCCACGCCCATAAACGACAGCACGATAATGTAGACGGCCACGGGCACGCCGTCGGCGGACGCGCGGTTCCGGTTGATCATCAAGTCAATGAAGCCGGCGACGGCCGCGCCCAGCGCCTGCAGGTTCTGCGATAGGGTGATGAAGGAGCCGCGCTCGTCTTCTTCCGAGTAGGTCATGGCAATGGTGCCCATGACGACAAAGATGAGGCCGGCCGAGATGCCAATGAGCACGCCGCCCACAATGGGAAACCAGGTCTGGCCGGTGGCGTCAAAGTACCAGAGGCCGGCGACGTAGAACGCGTAGCCAAAGACGCCCAGCGCGGCCGTCCAGGACGGCCCGACCAGGTTGAGAACGGTGCCCGACAGCAGCGATGCGACAAACCAGGTGGCACACAGCGTCGCGTTGACGACCTCGACCGTGTGGGCCGAGTTGGCGCGCAAGCCTCCGGCGCCGAGGGAGGTCAAGGACTGGTAGAGGCCGGCAGTGAGGCCGACGATGACGCCCATGAGGACGTTTTGCCAGAACGGGGAGTGGAGGCGTAGAGGTGGTAGAAACGGTAGTTTGATCGCCATGGTGAGAAGTTGATGGTCGCAGAGCAGCGAGTGAAGTAAAGGACAACGAAGGAGTGAGAGACGGAGTGAGATATGAATGGGGAAAGGATAGAGAGAAGGAGAACGGCAATCACAGTCTCTTCTATATAATCCGAGGGCGTATAGAAAGACGCACAAAGTCGACAGCCGATCTGCCTCGGTGTGCTGGCGGTGAGTAGCAGCATATAGCCGTCTTGACCACCGTCTTGATCACCGTCAAAACACTAACAACGTAGCCTTATCGCCGTATCATAGCGTCAACAAAAGACGATGTCCAAACCAGACACCAACACCAATACCAGCATCAACGTCAATATTGATATGAACATCACGCCTAGTGGATCCATGGGGAACGAATCCTTGTCTGTCCTGCTTGGCTGTATCTCCTCCACAAACTCCACAAACGCGGGGAAAGCAAGCTTGTTCACAGGATATGCAGGGCACAAGGTGATCTCGCGTGGTGATGGCGTTTCGCTTGGGTGGCCTACTCTCTTTTCTTTGGCCCTTGAATACGACCGTGGACAACAACCGAGCACATAAATGCATACAAGTAAAACGAAGGTGATGTCTTTTCGCCGTGTTGTGATGCCGCTAGCGTGGACGGAGTTGAGCGGGCGTCGTTTGCCACGCGCGAGCTAAACACCGTCTTATACCCCATTCCCACTATCCCCAACTAGGTGAGCATGTCGTTTGGCTCTGCACTCGTCGTCATCGTCGTCGTCGTCGTTGCTGCAGCCTCTCCGTCTTCTGTCTGGTTGGCCTGGATCAGAGCGGCAAAGATCTCTTCAAAACCGACGCCGGCAAAGTCCCAGTCGAGGATGCTGTCGTCGTCCATGGTGGCGGCGTTGCTGCCGGGGTCAACTGCTGTATTGGATGAAACCGACGCAGTGGACAGGGACTGTACAGGCAGCATTTGGCCCGGCGACAGAGGTGGCAAGGCCCAGTTGGCGTCAAAGGGGGCAGTCATGTTGACGTCTGTCGAGGTCGAGGCCGAGGTCGAGGCCGAGAGGGGCGGCGTGTCCGTAATTGCTTCGAGGGCGGCAGTAGTGGCGTCTTCCGGAAACGGAGAGAACAGTGACATGTCTTTGAGTTTTTGTTTGAGAGCAGCGACCGTCTCGGCCATGTCGGCCTCTGGCGTGGTATGGGTCACCCACTGCCGCTGCAGTCGGTCGACGACGGCCTGGGATATGGCCTCGAGGGCGGCCGCATGGTGTGTAATGGCCGGCCATCGTCGCGCAACCTTCCACAGATTGCCGGGGAACGTCTTGAGATGGCGCGTCAAGATGGGCACGTCGTCTTTCTTGACTACGCCCGTGTCTGTGGACAAAGTCACTGTTGATAACCTCGCTGCGGTCGGTGGTACACTCGCTAAAACAGCCGCACACAAACAAATAGCTGCTTCCACCACACAGTGCGCCGCATGCCAGATGTAAAACAGCTTCCCCAGTCGCGCAATCACGTCAAACGCGCGCAGCACCGCCACAGACGCGGCCAGGCACTCGCTCTGCAGGGCGGGCGAAAGGCATGGCCGCCGCGGCGACGGTCGGCTCAGTCGCAGCCGCTGCATATGGAATAAAATATCGGCAAACTCCAGCGTCTCGGCGAGGGCGACGCTCTGGCGGGTGGCTTGGTGCCAGGCGGAAAGGCGGGCGCGGATGTCGGCATGCCAGGTGTCAAGGTCGTCCGACGACGACGACGACCACCCCGAATAGTAGAGCCTCGACAAGATCTCGCCCTCCATCTGGCGGAGTGCCCAAATGTGTGCCGTAGGCGATGTCGCGCCCAGGGCAGGCATCTTGGCAGTAAACGCGTCCGCAGCCATGCTCCCCGGTCGGCTGCGCGTGCTGTTGGCCGCCAGGTCGAGTGAGAGCGAGTGCCAAAAGAGGCGCCGGCGGATGTCGAGTTGCGCCGGAGACACGTGCTGGCGGTCCTCGCGCGGCAGCTCGTGGTGCAGGCCCAGCTGCACACACAGCCGCAGCGCCGCCGCGGTGCACCGCACACAGTCAACGTCCTTGGGGTTGAGAAAGCCATAGTGGGCCAGCAGCTGGAGGGCCTGGACGCGCTGCCAGGGTTGCGTCGTTGCGTTCGAGTCACGGTCCAGCGCGTCCAGATGCGCGACGGCCGTGGCCCAGAAGCCGGCAGTGGCGGTCGCGGCACGGCCGGCGTCGCGGTACATGAGCGTGGTGGTGCTGATGGCCAGCGTGATGTGGACGCAAAAGACGTCAAAGTCGGTGGCCGCGCCCTTGGCCGGGCTCTTGTCGTAGACTCGGTCAAAGGCCTGCAGCAGGTCCTGCTCTTCGACGGCGGGATACTGCGGCCGGTAGATTTCACAGTAGTGCTTGAGCATGATGACGGCGACGTGGCGGGGGATCGAGGAGATGGGGACGGCCGACGACGTGGACGAAGGGGACGGCGACATCAAGGGAGCCGCCGCCGTCAGGGTCGCCGCCGGGCCCCTCGTCTCGTCCCAGGCGGTCGACTTGTGCAGATGCGGTGCGGGCGAGCCGACAAAAAAGACGCTGGACGTGAGGGGGAGCATGGGCATGGAAGCGGTGGCTGTGACGGGCGAGACGGGCGAGACTGTCGCCGTCGCCAGTCGAGTCGTCATTCGGTCGACCACTTCCTTCGCCTGGGCGGCGCGGTCGGCTGTCTGGTCGCCAGGCAGGGCCGCGTCTTGGTCCCGCTTCGTCTCTTGCAGCTGTTTTTCCAGCCGCTCGACCTCTTCCTCGAGGTGCGAGATGACACTGCGCGGCTTCTCCACGCCATGGATCGAGTCGAAGCCGACACAGGGGGCAGAGGCAGAGACGCAGGCGCCACAAGCAGGGAAATTGAAGTCGCACTATGCGAGTAAACAAAGTGAGAAAGGAAGGAAAGAGCACGAGTGAGCGCAGGGAGCAAGAAGGAAGGAACACGGGCGGGTTGGGCGGGCGAGAAGGAAAGAACGAAGGACGATGAACAAAGAACGAACGGCGAAACACAACAGGAAGGACCTACCCGAATCTTCCTCTTCCGACAGCGCGTGCAGGCTTTGCTCTGCCGGCGACGACGGGCGCGGTCGGGCGCCGACATGGTGGAGTCAAAGGGAAACGATCGAAGGTCAATATAAGTGACTTGTTTTGTACAAAGTGGTGGAGCGAAGCGGGAAAATGACGGTGATGAAAGATGGAGGGAAACTCAGAATGACGACGGTACTAAAACGCAATTACAGCGCTAGTGGACAGGTGTTAGTGGGCATGTTAGTGAACGATGCTGCAGTGCATTTGTAATTCAAGCAATGAGACACATATGAACGCAGGATTCCGACCTTACTTTTGTCAATATGCCGTAAATATGCTGTAGAAAAATAAACAATATTATGTACATGTACAGCTGTATGCCAGCTGCATCTGTCGTCTCGTTTACATTGCCAGTTTCCCCCCTTGCATCATAACCAGTCCAGCATCGAGCTGCCCAACATCGCAGCCACGACGCTGCCAGCGACGACATACACCCGCCTCCTTGACACGGATGCTGTTGGTGCCGAGTCCGATGCAGCGGCAGCCGGGCTGGTCGTCGCACCCGAATCTGACGACGACGACGAGGTCGTGCCCGGTTTTGGTGTGGCGGCCGATGTGGCCGTTCTGGCAGGCGCCGTCCCTGCTGCGGTCGAGGCCGTCGCCGACGCAGAGGCCGACGCGCCCGAGGACAACTCGAGGCTGTTGGCGGCCGTGCAGACGCCCGTCAGTGTGGAGAGGGACGCGGCCGACGCGAGGGCGGCTGGGGTCGAGCCGCAGTTGGCGTACTGGGCCATCCAGACGACATTGTCGGACTGGTCAATCACAACTGTACGCAGCGCAGCCGCAGGTTAGTATCCAGACTCGTTCTCCTCAGAGCATGTGACGTTGCGAGAACTCACCATAGGCGGAACGCAAAAAGGTGTCGCCCAGCAGCACAAAGTCGGTGCTGGCCTGCAGGCCCAGCATGCAGGTACTGCCCGACTGCCGGATCAGCTCGCTGTAGGGCACGCGTACCGTGGTGCCGCCAAACGTGAAATCGAGGCTGCCGCCGGCCGTGGCCGCCAGCCGGCAGTCGACGGCGTAGAAGCCGTCGCTGTTGGCCGCCGCGGCGCCAAAGTCGGCGGCGATGGCGTTGGCCAGGTCGGAGGGGAGGAGGGTCAAGGTCGAGCCGCTGTCGAGGAAGACCTGCAGCTTGCTGTTGGGATAGGTTTTCGGGGTGCCTCCCGGGCCCGCCGGCGTCAGCCCCAGCGACGTCATGTTGACCCAGTACCGCGGCACGCCGTCCGGCGAGAACTTGGCCGGCGTGATGGGCAGACGCTCCAGCTGGCCGGCAAACTTGCTCGTGTCCACGCCGCCAAAGACAATCACGCCCTCCTGCTCCGCCTTGCTGCCGAGGGCCAGCGAAAAGGCCTTGACGCGCGTGACGTTCTGCATGGCCAGCTCGTCGACAAAGTTGGGATACCGCGTGGTCAGGCCCAGGCCGTAGCCAATCCCCAGGATGCCGGAAAACTCGTCCTGCGTCACCGTCGCCACGCCAAACTGGACCTGGGAGAGGACCGACGACGTGCCCGGCAAGGAAATGTCGTCCGTCACGTACGTGATGTTGGCCGTCCCGATGCCGTACCGCAGCTGCTTGCCCACGTTCAGGGACGTAAACGTCGACGACGCCGACGGTTCAAAGCGGCCCACGGCCTGGCAAAAGTTGGCATCGCCCGACGACAGCCCGCCGGCCGAGCTGCACGTCGGGTTCACCCACAGCTCAAACGAGCCCGTGTCCAGCTGCACGTACTGCGCCTGCGGCGGCGTGCCAAACTCGAGCTTGGCGTAGTAGGCCACGTCGGACCGGTTGGCCAGCGAGAGCTCGACGGCGCGCTTGGTGAAATGCTGTGCGTTGTTGGAGTGGACGATTTGGAAGTGGATGCAGCCGTCTTGCATGTCGACCGCCGATGCGGCGGCGGCGACCGCCGCCGAGACGGTCGACACCGGCACGGATGCACTCCCACTCCCACTCACAACCGACGGATCAACGGTCGCTGCCGAGGCAGTTGACGCCAACAACACGCCCAACAACAGACACAATCGTAACGCCATGGTGGATACAAAATGACTGGAAGTCCACAAACGTGGACGGAAAACCCAAAAAAGGCGGGAAAGGAAAATGAACGAGCTATCTCGGCTGCATGGGCAAAGACAAACGATCGAAATCGACAACGAAGACGAATAAGGCGAAATCGGTAAAGACGACAATTGTCGCTGTGTCGAACGCGCTCGCTAAAATCAAAAAGTCGAAAGGGAAGAAGTGAAAACGAGAAAGGGACGCTGAAGTGACGCTGATGAGTCGAACAAAACGAATGGAACAGCCTGCGGGCAAGGATAATCAAAGAAACACGACGATACGGCTGACAGAACGACTCGATGCCAGATCGTTCGGGGTTCGATTATGTCCTGATTGTGTCGTCGGGTCGATGTCGATATTTGGCCAAAGGTCGTAGAACGAATAAAAAAAACGGAGCAAATAAAAAACACAAATAGGATTGAAAAAGGAAGGACTGAGACGAAGAGACGGGGCGAAAAAAGACGACCAGCGAGGAGGATGTGAAGAAACGACGAGTACGTAAACAAAAAGCACTCTCGTCGAAGGAATACAAGAAAAGGGGGGAGGGGTGGCGAGATGAAAAAGAAAATATACAAAAAGGAAAAAGAAAGAGAAAGGGACGAAAAGAATGAATGAATGAAGCGAAAGCAGCGACACGAGACAAAGACACGAGAAACAAAAAAAAGAGTGAGAAACAGAGAAAGAGGGCAACAAGAGAAAACGAGAGCAAAGTCAAAAGGCCAGGGTCCCAATTGCGAGACACGAAAGCCGACAGGGGCAGGGTCTGGCCAAGCACGCACGAGTGCGTTGTAGCAAAGCGGCCAAGCAGCCGGAGAAGGATGACGCCGCAAAAAGGAAGGACTGGATTCGAAACGCCATGCAAAGCAGCCCCCAATGGAGCAGAGAGGCAGAAGCCTCTGCCCGCAAAACAGACGACCCGCATCTGGGAGGCCAAGGCCAAGGAGGGCAGGCCAGGTGTGTGGGGGATTCCACGGGCGTTTGGGCGTTTGGGCGTTTGGGCGCAGCCCAGAGTGTGCGCTTCGAGGCGGAGGGCCAGGCTGAACGACAATGACCTCCAATCAATTCCAAGGCCCCTCAAATGAGTTCTTTTTTAGAACGGAGCTGTGGCTGCGTGCAACATTGTTGTTTGACAAACGCCATCTGGTCATCTTGGCTCGGGCTTTATTTTGTTTTGCTGGCCTTGGTTTCTTCACGGTTCCTTACGGCAAGATTTTATGTCTTTGTTTTGCACTGACGGTGCCAAGGTCAGACTGGAGAAGGAAGAAAAAAACGACAACAAAAAAGTAAACAAGAAGACTAGAAAGAAGAAAACGAAGCAGCCGAGACGCCCAACTGCGGACGAGACTATGATTTCTGTAGAGGAAACAGAGAGAAAGTAAAGGGGACACAGGAGTCGTCTGAAAGAGGTTTTTCCCTTATCATATCTTCCCATCTCAAGATATCCCCACCATTTTATGCCATTTGACTGTAAAGCTCGATCTTATCTCTCTGAGAATGGAAATGCATGAATCCAAGCGGGTGTTAAATTGAAGGAAGGAGCGAGGCGGGCATTCAGACGGGTTCAGCCGCCGTTCTTGCCTTATTGCAGACGCCATGCATCGCAAGGCTAAATTGAAGGAGACGCAATTCAGATCCTATCATGATAAACTGAGATTGCGAATCTTTCGATCATCCTTCAAGGAGGATACTACAAAGAACCGAAAGTAAATGTGAACAGAGATGCTCATTGTGGGATTGGGTGTCAACAATGTCGCCCCACATGCCCCTTGGCTGAAACGGCCTCCTAAAAAAGCGCTGGGGAGGGGACGTCCCGAATGTGAGTCGCCTAGAAAGGGGGGAAGCGTGTATGTCAAACTCCATACGGGGGAGTAATCAGCGGAACACTGCGACAGCTCCAAACAGAGGGTCTTGGCGTAGATCAAACAAGGCGTCTCCTTCCGACCATCTCCTCAAAAGTAGTAATACTACGGTGTTGAAGACAACACATTCGAGCTGCCAAGAATAGTGGACAGCTTAAAAACTAACAGGCCTTTCCTTCTCCCAAGAATATTGGCGTCTCACCGGAGGTCTTTGTGTTGCACTTCGCCGACACTACAACTCTTTGGGCCTCCTGGCCTCGTCCGTCAGTACGGAAGCGGCGCCTTCCTGATATATTAATACTTGCGACAGCGCTCCGCGTCAAATACATCAAAACAGCTTAAAAGCTTGGTGTCTTGGTGTCTTGGTGTTCTTGGTTCTCCTTGTTCTCTTGGACAAGTCTTGGGACTGTTTTGTCTTATGTGATGTCCGTCTAGGTGGTCTCTTGGCCGTTGACTCTTGGCCCAGCCTTTGGCTGCCAGCGACTCTTTTCCGCCATGTAAACAGGAATGACGATGCTCTTTAATGTCGTTATTTTTTCTCACATTAATGCACTTCAAAGAGGTGTTTTGACTCGCATGCGGCCGTAAAAGACATGTACGGCACGGACGAGAACGAGACAATATCTGTGAACCAGCTGTCAGCGCCACAACGAATGATTATTCATATTTGTCTGTTTATTTTGGAATTTAAAAGGAAAAGGGAAAAAAGAAACCTTGGAACAACACAACCATAAAAAGTCACAAACAATATTGACGTATTGGTTTTCTGTGCATCTCTTTGATATTGTTTACTCGCAGCGGTCATCCGTCTGTCGATTCCGGATCCATGACAGCAAGTGCCTCCCAGCGGAAGAGCAGACGGTCATCGTCGCTACGACCGTGGTTCGTATCATGTTTCTGTTTAGGGGGCCTGGTGATCTACTTTGTAAAGCGTTTGTCCACTCGTCACAATGCGCGTCATGTCTATGCGGATGGTCCGTTATTATTATGGGCGCTGGGAATAACAGATATCCTCCGCAATTAAACTCATACAACAATAGGAATTTTAATAAGAAATTTCCGAATTGCATGAACTGCTCGTCCCAGAGACGGAACATAGATTAGTGTGGTCAACGATAAAGGGTGCGAGCTGTCGGCAGACCAAGTGGCCGTGAAAGTCGGTTGCAGAACGACGTGGCAGAGCGATACGCTATTGAGAGCAGTCAATCAGTGTGGGTCGGCTGTAGGAATGATCGAAAACTAATCGGAAATATGAGAGAGCAAGATATTGCAGCCGGAAGGTTAAATTGGAGATGCTGATGATTGAACATGAATATTCGAAGTGCGACAAGCAGTGAGATGGGGTGCACAGATATGTCGTCGATGGCGGGTGTTTATCGAGCCATGTGGGTCTCGTCTTTGCAATATGTACCCTAATAAGAGCGCTGCTGGTATAAGCTAGCAAGTAGTCGCCCGTATAGCTCAGTGGTAGAGCGTATCACTTGTATTGCCGACTAGCGCGGCAGTCATTGTGCGAGATGCTAAGGTCCATGGTTCAATCCCATGTGCGGGCAAATTTTTGGTTCCTGGAGTTGTTTTTTTATGGCTTTTATTGCTTCTGGTCTCGTGTACCTTTCCTTTTCGCATCGCCCCTTTTTTTTATTACATTTATCATTGTTCATCGATCATCATTCATCGTTCGTTACCCGTCACTCGTAATCGTCGCTCGCTCGTCAAAGTACAACACCAGACATGTGCACGTCTGCAACATTTACGCCTTTTGCACCTCACCCACAGCCTGCTCTGTCACGTACGTTTTGGCTACCCATGCAGCAAAGCCTTCCTGCAGGCTCTTAGCAAAGCCAGAGTGGTACCGCTCAGCGCTGTCGAGGTACAAGACCCGGCCGTTGCGCCAGTGAACCCAGTGGTGGGCCGCCACGCCCTCGGGCGCTCTCAGCAGACCGCTCGCCAGATCAACGGTCTGGCTGTCACCGCGATGGTAGTGGCGGAACAAGACGGTGGCGCCGCAGACACGGCAAAAGGCGCGGAGCCCCCTGTCAGACGACTTGTACGTCGTGAGCGTGGCCATTTCAAAGTCCTGTGGGACCGGTGGAGAGAGACTGGCGATGGGCAGCTCGACCCAGCCAATGACGTGGCTGCCGTCGACCAGGCGGCAGTCGTCACATGCATCGAGCGTGCCGATCCAGCGGTCTGGGAACTCGGAGGACAGAGCAAACCCTGCTGCTTTGGCGATCTCGGCGAGATTGGGCGTGTCGGCCGGCCGGGCAATGGTGAAGGAGGTGCCGCCGCAGTGGCAGGCCGCCCGCAGAACCTCTCGGCCGTTGGCATCGTACTCGGGTGCCTGGGGGTCGTACGGATCGGCCGCCGCCGGTGGGTAAAAGGCATCGCCCGGCTTGGGGTTCCATTTCGAGAGGACACGGTCGCCGAGACGGGGCAGCCACTCGTGGAAACCAAAGGGCGCCGAGTCCGTCATGGCGTGCGTGCGCAGCGAAAAGGCCTGGTTGGGGGCGCCGTCGTCGTGCAGGCCAGCCTCAAACAGCGACGAAGACACGCGCCACTCGGCGTCCGCGGGCTTGGTGCCCGTCGCCGAGTCGAAGTCGTCGTCGCCAATGTGGGCGCCGCACGTCTTGCAGAAATAGCGGGTCGCCATGGCCGTCGCATGCCGGTAGCCCGTCGTGCTGCTCTCGAGCGACGAGGGCGCGACAAACTCGGGGCGGATGCCCGCGGGCAGCGGCGCGTGGAAGCAGGTGTAGGAGCCATGCGTCGTGCGGCAGACAGAGCACCCGCACATGTGCACGCCGAGCGGGAGTGCTGCCACCGGGACGGTGATGGTGAAGTGCACAGCCTTGCACAGGCACTGCGCGACAAGCGTGCGCGACGCCGGTGCTGGAGCCCCGGATGCCATCGGTCAGTTGGGCAGTCGGGCAAGTCTGTGGAGAGGAAACGGTACAAGTGCTCACGAACCCTCACTTGGGTTTTCACGGATGAAGTTCGTTATGCTGTGGAACAATACAAAGATAGTGGATGCACGCTAAAGCGGTGCGGAGTTCAGCGTCGACTAAAGCGAATTCCAGCGCTGTCAAGCCGCCCCCAGCAGCTTGCCTCAGGCCAGGACGCAATTGCCTTAACTCGCTAAGTGCGCCTGTCAGGAACATGCAATTCCGGCACTTTCCCATCAAAGAAAACCCCGTCCGGAAAAATACCCATCTAAAAAGCCGCATCGAAAAAGTACCCCTCCGTTCAGCCCCAATTCTCTCGGCGTGTCTTGCTAAACCGCCCCAAGCATTACTTCCAAAAGAAGAAAAAAAGGTGCACACCATCGCACCTGCCCGAAAACAACGCAGCCACCTACAGCGCGTCATGCCGCCGTTGCTGCAACGCCCCATCTTCCTGCGATCCTTGCTCTCGTCGTCGTCATTGCCCGTCACACACGTTGTGCGTCCGTCTATACGTCCATTTGCTCCCCTCGCCGCGCCTTCTCGCACGGCCTCGTCCAGCTTCGCAACCTCCAGCGCCAACAGTCACCGTGGGAGTGTCCCCTGGAACAAGATGGCTCCCGGCGACGTCAGCAAGTATCTCCAGCAGACGCACGACCGCGTCTTTGAGAGCAACCGTGCGTGGGCTGCGCAGAAGCGCAGCGAGGACCCTGCTTTCTTCGAAAAGCTCGCCGCCGGCCAGAACCCCGAGTACCTGTGGATCGGCTGCAGCGACTCGCGCATCCCGGCCGAGCAGATCACGGGTCTGGGCCCCGGCGAGGCCTTTGTGCACCGCAACATTGCCAACCTGGTCTGCAACATCGACGTCAACGTTATGTCCGTCGTCAACTATGCCGTCGACCACCTGCACGTCAAGCACATTGTCGTCTGCGGCCACTACGGCTGCGGCGGCATCAAGGCGGCCATGACGGCCAAGGACCTGGGCCTCCTGAATCCCTGGCTGCGCAACATCCGCGACGTCTACCGCCTGCACGAGGCCGAGCTCGACGCCATCACCGACGAGACCGCGCGCTACAACCGCCTGGTCGAGCTCAACGTCCTCGAGCAGTGCCGCAACATCATCAAGACGGCCGCCGTGCAAAAGATGTACGCCAAGAACGGCTTCCCCATTGTCCACGGCTGGGTCTTTGACTTCCACGACGGCCTGCTCAAGGACCTCAACGTCGACTTTAAGCAGATTCTGGCCGATATCCAGAAGATTTACAACCTGACGGAAGAGTAAGGCGAGGCTTTATGCAGATGGACAGGTGTTACGGGTGTCTTTTTGGAACGGTAAAAGGGAGACGGGCGACAGCAGCGGTAGATCCATAAGAGCTATACGAAATTATGATCAATATTGGCGTTGAAACATTGCCCCCGCTACCACCCTGAGAGACTTCTCACTCTCTCAACAAAACGCACGTTGAGTCAGACATCGGCGGCAAGATTGGCGGCAAGATTTCGCTGCAGAGCCGGGCTAGCGCGATCGCTGTTGACAACCTTGTTCGACATATTGCGCTGCAGTCATTGATAGTCAAAAAGCTTCTTTTAATAAACAATCCGAATGCCTCTATAATTGGTATCAATGAAAACGACTGTCGAACCTCCCCCCCGTCCCTAGTCATTTTCGTTGCAAAGTCGTGACGAAAAGGAAGGGCCGAACTCAACCTGAAGCTGCCCCAACAAAGCTATCAGCAGCTCGCACAAACCGTAACACCTGATTGGTTGACTCTCCAAGTCTAGCCAACAGAGATACCGTATATATTTACATTTACACTGTATTTGAACGGTGTGGCTGAGAATGCTCGCGCCACACTAGCCATTGCCCAAACGGCAGGCACTGGCCACCGCTTGCCAGCAACGCGACAGCTCCTGTTTGCCTGGCTAGCACAAGAGCTTCTTCTCGGTGCATCCCACGTCGTCGCCCTTTCAGCCTGCCATCGTCAGCTGCCAATCCACCTGTTCACGACGCATAACGCAGCACACTTTTGCACGTCCGATTCGGCTCGCATCCTCGATACTCGACTGCCTTTTTCTCCAGCTGCTTTCCACCCATCCCACGTTCTCGACCGTCTCCTTCCTCCTCTCCTCATCTCCTCATCTCCTCAGCAAACTTTCACAATGGTATGTGCCTATTGACTGTGACGGCCCTACCAGCTCGACAACTACAATGAACCTCGTCCTATACCCAATCGCAGCCCGGCCGATACTGACAAGCTTCCCTTCTCCCTCAGACGTCCATAGGAACCGGCTACGATCTGGCCAACTCCATCTTCTCGCCCGACGGACGCAACTTCCAGGTCGAATACGCCATCAAGGCCGTTGAGAATGGCGGCACCTCGGTCGGCATCCGGTGCCGTGACGGCGTCGTCCTGGCCGTCGAGAAGATTGTCGGCTCCAAGCTGCTCAAGCCCGGCGCCAACCGCCGCATCGCCACCATCGACCGCCACCTGGGCATGGCGTTTTCGGGCATGACCCCCGACGGCCGCCACCTCGTCGACCGCGCCCGCGACGAGGCCCGCAGCTGGCGCGAGACCTTCAAAGCCCCCATCGCCACCAGCGAGCTGGCCTCGCGCGTCGGCGGCTTCCTGCAGGCCTACACGCTCTACCAGTCCGTCCGCCCCTTTGGCGTCACCGCCATCCTGGCCGGCTTCGACAGCGACAAGGACCAGCCCGTGGACGGCGAGGTCGGGTCCGGGCCCAAGGTGGGCGCCGGCGGCCGCGCGGCCGGCAAGACGTACGGCGGGCCCGCGCTGTACATGCTGGAGCCGTCGGGCCTGTACTGGGGCTACTACGGCGCGGCCACCGGCAAAGGCCGCCAGGCCGCCAAGGCCGAGCTGGAAAAGCTGGACCTGGCGGGCGACGGCGAGGCGGGCGGCATTTCGCTGGAGCAGGGCGTCAAGGAGGCGGCGCGCATCATCTACGTGGCGCACGACGACAACAAGGACAAGGAGTTTGAGCTGGAGATGACGTGGATCAGCACGGTGGAGGGCCCGACGGGCGGCCGCCACGTCGAGGTGCCGCGGGCGCTGCGGCTGGAGGCGGAGCGTCTGGCCAAGGCGAGTCTCGAGGGCGACGACGACGACGACGAAAAGAAGGACGACGACAAAATGGACGAGGACGACGAGTAGGACGTGACAGATGGGCAAGGCAATGAGGTTAGGCACGAAAATAAAAAATAATACATCACGCATTCATGGGCAATATCATACGACCTAGTGCATGACGGCCATGTCTTACTTTTCCGAGCCCAGGGGTTGACATGTATGATAGCATGCAGCGACAGGCATAGACAGTGGCTGCTCCCGTTTGTGTTTTAGTAGTACGGCGCATTTCCTCAAAAGTATCCTCCGGAACTGTGATATCTTGTGTCTTGATATGCTGCTTGATGTCTATATACGCTGAACTTTTGCAATGCAAAAATGATTGGAAAATCATATAATGCCGCCGTCTACTTACCCACGACGATCGACATTCGATGTACGTGCCTCCACTATGCACCGCTCCCCCGCGCGGCGTTCTGGCACCAGTTGTACCAGTCGGTAAACAGCGACGTCCGCACGCTCCAGCCGTCGAGCACCCACCGGTCCTGTGTCGACCGGTAGACGTCCGCGACGCGCTGGTAGGCGGCCGTGCGCTCGTCGCTCGCAGGGGCCGTCGCCGCCCACAGCGTGGATGCAATCGCCAGACTGGCCGTCGACACGGCGGCCGCAAAGGCCCGGTTCTCCGTCTTGTCGTTGGCCGCCCCGTGCAGCTCCTCGAGGATGCCAACAGCGTCGTCGAGGTCGACAGCTGCCTCGGTCGAGGACGACGACGACCGGCCCTTCTTCAGCTGCCGCGGCACCTCCTGGACGATGCGCGCCGCTTTCTGCGACAGGGCAGGCTCCTTGGTGTCACGGATCAGCAGGACCAGCGGCAGGAGCAGGCGGAAGAGCAGGCGGAAGAGCAGGAGCAGGTTGGTCTCTGCGAGAGACGACGACGCCTTCTTGACGTACGTCTCGACCAGGTCGAGCACGCGGTGCTTGAACGCGACGACACGCTTGCGGGCCTCGTCGCGCTCCTTCTTGTGGCTGTCGGTCTTCTTGCGGATAATGGCGAGGTGGTTGGCCAGGTGGTCGTCGAGGCGCAGCATGGCGTCGTCGCTCATGTCCGACTCGTTGTCGCTGTCGTCGTCACTATTGTCTCCGTCCTTGCCGTCACCGTCTTCCAGTAGAATACCGCCGTACGTCTTGCGGAGAGCGGCCTCGAGGCTGTCGTCGGCGGCATCGTCTCCGCCAGCCTTCTTGCCGTTCGGCTTGTCCTTGTCGACATCTACCTCCTCGTCATCTGAATCTGACGACGCATCGTCACTATCGTCGCTGTCCTCCTCGTCGCTCGACTCCACACCCTCCGCCAGTGCCGTCACGTCGCCGTCTGCGTCCATGTCCATCATCTCGACGCTGTCGTCGTCGTCGTCGTCGTCGTCGTCGTCGTCGTCGTCGTCGTCGTCGTCGTTCTCACCGTCTTCATCGTCACTGTCCTCCTCTTCATCCTCATCCTCCTGGTTGAACAGCGTGCGGTACCCAGACGTGTTCTCCTCCGCCGCCAGCACATCCGTCAGGTTATCCAGGGCCTCGGCCGACATGAACGGCGTGAACGCCTCAAAGACCTGAAGCGACGTTTGGCGCGTCAGCTGCGACGACTCGGCCAGCAGGGAAAGCAGGACGTCCGTCAGGACCTGGCCAATGTCGGGCTCGCCGTGCTCATGGTCCTCGTCGTGGTCCTCGTCGTCCTCGTCGTCCTCGTCGTCCTCATCGTCCTTTTCCTCAGCATCTACCTTCTTCGCCTTCTTCGCCTTCTTTCCCCTCTTCGCCTTGTGCGTAGCCTCCTCCTTCTTGCCACTCCGGGCCAGCGCAGCCGTCAGCTTGTCACCACACGCCTGGATGTCGTCAAGCACCTCGATGGCATCGGCCCGCGGCTCGTGGTACAGCTGCAGCAGCGACACAGACAAGAGGACAGCAAGGCCCTGGCGGGCGCGCGACGCTGCCGCGGCGTCGCCGCTCTTCTTCGACGCCTTGGTGGGCGCAGCATCGAACGAGACGAGTAGTTGCTTCAGCTGCTGTCGTGCAGCCAGAACGCGCGCCTCAATCTCACTCGTCATGGCGACACCGACCGAAGCAGGCTCGATCGCGTGCATGGTGCGGCAGAACGACGCAAAGTCGTCGGGGCGCTTAAGCAGGGCACCAGCGGCCGAGAGCAACGATTTCCGGCAGGCGGCCAGGGTCTTTTCGTTGAGTTCGGGGAAGGGAGCAGTGGCGTCGGAAGCAGGGGCCGGCGCAGCAGACTTGGACTTTTTCTTCTTTGACTTTTCGTTTTCTTTAGTCTCGGGAGCAGCACCACCCGTGACGGTGGCCGTCGGATAAGCCAGCTCGGCCAGCGCCTGGAAGGCGATGCTGCTCACAGACACCTCACCAGCCTGGCTGGCAGCGGTGGTGTCCGCGCCGGCACGGCTGACTAGGCGGAAGAGGTACTCGGCGTAGATCCGGAGCGGCTTCTGATCGCCGTTCGCGTCAGGTGCGTGCAGAGCTCCCGTGCGCAGCAGACGGACAACATCCTCGATGCTGTCACCGTCCGCAAACCGCAGGATCTTTTCCACCGGCCGCGTACCGTCGCCGGTGCCCTTGACGCGCTCGTCAAAGTCGTAGACGCCGTGGGACTGGGGCGTGCTGCCAAGAAGACAGGAGAGGACGGGCACCAGAATATGCGGGTTCTCCTCGACCTGGCGCTCAATAACTTTGAGCACCTGGACGGCGGCACGGTGCAACCGTGGTGTTGGGTTGGACGCCTGGTTCATCAGGCAGGCCATCAGGTTGTTGCTGAACAGACTGGGGTGGACGGCGTCGGCGTCGGCGTCGGCGTCCGCTGACTTGTCGGCCATAGCCGCGCACAGCGCCAGTGCCTTTTGGAACACCTTGAAGCCCGTCAGCTTCTGGTGGTCGGATGCGCCCTTGGCAAAGTAGACCTGGTCCACGACGGCAACCCAGAAGGCGTCGAAGCGCTTGGCAGCGCCACCCACGAGCAGCGCATCCAACAACAGATCCCACACAAAGTGCAGCTGGGCCGAAGCGTTGCCCTGCTTAACGGCCTTTGACGACGACGCTTCGCTGTTGCCGTCATTGTCGCCGCCGCTGTTCTTGAGCACGGCCACCACGTCCTTGTGGGAGCCGGGCGCCAGCGGCGCCGTCCACGGTGCCGGTAGAGCCATCTCGGGGAAGCGGGCCAGCGCGGCCAGCCACATGCCCAGGCCCTCGGGTGTCTTGGCCAGGCTGTCGCCGCTGGCCTCCGACGCCACCGTCTGCAGCGTCGCGGCGACCGTCGCTTCGTCGGGCAGGCGGCCCCGCGCAATCGCCTGCACGACGACAAAGCACGCCTGCGACCGCAGCCACACCTTCTTGTGGCCGAGCTGCAGCAGGTGCTGCAACAGCGTGTCCCAGTAGCGCACGCGGCCGTTGTCGCCGGGGCCGAACAAGATGCCCGACTCCACAAAGCTCTGCAGGCCAAACAGCAGGCCCCAGTAGTGGTCACGCTCTTCCTGTCCGGGCAGGTTGGCGGCCGGCTTGGTCTTTTCGAGCAGCAGATCGAGAATGCGGTCAAACGTCAGGTTGGGATAGGTCGAGGCGTACTCGGTCGTCTTCGCGGCGTCGGCGGCCTCGTCCTCGTCCCTGCGTCCAAACAGTTGGCCCAGCAGCTCCGACAGCACATAGCTGAAGCCGACGCGGGCCGCCTCGCTGCCACTGGCGAGTCCGCGCAGCAGCCGCCGCTCGAGGTGCCGCCGCAGCACCGCCTCCGGTACGGATGCAGAGCCGCTCCCCAGCAGAGCAGACACAATCGTGTCGGCGGCCCGGATGCGGTCCTCGACGTCGGCGCTGCCCAGCAGCTTGTAGAGGCGACGCTCGCGGTCGTGGTCGGCGCGCGACAGGTCCGACGCGAACAGGGTCTTGTTCTCCAGCAGAGCCTCCTTCTCTTCGGGGCTCTCGCCCGGCGCAAACTTCACAGGGAGAATGCTGCTGGTATGGTTCTCGGCATCGCTGTCGTCCATGTCGACGATGCGGGCGCGCTTGTTGGTGGCGCCGTTCTGCTGGCCGCCGTTGGGCTTGCCCGACCGCTTTCTCTTGCCCATGTTGGTAGGGGCTTTAGTAAGGTTATGGAAGGGAATATTCGAGGGCAAACTGCGAGAAATCGGTCGCAAAGACAGCCAATGCCTCTTGTCGTCGATTTTGTCGATTTTGTCGATTTTGTTAACTGGCCGTTTTGCTGTCAGAGGCTTCAGTGCATTCGGGCAGCTTCCGTGCGCTAAGAAATTTATTTTTGGGCTGGCAGAAAAACTCGGCGGTCAACCTCGAACAGCGGAAGGCGCATTCGAGCAGTCACCGCTTTCCGCAAATGGAACCAGCCTTGACCTTCATTACATTTTCACTTACAAAATATAACAACAGTATTCTATCAAAATGGAATCAATTTTAGCATACAATTGTTCGTAGGAATGTTGATATAAATCTTCATAATTTATAATGGAAACTGAGTTTGTTCAAAGCAATTGTATTCAATTATACTCCTCGCCCATATTTAAATAAAAAAAAAAAAAAGGATTAAAATAAAGACATTAAATTTCACCTCTCTACGGTTACTCTTTACGTATCATGAGTTTGCAAATACAACTAATTTTGCAATTCCATCTTATCTAATGGCTGTGATCCATGACAACGTGCGTAAAAATGTTTGGGGTAGACCTGACCCCCTGACCCATGCAATGCAAAAAATGCAATATAAACAGAACCAAACAAACAAGACCCGGCAACAGTCCAGCCAGACAACACACATCTACTTCCGCTTCCGTGCCTGTCGCTCCCGCTCGTACGCGTTCGCCTCGCGGCCCTCGGAGCCCTGGATCTCGGCCACCAGCCGCTTGTACTTCTTCTCGTACGCGGCGTCCTTGGCCTTTTTCATCTTGAGCTTCTCGCGCTGCATAAAGTGCGCGTCCTTGCGCAGCTCGCGCAGGGCGCCCTTGCGCTCGCGCTTGAACTCGGCCTGCAGCTTGGCAGCCTCGGCGCGCTCGCGGTTGGGGTCGTAGTGCTTGTCCGGGTCGAACGCGTCCTCGAAGCGCGGCACAAACGTGCGGATGGCCAGCGGGCGGTGGTGGTGCAGCTCGAGCGGGCGGCGCGCGAGGTGCGCGAGGCGCTGCGCGGCGTCGATCTGCGCGGCCAGGCGGTCGACCTCCTTGTTGAGCGGCGCCGGGAGCTGGCTGCGGCAGGCTGCTGTGTTGCGCAGGTGCTGCAGGACGGCGCGGCAGGGCTCGAGGGTCTCGACTAGCGACGCTTTGCCGGCCCACAAGTTGGTGGCGGCGTCGCTGAGCAGCGCGAGGGCCGTGCTAAAGAGGGCGGCCTTGCGTGCTTCCGTGTCGTCGTCCGACGGCCGGCAGTCTGATATCCGCAGCTTGCGCACCGTCGTGAGGGACTGTGCCTTCTGGATGCGCACATCACGGGCTGGCGCGTGCACGGGGAAGTGGCCGGTGGCCGGGTTGGCGAGTGCATCCGAACCTTCCGGCGCAAGTGCCAGCAGCGTGTTGAGCACGTAATTGATGAGCTCGGGCATGTACCGCTTCGACAGGCGCTGGTACTGGCACGTCAGCGTGCACACGTACAGACCTGTGGCGTAGTCGGCCAGTGACCGCGGCGGTGCCTGCTCAAGGTAGCGCGCCATGGCCAGCATCGCCGGCGTGATGACCTGGTGGAAGTGGTCGGACGTGGGGAACACGGAGCCGGCGGCTGTCAGGATGGCGAGGTCGCCGCTGTTGAGCGCGAGGGCCCGGCTGCCATTCGTAACCGGGGCCGCATCGCCAGTGGCAATGCCCTCCATGGCTGCAAGATGGGAGCGGAAGGCGACCGCCACCTCGCTCGGCACGGCCTTGGCAAGCGAGTGGATGTGGCGGACCAGGCTCTCAATGGTTGCGTAAGGCGGTGCTTCGCCGTTCGCCAGATGGGCAATGTGCTCGACAAGGGCAGCCGCAAAGCGGCCGAGCCGGTCCTTGTTGCCGTGGTCCAGCTTCGGGTGGTAGAGCGCGCGGATGCGCTGCACCACGACGGGCAGCTTGGCAACGGGGACGTCCTCGAGAACGTCCAGCAGCTCCGCGTGCGTCTGTGGACAAGGGAACGTGTACGGCACGCCGTCGTCGTCGCGGCCCTTGGGGGCTGTCGAGGGCAGCTTGCCCGCGTTGGCGAAAACGGCATTCTTCTTCTCGTCTTCGGTCAGCAGGCCGCGGATAAACTCGTCCTCTTCCTCCTCCTCCTCCTCGTCGGCCCTGCTGCCTGCCTCGTCGCCACTCTCGTCGTTGTCATCCTCGTCGACGTCCACCTCGGACCCGCTAAAGACCAGGTCGTCGTCGATCAAAAAGTCGTCCTCGTCGTCAAAGCCCAGCTCGGCCGCCGTGTGCTTCACCTTGATGCCCTTGCCCAAGTTGAACTCGTCCTCCTCGTAGTCGTCGTCGCGGATGATCTGCACAGCCGGGACCTCTTTGTCGGCCTTGTTCTTGCTGCTGCTCTTGTCGCCTTCGTCACTCTCCTCGTCGCTGGCGTTGCCGCCCTCGTCGTAGCCAATCTGGCCCAACATGCGCCGCATGCGGCTCTCTTCGAGCTTCTTCAGATGCGCCGACTGCTCCTCGGCAATCTCCTCCTCCGTCTTGGTGCGAGCCGACGGCTCGGCCTTCTTGTCCTGGATCAGCTGCCGCAGCCGCACGTCGTACGCCTTGTCAAAGGCGTCCTTGTCGAACGGCGCGCCGGTGATGGGCGCCACGTTCTTGGACTGCGGCGGCGTGGGCTTGACGGGTTTCGTCGAGAGCAGCTGCTGCAGCTCGGGCAGCATGTTGTCGAGCTCGGCACGCATGTCGTCGTCATTCTCCTTGGCCAGCTGCCGCTCGTACTTGTAGTACTTGGACTTGGTAATCACCTCCTCCATGACCTCCTTCTTTGACTTTTTCCGTTCCGGCGCGCCGTCCTCGCCGCCGCCGCCGGCCGCGCCACCCTCCTTGTCGCCAAACAGCTCCTCCCGCATGCGCTTGAGCTGCTTCTTCTTGTACGCCCGCTCCGGGTCCTCGTCCGCGTCACTGCCCGCCAAATCGTCTTCGTCAAAGTCGTCGTGTGCGCCGAGGTCGTCGTCGCCGCCTTCGTCGTCGTCGCTGCCGAGATGGCGGCGTCCTTTCCAGTCGCCCAGCGACAGGCTCTTGCCCATGTGTGTCAGGCCGCCGTCGTCGGCGCCCCCCAAAAACCCGTCGTCGCCGTCCTCGAGGTCAAAGACGGCCCCCTTCTTGTTGTGGATGCGCTGCTTCTCAAAGGCAAACCGCTCCAGGGCCCGCTCCTCGGGCGTCATGTTGGGGTCGCCTTCGCCCAGCCGCCGATCCAGAATGCCGCCGACCTTGTTCCTCCGCTGCATGTCCATTAACAGCGTCGCACGCCGCTTCTCCTCGCCCCGCGACAGGGACACTGTCGGCCGGCCCTTGATGCCGCGCAGGCTCTCAGGCACCTGTGCCGACTTGAGACTCGTGACGGGGAACTTGGGCCCCCGTGCGTTCATCTTGAACTGGAAGGGGTTGAACTGCTCGCGAATCGTCTCGAGGGCGGCCGACTTTTTGAGGCGCTTGTCACCGCGGCCGGCTGCTCGATTGGCCCGGGCCTCCTCGGCGGCCTGCCTCTTCTGCTTTTTGGACTTTTGCGGGCCGATGATGCCCTGGTCAAGCAGCGAGGCCTTGAGCCGCTTGAGCTGCGAGCCTGCCATGGCTGTGGTGGTGTCGTCGAGAGTCGGTCTCTGGGATCGGAGGTCGAAATTCAATATGGCAGGTGGAGGGAGAGAGGCGTGTCGAGTCGGGTCGACGGAGTCGTCGAGAAGGAATTGCCGAGCGATGTTGAGACTGCGCAGTTGAGAGTTTGAGTGTTGATCCGATTTTGCTGCTCTCCCAAAGACCCAGAAACTTTTTTAGTGGGTCTATACAACGTTTTTACTTGGCTTATCTTATCAGGACACCTGCCCGTTTACAGCGGCAGAATGAAAGCGGTCAGGTGAGGCAAACCCGCACAGAGGCTACTCCACAGGGCTCGACAGCTGTTTCGACCTACCTACTCCCACTGGAAGCTCCTTCATCCGGCTCGAAGCTGCCCATCAGCTAACCATCACCACCTCGGTCCATCACGACAGGTCGTCACGACTGGTGACCACCACATCTCCACGACTATGGCGTGGTATTCGTTTATCCGCGACGAGCGCCTCGTCGGCTTGGGCCTGATGGCCGCTGCCACGGTCGGCATGTACGTGGGAGTGCGCGCGGCGCTGCAGCCGTACCATGCCTCCAGTGTGGTCTACCCGGCGATGCCCAAGACGCAGTACATTACGCAAGACACCGAGGACTCGCTGTCCGCCGACACCCTCAACAGCCTGCTCGACCACTACAACTTTTCGATCCGCGAGACGGCCGCCAAGATCGTGTGCGATCGGGCCATCAACGACGACGCCACGCTGCGGCGTTTGCTCTGGGGCATGGGCCGGCCGGCGTACGACGAACGCATGATGAGCCTGCGCGCGCTGTCGATGCTGACGGACCAGACCACTATGCACCGGCTCAACTCCAAGGAGGCGTTTGCCGCGTTTGTGCGGTGTCTCGAGCAGTGCATGGCGACCAACGTGCGCGAGGGCGTCGGCGTCGACGGCATCGGCAGCGACGAGGGCAGCACCCTGATCGACGACATTTACTTTGACGACTACTACCTGCGCGACTACTCGGAGAAGCTGTGCCTCATGTTCTTGGCGCAGCTGACCGACAAGTACGACATTGACCTGCTCGTGCGCGTCGGGTTTGTCGAGCGCTGGCTGGCCAAGCAGCGCTGGGGCCCGCCGGCCGCGCGCGCCGACAACTGGGCGAGTTTTGTGCGGCACCGCGACAACCGCATCGCGGACATTTGCCGGCGCCTGCGGGACACGCTGCTGGGGCGCAGTGCGCTGCGGAAAGCCGGGCTGTTGGAGGTCGTCCCGCCCAGCGCACGTCAAGGCGCGCGGTCGCACAGCCACAAGCAGCTGGATCTGCTGCAGCTGCCGCTGTCGCCCCTGGATGCGCCGCTGCGGCTGGAGCTGCGGACGTCGCCGTTGCAGGTCAGAGCGATCGGTGCCACAGGCGTCGAGGTCGAGGCTGCCGACGTTGCCGCGGAACACGCGCGAGGCACCGATGGCGAGGTGCCTGCGGCGGTTTTGACCAATGTGCGCACCGTTCTGAGTGCTCTGGACGGGTTGGCCGACGGCGATGGCGACGGCGACGGTGCAGCGGAAGCCGTTGACGGCGTGGACGGCGACGACGTCGAGGGCGATGCGCAATCGGCTGCAGGCGGCCCAAGCACGTCTGCGCCCACGCGCCCACGTCAACCGCGACCACCCATCCAGAGCTCCCGTGAAGAGCAGCGCATTCGGCGCCAACACCGCGAGGCGATGGTGCTCAACGACGGGACGCGGCCGCTGCGACGCGACGACATATTTGAGCGGGAAAGCGACTGAGGGGCTCGTCCATGGGCTGGGCTACTCGCTCTACAGCCTCTACAGCTGTCCCCATAATTTCCGCAAGAAGCGCACGCCACGTCGTCCACTCGGCCGGACGGGAGTTGTGCGAGTCGGCGTGTCTGTTTCGGATGGGACTGTTTCGGCACTCTCTTGCGACGCAGACAAAGCACAATTTGTCATTTGCTCTTGTACGAGGATACGAACTTGCCGTTTCGGCCACCATTCAGTTGCGGCAACACATGTTGAAGAAAACGCGACGTTGACGATATGCCGCTTCTGCCACAGCTTTTGGCGGGAAGTGCAATCTCCCGCCACGCGCTATTGCTCCTGATGCAATATTCATCTATTCGAATATCCATCCGTTTTCGTAATATCGAGCATTTTTGGTCATGTAGGAGGACAGCTTTCTACAAATCAACGCGCCCTGGCAATCGCGTGCTGCCGAGCCGCTTTTGCCAGCGGGATGGGAAGCCGCAGAGCCTTGGTCGGCACAATCTTTACCAGGAAATGACTTTGGACAGACGCGTGCCGCTTTCAGAAGCGAGCGGCCGGAAAAGTACAAAGTAGTTACCCTGCCCTGGTCTGTCGCGACGGGGGGGTGTGGGTGGCTGCGGGTGATATCACGCGCCACGTGGAAAAGAACAGGGAGAGGGGGATGTTGGGCGTGTTGGAGCGCGTACGAAGTATTGTATTAATAGTTTTGGTATTGAAATAATGACAAGCATCTTCGGACGAGGTTCTGTCGAGGTACGAGGTATTTCGTAGAGTCGACCTGTTTCGACCCATTTCATAATGGCGATCGGCAATGCCCTTTGTGGGGAACAGAAGCCGAGATGAACAATAACGGGACAAAAAGACAGGAGAATCGGCCGAAAGAGAAAAAGAAACCTTTAATACGAGGCTGCTGGACACTATTATGATAGACATTGCCAAGCAAACTGTTTGGGAAAACGGGAAGAACATGGAAAACGAAAAGAAAAAAGAAAAGAAGGAAAAAAACGGCCACTTGTTTCGTCGGCCCGTCGAAGCAAAACGAGGATAAAATTAGCAGTTTAAATTCTTAAAAAAAGTGTCAGTGCGGCGGGAACTCTGGGGATGCCATCCACAAAATGAACATTTCGATGCTCGAGCACACGGGGATGAATGAGACATTGGAGAAGAGAAAGTCGAGATGAAAGAAACGACACGTAAAATCAAGGGGAAAAGAAGCGAAGGAAATTAAATTTGATTGACGATTTTCTCCGTCTTGCTCGTGCTGTCTCGTGTTTCCTCGTATTTGTCCCCGTTTGCCCCCATTTGCTCCCGTTTGCTCGTGTTCTCGTCGAGTCGTTGTGTTTACTTTGCATGTTTATTTTGTTGTCGTCGTCTTGGTGATTTTGAGGCGCGAGAGCAGTCAGCGGACACGAAACGACACCTGCAGCGCAGCCTGCAGCTATCATGCAGGTCGCCTGCAGAAGGCTGCAGATACCTGCAGATGCCTGCAGATGGGGGACTCCTTGCTGATGCCGGCAAACCTCCTTCGTACGGAGGAGAGCTGCTTGCAGCTGACAGCCAAGTGCTGGAGCCAACTCAATTTCTGACAGTGACAGATCCTCCGCCGCACTGGAGCGAACTACGGGGCAGTCCAACGCCAAACACCATTGGCCGTTGCTAGCCCCGAAAGGAAGTGACGACCTTCCTGTTGGCTCCCTGTGCTCCGCCAACCCTGACATGCTCTTGCCGTATTTGTGCTACCCTCAATCCTGGAACGCCATTGCTCTTTTGAGATTCCGTGTGGTCTGTGTCTCAGTCGAGGCGAACAAGGAAAGCGCCACTGGAGGGAGCAAGAGGGGAATCCAACAAATGGAAGGTGCACTCTGACCGCTTCGTTCAAGTAAGGTAGTGGCAAGTCTTGTTCCTGCCGCACAGAGTACTCCGACCCAAGTCGTACGGAGTATCTTACTTCGTGCATCTTGCCCAAATTGCATCGCCACTCTGTCTCTCCTTTAATATTGGTGTCTGAATACCGCCGGTTTCAAACGTCGACCTGTCCAACTCGTCCGACTTGCCCAAGCCAACTTGCATCTCGTCCTCGTCTCACACGTCCCCCTCCTTCGCCAGCGCATACAAGCATCGTGCCCCTGGTGATGTAAACAAAGAAACCGCAGCCTGCCCCAATTGGCCCCCAGCCCCCAGCCCCCAGCCGACAGCTTCATTTCCATCGTGGCCAGCGCGCAAGGCCGCACGGCCATTGAGACGCAAATCGCCTGCTCGTACGTCGCCGTTCCACAAAACTGGGCGCCTGCAGCTGCACTGCGCCGCTCTGCATCTGCGTCTGCAGCTTGACGAGGTATGAAGTCCTCTTTGGCGATGACCCCAAGCATACGACCACATGTTGCTCCAAACGGACATCGACTTTACCCAATTGCTCGCAATCTGCTGCTTGCTCTTGCACGTCTGCCGTCCCGGAAAAAGAAACATACCCACGTCGTCCCTCTCTGCCGCTCTGGCTCGTGTCCCACATAGAAAACCGCTCGAGCTGCTCTTCGTCTGATCCTTTGTCTTCGTCCTGTCATCCTGTCTTGTTTTCTGTCTCTTTCCATCCTTTTCCCATTCTTCTGCATCCCTCGTCCTTGTCTCTTTGCGTTGTCTGTTCTCTCCCGCCCCTCCATCTAGATATACTCTCCCACACCTTTCTTTTCTTGCATCAGCCCTTTCGGTTTTCCTGTTTTTATTGTGTCGCCTTGCCCTGTCTCTTGCACCTCGTCTTCTTTCCTGCATATTCTGCCTCTTGTCGCCTTCAAACCTTCACACCCTCTTTCTCGCTTTGCCTGCGGCCGACCCTCCTTACCCGTGTTGCACAGCAGTCTGTGGTCACAAACTCGCAGTTTGTTTTGTTTTGTTTCGTTTCTTGCGCCGTTTTCGTCTCGCATTGTTTCTTCCTCTGAATCTCCTGTCTTTGCCTTTTGGTCTATGCCTCACTCAGCCTAATTAACACACGGTCACAACCATTCAAACTCAAACAGACAATCGACGACACGCATCAACGCATCAACGACACCGACAATTCACTCGTCCTCCCACCGCCTCGCGCTCAGGCACTCGGGTTCGCTGTGGGTCGCTTTTGTCCCAGCCTGGCCTGTGCTACCCGCCTATCTCAACGGCCCAAGCTGCCCCTAACTGCCCGCCAACCGCCAATCCCGCCGCCCATCAGACCATCATCTGCCGCTAACACCAACCCACCCACGCCTATCCGCCGCCGCTCCTTGCCTCTCCTGGCCGCTGGGAGAGACACCGCTAAGGTACGCTACAGGGGCCGCAGCCTCCCAACCAGCCGTTCAGCTGCGCAGCTTCCCCGCTGCGTCCCACTGAGTCCCGCTGTGCTCCGTATTTGGGTCATCCTTGTCCCAATACGACAAAGTGCGCCTCTGTGCCACCCATTTCGACTTGATTGTCCACCCCTGTCATTGGCGGACTGCAATCCGACGCCCACCGGCTGGGAAATAAGGTGCCACTAGGTCCCAGAAGAAAAGGACGCGCCAGGGGCCCTTCCCCCCTAAAATTGCGGACGCCAGGCCCGAACGGTTCTTTTTTGCTCGTTCCTTGGCTGGTCCGCCCTATCGGCCCAGGTTCCTTTTCCTGCCCGTTTTATTTTCCGTGTTATTTTTGACCCCATTTTAAATCGCATAATTCGCCACTAGGGTGTTGTTTGGGCCGCCGCGAGCGACCGAACGCCATCATGTCGCTCACAACAACAGCCACGACGCTGTCGCCAACCACGGCCTCCGTCACAACCACCATTTCCGCCGGCC